>NW_026637932.1:0-1200000 GCF_028554395.1 Pezoporus wallicus | reverse complement strand
AAGGAATTTAGGATCTTCCCTAAAGAAAAACAATGGACTTTGTTTCTTTCTTTCTTTCTTTTTTTTTTTTCCCAAGAAGGAGAGAAGAAAAGGCTTGAGGAAAATCCTTGGACAGATATGGAGCTGAAATCCCAGCAGCATTAGTTCTTTTTTAATAAGCCATTAGAAAAATAGATGTTGGCAGGGAAAAACAAAACGGCTAACTACACCTTTTGTGAGTAGCCTGAGTGGGTTAGTTAGAGTATAAAGCAGACCACCTTTGGGATTCAGAATGGCCGAGCCATCAGGGAGCTTCAAAACATTCTCTTTGGTAACAGATAGTAAGCTCTTCAGCTCAAACTGTGTTGTTGTATGTTTTATTCATAGGCCATCATAAGGGCCGCCAAACAGATTATCATGTTTACATCAGGCCTCCTCAGAGAGATAAATTCTTTAATAGTTGAACTGGCAGGGTCAGTCAGTACAGAGATGCCTGCCAGGCAACCAAATAATAAATAAGAAAAAAGGAAAGAAAGAAAGAAGAAATGAAATCAAATGTTGAACTGCTTAATGATGTCCTTCAGCAGTTACCAATCAATATATTTTATCTTTTGCTGAAAAGGTTATATTAAGGTTTCATCATTTTAGCAGCATCATACTCTTTCTGTGAAGTGAGTAATTGCAGAGGTGCATGGAAAAAGCAGAGTCTAGAAAAGTATAAATTCATTAGAGCTGACAAACCTTTACAAATACTTATTTGTGACATTACATCTCTTTAGCGATTTGGGTTCTTTCTGTAATCAAAGTGCCACATAGAGTTTTCCTGTTGTTTGTTGCTGGAAGTAAATGCGTTTTAACAGGCACAATAGCACAGGGCATTGCTGTTTGTGCTGGAGACTCTAATTTTAAAGATAAAACAGGTCCAGGGGCCACTACTTATCTACAGCTGCATACATATGCAGTCTATTGTTTGTATTTTTGCATTAAGGAGGTAATATATGTAAAACCAGCAAATGTGGGATAATTCTCACAAGTATTAACCTATGTGGCATTTAAAGAGTGTAAAGATCAGCTTGATATTTGCTGAGAATGCTCTCACTTTCCATTTTTGTAGGAAATGTTGCTGTTAGCACCACTTAGATTTGAAATTGTACTCAACTGTTCCTTTTTTTCACACCCTCCAGGTTCTTATGAAATTTTGCTTTTTAAAACAAAGTAGATCCAAAATACCAACACACTCCTGCTCATTCCAGCTGAAACATGTCTATAGACTTTTCTTATTTTGTCTAGGGAAATCTGCTTTTCTCTGTCCACTCTTCCCATCACAGCTATTTCGATCCCTCTCACCACAGACTTCAGGGCAGCTCTTGAAACCAACCTGCTGCCTTGACCTCATCAGCTCTGGTATTTTCCAGTTGTTTCCCTGGTTTATGTTTTTTTTTAATTTCTCTCCTGTGTTATTTCATTTACTTTCTCAATGTTTGTGCCTTCCCTTCCTTTTGTGGGTTTCTCATATTTTAATTTGTTATTAATTTTTCTCCTTCTAAGTCAGATATTGTCAACCTCCCTCAACCAAACAACTGCTCTGTTTTCTTCCTTGTGATGCTGCAAACATTTTAAGAGACCTGATCAGGAAAGGGTATAATAGAAACTTAGAGCTAAGATAGGATGCAAACGTGTTCCAGGAGCTGTTTAACTACTATTCAGAAGTACTGGATTTATTTCTATCCTGTGACACAAAGTTTATGTATAATCTTTATTCAGATACCTAAGCCTTTCTTTACCTTTGTCTCCTCTCCTAAAATGTGAAGAGCAGTACTTCTATCATATCCTGTTTTAAGAAAAATCCATTACAAAGTGAAGTGGACAACAACTACAAAAATCTAAGTACCTCAAGCCTTGCACCACCAAGACTTGGTGTGTTTAGTAAAAAAATTAAGTATAGCTAATTTGTGCATTGCACCTAATTTGTTCCTTTGTAACAGGACTTACATCTTAATTTTAATAAATCTGTATCAGAAACATTGAAACAATGAACAAATTAAAAATGGAAGTTTATAGAAATAAAGGGAAATCACAACTACGAACTATCAAAATTATCACCCCTCAGAAAAGAGATGTTTGATACATACCTTTGGTCATGGGCAAGGAGGGAGGGAGACACTAGCTTGAAGATGTGTGAATATAAGCAATATGAAGCATGGCATGCCAATAGTTACAGCAAATGTTTGTAAATTGAAATACTGTTTTACTTTGGAGAGATCTGCTTATTAATTCACAAACAGCAGACGTACTTCATTGGGCATACATCTTCTATTTCCCCATTATGCACAGATTCATGGCTCAGTACCTAGCATGCTGGCAGATGAAAAGATTCTGAAAAAAAATATTTTTTATACATTCTGTTGTGTTAAATTCAGTTACATGGCATCCGATTAGGCTGCTGGAAGCTGGAGTGATGAATTGCAAGAAAACATGATGAGACATAACAAGCTGCAACAAAGTTGGCCAGAGTGTAAGAAATGTGCATAAGGCAGTGAGTTAAAAAGATATAAAGGTATGAATCCAAATAATCAACAATATCTAAGTGGCACACCACCTGGTGTGAGGGGCAATACAAGAAAAATTTGTTGTTTCTTTGGTCCTGAGTTCTTCCATGGTGGTCTTAAAACTTTGAATAAGTAATAGCTCATGAAGGCAACAAGCAATTGAACGAGCAGCTGGCAATTGGTAAGACATACAGAAGCTTTGATACCTATGCTACATGTCAGGAAGAAGGATGCTTTATGGGGACCACTGTGACACCAAACTGAACAGGGCTTTCTGCCCTGTTTCTTTCCTGTAGTTATATTGAAAAGATTGGTGAAATTGTGCTGCTGTGCAAATTACAGAATATATATTTATCCCCTCAAAAGTCAGCAGAATTTGGATTGTGTTTTCCCTCTCAGTTTGTGTTTCAGGCATTACAGTATATTTGGAATAAGAACAGTACCTTGGACTTTTTTAGAGTGCAGTATGTTTAGCCTGACAGAGTATATAGAGCAAACACCTGCCTATTTGTAGAGAAAGTGGATTTAGGAATGATGGAGTGGGCTCTTGTGGTGTGCTTTATTTAGTTTATTTATTTCTATTTGCCAATGAGGCAAAAGCTTTACAAACTTTTTCGTCTCCAAAGACAGGCATGGAATATCTGATAGACAAGGGAAGGCATAACTGCTATATTTTTCTGTAATTCGAAGAAAATTAATCTTCAGCATTTCGTATATCATTTTAGACACTAAAAATTTCATATAGCTTTTGGACCTGTTTCTCAGCCAGTAAGTAAATTCCCATTACTATTCAGGGAATTGTAAAAGGAAGTGGAAGACAGGGGAACCTTATTATAGTGTATCATCAGAACTATTTGAAGAAATACAGATGCAGTATTATGAAAACAAGGCGCAAAATGTGGGAATGGGAAAACAGCCTTGTATGTCTGCTTTCTTCTTTCTGCTACAGACATTTTCAAGTCTTAAAAATTCAGGAGATCTGCTTTATTGCACTAGAGTTAAAAAAAGGTAAAATGTAATGATAGGATTTGGGACTTTTCTGATCTTATACTCCACTCACCTAAGTTTTTTTTTTCTGTAGTTTTAATGAAAGCATAGCACAGCACACTCTCTAATTTAAATTATGAACTCTCAATATTTTCCCACTTTGCTACCAAATCATACCTCAAAAATGCAAACCAAATTGGACGGGAGGTGGAAGAAGTGAGGAACAAGGACAGATTACAGCAAGAGAGAAAGAGCTGGAAGAGAGTATTTTTCTCCAACTCTGTACACTTACAGTAATAGAATTAAAATGTAACTTGGTTTGTAGTGTTCATTCACTGAAAGGCACTGGGCTCCTGTTAGAAAAGTACTTTCTGTCATATACACAATATGGTAGATTATGGGCAAAACCAAAGTAAGGGATGAGTACTGTGGCAGCAACACAAAAATGCCAACCTTTGGGAGAACAGTATTTTTGTGAGGCACCGACTCCAGAGGGGGAGAGAGGGGAGGGGAAAAGAACCAACACAAATCCAAAGGTTTAGCTTGACAACTTCAACAACTACTTTAGCTTTCCCTTTTAGTTTCAAGATTTTGGCTGTCCTGGATCAACTGACCAGAAAAGCATTGGTAAAAAGTACCAAAACAGAATCTATACCATTTGAAAAAGAAAAAAACCCACCTCTGGATATATCTGATACTATTCTGACATCGGTTATGTTTGGGGGTAGCTGTAGTGCAACATCACTAGGTTCCAAAGACTTGTACAGTCAGTAACTAACAGGGGAAAGAAAAAGTCTGCTCTCTTTCGATTCTTTGTACTGCTTTCGTCCTTACCTCAGTTAATGCACATCTGATTTGCTACTGTAAATTAATTAATACAGTGTAACTTAGGCTGTCCCTTGTGTCTAGCATAAAAGACTGAGTGACCAAGTTTTCATGCAGTTGTGTGTAGAAACCCTTTAAAAGACAGGGGAACAGGTCTTCAGATGTGTTGAGTATCATCACCATGGTTTTCAGTGAAGTTGTGGATATTCTGCATCTCAGACATAAAGAGAAAAGGAAGATCCTAGCAGAAGTATTCCAACATGTCTGTATTTTCTGGAAACACCAGCAAATATGTAAGAATAGTATTATTTCTTCAGACCAAAAGTAACTGTAGCCCAATGCTCAGTAGCAGATGCTTAGAAAAGAGTATGAAAGCAGGACAGGCATCTAATGATGCCTCCCTACTATAATATTCCACCTCTCAGTCACCTGCAGTCAGATATATTCTGACTCAGTTCTTGGTAGGTATCATGAGTTTGTCTAATTGCTTTTTGAATCCATGCAAAATCTATTATCTACAGCCCCCTCAGAAATATTTAGGCATGATTATGTACTGTAATGTACTATTTGATTTTAACTTACTGACAATATAATCTGATGCCCACTTTTCTCATGTTACAAGAGACAGTGATTAATTGTTCCCTAATCACCTTCTCTATGCTACTCTGATTTTATAGAGTTATATCATATCCCTCATCAGTCATCTGTCCCAGATGTTAGTTATTCCTTGCACAGAAACTGTTACACATCTCTGATCATCCTACCTGCCTTTCTCTGCAACTTTTCAGTTTCTAACATCACTTAAAAAAAACGCAAACAAAACCCAAGGGAAAGTAGGAAGGTCTCTAAAAAGTCTTTGGCTTGGGAGAGTGCCATAGACTCATATGTGGTATAATAATTCTTCTCTTCCTCTCTTAGTGATTTTTGCTCTGAGATATGGGTTGCTTTTTGTCGCTGATGTTGTTTTTTGTTTCACATCTTTTTTTCAGGGAGCTAACTTTTGTAATTCCAAGGCCTTCTTAGCAGCAATTGCTCAGGCATTCTACAATTCTCCTATGTGCCCTTGAGTTGGGACACAGGAACAAGACTTTCAATATTCAAGATCTGTATGGATCTTTCATGATTTGTGGGATTTGTGGTTTCCTATTTACTGCTTAGAAAGAACAGGGGAAAGCAAAACAAATAGAGAGAAAAAGAAAACTCTGTGAATCTTAAGGAGCTTTTGTGGGTTTCCTTTGACTTTAATACTATCTTTAATATCAAAGAAATTAAGAGCTGTCAGTTCCAAGATGGGAAAATCAATTCTTTTCTGACATTTAATTTGTGCTTCTGAGATGCAACATAACAGCAGTAGAGCATAAAGGCCCAGAATTTCCTATTGGTTAATTTCAAAGCTTTGATTAAACCTTTACCAAAGTTGCCAAATCTCTGTTTTGAATGAGAGAAGTAAGATGTCATTTACCACCCATAGAGACCAGGTTTTTGAACATTTCCTTGGAATCTGCATCGACATTTCACTAGGAATTTGCAATGTAATGAATTGGAAGAGGCAGCAAAGTCATACAATGAGTATTAGACTGGTGGGATTCACCATCTAGTCCGGTATCAAAATCAGACTGCTTGAAAGACAATGAATCTTTTGGACTTCTCTATGAACAATCTTATGCTTCGGAGCAAAGAAGCACAGGGAGGCCATGTGTTATGACTGAAAGCAACATTAAACACTTTCCAGTGAAAATGGATCAGATAGCTAAGTGTTTAGGGCTGCATACCTTTGTCAAACTGTGTACCTTATACTTCTTTTTTTTTTTTTTTGTCTACTACTATTTTTTCTGTATTTGCCTTTAGAAATACTACTGTATGCTGTAAATGCCCCCACAGCCACATTAGTGGTTGTAACTCAGCAATGAAGTCATGTTCTCTGGGCTGGAGTTGAAACAAGATCTATTCTTACTCCCTCTGATAGCAGTCAAAACACAATAGAATATGTATCGTAAAAATTAGCATCGTAATGAAACTAATTTAGTAATGAATAAAGCCAGATACTGCAAATATTTATAACTAAATGGTGTGCTGGCAGCAGTCTGTCAAACTGGAATGAGTAGGGCCACTGCCATGAGCAAGTGCTGCAGGAATAAATGACTGTTGGTCCAAGCAAGGCTTCATTACTGTCAAAGGGATCTAGACAACAGGAAACTGATCTGAAGGAAGGCTGAACTTTCTTTACTTGCCTCTGATATGCCCTACTCTGGGATGCTTAGCCACTCATTTTGCTTCTCTTGACTCCTGACAAGCTAACGCTTTCATATAGTGCAAGGACAGCCCATTGCTGCCCTGATCTTGTTTAGGGTCTGTGGGCATGAATGAAAAGCAAATGTTGCTTTGAGAGGTGAGCTACATATTTATTTAGATAGGTAATTATAGATGACTGTTGTGACTGAATTTTAAATATATAATAGTTAGGATTATGAATACATGTTCAAATGAAAATATATTTGGTAAATTCTTTCAAATAGGCTTTTGTTCTGTCCATACAGCACTGAACACAACAGTGCCCTACTCCTTCTTTAACTTCTCCAGTGTACAAGAAGTAATAAATAACAATATATTCTCATGGGAGGATTTAGTGGTTAGGACATCTTGTTTATTACCTTACAGTATACATAATTCAAGCTTTATTTTTGTTACTTTCTTTTTTTTTAGTAGACTTTTCCATCTTCTTCAATCAGAAGTCAATAAACTACACTTTTGTCCTACGTCTAACTTGTCAAGGTCTCTAAGAGAAAATATGTTTTAAAGGAGTAGGAGTTAATGGTCACTCCTGCGCCATAAATTGCATTGGCAGACACACTAGTAGCCTGCAGAAGTAAGGATGGCTTTCTCCTTGAAAGCTCTAATGAGACTGGGGAATAATATACAATCTGTGATTCAGGTACACTGCACTGCAAATTTGGGAGCTTTTAAACAAGTTGTAATGCTTAATAATACTGGAAATACATTCCATCTGCTTCTTTTCTGGACTCATTGAGATAAATAGTTGTTATATTTGTGGAACTTAACTGCTTTTTATTTCTATTGCTTTCAAAATACTTAATGATTATTTAATACATGTGAAAGTAAATGCCCTCAAGGATTGTCTTGAACACAATCACAATGGATAGAAAGGAAAGACACCAAATTCTGCTGGAAACTTCTCGACAGTTTTTGCATAAGAGAATTTTAAGCCAGTTACTGCAGATCTTTTATAATTCATGTCATTATTATTAAGCATCATAAGTCTCCCAAGACAATTATAGCCAATAGGGGTATATTGGTTTAATGTTTTCTGATGTGTTTTCAGACTATGTAGGCAACTGCTGCTACAAGGAAACTTTCAAGGAAGGAAAGAATGAAATTTTAATACTTGATTGAAACACTCTGGGAATGTCTTTTTGAAGGAGTAAGACAATTTAAGACTCTAGTTTTTCTAAACAATAAAATGAGTCTCACTTCTAAAGAGTAAAATGCAATGGATGTGTAGTTTAATTCCTGCAACCGTGTTCTTTAAAGCAGACACAAAACTGATGGCTTGGCAAAAATCATAGGACAGAAAATATTAACCTGACAAGAAACAAGCTTGATTCAGTCTATAACCTGTATTCATCTATAACCTGTAACCTGCTCACAGTCAGTGAAACTAATTATTTCTTTTACTCTAGGAGCAAAATTTTGCATACAATGTTTTTGTTCTGAAAATGTGTCAATACAGAAATAACTAAGAAAAAGAGCTTTCCCAATCTTCAGATAGGCTCAGGCACCACTGGACTTCATATCAATTTCAATAGTTAATGACTATACACGTCCTTAGTCTCACTCTCGTAACCTTACTCTTTTTCCAAGATGCAGCTGTACATTCAGCTACTTAGAGCCTTTTACACATTAAAGACCATTGTTTATTTCCCCTGTGTAAAGTACTTTCCAGTATTTAATCTGTAAAACTTTCAAACAAAACAAAATTTACTCTCGCAAGAAATCCTGCCTTCAAATATTGTTGTTTATTATCCTCTCATTCTGAATATGATTACATAAAACCTGCTATCTGTAACTTTCCACTGCTAGACTTTCCGCTAGATTTCACTCATAACTGAAGAAGCCCCTGATTATACTGATGTTCAACTGCTGAGAGCCACATATTCTGTGGAACAAATCCTGACCCCTCAGTGACTTTTAACACAGAGATACCACTGATGAATTTAAATAGCTGGAAGCAAACTTTGCTTATTATTCTCTGTCCATGTTCTGAAGAACTAGACTTGTTAGCTGTCTTGAAACCAGGGACCTGAGGAGAACATTTAGTCCAGTTATCTCAACTCTGTCGGCTTTTGCAGAACATTTACATTTGAAAAAGAGGAGGCTGATCACACTTAATTGAGGGAAAACTGTTACTGATTATCATTCAGAAAAGAAGCAAAACCCAACACTGTACCCTCCATCAAGAACATCTGTTCTTTAGACTCCAATGTAAAGTAAGCAGAATTAAAAACTGTCTGGATTCATAAGTATTCGCTCCAAGACACTGAGTGTAAACATGCCTTTTATCAGCTCTCCCAAGGTAAGAAATACATTGCCATTTACTAAATTCTAGTTTTCCTCCTGCTTCCTCTTCGCTTAAGGACTCTACAACAAAACGTATGGCAGATGGAAGAGGGAGCAGAGCTGGAGTGCCTGTATTCCCCCACCACTCTTTCACACTTCATCTCTGACTGACTTTGTGAAGTTAATTCCAATCTTAAATTACTGAGTAGGCCTTCATGAGCCATCACATCACCAGTGATCTGGTGCAGCATTGTTTTTTATGATGGAGGTGGGCATAGAAAGACTTTTCTGTAGTCACCATGAGAGGATCCTACACAACTTATTCAGTTAACAGTCCTTTCTCAGGGTACTAGTAGAGGATAATTCACAGAGGTCTTGAATTAATACAACTTCTCTAGAAAGTCTCCAGTTGACATAATAAATTCATTTTCTCCTCTCTAGTGAGATAATCTATCAGCAGAGCTCATTAGCATCTTCTAAAACAAAGCCTTTCCTAAAATCCTGTTGACATCCCTGAAATTTATGGCAAGTCATATCATACTATTTTAGAAAACGGAATTGGAAAGGACCTCCGGAGGTTAATCTGATCCAGTATAACTCAACAGCCTGCAGACCACTGGTGAGCTGCAGAAGGGCTGCTGCTTGTGCCAGCAAGCAGGCATTGTCAGGAGCTGCCTCCCAATTGTTATCAAATGCCTCCTGGCAGGCAGAGGCAAAACCTGGCTCTTGACTGCTGTCAATACCCACAGGCAGGCATAATGGGGAGTTGGCTTCCCACTGCAGTCAGTACCCGCAGGCAGACACAGTTGGGAACCTATATTTGTAACTACTGCAGTGAAATTAAGACTTTTTTTTTTTTTTTAAATCACAGAGTACAGTTTAATCTAAATGTTAAGTATTTTATTTATTACCCCTCTTTCACACCTGTTGAAGAAGAGTTGGAGACACTGTAGTCCACAGACTTTTTTTGAACAGGGTTGGATGATGTTTTGACTATAAAAGATTGAGAAAAACAGAACTAGTTCATCTCCCTGACAAAGGCAAGATAAATGAAGCATCTGTCATTCTTGTTTTGAAATTTGAAGGTGATTCATTCTTTATATTAAAAAAAAAAAATCACAGCCATAATTTTGGTTCTGATAAAATAGCTAACCATTCTTATTACATTTTATGTGATGTTTCATGGCACTTAAAAATACCATTTTTACAGTATCTCTGAAAAATAAACCTTCGAAAAGCAGAAGTAGACAAATTTCAAACTAGAAATGACGCCAAACTTCACGTGAAAACTTAGCTATAAAAGAAAATTAGAAACTATTGTTAAGGAAGAAAAGATATGTTCTAAACACAACATGCTCTAAACTTTGAATTCCAGTCTTTCACTGGGGTTTGAGACGATGATCTGTGGTTTAAAGATAAAAGGCCTCCTAAGAAAAAACTGATGAAATACCATGTTGTTACAAATTCAAACTGAGAACTTTCAAAACTATCCTTGTGTCTGTTTTGGTTTATCCTATGAGATGCAAATGTCACTGGCCTTTCACATCTACCATGAAAAACATGGAAACATCCCCTCTCCCATGCAGTGCTATGAATCATACCAGAGTCTACTCTGGCTCTTTTTTGGTCTGTTGCCCTTCCTTACAGAAAGTAACTTTTCCTTAACACTCTATGTAGAACAATGGAGTTAATTGCTGCCTTTTTGTAACTGGTAGATGGGCTTTGTTTGAGAAAGATACTGTGAGGGGGAAGCTCTGAAAGAAAATGTTCTTATGTTAGATCCTGCTGCATTCCTGGGAAAGGGAAGTGCAGGTGTTGCCCCGCTCTTGTTCTATGTTTAGATTGTGTCATGCTCTTCCATCCCTTTGGATATCTTTTGTGTTACAGTATGCTTTCCTAATGTGTACCAGGCCTATGACAGAGGCCATAGTATCAGAATAGGGGCTTTAATGTGGTCTTAGAACTGTTGTGATTATTATTATAATTACTATTCAAAAACATTAAGCACACTAGGAAAAGTTTATACTTCACACTTTCTGTTTCCCTTCAGGTGCTTGGCTTTGGTTATACAGCAACGTTTTAACAACCATGTGTTATTAAAATAAAAGAATACAGTGTCAAAAAAAAAAAAGACAAATAATTTGAAATGTATTATTTCACAGCTGGAATTTTGCCTTTATCCTTGAAATATCAGTTAACATTAAAACAACAACTGAAATACTGCCTCCTGCTACCAAATGGTGTTTCTGCCTGTTGTCAGAATAAGGAACTGTGTACTAGTGGCATTAAAACTAATATTTAGTAATTCTGAATCAAGATGGGATAATTGTGAGTTACCTTTGCAGGCTTTGTCCATCCTTTTACAATAATTTTTGTTTAGAAAAAGACTTGTCCAAGTCTGAACCAAATTGGGGTGGATTGAAAACAGTAACAAAGAATGGCTGATCTGGATAGAACTACTGAATACTAATAAGGTGATCATTTTCAGTTGCTAAAAATTTACTGGTGACATTTTTATTTTTCAGTTTTGCCATTTCAATCCTAAAAAACCAATATAAATCTGCAAATAATTAAACACACCCACTCCACAGATATTTCCCATAATCCAGAGAAATAAATCTAGATATATGATACAGCACACGTTGTAGCTGAGTTCCCCAACTTACATAACATTTTAAAAGAAAAGCAGAGTAAAAGTGACATGACAGCTTTTTGAGGTCATGCCCCAGTATGTTGATCCTACCATATTTAAAGGGTAAGGTTGGGTCACTAACTAAATAAGAGCAGTGCTGAAGATTTTTTTTGTTGTTGTTCATTTCAGTCTTGATGACCCTGGCAGAGGTCTTACTTATTAAAGTGTGTTTGTGTATGGAGGCAGCTCCAGAGGGAATGTCTTAGATTATGCTCTTAGAATTGTGTCTGAAATTGGAAAAACACTGCTTAAAGAAACATCATGATGGCACTGAAGCTTCATTCTAGCCTTGCGCACACTTAATGCAGTCACTAACTAAAATACACAGCTCTGCCCTGAAAAGAGGTAAAATGCTGGCATTTTCATTTTGTGCAACAGGATTCATACTGCTTTATGCAATGACTTTTTGAATACACTCATGTACAAAGAAAAAAGAATGCTGAGGTTCGAAAGAGATAAAACATTTCATATTATTGTGGTATAGTCCATCCAATAGAAAACATGCTTATTTCAAATTATGAAGATATTTCAGAGGATATGCAAAGGTATCATACTTATTTTTAATATTCATATATACAAAGGGAATTAGAGGTACCCAGCAAGGTACTGTGGGCACTGGTGTTAATTCCATCTGTAACCTTTTCCCCCTTTTTCCGTTGTAACCATTTTGCATTTCCCCCTTACTTAACTATAAATGAATTAAAAAAGGGGAAGAGGGGAATACAACTTAATTGCACATTATATATCTATGAAGTTTTATTTAAATGACATTAAATGACAGGGAGAGCTAGATAACTTACAAGACCTGGGGAGCAAATCTGAAAACCAAGAAAAAACAATATTCAGTATTGAAAACTAAAAAAGTCAAATACTTAAGGGAAATAATCTGTAGCAGAAATACACTATGGAAGGAAGACAGTGTTTGGAAAGCACTAAAAAAAAAAAGGGGGGACTTGAGGCTAGCAGTGAACAGCAAATTAAATAAGGGCTTGCAATGTGACACAGCACTGGGAAAACAAACATACGATTTTGGCCAGCATATACAAAGGCATCACATTCAAAGTGAGTGGGATTGCATCAGAGGAGACAAAGCATTTGAGAATATATTATAGAAAACAATGGATTAATGTAGGGGTACACAAGGTGATTTACTGGGTTAATATTCAAAGCTATGTGAACAGGTGCAGCTTCATAAAATTTAGTAAAAATTTACCTCCTTATTTTTAGAATTGAATTTGATTCATTTTGTTCAGTAACTCTATGACTTCTTAATCCCTTAATTTAGCAGACTCCTTGGAATTCCTCCTGAAGTTTTACAGAAGACCACGTTGGCGAGCAGCAGGTTGATGAATTGTTTTCCAGTTCTTCTATTCTCAGTTCATTTTCCAGTTTATAGACAGGTTTTTCTGGGGGGGGGAACTGAAAATGTTTCAGGCCAACCCTTAGCTAAACTCAAAGACTGCAAGCAAAGGCAACTCCGGGGCTTGAATAGCCTTACTAGTACACATGGAGAGCTCATCAGTCTCAGCTGAGGCTGCACCCTAGTGCAGGCACACAGAGCAGACAGATCCTGCCTGCCTTTCTGGCCGCTGGAAGGTAGACACATGTAACTGGAATTCTAGCTAAAACAACATGCTTGATCTTTAGCTCTTCTTTTTTTTTTCTGAGAATTTACAATCATATGACATAATTTATGTAGAATTTCTGAAAGCTGCTGAATACCATTTTCACATTACAAGGCCCTGCTTAGGCTCGTAGCTGCAAGGATTCAGGAAAGAAGCACTGGAATGGTTTCAGCAGTCTTTTAGTGCAGAAAACAGAGCTGGTAACAACTGTTACAGAAAGACTGAGACGGGCTATTAACTTCAGTGTCTTTGACCTACCAGACAGTGTGCCTAACATATGTTACTGGTCCTGATTATTTGCTAACCTGTGCCATTTTTGATAAGCTACAGTGGTGCATAAACAGTGCAAAATATCAGCATTAGTGTACCTGGAAATTCTGCATGCCTGTTATTGAATTTCTGCATTGCACTTACTTTGTATCAGTGAAATAACTTCACAAAATGTTTGACAGTGGAGAAAACAGACCAAATTACTGCAGTCTGGAAGTATTAAATCTACACACTGCTGCAGATGTAACATTTGCTTCAGGGCTCTCATGTTCAGCTAGGCATTCATAGTTGACCAAGAAAGCAGTGGTCTCACCAGTTTGGAAGGAAATGAGCAGCTGATTGCTAACAGTACATGAAAAAAGGTATGCTATCTACTATAATTAAAAGTAAAACCCCCAAACCTATCTGCTCTGTTAGAAGAGATAGGGTAAGCATGTGCAAGGCCAATGCTCAGTGCTCTTAAGTAAACAAACAAACAAATGCACACAAACACAGAACAGATGTTTGATTCATAGGAGCTGTAAACCGGTGGGGTCACTTCTTGGATGTCTGCCACTTTCCATGTGGCAGTATATAAATCACACACAGAGTCTGTAATCTATATAAAAATCTATATAGCCTAGACAGAGGAATGGGCTACAAATTTGTAGCCCAGGGAAATTTGCTGATGGCATGGAGCATAGTGGCACACTGAAGAAAGAAGTAATTTCAAGTTCAAATAAAAGTTTTTAATTTGCAGTACGAGTTCACTGCTGACTGAACCATATGTGTCTTTCAAAGTAATAAACAAATATAGTGTATACACAGGTGACTGCAATGGAATTACAGTGGGATTATTTTGAGAGAAATTGTAAAATAGGGGGATCTTTTCATCAAATATCAGTTAAATGTGGAGAAGCAATTAAATAGAAGAAGAAAAACCACCAGGAGAATTCACTATGGAGGTAAGAGTCAAATGAGTGATTTTCGGTGCTCTGAGCCAAGGTAGAAATGCTTTTACTTAAAAACCTCTTTCCCAACAACCTGTTTTAGCACTTGGAAAGACACAAAAAAGGAACAGAAAGATAGAGAGGATGATGATGAGCTATAAATCCAATGCTTAAATTAAGTGGTAGGGCTAGAAATACAGTACAGTGCGTCACTTGTTACAGTGTGACAAATGGTGCTCCATTTGCTAAAGTCATTTACAACTGGCCATTAATAAAGGGGCTGGGATAGGGGATGCCACTTGCTGAAGTTCTAAAAGGAAAGTGATTAAAAGAAGCTGGAAGTCTGAGTATACACTTCAGAGTACTGGCCAAGAAAGGATTTAATTCTTGTTCTTAAACATAAACATTTTACTGATAATGTGCAGTGTTCCCCCTAGGATTATAAAACCTAACTATAACAGACATTGCTCCAGATGTGTTGTAAGGAGAAAATTACTGGGAAAACCTTAACGCAAAGTAGTTAGTAAGAAGCTTTATACTTGTATTGTAAGACAGCGGTTTGTGGAACATCCTTCTAAAAACTTATAATGATAATTGTATCAAATCTGTTCATTAAGCCACCCCCCACACACCTCCCCCCACTCCCTCAGACAAAGTCTCAGTGGAAATCTAGCTACCTTTCTCAATGCAAGAGCTGAAATGTGCATGCTGTTTACCTGAGTTTTCTCTTAAACTCTTTCCCTCCATGATGCAGAAATGGGAATTGACAGAGACTTCTCAACCTGATGCTCAAATAGGTCACCAATTTATTTCCTCTTTTCCTTCCCTGTTCCCTTCAATACCATATATCCAGGCTTTTTTGGTGTATGGTAGTCCCTGCTATTCCAAAGTATTTTATGTTCTTTAATAAAAAATAAATACAATTGTGTAGGGCCCAAATGATTTGGTATCCAGTTCCCTTTCAGAGCTGCACTACCCTGTGAAAAGGATATAGGCACAGGAAAAAGCATAAGTATGATGTTTCCTCACATGCTGGAGACTCATGGCATAATTTGACTCACACTGGTGGAGACTTTGTGATGTGTGGCCCTAGATAATTTCACCTTTTGCTTCTCTGTAACACTAGTTCTAAATTTGTTTATTCCATAGTTACAATTCAATAGTCTGATAATACTGAGTACTTGAGTGGCTGTAAGTATTGTGGGTGTCCATCTCTACCAGAATGTTAAAGGCAGATTTGAGTATAAGCTTCAAACTTCTGAAGCCCCAGCAGACATACAAGCTACAGAATACACAAAAAACCTTCTCCAGCTTCACTGGAAGCTTTTGCTTGGGAAACTTAAAGGAATGCCACTTTTATCCAAACGAGAAGCAATACTTACTAATACAGACAATACATACAGATGATGAGCTACATTATAAACAAATAACCTCAAATAACACCAGGGTTATCAGTACATCAGTACATGGATTTTTAACTGGGAGATGTAAAAGAGGGAACAAGGACTATCATGAGCTGGTCTGTTTAATTAATGTCTTTTCTTTTAAACTAATGTGTGTAGTTTACAAATCATCATGCTACACTTTGCACTGTTCCAGGGAAACTGATCTTTCCTGATCACCTAGTGATGAAGTGTATTAGTATTCACATTGCCCTGAAGTGGATCACTTTTGCAGTTGCCCCTGCTTTCCACATTCTTTCTGGTAACCTTGCAATTATGATGATAATTGTAAGCAATCAACTTGAAACAAATGGTAAAATCACCCAAGCTAGAATGTGCCTTATATTGCTTCTTTTACTTTTATGGACATTTGAATGCAGTTTGGTCAGGATGGAATTTGATCAGAATTTATCAGTCTTGGAAGAAAAACAAGCCAAGCTAATGTTTTATCCAAGTGCAGACTACGTAGGCATGTAATTACAAGTTGTTTCAATGCATTTGTTTTCGACAGGTAATTTGATATTCCTACTTTTCAAGAATTAAGATGTCACAGATAAATAATCACAGCTCTTGAAGTAAGCTTTTTAAAAATACTTAAAATCTTACTATGCTTTGAATTTAGATCTCTAATACATATATATAATTATAAAATTGAACTTTAAAAATATTATATAGATAAACTTTTACAATGGAAATGAAGTTAGAGATAATAGAGCAGTTAAAGTAAATGTCTGTTAAGAGTAATATTTAGCTAAGTCTACATAAATGGGAAGTAACCTTGTGGATATTCTGTTTTGCCAAATATGTATGTTCTTTTTCAAAGTGCCAGACAACATATTGTCTGCACAGTGGAGTTTGCTTTTTAGCCCTGTTCAAATTTTAATATAGTGAGACCTATAAATGTGTAGGGTAACTTTGGTACTGCTATTCAGCAAAAAATGTTATGTTATTATTCTAACTTTGCTATGCACAGATAACTGAAGGATGTTTAAAGCATGATATAATCTCAAGAACTAAGGCATGCTAAAGAGTGAAAAATGGGGAAAAGGAGATTACGAAAATTTTGGTTCAGTTGATAAAAAGCAGGAAAGAGAGACACAGCCTAAGTAAAAAAAGGAACTTGCAAATGTCAAACTAAAAGTTGGATCTTACTATAGTAAAAAAATTTGTCCTGTTCAAGGGACATCATTATTAGGTTTGCTCAGAAATGTTATCACTAGAACCTGTTCATTTAAATATCAAGAATTACATGTAGACTGTCATTATGGTACCATACAAGCAGATATTATTAGTGGCATTATGGCATCTCTGTAAGTTAAACTATAAGAAGCCTTACCTATCGGAAGGAGGAAGATCTGAAGGAGTTTCAGACACAGCTTCCAAGTTGTTTTTTGATTGGTGTTTTTTTTTTTTGGTGGAATGAAGCAATTTTCTACAAAAGAATAATTTTTTAAAAGTTCTGTTCTCAAAATGGCAACATTCTTTGTACTATCTTGTTTTAGCTAACAATGAGCTGCTAAGATGACCTACCATAAAAAAGTATGTCAAATAGAACTCAGTCTTACTTTTCTATCAGTACACTAGAAGAAATTGTAACAATGTTATTGAGAGATGGATGCTTTTCACAGATGAGCAAACAGATGCCAATTAATTTAATACTTCAGCTGTGGGATGAAATAATACTAGACCTTGACATGCTGCACATGGAAGAATAATGATGTTTTTTGTAAATATCACACCTGTAAGTTTTGATAAGGCCAGTTGATGACAGACTGAAGTGTGATTAAAGGCAAATTGAATTGTACAAAGTCTCTCATTTAGATCTTATCAGCTTAATTTATTGGAATTTTATAGTGAACTTAAAAGATTTTTTTTTTTTACTGAAAGACCATCCTATTCAGAGCTCCCTCCTCATTGCGTTCTTTGTCTAAGAGTGCCTGACAATTAACAATCTACCTTCCAGAGCATGTAGCAAGCTCACTGCCCTGGACTTCAAAAGAGCAGAATTTAGCCTCTTCAGGAACCTGCTTAGTAAGGTTCCATGGGATAAAGCCCTAGAGGGCAGAGGGGCCCAAGACTGTTGGTTGATATTCAAGGATCACCTGCTACAAGCTCAGAAGTGTTGCATCCCAACCAGAAGGAAGTGCAGCAGGAGGGCCAGGAGACCTCCTTGGATGGATAAGAAGCTCCTGAGGAAAATTCAGTTGAAAAAAGAGGCTGATAAAAAGTGGAAGCAAGGACAGGTGGCATGGGAAGAGTACAGGGATGTTGTCTGGGAAGCTAGGGACCAGGTTAGGAAAGGTAAGGCTCAGTTAGAATTAAACTTGGCTAGAGGTATTAAGGATAACAGGAGGGGATTCTACAGGTACATAGCAAATAAAAAACAGACTAGGGAGAATGTAGGTCCTCCCAGGAAGCTCTTGGGAGAACTGGCTACACAGGATTTGGAGAAGGCTGAGGTTCTGAATGACTTCTTTGCCTTGGTCTTCACTGGGAAAGGCTCTGACCAAACCATCCAAGTCTTGGAAGGCAGACACAGGGACTGTGAGAATGAAGACCTTGTGCCCACTGTAGGAGAGGATCTAGTTCAAGACCATCTTAAAAATCTGAACATGCACAAGTCCATGGGTCCTGATGAAATCCATCTGTGGGTCCTGAAGGAGCTGGCAAATGAAGTTGCTAAGCCACTGGCCATCCTATTTGAGAAATCATGGCAGTCAGGTGAAGTTCCCGATGACTGGAAAAAGGGAAATATAACCCCCATTTTCAAGAAGGGGAAAATGGATGACCCGGGGAATTACAGACCAGTCAGTCTCACCTCTGTGCCTGCCAAAATCTTGGAGCAGATTCTCCTGGATGGCATGCTAAGGCACATGAAAATCAACAAGGTGCTTGATGACAGCCAGCATGGCTTCACTAAGGGGAAATCCTGCCTGACCAATCTGGTGGCCTTCTATGATGGGGATACAGAACTGATGGACAGGGGTAGAGCAGTTGATGTCATCTACCTGGACTTGTGTAAGCATTCGACACTGTCCCACATGACATCCTTGTCTCTAAATTGGAGCGACATCAATTTGATGGATGGACCACTCGGTGGATAAAGAACTGGCTGGATGGCCGCCCACAAAGAGTTGTGGTCAATGGCTCAATGTCCGGCTGGAGACCAGTAACGAGTGGCATCCCTCAGGGATCGGTGTTGGGACCGGTCTTGTTCAACATCTTCGTCGCTGACACGGACAATGGGATTGAGTGTGGCCTCAGCAAGTTTTCCGATGACACCAAGCTGTGTGGTTGGGTTGATACGCTGGAGGGAAGGAATGCCATCCAGAGGGACCTTGACACGCTTGTGAGGTGGGCTGATGAACCTTATGGAGTTTAACCATGCCAAGTGCAAGGTGCTACACCTGGGTCGGAGCAATCCCAGGCACAGCTACAGGTTGGGCAGAGAAGAGATTCAGAGCAGCCCTGCGGAGAAGGACTTGGGGGTGCTGGTCAATGAGAAAATGAACATGAGCTGGCTTCAGTGTGTGCTCACGGCCCAGAAAGCCAACCGTATCCTGGGCTGCATCAAAAGGAGCGTGACCAGCAGGTCGAAGGAGGTGATCCTACCCCTCTACTCTGCTCTTGTGAGACCTCACTTGGAGTATTGTGTGCAGTTCTGGTGTCCCCAATATAAAAAGGACATGGAACTACTGGAACAAGTCCAGAGGAGGGCCACGAGGATGATCAGGGGACTGGAGCACCTCCTGTATGAAGACAGGCTGAGAAGGTTGGGGCTGTTCAGTCTGGAGAAGAGAAGGCTGCATGGAGACCTCATAGCAGCCTTCCAGTATCTGAAGGGGGCCTATAGGGATGCTGGAGAGGGACTCTTCATTAGCGACTGTAGTGACAAGACAAGGGGTAATGGGTTAAAACTTAAACAGGGGAAGTTTAGATTGGATATAAGGAGGAAATTCTTTATTGTAAGGGTGGTGAGGGACTGGAAGGGGTTGCCCAGGGAGGTTGTGAATGCTCCATCCCTGGCAGTGTTCAAGACCAGGTTGGACGAGGCCTTGGGTGACATGATTTAGTGTGAGGTGTCCCTGCCCATGGCAGGGGGGTTGGAACTTGATGATCTTAAGGTCCCTTCCAACCCTAACTATTCTATGATTCTATGATTCTATGATTTCAGGGACTTCTTTGATGAAAATGCTCACTATTGTGGGCTGATAAAAGGTCATGGTACTTTTGAAATGTGAAACCAAGAACCTAAAAAAAGACAATGAATGAAAGAGCATGTTGGGCTAGAACCCAGGTATATTCATCACTTAAACCACATAGCTAGAAAGGTGTTATGAAACAATACTCTTTTGGGTCAGTGATATTTATGCCTACATTAATAAATAAGTGTCAAGGAAGGAAAAGTGCAACATTTTAACTGCATAAACAATAATCCATTAAATAATATAAGCAAATCAAAAGAAGACTGTTTCTTCAGAAAAGTTATTCCTTGGGAAAAACTAAGTTCTGGTGGTGATTTTAGATAGGGTAGATACCATGGGGAACTATGGAAATTTAGAAATAAAGTCAAATACATGGTTTAAAGATTTAAAAGAAAATTAACAGAATTTGTAAACTTCGTGAATACTGGACAGATAGATAACTATTGTTACATAATATTTTTCTGCTCCCTACTTGCAGATGCTTTACCCTATCAGTTTCTGTAATATGGTAGTTTTAATTTAAATACTATAAATCTTGGGTTATGACTTTAAACTGTAGCTATTAATATTTATTGATAAACTAAGCATCCCTCTAAGAAGGGGCTGTATTTGAATAGTCTATATCCCTTCTTTTGGTTTTCAATTAGCATTAGAGAGGGCATATTAATTATTTGAAAAGATCATATTACTTTTATTTACTGGTATCTTCCCATCTATGATATTTATCTTGGCCTAGTTTCCTTTTTTAAAGATTAAGACAATTCGTTGCACACACATGCATATGACATGGAATATATAGAAAGGTTTTGTAGAGAAGACTTCAGAAAGCATTATTTTTTAAAACCTTAAGTCAGACTTAGAACAAATATAAATTGGTGCAGCTCCATTTGCTCTAGCGGCATTATCTGATTTTTGGTAGCCAAGAAGCTGCCACAATATTTCCTTTTTATTCTTGATATTTTACTTGTTTCTTTTCATTGAATGTTGCAGCAGAAGATTGCTTTGGCTGTAAACACAAATAGCAATGCCAGTGAAATAGCGTTCGTATACTCTGGCAGTGTATAGATTAGATAGGCATAGTGGATGCAAAACCTTGTCTACATTTTTTAAGAAGGAAGAGAGGAAGAAGGGAAGAATACATGAAATACTGAACAGCAGGACTGCAGTGATTCATAACTTGCTCTCTGTACTGCTGTGACTTGCCACTGGTTGTTCACAACTTCAGCAGAATCTCTGGGGATTCACAAGAGTTTATGCATTAGCACAGCATTATTTCTGATCCTGCTGAAAAGTGCACAGAAACAGACATGATTCAAGCCTTCAGTTCTTTCCACACAGTAAAAGAACGCATCCACAACCAATTGAACTGCATACAGACTCCTTCAATCAAACGAGTATAGGTGCAATCCCTACTCTATGTCAGACAGGGATAGCCAGTCTGTGGGAGTTAATGTGGAATGCAGACACATGGTAGAAACAGCTCAGTATCTGGATTACCAAAGAGAAAATAGGGGGACTTGTCTTGCAAATACACAGGCACTCTGCATGCTCAAATGTGCTATCTGGTAACAGCTATGGACAAAATCCTGTAAGTCTTAAGGATAAGTTACAAGAATCCTTCCTCTGGAAAGACTACACAGAATGATGCTCTTCATGCCTAAGCCTTAAAGCTGTTTCACTGGAACAGTATGTGGAAGCTAAACAGCTGGTAAGGTGAAGAAGACATGTGCATACATGTGGGCTGGGAATAAAAGCGCAGGTCAAATATTACAAGTCCTTGAAAAAAGAGGTTTATATCAACTCACCCTACTAGTTCTGGCAACTAGTGGCCAATGTCCTGGATTGTCTTGTTAGCTGGCAGGGTAGGGTGGACCCACTTTTGAGGTCCTGTTGATTAGGGGGAGTTTAAAGACTTCCCTTTACTGAGGAAGGGATGCATTAGAAGAAGGAAGGAAAGAAAAAGGCTTTCCTCTTATCATCCTTCTGTCGTCACCCATAGAAAGGAATTTGACCTTTTGATTGAGTTGTTTTCTTGCTTTGTTTAGTAGTGAATTGTCATTTGCAACGGGCCTCTGCCATCAATGAAGTCCTAAGCTCTCCCCTCTTTATGCTGTGGAAGGAATGCACATCAGTAATACAGATCAACAGGATTATAGTTACTTAATTGGACTCTGGCTAATAAAATTAACCAATAGATAGAAGAGAGTTGTTTTGTTTTCTTTTGTTTAGTATTACCAACAATATTCTCCCTCTGACTAGATGCCAGAAAAAAGAATTCCTAGTTTCCTTTTAGTGAAGTTTGCTTCTTTTTACATTGTGCATGTAAATTTAGGAAGCATAAACTCTTAATGACTGTCCAAATATAAATTAAGCAGACAAAGTAGTGGTTATGTTTTACAATACAAAGTAATTTAGGACTGCTGTATGCTATTGCAGCTTGATTAGAGTAACAATAACAAAGCTCACAGAATGTTTCCTGTTTGTTTTTAAAGTTTTGCCCCTTAAGGTTTTAGCAGAGGCATTCCATATAAGACAGCTAGCCCTAATTCCTTGCCTTCTGTAATGTTTACTTTTGCCCAACCCATTTCACATTTGTATATCACATTAATACAGTTGCAGTTATTTGAACAGAAATTATACTATGTATTTTGACTTCTAAGCAATAATTGGAAGTAACAACAGGATCTTAAGTAGTAACGCAGCTGTCTCCAAAGTATTGTTAAGCCTAAAGAGTTATTGGGAATGCACAAAACTACAAAGGAATTGTAAAGAAATGATTTCATCTGTATATGATTTTAATCAAGCTTGGCTTGCTGTTAAAAGGCTTGTTGAATGAAGACTGCATTTCCCTTATGAGAGTCCTGACCGTGTAGTTCAGTATCAGCCAACCAAGGCTTATTGCCGTAACAATAGCTAGAGGGTTTACCACAAAAAATAAAGAAAAAAAACCCCACCAGAAAAAAAAAAAAAAAGCTAAACAAAAAACCCCAACCTTTAATTTCAGGTTGTCGCTGGTCACTTTTTTAGGAAATGACAGGTAAAAAATCAAAGTGATAAATAGCAAAAAGTCTGGTTGAACAAATGCAAACTTACAGAAGTTAAATAGCATTTTATTCATAAAATTTTCAATACAGTTACTTAATTAAAAGAAGCAGTTCACCTGGGTTTTTCTTCATATACTCCATCATTATTTCTACTGCTGTAATATTACTGATTTCAAAAAGTGAAGTCAAACACTTTTCACCTAAACTCTTACAAATGTAGTATATGGATGTTGGATTTAATATTCCTAAAGTAAATACATAGTTCTGCTTTGTAGAACTATGAAAACATAGAAAGATGATTTTGTCTAATGCTAATTGAAAACTGAAAAAAATGTTTTTATCTTCTAATTTTAGGACATGCTCCTGTAACCGTTAATATTATTTGTAGAAAAACACATAAAGGAATATTTTGCTAATGGTCCCTATTCATGATTTTAATAGCATTAATAAAATGAAGGAAACTTATACATCTGTCTCAGCATTTGCAGTCAGGATGGGTGCATTAGTGCCAGACTTTGAAAACTCCAATTCACACAGATTGTTCCTTTGAAGTTAATGAGATATTTGTATGAGTGGGGGCTACTCGAGCCAGTGTTTTCTGGTTGGAGCCTTAGTCCTTTCTGTTGCCAAGTGTACTTAAGTTTATAAGACCATCCATTTCAACACATTTTGTTTAGCTAAATTGAAGTACTTCATTTTTAAGGAAAAAGTTATATTGCCAAAAAGTATAAACAGGGCTAACTTTGACTAATATAAATATTTGAAAACCAGAACTTTTTGCTACATCTTATAGAAACAATCCTAGTGCAGATGACAGAGGGAAAAGGGCTTTTCTGGAATGGATGGTTCAACTGAAGAACAGCACAGAGGAAATCTTAAAAATAAATATGCGGAAATTTGTCTTCTAACAGCCAGCATATTTGGATCAGGTTCAAAATATTTTTGCCTAACAATTAAATGGAAATTCTTTACATTTCCAGTTCCGCAGCACATTATTTAAACCTTAAGCCTCTCTAATTAAGAGGAATCATTAAATTTATTCCTATTGCCTGCTTTAAAGTTTATTTGCTAATAAGCAACTGGACAAGGGATGTGTGAAATGAATAGTTGAAGAAAAACTCTGACAGCAAAAGAAAGGTCTGGAGGGTGAAGTTGGTTTATTAGGCACCGTTTGTCATGAATGGGTCTACTGCACGTACAAAAGCAAATCCCACTACCTTAGAAGATTAATTCTGAAGGAGGCACTCGTGGGTCAAAGTATACATAAGCGTGTGCCTAATCTCAGAGAAATCAGGCTATTTTCTCACAGCAATTAAGCAGAGGTCTAGGGTTTCACCCACAGTGTATTTAAACACAGGATACAATTAAACCCCAAAGTATTAATATCTGTGCTGTGCAAAATTGCCCAGGAAATAGATTTTGCCCTCTTTCAAATGGAAAGCAAGGCAAATTAAGGAGGATGGCTTTATTTGAGTAAAAATTATCCTGAAACAAATGTAAGTCATTCATTTTTAGCTGTTAATTTCTTACATACACTTTCCTCTCCACCCCCATTTCCTGCTCACATAATTTACTCTGGAATGTACAGTCTTCAGTGGATACAAGTGATCAACACCATTTCGTTAAAATACTTTTGTTTTCATGGCTAGTATAATTTCTATAGGATAACGGTTCAACCAAAGCATTTTAAACATATTAAGAACAAAATGCTGCTCTGTACTGGCAATCTTGAACGTCAAGGAAAAGAGTGACTGAACATCTTATTCGGCAAAGAACAGTTACAAAAGTTCTCTTTCTGATGTCTATGGGTTATTGAACAGTGTGAGTGGAAAGAACACTGTGACTTAATTTAATGCCAATTTGAAATGTTTTTAAAGAAAAAGGAAAAACTCAGCTAAACAGCATGATTTTCATTGCATATGAACTTATCTATGTAGACATAGTAAAAATCAAATAATTGTTTTAAACAAAATCTTCTTTTTCAGCTCCCTTGATGTCCTCTCTGTTTTTATGGTCTTTCACATTATCACTTAAAATATAATTCACTTCTGTCTATCCATCATACCTACATAATATATTTCACTCTCAAATTGCTTAATAAAAAGAAAAAAATCAATCTTTCGCCCCTTACTTTTAGATGATGGGCATTTCCTATCAGAACAACTGTTTATACACATAGCAGCACACTCTGCACTATGATAAATCCTGTCTCCTTTATTTTTACACTTAGAATTGTTCCAGCTTTATGATCACAGCAATGTACCTAATAATATGAACAAATTAATTCTAGATCTCAAAGCTTCTGTGTATCAAGTTTCAGTAATTCTGTGGAAAATATTGGTATTTTCAACTTTCAGATCAGTGATGCAGTGCACAGGATGTTAATAAACAGTCTAATTGGTGAAGTAACATGCAGAAATTTTTTAAAAGAAAGAAAAAAATTGCTTTTTGCTAATCACGTTGGTCAGCAAGACACTATTTTAACCTTTAAAAATGCAGCATATCCCAAAACAACTTACTTCTTAAATAAATGCTCTTCTTGAGCGCAACTGACCTTTTAAATGATTATATCTCAGCACTTGCAACAAAAAGAATTTCACCTATCACCTTTACACTGTTGATGCACTGCATTGGGTGAATCCATAACCTTTTCACAATATGTAACATGCCGCAGAACACAAAATAACTTGTTAACTTTAATTAAGTCCCTTCAGAAAAGTTCTGCTGACCTCTTTGGAAAGAAATCTTACTAAATGAAAAAATAAACCTAGACAAATTCCAAATCCCTCTACATTTGATAGCTCTAAATGAATCTCCAACCATTTCAGATTATCCCTCAGAGCACTGGAAAAGTTTGCTGCCCTGTATCATCCATAATAAGATTTTTAGGTAAATTTCAGTAAACATAAGGAAAAAAAAAAATCTTGTTTAAAAAACAATCTTTTATTTTCCAGCAGTCTCTAAGTGCCTGATGGTCTTTGGAACATGCCTGAAACTTATGTTAGGAGCAAAATCAAACAGAATATATACGAACTTCAAAATGTGCAATTAATTTAAGGTGACACAAGCATTTGCAAATTCTATTTCACTCTGGCCACGTATCAGACCTCTAAGACAGTTAATGTTTCCTGATTATAAAAAGAAATCTAGTAAACCTCTGTCTACACAAGTGTGTGCAGTAATAATGGTTAAGCATGTGCTTAATATGAGCACACACTTCAGACCAGCAAGAGATTGATTTTATTCATATGTTTTTCCAGTTCACACACAGGATGAATCTATAAAGACTACAAAACTTTGTAGCCATACTCTGTAAGACACAGGTGCTTCAGTTCACTTTTGATGTTGAGGTGATCATAATTATTTACTATGTGCTCTACAACATGAAGAGGAAACATAAATCTTGATGTGCTTTTATACTTAAAATAAAATCTTTGTAAAGACAGTGGGTTCTAAATGAGTGGTGTGACAAATTTTAAATAACATTTGTTGCTGTCTTTACTGTATCTTTTTAAAATTCTGTTTGAGACACAGCTAAAAAGACGCTTATTTGCTTGAAATGAAAGGTATTGTTAGGGAAGCATGCATTAAAATTAAAAAAAAAGCCCTCAATAATGAAAATACATTCACAGGCATCTTTTTTTGTTTTAACATTGAGTTAATAAGCCAGTGGTATCGCAATAGGTACAACCTTCTGATGTAAAATTGAAACTAGTGTCCAATGATACTCTGAAGTACTGGAACAAGCAAAGAAATGGAGAGGCGTAAGAAATATGAAACTTGCTGTGGCTTTCCCTATACAAAGGGGATGAGTTATCTGATTGGTGTGTAATCACGAAGTTAAACAAACAGCAGTAAGGCTAAACTAATTCACTGTCAAGTCTACATGTCACCCTGGCTGGTTCATTACATGCATTTGTGACAATACGGAGGAGACAACTGTACTGAATCAAATAATGTGCAACAGTTTACACTCCTATAAAACTATTTACATTTTGTCAAATGAATATTTATAACAACTGGCTTTCCCTTCACAAACACTATAGCTCAAGCAGCTCCCAGTCATTATCGTATTTAGGAAGTACAAACACTAATTCTGTGAGTCAGCGACACAGTCTCTTGTAACGTGCCAGAAAACAAGGCCTGCAATACTAATACAAAATCTAGGAGAAACGTGCTATTGCAGTTTTTCGAATGTCCTAGCGTTTTTGTGTCTCCAAGTCGCAGGAATTCAGTTTCAATATTATATCTGCCCTTCAGCATAGCATGCCCCAGTGAAACAGCCGGTGAAGTTTATTTTGCACTTTATCAATACAGTGTAAACCAGCATGTGCTTACCTCCATGGGGTTACTGAACCCAACTTGTCTGTGTGCACAGACAGCACTTTGGCCACAGATGTGACTGGTTAACTGTACAAGCAAGGAGGATAAATCCACACAACAATACTTCATTCACCAAGGAAATCTGCTGTGGATTACAGCTTCTCTATGGTTACGTCTGTTCTTAATTTACTGCTTTTATTCGGTTTTCAACCATAAATGAGCCCCTTATGAGGCATTCACTATGCAGAATTGACAACTCTTTTTATCTACTCAAAAAATATTTTTGGATAATAATTTATGGTTACAAAATATTTTAAGCAGTTTGAATAGTTACATTATATTCTTTCAGTACTTAATGATGCAGTATCCCCTGTAAAAATGGAGACCTGTGCAATCTATTGATTTCACATATTTATAACAGAACACAGCAGCCTTGGCCATACAGAAATATAAATTTTAAAACTGCATATATCATAGGAATGGCATTGTGTTTTTTTAAAAAGCTCTTAAACAGCATCTCATGAGGAAATCCTGGGCCAGAACTGTGAGTAAGGGCCCTGTGGATGGGAACATAAAGAAAGTCTTTTGGCAGGCATGACATTTTGTTTATGGCCTTTTTTTCCTTCTTTTTTAAAAAAAAAAAAGTTTGTGATAGATGTGAATTTTAAACACTATTCAACAGAGAAAATGTGAAGCTGTCTGTAATGCTAGGGAGGGTTACTGCATTATTTATGTTTTACGTATGAAACTGAAATGTGAGCATGGGCATTTTAATCTTGTTTCACCATCAAAGATAGTCTCTCAATTTGTATGCCAAATTAATGCGCTTCTACTTTGTAGAAGCCCTCTAAAGGGACTGATTAGCATTGAGCACTAAGTGATGCTTAGGAAAGAAGGTTGTGAGTAAGCAGAGCTGCCTAGGAAACTAGCAACCTGCTGCAAAGCTGCTGCTGTGAAGGTATATTTTGTTGCATGCCGATATCAGACTGTATCTGTTCTGACATACACCCTTAGAGGGACATCATCCATCGAAACTGCAATTCACAATAGAGGCAGGCAGCCATGTGAATGATATGAATGATATGGAATATTCTTATTAATTGAGACAATAGTGATGAGGCTTTAAAAAGCCTTCCTAGATGACAAAGTCCCCTTTGCATTATTTTAGATTAATTTAAAGTATTGGCACACAAAGCTTTACAACTTTATTCTTGGCAGAATATGAGTACCTTCAGACTCATTGATACTCCGGGATTCTTCACTATTACAGAGCAAACTCCCTGTAGATAAACGGAAGAAAACATTTCAATGAGGAACATGCAGTGTTTTCCTCATTAGCAGCTACAGTGTCTTGAGCAGGGAACGAGTGTTATGGGAAAAGCATTCTTGGCATTAACAAGAAAGGACATTGCTTTTACAGGCAAGAACACTTTATGGCTTTCTGAAACATCCTATCACAATACCATATGTAATCCAAATAAAAAAATACAACTGAAAGCAAAATTAAGTGTTAGGGTACTTTAAAAATAAGTGCACTTTGTATATAAATACAGCAGAAAATACTAAACTGATTTTAGTTCTGTTGCTTTAAATATTGCCCCTGATGTTTTATGGATTCCAGTTCTTCCTTTGTTTGCTATTTAATTGCAACTGGTTTTGATTTCTTTATAAAAATAAAAAATGCTTTGTTTAAGACTGAATATCCTCATTTTCATGTAGTGGATGCAGTCAGAATGCTAGGTGTAGGCAGACATTTTCCGCCTGCATTTAAGATTCCCCTGGAGTGGCTGGATGAAACACCATGGCAGATACTCAGCTCTACAATCTCAGGGACTATGCCAGTGAGTCTTTAGAGCCTTCTGAGTATAAAACTTCCCTGAGTTAGAGGTTACCTTTTAATTGGGTGTGTATGCATGCGCACACATTCGAGTGCCTGAACTGTAGCTATGCTATAACAGTCTGCATGCTCTTTTAATCTGTATTTATGAATGAAAGTTTTAAATTTAGCTAAAGTCAGTGGATAGCCGCAGGGCTACTATCAGTTATGTTTGGTGCCATGATCCAAACTTAGCACTTACATCTCACTTATTATGCAGAGATTTAATGGATGGCAAAATCTCTAAAAGCTTTATGAGCCTGAGAACTCAGAACTTCTTTTGCATGACAGATGCACATGTCCAAAAAAAAAAAAAGGAATGCCAAAGCAGTAAAAGTTGCTGCTGTTCTGAAGTGCAAAATTGCCTTGAGAAAAAACACCTGGATGTGGGTTTTAGAACAGCAGTTTTCCTTTGTGCTCTCCCTAGCATCTCTATTACTTCCGCCACATACAAAGATAGGGCAGGATTTCCCCCTAAAAATTAAATCCTCAGATACTTGCTTGTGTGCACCAACTCTGTGAGATAGCTAGTTCAGTCACAGAATGGAAAAGTAGGAGCTGAAACTGCTGGTAGAAAATAGAACACTTCTCTAGCATTTGGACATTTCATGGATTTATGCCCACGTAACTGAAATTGCGGAAAGGAGCAACACAAAGCAGCTGGCAGCTCCTAACTCGCCATTTAATTCAAGAATATGGGTGAAGCAACAACTTCAATAGTGTTTTTTCCTCCCTCTTGTTACTCCTAAACTTAGTTGTTTCAAGGTCTGCATAGTAAAGGACTACTGAACGTTACAATGCTTCAAGCCACAAAGCTGGGTTTTTTTCCTAATAGTAGAGTTTCACAAACAGCAAGCTAAATCACCCTCTTGTGTTTTCCAGCATAAATACAATGAATCACAATAATGCAAGGCTTCAGGTCTGAATTAAACTGACAATAACAAGGATGCCGCAATGTAAGATCCCCAGTCCACTGTGAATTCAACTTCTACTCATATGTATTGCAGCTAAGAATGGATCTGTACCAGGATACCTGACCCAAGTGGCTAATCAAGTGTAATCTATCTGACCCATCCGGCACCTGAGCCAGCCTTTGCTCTTACATAATTTATATTCCAGGACAATGTACTAATTTGAATCCTACCCCTCATCATAGTGCATGTATGAGCAAGTGCTAGTCAGAGGATCATTTAACACTGAATTCTCCCAACACATCACACTTACAGAACCACCTGGGCTAAACAACTTCTCCTTCCTGAGCTACTGCAAAATCTTCAGCACCTCAGAAGTCAAGGAAATATATCAATTCTTCTTTGATGTCAAGAAATGCAATATTAGCATGTGGTAGCTGAATGATTAAGCACAGAGAAGCAGGTAGGCTGAAACACCACCAAATTATTGCCTTTTGATTTTTTTTATTTCTCTCTTTACCTCTTTTCTCACTTGTGTATTTGCACTTAGGCAAAGTGGAACAGATCCCACAGATTTTCTACAGGTGATCTGCCCTACAAGTCAGCAACATGTAAAGATTAACAGTTTGCTTCATTGAGTTCTCAAGCCTAACCTTTGAAAATCAAAAATCATAAAAACATTCAGGTGGGAAAGGAAGTGACAGGGTCACTTAGTCTAACTTACTGCTTAATGTGGTCTCAAAAATGAATTTAGACCAAGCAACTGAGAATTCAGACTTAAGCAATTTAGGCTTCAGTATGTTTTCTTGGAGAATTCCACAACCTCTCTGGGAAGCATGCTCCAAAACCTGATTATTTTCATAACATAAAAAAACCAAAAATAAATAATTCTCGCATCCAGTCAAAACCTTCTGTATACCAGCTTATGACTGTTAACTCTCATGATCCTCTTGTACATCTCCCTAGAGCTTGGCTACATATTTTCTATAACATCATTGTAGATACTGGAGGGCTGCTGTTAGGTCCCCTTGGAGCCATCCCGTCTCCAGGATGAACAAGCCCAGTCCCTCAGCCTCTCCTCACAGGCCAAGTTCTCCAGTTTCTGGTCATCCTATAGGCCCTTCACTGGGTTTAGTCCAGTTTTCCAAAGCCTGTCTTGTACTGGAGGCACCGAAACTGGTCTAGCAAATGCTAATTGAAGGGGAATAATCACTTCCCTTGATCTACTGGTCATGCTTCCCTTTACGCTATTAATCCTCATTACTGCCATGACACACTGATGACTCTGTTGTAGCCTGGTATAGACTGTCCAACAAAATCCCCAGCTCCCTTTCAGAGCTGCTGTGTAGCAGTCCACTGCCTATACTGATGCAGAAGCATAATTTCTTTCCAGAATCGTGGCTTTACCTTTGCTCTTGCTGAAATTAATTAGGTCTCCCTGTCCTGGTTCCTAGGCTTTCCCAGTTCCTTGGCCTGCAAATCTGATGATGTCTCCTCCTCGAGGTCACCAGTAAAGATATAAAACAGTGCCAGTATAGGTCACAGAGGAATTACACTTTCTAAGCAGAGTAGTAACCGTGGGCTATTTGAGCTTTTGACCTTAACCTTTTGAGCCTGATGATCCAACTGTTTCTTTTCACCCTAATAGTTCACTCATTTAAACTATTATGTCTCAACTTGGATATATGGGAAGTTGTTTTTAAACCCTTGCTAAGATCACTGTCAAAGACACTTGCTCTGCCCCCTCCCACCTACAGATCTACTCATTTCATCACAGAGGGTAATCAGGTTAGTAAAACTTGATTAACATTTTTAAATTCCTGTTGGTTATTCCCAATCACCTTCTTCTCCTTCATGTGCCCCAAAATTGCTTCTAAGATCACTTGATTATTTTCCCAGGGACTGAAGTAAGGTCAACCACCCTATAGCTCCTCGTGTTGTTTTTCTTGATATGCTTGAAGATTGATATGACTTTTGTCTCCCTCCAGTCATTGCTGACTTCCTGATTTCCATGACCTCTCAAAGATAATGGAGAAAAGACAGTTCACTGGCCACAGAGAGGCCAGTTCATCAACAAGCTGCCTCACCTCAGCACCTCTGGTTGTCTTCCATCTGGTCCTGCAGACCGGTGTGGGCCAAGGTTTCTCAAGAGAACTCTCCCACTGCTGGTGGTTTTTGTTCTCTTTCAGTCCTGTATGTCTAGTCAGAAGCACAGAAGGCTTTGTCAGTTAAGAGTGGGGCAATGAATTACAGCCTTATCTGCATTTGCTGTGACTATTTAGCAGTATCCTTTTAGCAGCAAGTCCATGTTATCCTTGTTTACTGCTAATGCAGCTGTAGAAGCTCTTCTTGTTGACTCTAATATCCCTTGCCAAGTCCAACTCTAGCTTCACTTGCCAGTTTTAATTCTAGCTGAGGTTTGGTTTTCTTAACACCTTCCCTGCTTGCCCAGGCAAGGCTTCTACATTCCTGCTTAGTATCTTCTTCCTTTTGTATATGTCCTTTTTCCACTGGAGTTCAGTCATGAGTTTCAGTCATCCTTGTTTAACCGAGATGTTCTCCTTATAGTTCGCATTTTTTTGAGTTTTGGAATAAGTGCTGTTGTGCTTTGAGAGGCTGTCCTTAGAGATCTGCCAGCTTTCCTGAGCAACTTTGTATTTCAACACTGGTTCTCATGAGACCCTACCTACCAGCTCCCCAAAGCAGTCTTCCTTCAACCAGCCTGCCACATCTTCCTTAGAAATGCTCCTTGAAGAGTGATTTGAACTGCTCCTTCATGTAAATGCCACCCCCCCGTCACCTTCTTCCATGCCTGTCTTTCCTAAAGAGCTGTACCATCCATCTTAGCTGCAGTCCTGCCCTACAAGCCATTCCACTGCATTAATCATCCCGAAGATGTCATGGTTCTGCAACCATGTGTCAAGCTCCAGCTCCTCCTGTTTATTTCCCAGGCAGTGTGCTTTTGTGCACAGGCTTTTGAGGTTGGCCCTCAGGGTGGAATACAGCCTTTCTGGTGGTTTCCCTCCTCCTATTAACCTATCCTATATACTGACCACCCCAACCTCTGTTCCCTCACTTAACAACGAGGTTGTTTCCCCATACCCTAGCCCACATAATTTAAAGCCTTCCTCATCAGACTGGCAAGGTTGTTGTAATTGTTTTTGTTTGCAATGGTTATATGCAACAAGATGCAGTTGCTTTCTACTTTGTTCTTGAAGTCTACATAGCAGCATAACAAACATCAGTTATGAATGCTGGACATTCTTTTAAAAAGGAAGATTTTTTCATTGATGAAAACCTTTTCTAAAACCACCTTTGAAAAAAAAACCTCTTTACTTCGCTATTAAATCTTACAACTAGCAAAGATGACATGGCTAGAGGGAGGGATGACTTTGCTCCTATGCAGGCTTCAGGCTGATGCAATTACTCCTTGGTGCCACAGAGCAGTCTACGAACAGGTCTGACATGCTTCGTAATTAGAATACTTCAAGATCAAGAAGTATAAAGATGACTTGAAATCCCCAAGCTGTGCCAACTCCTTCTGCAATTCAAGATCTGGTCCTATAAGCAATGTATCCAGATGTCAATGCCAAGAGTTCACAAGTAGAGATTTAAAGTGTAAGCAGCTAAAAACTTCACTGAAATGAAACATTCACATGCCGAAATTAAGTATGCTTATTAGCAATAGATTCAGCACAAATAAGAAGGCAGTGGGGGCAAGCTAAATGAATTCCAGTTTGTCCCTAACAGGGCACCGGAAAAATGGACTGCTGGAGCTGGTGAGTGGATGAAGCTTCAGTTTCAGAAAATGTCTCTGGTTATAGAGCAGAAGTCCTGCTGTTTTGGCTGGCTCCTTTATATTATGGAAACAACAGCTTAATCATAATTGGCACACATATCTTTTCTCCACTGGTAAATGAAAGGAGCACTGGAATGCTGTATGCAATTCATTTCAGCTTGTGTCTGGGATATATTGCTGGCATGCAGTGTGTGGGGTTGTGCCAGATGGCAGGGCTGGCATCTGCAAAGTTGCTCAGTGGGCATCTCACTACTACTTTTCAGGAACCAATGCTCCATTTCTTGCTAAGATTGAACACTAGGAGAGAAATGGCAGCGAAAGCCTATTCAGCTGTGTTGTTACGGGTATGGTCTGTAACATGCCACTTCTTGGCAGCAACCTGCTATAATTTCAGCACCTAAATATATTAAGAGCCAATCCCTTAGGAATGCCCAGGATATTTTTTGAAAATGGGAATTCAGATGACTAAGGGCATTTGCCAATAGGCTGCAGCAAATGCAATTGCAGAAAATTGCCAGATACCTTCTCCTACTGTCTACTTTGCCCCTCTGCTGAGCATGGAGAATGGAATGCATATGTGCTGAGCTGCTTAAATGCAAAGTTTCAGAGCCTAGATTCAAGGCATCTTGGTCAGCAGTTTAAACTAAAGCCCTTAGACTCCTTACTGACATGACTGAGATGTGGGTGTGTGTCCCAACCTGCCTGCTCTCCAGTGGGAGCAACAATCTCCAGAAGTGGGGAAAGAGTAGAAGATAACATCTCAAACAGCAGTTATATCGCAAAGGAAATGTGCGCCAAAGACTTCAGCGCCAAAGGCTTACGTGCTTAAAAATACATTTAATATGAGAATTTACAGAACTGTCTACTTGAATTCAGACATTTGTCTTTCACTGAAATCAACATGTATTTATGAAAAATCTCAGTGATCACTTCTCTAAATCTTTAGTTTCCAAAGTACCCTTAAAAAACTAGTCACACATCAAGTATGAAAATGACTAAGGCCCAGATGAACTGACTTAGACCTTTTGAAAATGTTTTCCCCATTGGCAACGTGAGAAAATATTCCTGTTTATTGATGGAGCCCTACTGGAGGATGAGAAAATAAGGGAATAAATTATATTCAAAGAATTATTTTTGACCTTTCAAAGAGAAAGAAGTGTAAAGTTTGGGTCTTAGTCAAAACTGAGATTCAATGTATGGATTAGAGGCAAGAAGCAGGGAATTTTCTGCAAATCTATTTCAAATTATATGGCTAGTTGTTTCTTTTCTTAAAAGTCCAAAAGCATTATAAGGTGAAGTGACTATAATTAACAGAAAGTAATTTGTAGATCTCTAATCACACTTCTCTTTTAAAAACACGCAAAACAAATCTCACAAAACTAAATGCAAAATAACAATTGAAAAATGTGTCCCTTAGCCTTTGGATGAATTAAAAAAAAAAAGTGTATTGGATCTGTACATTAATAAAGCCTGTTAAGCTCAGTAGAATACTTTATATTCATCTGTGCTTCATCAAGCAGGTTCATGACCTCTACAGAACTGCAGCAGCTCCCTCTGTTCTGAAAACCACATGGGGGAAGATGGTAAATATTATTTTGTGATTAGAAAATGTTACTGGAATTGTCATAGAGAAATATTTAATGTGGAGAGTGTGGTTCAGGAATTAAAACATACACAGCAGGAGAAAAAGCAGCATGGGGCAAATTTTACTCCTAGTGACAGACAAGTAAAATTTAAGGAATGTCATTGACATTGGAGATATTGTGCCACAGTTACATAGTTATCACTGAGCTCATAAAGATATTTAAGCACCTGTCTAACTTAAACCATATGAGGATTCTCATTGTTCTAGATGAGACAACATGGATATTTCAAATTAAGCAGACAAATATATTGCTGAATTGGTACTGGAAATACCAAAAATAAAGTCAAATGATTTTTCATAAGCATGTATCTACATAACCAAGCATGTTAAATATATATATCAATGACATTTGATGAGAAGCATGGGAATGACCTTGTGCAGAACATTATTCTAAGGTAACATAAAATATGTGATGCTATACTTATTAAAAGCTCAATACATCAAACATGTCTGCAGTTGCTTTCCCTGATTTCCCTGCAGTGTGCATGAATATTTGAACATATCCATGTACACTTTGCTGTTAAGCAATCAGTCTGCCTTGCTTTTTTCACAGATTACATAACAACCTATCTTTTCAGATGAGATAGCCAAGTGGGCTGGTTAAAATACAAAAACAGAAGCATGGTATTATGTATGTCATTAAAAAACCCAAACATGACAAAGAAGGGTAGAATTGTCACAACGGCTCCTTATTAAGATGAACTTTCATAGGGCTGATCCTAAACCTCAGAAGACACCGAAGACTCCTGGCTCTACTTCAGTCATTGCAAATATTGCTTCCAATTTTCACAGATTTCAGCAAGGGCAAGTCTTAACCATTATTTTTCAAAGTTTTCAGTTTGAGTGTTTCAGTCCGGCTTGGTTATCTCAGTAAATTGTTGATATAATAATTCATTCTTCAGTATATTTTTCCCCACTGGTGAAATATTCTTGATTAGCGTATTGTTGCCATGTATCTGTATTACATGTTCCATTATTATCAAATGGAGACAAAGGTAGTAATGATGCCTGTGTCAGCACACACCCACAATTGCTTATGCTCAAATCTCATCTAGGAAATTCAAATCATTGTAACGGTTCCCTGCAGCTAAATATTGCTTTCATATAATTGCCAGGAAAGGACTTCCTAAATTATAGGACAGAATAAATTATAGGAGAATCATGTTCCCTACAGTCCAAGGGGGGAATTAACACAGTCTGTAAAGACTCCCCAAAATTACAAATCTGAATTTAAATTCCACGTTTAAATGGAGCTAAGATTACTTCAATGAAAAGGTTCTCTGCTCTTGAGAATGTCTGTTCTGGAGAGCATTAATATAGGCTTTTTAGACATTTGCTAGGCATTTAAAACAAATATTCTATTTATTAATGACTAAAAATTGCAGTGACTACTATAGTTTTTATTCCGAGCAAAACTTAAACAGGAAAACAATATGAATCTCAACAGACTGTTTCGGTTATCTGTCCTTTCTTTAATCTGAGAGATTACTCAACAAAACCAATGTTCATGCAACAACATTCATGAAATCTGCTGTGGATTACCAATATCATCAGTTAAACCTGTTTCAAATTTATTGCTTTCATTCAGGTTAAATAATAAAAAGAGTCCATTTGTACTACCACATGTATATACATGAATTCATCTTTCAGCATTCTCTACAAATTTAATCTGGTGATTTATGTTTTTTAACACAGTTTTGGGCAAACCTGGTGAAGAAATTTAGCCAGTCTGATAGAAGAGTTAGGCTGGATTACTGTGATGTGGGCCATGTTTAAAACCAGCCTGTTCTGTTTCGATACAGGGAAAAGTAAAGCATTTTAACACTGTAGCCCTGCTTGAAATTCTAATAATTTTAATAGTTTTAGCAAAGGAGAGCAGAGTGAGATCGGGAGAGTTCAAAGACAATGATCTTTATTATTAGAAATACATTAGAACAGCAAAGAAGCAAAGTTGTTTTTTTCTGCTTTTTCTTTATTCACAGCAGGAAATAACACTGCTTAGATTGGAGCTTTCTAACATATAAACAGTCATGGCAGTGGCTACATGTTAATTTTTCTAAAATCATCTCCCTTTTGAAACTCATTCTATCTACCAATGTTAGCTCCCCTTCCCCAAAAATTAAAGGTAAAATGCTTTTCTTATGTGTTATATCACAGCTAAATTTTTTCATTTAAATTGAACTGAATTGAATCAAATGGCTGCCCAGCATAGCTGAGGGTTTTGCTAATGAGATACAAAGCTTTTTGCCTTTAGGTCACTGGTTCAAATCCAGGCAAGGCTAGAAACAGCTGAAAGCTTTTAACCACCTGATAGCTATGTGATATTTTCACATGAAATGAGTTTGTCAGTCAAAATCCAACTTCAGGAAATAAGCGTTCCCACCATAGAAAAACTCATCATGCAATTAGAATTATTTGCTGTCTTCTAAAAAGTCAAAAATTAATTACTCTGCACCTTTAACAATGATTTATTTTTTTTTGAGATGAAATGACTAATGCTGAAATACGTAAAGCATGAAATATGGAGAAGTTTACATTGCTGATACATTTGTGAAAATAGCATTCATAGGTAAAGAGTCTTAAATGGCTTTCCTTCCTTAAATCTGTCTCCTCTCTCATTACCATCAGTTGGTATGTCATGTGCTCCTACAATAACTGACACGGATCCCCTCAGTCATACAGGGGGAGGCAAAAAAAACTTGTATATCTGTCAGATAAAGACAGAAAAGATTTTAATTTCTGTGTTAATCAGCTCTTAAAATATGAAGTTTCTGAAGTTTCAAAGGAATGTCAATGACCTGCAACATCCTCCTCCAGTTTATGTGGTAGTCTTTTTTTTTGCATGTAAACAATGCCAGCAACAACTGATCATGCTTGAACAAAAATGTTGTTAGTGAGTGATAGATATGGATCTCTAACTCCTCCTACAACCAAAAGACAGAACTGCATATCAAACCAAATAAAACTGGTAATTAAAAAAAAATTACCTAACTGGAATTTTTATTATCTCATCAACTCATTATATTTCAATATTAGGAAGCTGCAAGGAGCTCAAGCAATAAAAGAGTATGCTGAAGGAGCCAAGTCCAAACTCATGGACAAAATTTAAATGTAGTCCACATCCTAGCACCAAACCAGATTGCCTTTAATGGTGCTGATTTTAAGTTAAAGGAGGCTGGAAAATTTTGGTATTTAGGCAGTCAGATCACGTACACAGTCCCCCTCTCTCTCCCTCTCCAAATGATTAAGCATGGGTTCAGGTGTTTACCTTAAAAATCTAAGTTTAAACATTTTTAATAGAATTTAAATAATGACTCTGGCTGTCAATGTGAGTTGGACTTGGGTAGTTTTGGACATTGAAGGAGGATTTGAAAAGTCAATCATTTAATCTTCTTTTTCTTCCCTTTTCTTCACTCTGTGTGAACTCAAGACATTAGTGATACCATTTTCCTTGTAAAAAGCAGTGCTTTTACAAATCCTAACAACAAAATATTTATGCTTAAAAGTACAGAGACACACTTAGTGATGCTATTCCTGGGAAAGAGAAAGAACCAATACCTAACTTTACTTCTTATCAGACTGGAGCAAATTAGAGTAATTACCATTTTAAATAATCCTATTATCTTTAGAGCTGTACTTATTAAGAATCAAAAAACTATTTCTGCTTCAATATTCTCTATTTCTTATATACTAAGAAAAGTTAATTGCATGGGGATGGTCACAGTTCACAGTAAGTAGCCCTTAAAAAGGTACAGAAACCCTTTGCAAGGTTTTAAGACAATCCTGAAGTTTATGATGTGCTGATTTAGTTCTGAGGTATCAAAACCTTTAAAATTATGTAAGATGACTCACAGTGAATTTCCAGAAAATGCCTGAGTATGAAACAAGAATAGAACATTGGACCCTCAAACTTCAAAAATCTCTTTGCTTCGGTTTCCCAGGAAGGACTTCAAAAAAACAATGATGGCATTCATTTTAATTTTCATCTTAAGTTTAGATTTTAGTTGCTTTTATATCTTTTATGACACATTGCTATCAGTCTGGCTTTTTTAAAAAGAGATCAATTTGTTTAGCTTTCAATATGCATGTGACTGTAACAATATCTTAAGAGTTTTACTGGGAGTTAGTGGAAATTGCAGCCTGCAGAAAAAGACTGGGATGCGCCTTAGAACTTGTAGTTTAATTCCCAGGATGTTTATACAGCATAGTTAGCTCAAATGATTGGCATCTACATCTGAACTCACAGGTTAGTTCAGCCCAAGTTTAAGGATTCCCACAGCAAGGCCTTTCTGTGTTATACAACCTTGCTATTTCCATATATCTCAAGGGCACACCAAACTGCTGTTTATGATGAAACGTTCTAAAATTCTTTCCCTTTAAGAAAGCTAATTCTACTGTGGGTGTCTTGGCCAGAAGATTTCTTGAACAGAGGCAGACTATCAGCACTCAAAAGATCATGATTTGTTAAGTACTCTCCTCAGTAAAATACAGCTTGGTTTTTCACTTAGACTTTCCAGTGTTATAATCAGTGATGCAAATTGCTATGAATAGGGGCCTAACCACTTTGCAAAATAGAAACGGGGTTAAACACAGTCATGCTGGGGGTAAAACTATAAAGATGACTGTAGAGATGACATAATTAGGGTGAAATTTTAGAGAGTCTAAACAACAAGGATGGGTTCTGAAAATCACTCAGTTGTACCAATAAACTGGCAGAACAAATCAGTTCAGATAAGCTACAGAGGCAAAACACAGCTGGAACAACCAATTGATTCATTGGGTCATGATGCACTCATTAGATCAACCTTGTCCCAGCTTTACTCAGCTCTGCTTACTGAAGCTTGGAGACCTCTCTGGAACCGTGTGCAATTCACTAAGGCCTTTTCCAGTCATTCCTTTTTTCCTTCTGCTCAGTGAAGGAAAAGCATTTGCTTTATTAGAGGTTCTCTGTACCCCTAAGGGGTATAAATGTGTCCCCTAGACCCTAAAAGCAAGATTGAACTTTTCAGTGTAGTCATGAATAAGGCATAACGTGTAATAGCAGCTTATTTTCCAAGACTGAAATTTTAAAAATAAAAGATCACAGGTTTCTGAAAAAATTGTTGCAGTTAAGGAGGGATCAGTTCAGGGACAGTCTATAGCCTGTGTTACGTAGGATATTACAGTGGTCATTTCTAGTTCTGTAATTGACACAGAAATGAAACTTTTCCATTGCTAAGAAATAAATCATTCTTCACTTTTCCTTCCTTTGCTCCAAAAAGCTTCATTCTTGCAGTTGTGCAAGTAATCTTTTTCCCCTCATTTGGCTTGCTAGCTGTCCTAATCAGATATAGAAGAGCACGGCCTATCTGAGGAAGGGAGAAGAGCACTGGTACAAAGGGCAGGATTGTGCTTTCTTCTTTCTACCCAGTTACACATAAAGAAGTGGATGTGAGGAAATAGCCTGGCTCAGTGTACAGCCTTTATTTTGGACAGCTGGAACAAGGAAGTGAGTGAGCAGCACTAGCTTTTGTTCCCTTACTTGGATGAATAAGCAGGAGTACAAGACATACAGAATAGGTGTAAAGGATTATGACAAGAATTTGGAAGTAATTTTCATTTTCCTAAGAACTGTAAAGAGTGAATGAAATTTGGATATATGTTGATGCATTGTACTCTCTTGCCTCCAACACTTTGTGAGCTTTACTGACAAGTTGCAAAGTCTTCACTGGAATCCAGCAAGCTGTGATCAGGAGACCTTGCTTTCCAAATGTTAACACTGAAACTCCATACTTGAGAGAAAGACTGACAACAGACAGACAGAAAAAAAAATTAATCGACTGCTTCTTGCTAGTCCTCTGGGATTTTTAATAGCAATTTGGCATCCTGCACCATTTTAGTAAACTGAGAAGAAATGTAAGTTTGAAAACTGAGAAAGGACTTTGAAGCAAACTTGTCTGCAAATCTTTGACAAATCTTTCATTACAGAAATATGGAAATGTGGTTACTAATGTTAGCTAAAGATGTCTTACTGACAACAAGAACCATTTATTATCCATATTCTGTATGCAGCACTTAGTGAATAAGGTGTGTGCTAGTGGTAAGCGTGTTTGCTAGCATTAGAAACAGCTGTGAACATCAATCTGCCTCCCTGCTCCAGGACAGAGGAGTTACTATTTCTAGTAGTTGACTCCACAATTAGTAGCACCTGTCTTGGGCTTCTCACTTATACTGACCCTTCAGTGGCCCACTTAATGAAAAGGTAAGAGATTCAACAGGACTCTTTCAGGAGTTAATGAAACTACCTTCACTGATGCAACCACAATTTGGGTGGCATGAAGTAGTATAAAAAGGTTAATTATATGTTATCTTCAGTCTGGATGACAGGATGTTTACTAGACTTTCTGAATTTCAGTCAATGAGTGTACATGCATTTAACATATACGCACTTGTTCATGCACAACTGCTTATTGTGGTGAGTATATGAACCACAAAGTTGCCAGCTCATGCAGCTTTATTTAAGCGAGTGAGAGTGCAGGGCCTTTGAGAACTTCCACCTTAATGGAGAACAAAAGCTATTTGCATTGCAGCTCTGTAAGGCCCAGTGGTTCCACCAGAGGACGGCAGTTAAGGTTATGGACTGATGTATAAAAGACACACCAACTAGGTGGGGAAGGAATTAGCACATACACTAACTACAGAGCACTGGTCCATTACTGGGTTTGGCTGGAGGTTGCCAGTATATGTTAGGTTTTAAATATTTGACAGCGCAGACAGGGACACCTGTCTTTGGCGTCTCACCCCTCATTCACCCATTTAATGCAAAATTTGACCTTGTGTCCTGAATATGACAGGAGAGAAAGGCATAACCCTTTGCTTAATACAACCCTTCTCTGTAACCAGATGTTTTAATACAACCAATGCTGTTTAAAACAACACAAACATATCTCATTATTGTCTGAGGAGAAAAATGGGTCTCTGTATAGCACACATTTATATTCTGCAATAAAATTGACACCTGGTATATATAGCAAAAAGGATATCAATGTGCATGTTACATGGCTTTACAGACTTCATGTGAATAATGCAAAAAGTATTAAATGAAAGAAGCAATGAAATTACCAGTGCCGATAAGTTTTCAAGAGTGCAGAATAATCTCTTGAGAAAACAAGAGGCACTATTCATTATGCTCCATCATGTGAGTTCTGCTCTCATTTTTTTCCCCTGGAATTAGTTGTGAAGAATTCAAAGATCCCAGCTGTTTAATAATGACGTTGTTGTATTCATGCAAATCCCTGAGACCTTATGTCAACATTTAATTTTACAAGAAATATAAAAATAAGACTAGTCGCATCTGTAGTCCCCTGGGTTGTACTGGGCAAATCATCGAAAACATCCCTCTCCCTCTTCCTTCCTGAACATCCTTGCTGCTTTAGAGGTAATAATAGTCAAAAGGAAAATGTTAACATTCATGTGGTGTATTGAGAGAAGTTTATAGATATTGACAGTAGTACTCACAAAATAGATTATATCAAAACACCAAATACATTACCTTTACGCCTGTGGTAAGCTTTTGTAAACTGAAGTCAAATATATAATTGTTGAACTCTGCAAGGATGATAAAGGCAGCATACAGAGGAATTCAAGCACTATGGATTTAGAGAAGGAACTGTCTCCACTAACCATTTACTCTTAATGAATTTTAGAGAAAAAAATCACTTATTTACTGACCCTTTAAAAAGGATTTATAAATTCTCAGATGTTTGCATAAAGAATGCAGTATCTGTAACTCCCTCTAAAAGTTTTTCCAGTGCATTGAACACAAAAGAGAAAGCAATGAGAATTTGGTTTATCATAGAAAGATGTGCCTAAATCCTGAAAGACAAGTATCTTGCAGAAGAAAACAAGGCTATAGGGACAGTGAATATGATTGAGAAGAAATTATTCCAAAAACCTATAAAATAAAATATAGAGTTATATCAAATATGTGAAATCTTAAAACCACCATAGAGCATTTAATATAGAAAATTCTCTATAAAAATTATTCTTCATGGAGTCCAACAGGAATTTCCTGTAAGACTATATTTGCTTAAAATACATTAGACGTTCCTCAAATGTCAACACAACAGATTGCTAGGGAGACGGTTGAAAAATCACTCCTAATTCTGAACTTTGGAAGACTGAGGCAACATTGGTAGGGCTGCCTACTACACTAGATGCAGAAAGCTAAAACTAGACATGCTGGAGTCAAGTTGAAGTATATCGGTATCCCCTTTGTAGTAGCATTAAAGGAAAACCACTTTTAAACACTGGGACGGCTGGTAGCCACTGATAGCCCAGATGAAACTCTACTTTCACCACATCTATGGGAACCTTAATATTACTGTTCAAATAGGTCAGGATTGTACCTTGTTCATGCATAAAAAGGTGACCTTCACAGTAAGTTTCAAAAGTCACATCTCTTAGGCAGCTAGGGACCTAGGGAGTAGGCTATGGGAGGGACAGCAGGGTTGTTTCTTTTGGCTTCTCCCAGTGTAGATTCAGCATGTGTCACAAAGCATTTTAGACTCAAAAGGCTGATGCAAAGACATGTCTGCTGTTTCAGCCTAAAGCCTTTAGCAATAGTTGTGCACCATTTATACAGGTGCTTTGGACGAAGAATCTGTCTGACAAACTTCCGCACATATCAAGCTACCAAAGCCTTTTCTTGCACTCTCACCTCAAAATATCAACCAGAACTTACCTTACAAAATATCCTTCTGTTTCTTTAAAACAATCAGTGATTTTTGCTCTTCACATTCAGGGATTCCTGAAACGACTCTAATTCTTGTACATCTCCTTTCTGACTTCCTATTGCTTCCCCAGACACTCCACATTTGCTCTGCAGACTCTGCCCTGTGCTGTGCTCCTTTTGTTTCTTTGCGACTTCATACTCTCTTCCAGGCTGCTGCCTCCATCTCAAGCAGTCAACCCCTTTCCACATTTCCCTAGTGCATCCAATGACCTCATTCCCCCTCCTTCAACTCATTTTCTTCCTTCAGTTTTATCTTCCCTTTCCACCTCCTACCATTGCTTAAGAAAAGCCTAGTGTCACTTTCTTCTCCTTAACAGGCGAGTAATACTAAAGCAATTAGGCTAACAAAAATCAAACAAAAACCAAACCAAACTAAACCAAAATATTTCCTGAAGAACCTTTATTTTGTTTTCACACTTTTTCCCCAAAGAGATACAGATATATTTATAGTGGCTTTGCTTCAGATGTGATTTGTGCTGATTAGATTAGATTGCAAAATGCCAAGGATAGAGGCTTTGGATTACCTTTTATCTGTGAAACGCCAGGCATGTAAGTGTGTGTTATAAATGAAATAATACTAAGACAATAGTGAAGACAGCAGTTGCATCTTTTTCATATCCAACTTGGAAATGCTATGAAAGATTTTGAATAGGACTGTGTGTGAAAGGATAAGTTTATGTTTCCAGTTCCATGTAGCTGGTGTCCTGAGGAAGTGCTCAATGCTAATGAAAAGCTGAATAGTTTCTCTAAAATCTTAGGGATCTTCTATCAGCCATGCCATAAGCATCCTGTTTTATGGGTCATCCTCTTTTTGTATCAGTCTCTTCTCTCTTACTTTCAATTTCCACTGTACTAATTACATTTAGTTCAAGTATTCTCCTCTGTGATGAGAAGCCTGTATGACAGTTATTTTGTGTATATAGATATATATATATATAAAGACAGTGCCTGCATGACAGATCAGAGATATGTCTGGTTTTTGGCTGTGAGAACACTTCAAATTAAGGTACATTGTAGGTTTTGGTGGAGCATTAATGATTTCCAAACAGCATCTTTAATGTGTTACAGGAACATGGGTTCCAGCACAGTTACTTGCTTTGGCACCTGACAAAATCCCAAGACAAACTTGGGCCTAGAATGATAAACCTAATCTTGTGGAGACCTTTAAGATACTATCAAACACTGGCAAACAATCCAGTAACCCAATATACTCTGAGTATGTAAGAGGAACCAAATACCTGTTTAAAGAAACAACTGAAATGAACATGTTTGAGGGAAGCCTTGTAAACTCGGGGGCAATATTCCAGTCTGCTTATGTATTTTTGTTCTTTTCAGTATTTATGACTTTGAAGAAGAGAAATGGACAAGGTAATCAAAACAGGAATGCATTTTCTAAAATGCAAGTTTTATAGCTGATCTTAGACATGCAGAATTTGCTCAAGCTTTAAACCAGAGCTCATTTTGCAAATCGTTTACAGCTTTGCAAATGATTGCAGTACCGTAATTTGCCCAGAATCACAAATGCACTGGATCACAATACAAAGATGCAGTGAGAGCAGCATTTTCTCCTGCATATACACAACATTCAGTGTCCATAGCCAGCAATCCCCACAAGCCTGGCAAGGCTTGGAGGTTAGTACACCTGTCCCAATTCCCAGCAATGCGCCCTGGAGCAGGTGCACAAAGTCTATGGTTTAGAAAGTCTGTTCACACCTGCGCCTCTTAACTAATGACCCTTTTTGTTTTCTTCTTTTTTGATCTCCTGAGTGTGAGAGATGATGCTGACACAGCAGTCAGGCAGGTGTGGCAACCCCAAGGAGAGGATAGAGAGGACATGTGCCTGTGCGTGTGTCTGCCAACAAACCATTGATTTTGTCCTTTATCTTTTGCAGGTGACTTCTCACGGGGCTAACAGAAATACTTGCACTTTTAGAAGCTTGTGATATCACTGGAGCTTTGCATGCATCCACGTTTCTTTGAGGCAGGAAGAACCAGGAGCCCCTTAAACAAATTCATGTAATCCTGATCCTTGCACCTGAGAAGATACTTAGTCAATCCCGATTATAAGTATTTTCTCAAGTACTTGCACATGGTGAGTACAGTGACACGTCCATGGGCACCAGCATGAGTACTCTCAGCTAAGCAGATGGTTATTTGGCCCATGGTCAGGGGCAGTGTGAAAGAGCAGAAGTCTACTCAAAGCAGTCTGATAGACCCAGGAACTGGTCAATCAAGCATGTGAGGCAGGCAGTATATACAGCCCATTTCATTGATGGCATAAGTAATCTTCTTTTGAATTGAGCTTTTATTCTGCTTATAACCCTTCTACAAGGGTTATATTCTGTAAAATAATCCTGAATTGTGGATGTATTTTTAGTATTCAAGATTAAGCTTGAGTGATAGAAATAAACAGTTCTTCACCTCGTCATCCATAAATTCCTGAATTTCATTGTTTATTTGTTATTCTCTCTGGAAGCCCTGTAAAAGTCCTCACTCTTCAGTAAAGGAGCTAAAATATTTCACACAAAATACCAATGCATACCACATAATCAATAGTGTGTAACAAATACTTTTGTTTGCAGAAATACCTATGTTTTTACTGAGTATTACACATATATACAGTGACAAAGAACTGTTTATAATCTAACAGCAATAAGATCTCCTGCTAATGTGGTTTGGCTGGATATGGGTACTGAATTCAAATGGCTGTCTGTGCTCATAAATTCATTGTTGTGTGATTAATATATAAGATCCTATGGGCAGAATAAGTCATATTTGAAATAATTTGAATGGATTTACTTTGAAGTCATTTGCCAATAACTTGTAATCAGCGTATAATCTTTAACAATGATATTGCTGAACTTTGCCCATAAACCAATAAGCAGTTTAAGAGCTACTTATATTTCATAAATTAAACATTATCTGGATAAATACATGTCAGTACAGAAGCATTTGTGTCTCATATCTTTTCCTTGTTTTAAATGGGTTCATCCAATATCAGCTAGGTAGTGAACTTTGAAGCAGAGTCCACTGTAATAATAGTAAAGTTTAATGACGCATAGCTTTGTGAGACTGACAAATTCCCAGCCAAAGTATTGATTCCTGGAGAATTTATGAAGCACAGGCTCTATTCTATGTCATTATGGTCCATTTTTGGCTGAAAGAATCATGTAAAATAGATTTTTAAATGAGTGGTAATAGCCAGACATAAAGAAGGTATTGATGTGTGTCATGAAGGGTGAAATAGCATGCCAGGTAAAGGCATATAACAAATTGCAAACAACAGTGCTGAAACTCCTACAAATGTAAATTTGTTTTTAGTTTTAATCAAACCTTTGTTTCAGTAAGTACAGATTTTGCCACAGAACTAAAAAAACTCACCCTTTTAAAAAATGTAATTATTTACAGTTCGATTTCATGCTTCACTTTGGAATGTGTCTGTAAAATGCATATCTCACAGACATGTTAATCAATATGAATTGTGTACTACATTACAACAAAACTACATCTGAGATTATTAAGGAAAAAAATCAAATGCACATAGTTCTGCTTACTTGAGCAATATGTGAAAATTAATAGCTTGAACCTCTGCAGAACTGTTAAAAGACAGGACAATTTTTTTTTTGTTCTTTTTCTCTCCTTTTTTTTTTAAAGATACTTTTAATAATACAATCTAAGGCATTTTTTCAATAAGGTAAAACCAAATTATGGCGCAGTCAAAGCTTGAAATAGGAATAAAATCTCGAAGTGCAGAGAAACTGACAAAAAGATGGGTGAAGAGAACTGCTGATTGGGTTACCGAGGCTTTACAAGTAAGTAACACTGCATTTTAATTGCATTCCAGCAACCTCTTTTTGATCTAGAAAGAGGTCACCTAGGTCTAACAATGCAAGGGACCTTCATAGTCCAGACGTAAATATATCTCCCACACACCCAGAAGCGCCCTGAGAATTAGCTAAATCCTCCTCCGAGCAGCCGCTTTTCAACAATTCAGGAGTTTATCAGCCTAATAAAAAAAGTAGCTGGCAGGAAAAAAGGCTGACAGTCTCAATAGGCTCTTCTGTAGCCTAGTGGGGCTGAAGAACTCTTCAAGGTCTTAGTCAACACCAAACAGAGGGCTCTGAATTGACACACTCATCTGCACCACAAACAAGCTGCAAAACCCGGAGAGAGGTCATTCTTTACATAAATGGTTTTCCCAGGCAGAATACAAGTCGACTCAAAGAAAGTAGCTTGAATCCAGGTGCAAGGTTAGAAAAAAAGTACCTTCAGGCTCAAAGAGCAGGAGGAAAAAAGTTCCCACCTGTAATACAACCTAATATTAGCTGTATTTACTTCACTTTCAGTTCAGGTCCTTTTCTGTTTTTGTATTCTATATGTTCATTAGGATCTTTAAATGCAGTCCTCATCTCTCAAATGCAGTATATTTTTGTCTGAAGTCTAAATTTTCAGCTTGTTTTTACAATAATCTCAAGAATCAGTCTGGGCACACTGTAACCAAATATGATAGTGATTTCATCACCTTATTTTTCTGTTATATTTGTTTCCATAGGTCATTTCACCTAATTCATATCTCCCTTCTATTACCAGTTTAAGATAGACTTTTAAAGGTGCTGTAATATAACTTTCATGTGTTAATGCACATATAGTATACATAAGAGTACATAATTATTATACCTGACTGCAACAAATCAACTTTACTAAAACAGAACTGTCCTTTTATCAACAATATGAATTGCTGAAAAAGGGAAAATGAGTCTATTTAATGGCATATTAGATTCAGTAAATAAGCTATTTTACAATTACTAACTCACTTGATGACAGGCCTTCAAAGAACCACCTTTGATCACTGACAAGGCCCCACAAAATCATATGAGCTATGATAAATACCTATAATTAACAGCATGAAGTTAGTTCTGACCTACAGCGAAGAGATGACATCATATACAGCAGAATTTTCAGGCTGTTTGCTTACTGATCCATGTGGTTCATTTGTGCTTTAAATTCTCTGGACTGATTTTCTAAACTTCATGCATGCGTCTACATGTACAAAAAGAAATTTGTAGCACAGTCTTAATTTTCATGCATAATTACTGCAATTTGCACATGCAATTCAGCTACTTTTGCAATGTTACTGTCCAGTTTTATACCTAACTTGTCCCACAAAAACTACTGGACATGCAAACTGTAGTACTGAACTACTACTACTGTATATTCCCAGGTCTTTGTTGTCAGTGTAGACCTACAACACGTTTTGTATTATAACTGAGCAATACTCTAGCTAGCAAAATAAAAAACTAGTTAATGTTCCTCACAGCCCCAGATTTCACTAAGAAAGTTCTCTGGGACCTTATGCTTCCCAGGCTAACCTAACCTGGATTTGGCAATTTAAGTGCACACAAATAAGACAGTTAATACACATCAATAGTCTGTGGATGTAAACCTCCACATGTTGCTTATTTGTGTGTGTGAGTTCTCAGTATTTCAATTCCAGCTTCACTGGAGTTATCATTAATTCACATTTCCATCAATAATATATTTTTAAATCACATTTTAATGCAGAAAAAATTACTTTTCTGGTTAGAAAAGAAACATTAGTGATAGACTAAAAAGTATTTGTGGCTAGAACGGGTAAATTTAAATTTTAAGAAAAACCACATCCTCTCTCAAACTCAACTGAAGGCCCAGCACAAAGAGGGTGTGTTGGAAAATCCAGCTGATTGCATATGTAGGAGGTAGAGCAGTAACTTCAGCAACATAAACAGTCAGAAAAAGGATCTAGTTTTAAGGAATTGGCCAAAAGAAACAGCAATTTAAAGATGCCAATGTTGAAAACAAAAATGATTAACTATTCTTTGTCTTTGCAAAGCTTTCACTTTACACATGGACTTCATCGTTAATGTAAGAAACATATTCTTTCCCCCCAAGTTTCCATTGCTCTGTATTTTATATATGGATTTAAATGAACAGAGCAGAGCATGGAGTCACTGCACCAGAACATCAACCTTTCACTTTCACTTTGTGCTTAGCCAGACTTTTTTGGCTGGACTGATGTAATGCAACCTCAAAACCCTCCATCATTCACCATGGTCTTGTCACTCAGTAGCACTAAGCGAGCGAAATGGTGTCTGAACACACTCGCTCATTGTTGTTACAGCTGGTGGTGTAAATGCAGGGCCTGAAAAGCAGTTGCTTGGCTGGGAACTCCTTACTATAACACAAATTTTGTTGAGTATGTTGGGTCACTGATTTTATACATGCTGTATTAGGTTTAAGAGAGAATAAAAATGACCTTCAGTGAACAGAGTTGCTTTTAGCTGCAGCTACAAATCAAGGCCACCAAGCAAAGGTATAATTCCTATAACTGCCAAACAGAGCTCACAGGCAAATACAGCCCTTTTTGAAGAAAGGTTTCTTTCCATCCACATTCAGAATTGCACAATATGAGTTTCAGTAGAACAATACCATATGGTATTCTTTTTGATATATGTTTATTTCACATTACTTGAACCTACTTTTGTGGAAATAATGTAAAATAATGTTTCCCACAGGATATACTGTTACTGTCATGAATGGATATAAGTGAACTACTTTCTAAAGGAAGAGCAGGTCACAGCTTACCTAACACGATTCCTCACAGAGGTTTCCTGCATTACCAGCCTTGCCCTGTTATTTGTGATATATATTGCTCTCACCTAACTGAGAGATCTAGATGCTTCCATAATGGGATCTTCTTTAATTATATCACTCAATAAAAGCTACAGTTTAAGAAATACACAGGAACTGTGTCAGCACAGCTGATCTTCTATAATATTTTAACAATATTTAAGTTATGTACTACTAATGTTATATACTACCACATCAAAGGACCAGCACCCTCTATTAGGGGCATGAAAATTAAGACCCACATAGAATTTCCAGAATAAAGGATGGAAAGCCCAATATGAGACATCTAGCCTGTTTTTTTGCTTGTGAGTCATAAAGATATGGACTACAATCTCTGCCAAAGAAAAAGAGAAAAAAAAAGTCATCAAGTAACTGTGATAGCAAAGGAGTAAATTTAACAAATAATATCTTATAATCCTAGTCAAAGTTAGTCTCCCTACCAATTTAAGTGAAACGAATTAACAAAATTAATTTAAAATAAAGTTTTGCATATCTTCTGAAGTGTGTTGAGCTAAGGCTCAGTAATGAGGCTGCTATATAATTGTAATTTACAAATATTCAAAGACAGATTACTTTCTATGTTTTGGTGTAAATTCTCTCTACATCTAATGTATAGAATAATAAGAAGCAATAAACCACTCAGAAATGATATTTCAGTACCCTTTCCTTAAAGTCATTTATGTGAAATCAAGCATTCTGTTTTCTCTGATAAGTGGAACACTTACACATGCAAGGTTCTCAATTCAATTTCTTCATCTTTGGTTTATTACAATTGTTAACTTCTAGTTTACTTATGAAAATATATTCCACATATATCATACTTTATAAAGAATATCAGCTACATTCCTTCACCAATATCTGTGTCTATATGTCGGAACAATGGGTTTGTAATGAATGTGTTCTAGGATGTGTGTTATGGGGAGCAATTATCTTGTCAAGCATAAGACATACTGAAGAGACAAAGAGTGCAAATTGCACTCGATAGCCTTAAAAGCAGTGCTCTGCATGTAACATGTTACACATACCCCTGGCAATGGTCCAAAATGTCTCTTCCCTGAGGTCTGCATTTTGAGCATGATAAGGAATAATCAGTCTCATGTTATATAAATGCAGGTGACAGCCTACGTGCTACAATAATGCAGATATAAACCAAAGTGATGATATAAAACCCTCTATTAGATGTAGATTAATGTCACTAAACATTATTTTCCAAAGGTCATGGTCTCCAGCATACTTCTGTGTTTGGCAAAGCTATATTATTGATAAAAAGCTCCCACTCAAATATTATAGAAGATATACTACACTGCTTGACTTACAATTTTTTTTCTCAAAGATAATGTTATGTCAGTCTGTCTGCAAATCTGAAGCATTTGTTTCTGTTAAAAACCACTCAGATGTCTTTAGGCCTTCACAAAAATATAAATAAATCTTAGCAATGCATATACTGATGAAGTTTATTAATGACTAGAACAAGCCTTCCAAATATAACACACTTTGGAAAGGATGAGTTACAGAAATCACCCACCACTGCAAATGCAACATTTAGTGTGTAGGGCTTCACCCACCATCATCCCCTCTGATGTATCCTTTAGCTCTGGACAAGATTGTGACCATTCTGTCCCATAACAGTGATGATCTGGACAAAAGAAAAGGAGTGCCTGTGTGCAATCATACTGGTTAGCACAATCGGCACGAAAATGCAGGTGAAAAACCTCAGCACTGCTGCATGTTATCATAGTAAAAGATGCTAAAAGAGAGTTAAAAGGAGGCTAGAAAAATACATTTTTGGATGTTAATTGCATGCTTTCTGAAGCATGAGCAGTAGTATGGCGAAGGGTGTGAAAATTCCCATTTGCAGAAATAACCACAAGGAAATAAAGAAGCTGGCATCATGACTACTTGGAGGCAGGAGTCTGTATCTCCACACAGCAGTAATAAAGGTCTAAATAAAACCATTTAATCTATTACGATCATGTCTTGTCACTCTGCAATGCACAGAACTGTTGAAGGTTCAGGGAATGTTTTATGAAGAACATCAGAGTCAGAACATCAGAACATCAGAGTCAGAACATCACTTCTTTGCTGAGGTTTTAGCTGGTAAAAGTGTTTAACAAACTTATTAGGGAGCTACTGAATATTTATTTTTAAGTCTCCTACTGATTGAGAAGGTAAAATATTAAACTGTTTCTCCCACATAACAGCAGAATATTTGCTTACTGTTCAAGACAAAGTAAGAATTTCAGTAATCATCATTCATATTTTTCCTTAAAAAGTCATAGACATGGATGCTACTACCCTCTTGCAAAAGTATACACATTTAGTGGAAAGGAAAAGCCAAATAAACGACTTCCAGGTTGCTGGTTTCACCAATATAAATCCCTAAGCCTCCAAGGCTTCATTCTTCCTCAATATCTCTTTTGTACAAATTCCCACTCCTTTGAACAGCATAACTCTGGTTTGTGATGAATAGTTCTGCTCACCATCAAATACTATGCTACCTTTTGGACTATTTCTGATCTTGGCCAATTTAGATAGCAGGATATTGTCAACTTGTCTCCTGAAATGCAGAGCAAACACAACAGTGTCTTTGCAATGGAATTTTTGCTTCAGTCTGTTCAGACGCCATTACACCTTGTGGTGGAAGATAGACTGAAGTCATATCAATCTCTCAGTTATTAACTTCTAATCAAGCAGCTGTATCTCAGTTCCCAGACTTTGGCTTCCTGAGAAGCCAGCACAGTGCTCCTGCTGTTCCTGTTCCTTCATGAGCAAAGCAAAACCAGTCCCTTATCTCCACCTAGCATACTGAATGTAACCAGGATTGGCACATGTCAGAGAGAAATTCTTACGTATTTGCAAAGTACTGCAGTAATTTACAAGTTAAAATGCTGCGTTTTGATATCTTCCTGTTCCTTATTTCTTGGAATGGTAAATGTCTCTGAGGTGGTTAGGAAGTTTTTTAATTCTGTGCTTTGTACATGACTACAGTTGAGAATTATGACCTTACACTGACTTCGTAAGAGTACTGCTGCCTCAGTTCAAGACCAATGTAGGTAGTCTGGTAATCCACAAACTGTAAGTAGCAGGGAACTTTCAATTTAATTCAAGAGGTCGGTGCAGCTAGGCAAAATGGGTTTAGGAATTTCATCAAAGAAATTCTGACAGTTACTGTTAGTTATCAGTGCTACTGCAAATTTAATTGCTGTCAAGGCATTCAGAGTTTCTATGGGTGACTTCTAACTGCTGTTGCGTTAGAATGAATAAACAATTGTTGGGCAAAGAACTATGATCCCATACAGACAGATATTGCTGAATACTGTGTGAAGCATTCTGCACTGTGCACCTGTATCTGGCTGGAGAATGCTGGATGGTTGCACTCAACGAGTCGCAGTAAACAGCTTAATGTCCAAGTGCAGACCAGTGATGAGTGACATTTGTCAGGGGTTGGTTTGGGACTGGCACTATTCAAGATCTTTGTCAGCAGCATGGACAGTGTAATTAAGTGCATTCTCAGCACTTTGCCAGTGACACCAAGCTGTGTGGTGGGGGTGGCACGGTGAAAGGCAGGGTCTGAACCTTGACAGGCTTCAGGTGTGGGCCCATGTGAACTTCATGAAGTTCAACAAGGCCAAGTGCAAGGTCCTGCATCTGGTTCAGGGTAATCCCAAGCACAAATACAGGCTGGGCAGAGAACAGATTGCAAGCAGCTATGAGAAGTTGCGGTGTTGGTTGATGTGGTTTAAACATGAGCTGGCCAGAAAGCAAACTGTATCCTGGGCTACATTAGAAGGAGCATGGCCAGCAGGTGGAAGGAGGGGATTCTCCCCCTCTACTCTGCTCTCATGAGACCCCACTTGGAGTACTGCATTCAGCTCTGGGATACCCAACATAAGACGAATGTGGCCCTGTTACGGATGCCCCATCCCTGAAAGTGCTCAAGCCCAGGTTGGACAGGGCTTTGAGCAACCTGGTCTAGTGGAAGGTATCCCTACACATGGCAGGGGCATTGGAGCTAGGTCTTTCAGGTCCCTTCCAACCCAAACCATTCTATGATTTTATGGTTCTATGGAAGAATTAGAATTGTTTTATATTAAACACTAGCAATGTCCCCTTTTCTGAATCCACAGTCAATAAACAGAGTATCTGAAATGGCTGAAGTTTCATTATTTGTTCCTCCAACATGTCTACAAGTCTTATGTACTGTCTTCAGCAAATAACCCTGATGGGAGTGGTTGATCAAGTTCATTATTTTACTAAATGAATTTGAGCTTTGACTTAAAGTTTTGCATGTGTGACTTGTTCTTACATTGGCACTAAACAAAAAATGATGTTCTAGGATCCTGTCCATCTGCTGGCTCTGTTTTACTTTCTAAAATTGATTTTAAAATGGTTTAAGGTTTTCTTTTAGCCATGTGAACTAGAACAGTATGAACTAGAAATCAAAAGAATGTAAAGTGCATTATATTATAGATTACAGTTTTTGTCAATATCATGGTGGACTCAGAGAATCATAGATAGGTTAGGGTTGGAAAAGACCTTCCAACGACCTGCCATGGGCAGTGACACCTCACACTAGACCATATTGCCCAAGAGTCTGTGTGAAAGACTGATTTAACAACATTTTATAAAAAAGCAGATGTGAAAGCAAAAAGAGAGAAAATACTGATGTGAAACAGCAAAATTGATTCCTATGAAGCTGTCTTACCCACTTTTTTTTTTTTGTTTAGTAGCCCTGGCCAGATTAGTGATAAAAGGAGTCACTTTCACAGAAATGCAAAATTCAGAGTTCCTAAGGAATAATTTCACAACCAAACTCTTTTCAATTACGATATTCTCTCAAAACTTCTCTGCATAGAGATATGAATCTGAGGGAAACCACATTTAGACTCAAATTTAGATAAATCTATTAAAGGAATTTTAAATGTAAAACCTGAATTTGACAATTTAGAATTTTAGAACCTTCTTCTGCAAAGGTTTTAATTCAAGGACAGATGTGATGATCCAGAAAAGTTTTAAATAATTGATGGGTGTGGGATAAGGTTATATTATCCAAGAGGAAGGCTTCACAGTCTGCTTTGGGAATGAGTCAGTCCAACTAGAGCCAAACAGACTTCACAAACTCCACCTTAGTGACTAAGACTTCTTTGTAAATTCTGCTAGTGTTAAGCTTTCCATTGTAATTACATCTCCCTTCAAACAAATAATATGATGCTCATCTAAAATAAATTAACCTGTTATTTCATCTAATGCATTTGAAACTGGAGCACTCACTCTCTTTGAGGAAACAATTGTTTTACTTGATCAGACAATATCTCTTCAATGGTGGCAGAAAGGAAATGTTCTGCCTGCAACATCCTGGCATAGTCTTTGCAGCTAAAGTAAAAGAAATGCAAATCTAAAGGACAACTCCCTTTTTTGCACCTATGAACAATAAAATGTACTGCTGGCTGCAATGCTATTACTCCATTCCTCACAGAGCAGCACTACTTAATACCTCCTGACAATTACAAAAAACAAGTAAGTCAGGATCATCCTGAACTGGATTGTGCTAACACACAGCTGAGGATAAAATTGGCTTCAGTGAGTCTCTCTTTACTCAACAATTCACACCGTTTTTATTCAGCTTGTCCCATTTCTTGCTTAATCTCACCTGGGATTATTCTGACTCCGGTAGGTTGAATTGAAGAGATTCTCCAAAGTGGAGATTTTTTGGTGTTGTTTTTTGGTGTAGCGAATGCTATTTGTGTGTAGAATATTGGTACTCATTCATATACCCACTTTGACTGAGATTATTGCCCTGAAGAGTCTGTCAAAGTTTTCTGTATTTCCAGAATCCCTAGTGTCAACATCTAAGGGCCATTAAATAATCCATTAAAATTTGTTTTTAGCTGCATCTTACCTTGCAAACGCACACTGAGAACAGTAAAAGACCTTTGCTTAAAAAGGCACAGGACACCAAAGGACTACAACTCTGCACATGACTTCTTTAACACTGTAGCTTTGGCCAGGAACTGAAAATCAATTGGCCATAATTTCAAGCCACAGAACAAACAACACTGGCAAAACACCTTTGAATTCCATGCAAATTAGGTCCAGCTCTTATTTCCTATTACTGTGATTGATACACTGTGCAAGGACAACACAGCTAAAACATAACTTCTTTCATGGGAAGCAGCAGCTCAACTTCACATAACTTTCCTGCTGTGTAATTTTTTTGGTTATATTGGCGGGTGTGGTTGTGTGTGTGTCTGCATTCATGCATCTCATTTCTGTAATATTTCAGAAATTCTCTCCAATCCTCCTGGTCTGCTTTAGTGAGCGTCTGGTTAAGCCATTGTAAGGTTCACCTGTGTTGTGCTAACCTTGACATGCTACACAGTCTTAGGAAGTGGAAGGCAAAACACAAACCATCAAAAACATCAAAGGAATAGCTATTTATATTTTATATAATTTGAAAAGCATCAGAGGTAATTAAAAAAAAAACAACCCTACAAAATGGCTTGAAACAGGCAGGAACTTTTCCTCTTCTCACAAGCCCAGAAAAGAAAAATCACCTTTGAAAGTCCTCTTTAGCAGCCTTTCATGGTTAGCAGAAATTATAAATCATGGACTGCATAGCAAACATATATACACTTCTTTTCATAATGTCTGATTCAACACTCTGTCATCTGGCAAATCTCCCACTGACTTCAATGCACTTTTACCTAAGCAAGGTCTGAGTAAAGACTGCAGAACACAGCCTGTAAGCTTTAAAAATACACTGTGTAGCTTTGAGGAGGATAATCTTTCTCTCCTTATACACCCTGTGCCAAGTTGGACCTGGCACTGACAAGATTTTTGCTATTAGCAGACAATAGGGACTAGGTTAAAAATAGTGTAGCCACGAGAAAGCAATGATTCTGATTAAGTAAATTCCATTGAACTCTTTCTAGTAAGCATTATTCAGGTCATGAATGCTAATTTGTCCTGCAGGGGGCTGTGGGTAATTACCCAGAAAAACTATCAGCTTTATTGAGTTGCTACAAAACAGTATTACTGAATGGAATGCACTCTAAAGGGAGACAACCTTGATATGTGCCCATAGAAATAAACAGTCTTTTTCTGAAGATACTGTAAACTGGATTGAAATGATTGTAACTTTACTTTGGATTAGGATACATTTTAGGCTACTTTTATGTTTCTATTAAATAAAATTAGCATGCAAAATTATTCAGCACAGAAGTGCCACTATGACACCTAGAGCAAATTTAGCGTTCTGCATATTTAAAGTTGTGTAGAATAAGAACCATCTTAAAAAATGAAGCAAATGTGGCACATTGGCTGCATTCCAGCAGTCACATAGAACTGCTGACATTACTAAAATCTAGATAATTTAGTCCCATATGGGAATCCATACCACAATTATATTGTCCCTGTTCTGACACAGTCCTGATTTTGCACTTCTTTAAGCCTAGCTTTTTATAATTTTAATTCCCTCCACCAATAAAGCAATTTGCACTCACACAGCCTTTGCTAAGTGAGAGTGAAGAAGAAATCTGTTACATGACCTTGGTCTTTTTTGCAGTTGATTACAAGGAAACAAACTCTTCAGCTAAACCATTCTCTCATCTGTTTTTAATTGATGTAGAACATTGCACTAGAAACTGTAGGAGAGAACTAAACAAGGATCATACCATGGCAGGTGACATTTTACTTTCATTTAAAGAATGCATACCTGAAGCAAATACTCCTCCACAGAAAGAGATGCGGTACACACACTGGAAGTTTTCTGTACACACACTGGAAGTTTTCTGGGTATATACACAATATTTGCTGCTCACCTTAATTATTAAACTGAAGGAACTACAAAGTGTCCCCATTGAATCTTGCAGTTCTGTAAGCGTTAATCTGACTTGTTGGACTTAGTTGTGCACAGAGTGTAGAATCAAACTGGGCATGTTCTGCAGCCACTTGTCTGAGATTTTGGGCCATCTGGTCAGAACTAATGCTATGATCCTTCCTTTGGATGTCCGAAGAGCCATTAGGTCACTAGTAGAGTGATATGGTACTGCCGAAAGTGTTAGAATGAGCAGGTATATCTAAAGGAATGGCAGAAATCAAAATAAGAGCAAAAATAAGAAGATATTCCATACACCTATGAAAGCAGACTCTGTACTGGAGTCAATCAAAATAATCTTCCTATTGATTCAACTCTTAAAATAAATTGCCAGTCAACAAAGGCATACCTGAGTGTTATCATGCTAGTCAACGCACAGACAGCTGTGGACCTCAGCCAAAGGATGTAGAAGCAGAGGCTGACTTTTCCACACAGATTCTCTTCTATGAGAACTCAGATCAACACCTATAATTTCATAAATCTAGGGTAATTGATAATAATTGATGATGTGACCCTTATCCTAAATAACTAATGGCAAAAAGTGATTTCAGATAAATATTTCTTTAAAAGCACTCCAGGTAGCACTGACACAAATTAGGGGAGTTTTGTTACTTCTTTTGACTTTCCTAGCTACTGTGACAGAACAAAAACAGCATGTGAAAAGTATGCTGAAATTAAAAATTAATTTAAAGAATGGAAAAGTTATCCTCATGATTCTGCTGAATTTCTGGCATTGCTGGACAAGGAACTACAGAACATGTAAGACTATGGCCAATATAAGGAATATTATTTGAAAGTTTCCATAAAAATGGAGAAACCAGCAGCAAAACTTGCTTATTAATTTAATAAATGAACTGACACTCCATTCTTTGTATTTCACTTTCTCTTATTTTCTTTCACTTTTCACTCTCCTTTTTTTTTTTCCACACAGTCTCCAAATAAATACATTTCCCTTTACTCAACAGAAGATTAACATTCCCACAGAACCAGCACAGTTGAGACTGCCTACCGTAATTTGTTTAAAGGATTGATTTAATGTTCAAAACATGGGAGCAACAATGTTTGTCAGTAAAATAAAATCTTAAACATAACTTTGAGTTGGACATGATATTAATTAATAATGTTTTTCAGTGCTTCACTTCCCACAAAAGATATGGGGTTTGGATCAAAGATCAAAATGTAACTATACATTTTGCTGGAAAAGGCTCATTTCTAAGTACTTGAATGCAGCTGGTTAAGTCTGCCATTCAGTATTTTTACATTTGATTTAAAAGTAAACTTTATTATTACTTATTTTAAAAATATTATATTTTCTTGCTTTATTTTGGCAAAGAATAAATAAATTCTTTCATTCTTGCAATGAACTATTTTATATGTCCTGAATGAACTCACCAGCTATGAACAAAGATAGCCAGACAGCTGTGAAGCTGAACTGTTCTAATACACTGAAAAGCAAATACATGGAAGTATTTTTTTCATTCTTTTTGCACCTCGACAAAAACAGAATTGTACAACAAAATTCCACCATGAGCTGTTGTGATTATTGGTAATTCTTACTTTTCAGTGTTACTAAAACACAGAAGCAATCATGATATTTCAGCTGCAAGTCTTTCAGCTGTCAGTGTATTTCGTTTTAAATCAATAAGATCAAAAATGCATGCCTACCTCAGACATATATTCTTCAGAATATCATGTTGTCTTTTCTTGTGGTTGCTGTTCAAGAGAAAATTAATACTACATATATTAATGAGAAATCCCAGGTATGAAGAGTGTGAACAAAATAATTTTTATCATTAGTCCCTCTATTTCCAGAGAGTTTTCCGATAACCTTTTTGCTTACTTGGAGTACATAGTCATGAAGTATCCTTTCCTGTATTTTCAGATGACAGACAGGTGCTCCTAATACAATTATCACTGTGTATTGTGTGGTCACATTAATATTGATTTCTCAAATATATTACTACCAGAGTACATAAAAGTGTTACTTTAGTGTCATTAGTCACTACCTTGTGCTCAGTCTAAAAAAGTCAGGAAGCATTTAACTGAGTGTTTTACAGGGGATTGTTGTTCATCTACAGGAAAAGGTTAAAAGAAACCTTTTATTTCAATAGGGGAATTAACATAAAGAAAATATAAACACACAGCAACCCCAACATACTCTAAAATTCTGTTTCTTTCTTCACGCGGTGAAAGACTAAGAGCCATTTCTCATCATTCGTGAATGTGCCCTGTTGTAGAAAAAGCCTAAAGGATTAAAAAGGCCGTCCTATGCATGCATTTTGTTAAATCCCTGCATGCCATTCTAGGGTGACTGTACTGTCTGAACAAGTTCTCCCTGTTTGCATGTAAGAAATAGCTGGCTCAAACAATTCAGCTGATCAGCGAGGCTCAGCCAGAGAGTGTGCCAGTCCAACTATATGTGGCCTAATACTCTTTCCATGAATGACAGTTAAAAAGGGCTTTCTTGCTTGAATGGTCTTCCATAGGATGTGGAAACAGTCTCAGCTTGGGGAGGGAGGCAGCCAAGGAGGGAAACCAGCACCAAACATCACTGCTTAGGTCCTCCTGGCTACCTGGCTTTTACTACAGTGGAAGCAGACAGATTTACAGTAAATTCTTATAAAACTGTCTTTCAAAAAGCTATTCATTCTGTATCTTTTACAAAGCAGTTACCTGAATGGGGCAGAAGGTCAATGTGATTGCATGATGGCAATAGGACAGTGAAAGAAACACACTGCGGCAATCTTTGATTCCTGTTATGAATTTTTCTTCCTGCCTGCCTGCACCTCTCCAAGTCATGTGCATTTTCCATTTCAGCAATTTTCTATGAAACAGAGACAACATATACGGAGCACAGCAAAGGGCTCCATGATGCTTGAGGATGGAGGAAAGGCACCAGGAAGAAGAACAGGTGCCATTCTGCCTTGTGTTAAAATTATCCACTGCAGTGTGTTCAGCAGTCCTGGTTTTGAGAATTCATGTACTGTCATCTACTTCTCATGTGTTTGTTTTGAAAGATTAAGATGTAGAAATGTCAGAACTGGTCTGCTAAGTATCATAACCAAAATATAGCTTGGATAGTAATTATTCTACTAAGGCAGAGAGAAAAGAGTGAGGCATTTTATCATTACTGTTGCAAGAACTTCACACTACAGATATGCACACTGTACATATACACTGGTCCGACTAGACTGAATACGTAACAAATCCAGATGAAGTTCAGTGAGCTCAATCATTATGTGTTAGTATATTCAAGAGACTCTAGTTATTCACATCAAGATCTGAAACTAATTACAAACTAATTTGTTTTCATCTTTCACATGAATATTTCACCTTCTAAAGGTTATGTCAGTAACAGACACAGTAGTAGGAAATAAATGAGGCAATCCTGTTTACTATGCCAAGTGAAATGAAGACTATCTCAGGAAGAGTTTCCCTGTACTGCTCTGCCAGTGAACTCACTGCTTGGCTAGAGAGAGACTCATCTATAAAAGTTTAACAAGTATTCCAACAAACCCATTCCAACGAATGGCCGCTAACCCATCTTCCTTTGAAAGGACAGAGTAAGCCTGAGGATTTTGAAGCTTATATACAGAGAGCAGCTTTAAAATTATACACAGGCCAGGTACAAAGCAGGCATCTGTAATGTTAATTCCCCATTACTGTCCCACTGAACACCTTTCTACTTTCCCACTGGAATCTCTTCTCAGTGACAAATGACTCACTCATCATACTTACTCAGTTCTGACCTCACCCAAACACATCAATTGCACCAAATACTGCAAAGCTTTCCTAGTTTTGTGATGTGGTCAACTTTCAGACAGCTCAACTGTCTTCACTTAAAAGAGGTGATGATGTTCCAGAGACCTGAAAGGCAAGTGATAGTTGCTTTATCCAGCAAGACATCCTGCTCTTGGAATAAGTGTATTGTAACTTGTCCATTCGATGAATTATCCTACATCCTTTGTGTCTGTTTTTATAATCTGACAATTGTGCAAGGTGATACAGATATCTTTTCATGCCATTTTTGGGAAGGTTTTTTTTTCAGTTTATAGATTTGAGTTTTTCTCAGACTCTTTAGTGCTGAAATTTCTATTCCAGATTTCATATAGATGTAAAACATACACATGTGCATAATGTTACTTATTCTTACCCTGTCAGTATCCATGAAGCATACTGTATCTGGCCTTTCCACAAATGTAGAGAATGTTAATTCACTAGAGAAAGCTTGCTAAAGAAATTTCCATAGTTTTTTATTTCTCTTCCTTTCTATAGTCAGACTCCCATCTTGAACATGCATGAGACTTACATTTGGGGAAGAAATATATGGCAGCTTAAGGCCTTGAAATAGCCGTAGAAAAAGTCAAAACAATCTCTGGATGTGTTAGCTGCCAGGGAGGACCATGTTGCCATGAGGTGATATATTCGGTCTTGCGCAGTCCTCAGGCTGAGGGAGATGGGCGTATTACCGTTATTATTAGATGCCCCATTAATATTCAGGCATCCCTGTTTTTTTAGTGATTTTTAGTGATGAAAGAGTAGAAATCTTAATTTCTCCATGTGTGTGATGTGGCAGCAATCACGCAAGCCCACACATCTTAACAGTGCTCTGGTCACTGTAGGAACCTCAGGAGGTTGCTGGGTCCAGATGACTCATATCATAGTACAGTTTATCATAGTACACTACTGAATTTCTTAAAGGAGATGCATACCATCTGAGCATATTTAAAGCCCTAAGGAAATGTGATACATCCAATGCAAACAGGTCTCTTGCACAATGCCCTAGAAATCTTCTGTTATCTACCTGTTCCTCTGACAGAAGTATGGGTAAGAAGCTCCACAGGGAGGTACAATTACTGAATCTTAGTGAAATGAAGACAGTAGTAATAAATGACCACGTAATATTATTCCTTTTCTGATTTCACTGTTTCTATTCTAATGATCATTTCTGATAACTGATTAGGGAATAACACAGCAAAAGAACAGACATGAGACTGGTCTCTTGCCCTGACCAGGAACCAAGAACTTTAGCAACTTTGCTGAAGCACCATGTTAAGTAGTTGATGGGGTGTGTATGTATACATACACATCTATACACAAGTTAAAATATCAGTGAGACTACTGAATTCACATCATCACTTACTGTTTCATTTTTGCAGCATATTTGCTACCACCTCATAATACTATAGCTTGAACAGCTGCATTTTATTCCAGCATAGCCAGGAAGCCTATTTAGCCAATCTCACCTGTGCTAGAATCACAAGCAGCAGATTTTAAGTACATACGCAAGTGACTTCAAAACACTCTGAATCACTTTATGTATTTTTAAACTCTCCCTTCTCATAATTTAAGTAGCTGAGAGTATGTGCTCAATCATTCTAACAAATAATTTTATTCAGCTTTGTATAAAATGCACAACACAGGCTCATGTGATTGTGCATGTGAATCACAGCATTTATACTGCCTAAGGCACATGAACACAAAGGAGCAGCATAGACCCAGCTGATTAAGCTGTAGTGCAAAACAACACCTCAGTAGTTAGAGGTATGACAGCCAGCAGTGGTTTATTGGACCAAGGAGTATACCATTGTAATTTACTTCTTTAATACTTGTCATATTCTTTCTTATTGTTTCCCCTTATAGAATGAAATATGTAGGTAAGAGATTGCTACACAGTTTCATGTGTTATGTCCCTCCAAAATTAGAGAGTAACAAACTGTCTTTATTAGCCACTACATTTGGTATAGTGCCATAAATCACTGGAAGTGCAGGTGGGCGTCTAGCGGTTTAAAAAGTCAAGAAAAAATAAAAGACTTCATGTATCTGCCTAGAGCAATTTTAGAGCTACAGTACAACTAGACAAAATACTACACTTCCTAGTCATGCTATCTTATAGTATGTTTCTAGCCATAATGTTTTTGCTTATTGACAGGAAACCCACAATTTACAGAGTCTGGCTCAGGGCAGATATTTAAAAGTTCTTAATTTTTTTTTTTTCTTCCCAAAGCCGAGTAATATGGGCCAAAACTATTTTTTCTGTGCCTGTTTTTCTTTCAAAACCGGAATCTGTATCCTTCTTCTAGAAGACAAAATTATTTGTCACAGACAATTTATAAAAAATATCTTGTTTATGAAAAAAAATATGTAAAACTGATGAAATTACTAATGTCACAGTGTCAACTTTCTTCTCATAAATATAGCTTACCAATGCTGACATTGCAATTACAGTCAAATGTTCCGGCTCTTTGCTTATTTGCTCAATCTGTCAGTCCACCATGGGGGGAGACAAATTGTGGTGAGCATTTGACAATGCACAAAAGAGATATAAGACTATCCTGATTAAATCTTGGTGAAAGATTAAATGACTCTGAATACTTGCCAGATTTTTCAGACATGACATTTTTAACCAATGCTACTAAAATATTCTGTTCACCCCAGGTTTAAAAACATTTAGGGTAAAAATAGTCTGTGAAGCTCACAGACTGGTCTGTTCTTACGTTTCAGAACCGACAGATTAATAGCTGCATTCATACTGTGTCTCAGTGTTGTGAATTATGTATTTTACTGGATCAAAACCTATAGCATAGCTCATCCATACTCAGACGACAACCCCCAAATGAATTAATCCTCTGACAAAACTTCCTCACTGATATCAGAGCAAGAATATCACTGATTTGACTCTTTTACCAAGGAAAAAAATATTAAACTACTTTCGAACTCAATCATCCACGTAAAAAGGCTATAGACCACGCAAATTTTGAATAGACTAACTCCATACATTTCAGAGTCAGACAATTATAAAAAAACATAGAGCTGTAATTTCCATGACTTTGGAATGCACGATTTCTGCTGATTTCAGCTGTATTAAACTGGGTCATAATACTAGAAACAGATAATATGGACCATGTGAACTAAAACTGTTTACACTCCTATGGGTGATTAAAATTCTTGATTGTCATAGAATGGTTGAGGTTGGAAGGGACCACTGAGAGTCATCTAGTCCAAACTCTCTGTCCTGGGTTCAGCAGTAGCAGTCATTTTTTCTCCTTCTTAGTAGGTGGTGCAGTGCTGTGTTTTTGACTTTTGGCCTGAGAACAGCACTGATAACACCGATGTTTTTAGCTGCTGCTCAGTAATGTTTAGTCTGACTAAGGACTTTCTGAGTCTCATGCTCTGCCAGGGAGGAGAGAAAGCCAGGAGGAAGCAGAGACAGGACGCCTGACCCAAACTAACCAAAGAGGTATTCCATGCCACAGCCCGGTCATGCCCGGTATATAAACTGCGGGCAGTTATCCGGAAGGGTTAGATCACTGCTCGGTTGGGCTGGGTATCGGTCGGCAGGTGGTGAGCGGTTGTATTCTCTTCTCTTGTTATCTCCCTTATCATTATTATTATTGGTGGCAGCAGTAGTGGTTTTGTGTTATACCTTAGTTACTGGACTGTTCTTGTCTCAACCTGTGGGAGTTGCATTCTTTCGATTCTCCTCCCCATCCCTCTGTGAGCAGCGGGGAGGAAGGGGGAGGAGTGAGCTAAAGGCTGCGTGGTTCTGGATTGCCAGCTGGGCTTAAACCACGACACTCCCTGCTCAAGCAGGGTCACCTAAAGCACTGTCCTTCTGCATACAAAAACACGCAAGAAAGGAAAGGCCCAAACTGCTTATTATGGTTTTTACTGGGAATCCCTTTAACTTTGGGATTCAAGTTGCCAGATACTAGGATAGATTTTGTTCTAGTATGTATTATATTCATATATTGGACTAAAAAATATTGGTCTACTTGTAGTCACAACACCAGAAAGAAGCCATGTAAAATTAAATGTTTCTTAATCAAGGAACTGTAAGTGATGACAGCAAACATCAGGGCAATAAATCACTGAATTCCCCGTTTCTAGAATTATATACCGCATTTATAGTGCAAAACAAATAGTGAAACCTGTTAATCTACACTGTTTTTATACCAGCTGAGGATTTGATCTCAAATTTCTATTCTGATTTTTCCTTTTTTTTCTTTTTTTTCCCAAACTGATATTTTTGCAAAAGAAGAAGACCCAAATAGATAGTTTGGGGTGTTCATTTACAATTGATGTGACACACATTGAAACTGAAACATGTAAATGACACATTTCAGAAGTCTCTAATAGACAAATGTTTACCTTCTGAGTGAATGAAAGTATTGTATTTGCTTTCTGTTTCATTAGATCTCAAGGCTGAAAAAAAGTCTCATATGCTCACAATGAAAACATATTTTGATTTATGTTTTGCCAGGTTTCAGTGATGATTTCTTTCAAAAGAAGGAGGAATCCTCTGTATAGGTCTTGTGAAATATATAGGTAACATTAGAGAGAACTACAAAAATACAATTCTCACAGCTTACATAAATAATTGTAATAAAAAAAATCTTAAAAAGCTATTTTTTTAGCATTCTGCTTTTACAAACACTACAGGCATTCACTAAAACTCACAGGAAATGGTGAGCTGGGAAAAACCTAGAAACTAAGACATTTTTGTTGACATCATGGTTAGATAAATTGCAATAACAACTGTCTGCCCCCAGCAAACAGTTATTACATTTCCTTATGCATTCTTTTCAGATTTGGAATATGTAGGGGTTTCCCCATTTTTATGCATGAAAATCTACATTATTATACACTTTTCAGATGTGATAAATGACCAAGTAGTAGTGATTTTTAAGTCCACCTTCCAGCAAATACTTAAAATACATATAAGTTCAATACAGCAAGCGATCTCAATTGAAATCAACATGTTTGGCAGAGATGCGTGTAAAATACAAACCTCAGAAAAGGTGTTATAAATTTACAGCCCAATCCTGACCTTAACTTCAGTAGTAAAAATCCAGCTGATTGTGGTAAAAGCAGAATCAGGCACCTACAGCTTAGGTTTCTAAGTTTTTCTCCCCCTTCCTTCCCCCTCCTTCTACAACAGCTTGAATTCCTGTATTCTGATTAAGATAGATGGAGTATTTGCATCCTATCCATATTCATAATCCTTCTTTTCAGTGTCAACCCAAAATACCACATTTGTTGCCGGGGCAGACACATGCAATGTCTTCAGAAGGTTTTGCATAGATGGATAAGGACACATCCCTTTTCAAATTTTTCAGAATAGGTGGCCACTAGGTGAATTCATGCTGTTTAAGTGCTAAGAGACCAGAACAAAACCTATGTCTTTTGTGTGTGACAGAAACTGTAATTAATGATTTCTTCCTTTTTTTCTAAAGAGAAAAGGGAGATGTGCTGTTGACAGGCATTTTATTAATGGTTTCTACCATCTTAGTATATATAAAAGGCATTATTGGTTGCAGTGCTAGTTTAAAAGAATTTTCTTCCCCCCTTTTTTTTTTTTTTTAGGAAATGTTGAAGATGTTTCATGGGTGAAAAATGAAGGCAATCTGTCCGCTGCCACTGAAAGTTTGGGTTTCAATAATAAAATTGAAACTATTGTGACAGTTCCTATTGTATCCTTTAACCATCTGCCTCCTGCTGGCACAATCAATGATGGCGTCTGCAGGGACATGGTCACCCTTACCTAGATTTTCTCTTATTTCAGCAACAAAACCTGTCAATACCACATCTCATGGTTGCTCTTCTAAGAAGATTTATCAACCATCTAGGTGATGGTACTTATTATAGTGACTGCTGGTCTGTTGTTGCATTTGGAACCAATAGAAGATAAATATTCAGTCTGGCACACAAGAAATTAGCCATGCATTTTCCAGTTGCAACAAAGGCAGCTGACTGCCTAATCCAGAGGCCAGAGTAGTGGTGATTTACTCTTGGGCCTTGCCTATACTATGGAATGAAAGTGAATGAGAATAAGACAATATTGCATTTCTTTCTGAACTATATTAAGTAGGAGACTGTGACAATCTGGCCCACAATTCTTGAATTTGTGCTCATTTTCACTGGGTTACAAGAAAAAAAATAAATTGTGAAATATGCCAAGCAAAAAGCTGAAAATCAGAGGCCAAATCTTAATTCCATGTAAATGAAAGGTGGCAGGTTGACTGTTCAGATAGCGCTATGCTCATTTACACTGTCTAATGGGCTTCCCATTGCTTATGGACAGACAAGAAAACAGTCATTTGTCTAGGTTAGTACTTCTTCTGCAACACTTTGAAGAAATGTTTTGCTTTGCCACTGATTTGTGAACAACTTAATAACTTCTGTGAACAAACAAGAAGCAGACATTTACCATACGCATTCACAATAATGCAATCAGAAAACATGTTGGGAAAAGGATTTACAGCAGTTTGCACACTCCTCTCCAGAAAGAAACAACGAAGTAGCATAAAGCTCTCCCTATATTTTACTGAAGGTTTGCTGATATCTTAATTTTAAGCACATAACTTTTTTGTGACTATTTAGCTCAGCCTTACAACTGACAAGAGTGTTAAATAGAGCTGTACTAGTTAGTTAATATCTTCCCCTTCTCTAAGCAAACGTGTAATTCTTTTAATTCAGTTTTTCAAATTTCATTCTTAAAAGTCCTGGAAAATCTATGTTTTGGAAGGCTGCTAGAAATGCACTGTTTGCACACTGATCTGTACTAGCAGCCATTCATTTTCTCTGGGAATTTTTGTGTAAGCTCCCTTATTGGGAATATGCTAATGACATCCGCCATGATTACTGATTTTCTTTGAATCGTTATTCCTCTGTGGGCAAAGCAATCAGAAAGGGAGAACAGGAGATTTACTTTTTGCTTGTGTGCCTTCTTCAACCATCTGCTCTATCCTGATTCATTTGAATAAGATCTGCAGTTTTAGATTCTTTACTCTGGCATTCTGAAGCATTTTAAAGCTTAAAAGGAGTTAATAGTTATCTATCAGTGTCACAAACGTGGTACTGCAATGCATTCCAAGAGCAAGTTTGCCTTTGAATGGTTTACAGGGGCAGATTAATTTTATTAAAGTAAAAAATTACAATGTTCTTTAACAGCTTCATTATTTCAGACAAGTCTTTTGTGAGCACATTTATTATCTGGAGCATGGAGTATAAAAGCTGAAAGAAAGGGAACTAATTTATAAAGCAGGAACATTTTAAAGATGGAAATTGTTAATCTAATCCCCCCTCCCCCCATGGAAAAAATAGAGGGCAAAATTGTGATCAATTTAATGAAAATACAACCTTGTAAAATGCACTGCATTTACTGAATTCTTGTACCTGTTCTTTTACCTGTGTAGAATTTCTGAAGTACATTTACACAACGTCATTTTGATTTTAACAAAAGGTGCTATTTAGCTGTATCAAAATTCAATTAAATTGTTCTCTCAAATGAAGTACTAGCCTCATATAACAAGTTTCTCCATGCACAGTGATAATGATGTGCATGCTTTATTTTTTATTTTTTTTACAGGATGCCAGTTTTGTGCTGCTTTATATGTATATGACAGGTTTAAAGCAGCATTGCTGATTGCCAGAAGGCCCGTTTGTACAACGATAACAGAAAATAAGCAAAAAGACATTGTAGCAAGACAGAATTATGCACAGACAAATGCAGAGACAGCATTCAGAGGACTGTATTGAATGCTTTAGTGTAGTCTTTTCATAAGCAAGCAAACTTTGAAATGTTAAGGAAAATTAGTTGTTGGAATTAAAAATTCTTTATTTATTTCAGAAATACTGTTAATAAACACAAAAAGGCAGCCTCTCTAATTGGTACATAATGACTATAAAAATAGAGACCCTTTGAAAAAAAGTAGAGACAATCTTTAGATTAGCAGGCAGCATATAATGGTTTTCGAAGTGCAAGATGACTTGTATCGTTACCTTTGAAACCAGAAGCTAAAACTAATGCAAAATTATTATTAAAATGGAATAGTTTTCCAGTTTCTTTGGAGGTGCCACATTAAAACCTCTGCCTAATGTTTCTACTAGTTTTCTGGCAGCCCCTGTTGATTAGCATTCTGATTTCTCCTTATCTTTTTAAAAATAGAATGACAATGCAAAAAACTGAAATGGCAGTGACCTTCCTGTTAGAATTAGCTATCAGGAGCCACTTTCTATCAACTAACTTCAACTTCTTTCAGTGCTCTCAGGCAGAGAGCTGCAACTTGTGTGAAAAAGTGTAGTTACTTGAGAAAGGGTTTTTCTGTTCTCATTCAAATGAAGGGAACTTAGAAACACACTTTGTGTTTGCTTTTAATTAGAGGTGCAACTAAACTAAACCAAACCATAAATTACAGGGCTCACTGCAATTGTGACTTGGTTATCCTGGAGATTAGAAATTATGACTACAGTTTCTTTTAGTTTAAAGATGTATTCATCTCTGAAATTTCCTATTCCATATCGCATTAGAGACTGAAAATCCAGATTTAACTTTTATGGTGTTTTTTATAATCAACGTCAATGTGGTTCCATGAATTTCAAGGATTGGTCTCAACCTTATTTTTACTTTGATGTATTGTACAAAGCAAACACTTTTGAGAAACCTAAACGAAAACAGAAAGCAGAATTCTATCTTAATAATTCATAAGGCAAATTCTTAAAACCAAATTAAAGATAGGCAAGTAAGGAAATACAGAAGAGAAGAAATCAACATAGTCACCTCACTATTTTGCTGGTCAAGTGTACTAAAACCAAAACACATGTAGTGTGATATTAAATCCTTTTAATTGAGAAACATGTTTTCTTGTCTTACATTAGTATTTTTCTTTCTTCCTAATGAAAGAGTACCTTATTGCTAAAACTTTGTGCAATACAGCTTGCTTATTTCGTGATTAAAGCCACTTACCACATGAAGCTCTGGCTCTTTACACAACCTCACAGTGCAATAGGAATATTTTAGTCTCCTCCTCACTGTTCCTCTGTAGTCTTTCTTAAGCAGTTTTAGGCTCTTTATTTCTACTAAAAAAAACACATTACAACCAAGCATGATATTTCTGAAAAACAGTACCAAATGCTAATCCTTCTTGAAAAGCTGAGGAGAAGGTAGTATGTTTATTCTTGACAGAGAACTGCAGAGTATCTCCAACTGAAAGGTACAGTAATAACACCAGTTAATAGGCCCAGCCCACTCCCATATTAATGGCTGGCAAATCCAGGAAGGTCTACCAAGAACATTTAATCCCATTAAAAATACCACATTTACACTCCTGCAATGACAAATGTACAGAGTTCAGCTTTGGGGTATCTGGGGGAAAATGCAAAACCCCCCATGTTATCTCTCCATACGCTGCAAAGTCAGTCTACAGAAAACTTTTGGCCCCTGTTAAAACACTCAGCTCCTTAATACACAATTTGTTGTAGGCATTCTACATAGTCATAATCACATTAACATTTGAGCCCATCAAGATCTTTACAATTATTAACTCAAGCATATGAAATGACAGTGATAGGAATGAGACTTTGAATTTTTTATCCATTTTTGCTGCATATTTATTATATAATTTACCTAAACAAAAGAAATAGAAAAAAAAAAAGGGGAAGGGGGGGAGGAAAGAAAAATGGTTACGCTGTAGACCTTACCTGTTAATGAAACCTGCTGAACCCAAACTTTTACTTTTATCAATAGGCAAGTATTAGTTAATTCTTTTTACTACATTTTTTTTCTTGAATTTGAGGCAAATACATGAGGAGAATTTTCCATTAATTAAAAAAAAAACAAACCACCAAAAACCCCAAAACCCAAACACAACAAAAAATCCAGTATCAAGAGAAGCACCAGAAAATGTTCAGATAAACTCTCTTGAAATCTCCAAATAAGATCTAGATATACTTGCTCTTTGGTGTCTCCATAAATATATGCGGATAATGTAGAATAATGTTCCTGTGGCCAGTCTAAAATAGTATGTACTAGTTTATGTTTACCTGTGAATTCTTTAGCATTCATATTGTAGACTGAGAACTATTCTTTGAAATTTCCTAAAAAAGATAGTGCCGCCATGGGTTAACATTGTAATAATTCATTTTCAGGTAAGTTTTGTTATATCCGTGAGAGTGGATATATACAGACTAGCAAGCTGCTGGCATAGCTGCATTCATATTCCTTTTCAGAATATACTGTATTTCTCATCTTTGCTATAAAATGGAAAAAGAATTTCCTTTCATTTGCATATGATGTTATTTGGAACTGTTAATCTATCATATAGACACAGTCAAATGCACCTTGTAATTAACACAAACTAAATTCATTGCACTTAGGTAGGATGCTTCTTGATGTACATGCCAGGCAATTGTTCATACAGCCTGCTCTGGAAGTTGAGAGCCTTTCATTTAATGCATACAATAAACCTAATGTGGTTTGTAAAAGAGACAGTTTTTCAAATAACCTGAAGAATGGAAGGTGGGGGAAAAAGACAGGAATAAAATTCTTGGTTTGCAATGCTTCAAAAGAAATGTTTCCCAGACAATATAACATACATATTTTTCTTATATTTTAAAAAGTTATGAATTGGTGACAAAAAAAAGACTTAATTCAGAATGTTTTGAATGGTCTCATAATTTGGGTCCAGTTCAGAGAAGATGAAAATTTTCTCACATTATATTTTTGGCAACTGCAGGACCCTCAATATGACAATTCCTCTGACAAAGGACAACATTTCTGCATGATGTATATACTATGCTCTTAAATTTCTGACATCTCTCAGCACTGAGATTTTCTGGTTTATGCAGCTGTAGAGATGTTTCCATAGAATTAATTTACGTACTATGCAGTTAAGTGCAAAGATTTTCTCCTCATCACATTCCAAAAAGTATTCAGTAATTCAGTTGAGTTGATGGAAGTTACACTTTTATGTACGTTACGGGCAGTCATTGACTAAGAAAGGAAACTCTGACTTTGGGAATAGTAGACAGATGTCAGGATCACTGACAACTTGAAGACACAGAGAACACCAGACACGACGTGTACATTTGTGACAGAAAACTTCAGTCCAGCAAAAAAAGGCCAGATATTGCAAACTTGATGAGATTTCTGTTAAAAGAAAACACAATTTGGGCAGAGTAAAGAAACTGAATAGTGTCCCTGTGCCTCTCAATTTATCAAACATCTACAATCTCTACAATATATTCTTGAAAATCCCTATGCTGACTATACAAAACCCTCATGTCATAAATACTGTGGTTAGCTAACTTAGCCAATAGGTGCATTTTAAATCCCAGCCATATGCTCAAAATACCTTTAAATCTAAACAATGAGAGGCAAAGGAGCAGAAACCAAAATGCTGCAGGAAAACAGGATTGAATTAATCATTAGCTATCACTCCTGTAGATTAATATACTGATCCATAAGCTTTCATCAGCTCCTAAAGAAATGGTTTGTATTTTCTTGAGTCATACACTACTGTAAAAACAAGGACAAGGAGGAGCCTCAACCAAGCTTTGTATGTGAGTTAATTAAGCTTCTGGAGTAATTGTCCTCTCATAAACCTCAATAGATTTCTCTCTGTTGCTTTCTCAGATACTGAATTCCCTAAGGATTTTAATTTCCTTCTCCAGTTCCTAATTACCGTACTCCACTCAGGTTCCGGTTATCTTGTTTTTCTTCTCTGAGTGCTGTTTTACTCCTTTCAGCTCCTTACTCCTCCTCCTTAGGATCTGGTTTCCCCATTCAAGCTGTTTTACATGTTATTCTGCAGAGTCATTTAGTACCTTTTTTTTTCCCTGATACTGATGAAAATCCTTCACTGTCCCTAGCAGACCAGATTTTGGGGTAAAAATAGAACACTGTTCTCAGCACTCTGGGTGGGTATTTTTTTTGTTGTTGTTTTGGTTTGTTTTTTTTTTCCCTCCTCCTCCTTCCCCCCCCCCCCCATCAATTCAATAGTATTTCTGCACAAGCTAGCTTGTGCTTTGGGGTTATTTTGCTGAGAAATAAGCCCATCTGCTTACAAAATTTTAACAACATTACTTTTGGTGGAAATGCGCAGACCTAAGATCTGCAGACTGCATGAGCGTATAAACCTACAGATTAATTTATCTTTCTCCAGAATGACTTGAATGCTTCCTTCAAAACAAAGACTAAAATCAACAACAAACAAAAGCAACAAGAAGAAAGCAAAATCTCCAGTCACCCTGCAATTTCTTTTCAAGAACGGTACACTCGATATCATCTTGTCTCAAAACACGCTGGCTACGAAGTTTTGTTCAAAAACATCCTAGCAAACACTGCTTATAGAATAAAAGAACACTATACCTTTCATGGTACAAAAATCAAAGGTGGTTCTTCCTGCTACTGGTTTTACTCAGCAGTAAAGAGAAAACCTTGCAAGTGTTGTTTACACAGTACTAAATCCTTGTAAAGTCATACTGAAACAAGTCTGCTATCTGACCTAGCCCTTAGGGCTACTTAAACACCTGTGGATTTATAGAGTTCAGATGTCTACAAGGTCTGTGCTGAAGTTCATTTCCAAACCTGTGCCCCATGTGAAGTACTTTGTTGGCACAGTTAAGCCATTACTACTTGTTTCTGGTTTGTAAGGCAATCACATTATGAAACAGAAAGAGTTCAGAATTAAGACTACTTATCTTTATACACAGACTATAAATGTGCATAATGGCTAAATACTCAACATATAAGTTTTTATTTGCAGAAGCTTAGCTTCACTAAAAGAAAAACAGTGCAGGGAAAGAGAGGAGTTATCCTCATCTGTACACATACAACTAATTCCCCAGTAGGACGTATAGATGTAAAACACATATCAGACCATCAAGTTAAGTAGAGCACACTTTGTGCTAAGACATTACATATTATTAGAGGAAACACAAACAACTTCTCATCCCCCTCTTAGAAAATAGTCTCCTGCAGCCCAGATCACAGTAAAAACAGTATAATATAATCCACAAGCAGAAGAATAAAATAAAACAGGTTCTAAACTTTTTAAAAGATTAATCAGTTAGAAGGCTTATTTGTTAAATCCTGGTCCCACAGGAATCAATATGCTTGACTTGAACAGGAACAAGATTACATTGTCCAGTGGTTTTAAATAAAGTATCCTAAGTACTGTGAATCTCCAGAAGTCAAACATGTTTGCTTTCCCCTTAATTCTTTCAAAATCATCATTCATTAAAGTTTACAATTAAGGCCATATTATTATTATGTGGCTCAATTATATCCATTTACTCTAGATTCTTTACTACTTGGTGTATGCTCAGCAAGCTGTAAGAGAAAAATAATGGCAATTTTATGCTTTCAGTGGGTTTTGTATAACTCTGTCCAGCACAACTGGCAAGTTTCAGGTTTTCTATGAGGTCCCCAAAGGTTTCAGAAATCCACAGCCTTGCTTAGATGATGCAGAATGGCAGCAATTCTTTAGAAGCCAGCACTACCCCAGAAGCTATAGCTATGGCCCAGCTCAGCTGCAGTGTGCATTGTCAACTCACAGTTTTATTGAGATTTCACAATACTGTTTTTCAGATCTCCACTTTCTTAAAAGATCAGCTCAGGAAATGCTTAAAGGTATGATCTTAGTATATCCTAAAAGTTCATAAAAATAAAAGCAAGTAATAATAAAAGGAATATAGCTTTTTATTTTTTTCCTCCTCTGGTTCTTTAATTTCATGATTTTTTAAGCCGAGCTCATAATGCATAAATGTGTCACCTTAATTTGCTAATGCTGGGACTGGTAAAATTGTTTCCTGGAGCTCTGAGCAAATGCACGCTGAGAAAGAGCTTAGGAAAGCATGCAGTCAGGGATTTTTTTATAATTTTAAATTTTTTTTTAAACATGGAGCTAGCTTCACTACATGAGAGAGAGCAAAAGCAGCAATTGTCTTACTGTTTGTTGTCTCATATCTCTACGATGGCTTTAGGGAGGCTGCTGCTGCCAATACAGAGCAGTGAACAGTGGCTGCATAGACTGTAGCAAAGCTGGTTCTTATGCAGGAGGACGAGTACATATCTCCATTCCCATTCCATGTTTAGCACTGTACTAACCCAGAGCACAACAGCACATCTTCACGTATTTCATCTGAGCCACTACTGCAACCATTTAGGCTTCATGTTTGTACACTGAAGAATTAAGAGTTACATAAAAGCTAAATGCTCTTAAAATCAGACTCACAAAAACCTCAGAACTCATGTGGAATGCAAATTCCAAATTAGATCCCTCTTAAAGAGCAGAGTAATAAAACCAGCCATCACAAATTTAGCACTTCTTTCTCTTTTATATTCTGCTCAGTATGGCTTTCAGTACGTAGGTGTGTATAACAACCCACTGCCATACTTGGCCTCTTGCGTATCTATCCTGTTTACACATTGCTAAATCTCTTTTATTGCTGCTGACAACATGTTGTTTCATACCTTTATATTTGTACTTATATTGGTTTTACTGTTGGGTTATCATTGTGGTGCTGAATTACACTGAAGAAAACCCATATCTGTTTATCTGATAGGGTTTGGCTCACACAAACATTTTCATGATCATAGTCTTTTTTGTACCATTTATTTAATATGCATTTATACACAGATACATGGTTATTCTGTACCAAACATAATAGAACATAATAATTGCCATCAGTGCTATTATTAGAGAAGGAAAAACTGACAATTTCTGGCAAAAGCAAGAGATGACACAGCCAATACAAATTATTTATCCCAGTTGTTCTCCATACTGAGTCCTTGAGGTTTAAGGATGAGTTAAGTGCCGAGCAACTAACAGATAGTCCACATTACCATTCCTTTCTTATTTTTATTTACATGAAGAATTGGGCCCACACCAAGAAACATTTCTTATCCCTCTTAACAAGAAGATCCTCATTTATCACCAATTGTCAATTCATACAGATCTCTCCATCCAATCCTAATCATTAGCCAGGCTCAAGAAGACTGACTGCTCTACACTACATAGGGAGAGTCAAAATATATGAAAACTGCTAGCAACTCTTATTCACATAACTACGCAGCCAAAGGTTATAAAATGCCTTTGTTCTGACAGCTACAGGGAAATGTAATGTAAAAGTAGCACAAATTCAGGGAACTAATCTTCTGTTTGGAAATTTGGGAAAAACTCAGAATTGGCATCTACAGCTTTTTACCAGGGACAGAAAACCAGGGCAATACAGAGGCAAGGAGATGCAGATCAGTCAAGTCCCATCTACTGAATGTGAGATTCATGCACCTGACTGCCTGAAAATCCCTGTATGTAGACCTTTATGAAATGCATTTGCTAACCAGTGCAGAGGCTTCCCATGTGCCTGCATGTACCAGATCAGCTATGCCTGGCATGTGGGGTCATGCAGCAGAAGGCAGAAGCTAGAGGCTTGAAGTAAAAAAAAAACAAAACACTCATCCAGTGTCACAGGTGTCTCTCTAGGATATACTTCATCCCATACCAAATTTCTCAAATGCTAGACAAGGAGGGTTAATTTGAAAGCCCTAGGGGTATTGCAGTACTCAAGTCAGGGGCAGTCAGTAACAAGACAGAGGAGACTGCCAAAGTGGGATTTTGGGTATTACAGTGGGAAGGTAACTGAAAGCTCGAGAAAGAGCTTTTAAAGTATGTGGAATAGAGATAGTCCATTTACTTCATATCTACTTGGCAGGTAGCACAAGGAAGCTCCCTGTGGCACTACAGCAAAATGGTTTTACATTCCTGGATATGATAGCAGTGTGAGGCCATAGCAGTAGTTGCTGAAGGGTAGAGAGGAAAAATGAAGGGTAATGAATCTGAATTAAGATGAATAGAGCAGTGGACAATTAGCTAGTTTGTCAAAGGAACAAACAATCATTAAAGGAAGACTTTCACAATGTAAAACCATTTGTATAAATGCCGTAAAGGCAACATCAATTTTGCAAGACTGCAGTTGAGCTTGATCTTACTCTTAACAGCGCTGATTTGCAAAACCTCAGCACAATAATCAGTTATTTCCCACATTCAGAGGGAATGCAGCACTACCTCTTTGATTAAACTTCATTCTTAATATTTCATTTGCTGTAAAAAAAAAAAAGTCTCCTGAATCATTAGACTACTTTGATGGGACAATTTTTTTCTTCTGTTTGAAATATTTCCTACTGCAATAAACTGCTGAATGTAAATGCTAAAATACAGATTTTCAGAGAGCTAAAGAGATATTTTTAGGTTTTCAATTATTAAGACAAGATGGCATCATTTTGTATCTAAGTCTGAATTTTAATGAGCAGCTCTATTGATAATCACTGAATATCTATATTTATAGAAAAATTGAATATCATAAATACAGGATTGTGCCATTATCTACATATGTTGCATTTCTCCATACATACAGAAATCAGAGTTTAATTTCTATAGCAATGGATATACAGCAATTTACACCAGAACTATTAGCCAGAATGTAAAATTAGATCTAAGTCAGTGCAGTGGCTCAGTTTTTGAAAGTTGGATCTAGCTAAATTTTTCTTGTGTATGCTTTCATTTCTGCCTCACTGGAAGAAAAGAAGCACAATCCTGTGCTCACTTGTAAGGTCATTATAGAAGGTTCTTAAGACTTTTAATGCCATTTACTGTGGCGCAGCAGTACTTATGACCTAGGTCTTAAACACCACTGAAATGCACAGCAGTAAATCAGGAAAGCAGAGTAAAAATTTGATAGAAATTTTGTTCATAACAGTTTTGTTTCTAAAGGTAATCTTGGTGTTTGATAAGAATTAGTAAAAATAATGAATGGAAAAAAGACTAGAAACCAACATTTTTGTTTCCTTCTCCATAGCAAAAAATACCCTCAGTACTTTTAATTGTGGGTTTGAAAACTACCCTGGTTTCTCAAAGTAAATATACTATAGATACTCTTATGAGATGGTATCTCTCTAAATTTGATGATTCTATAACTAAGTTGAGAATATGGGTTACATATTCAGAATAAAGTTTTACATAGTAATATATGAATTTTGAAAATAGAAGTTGATGTGCAAATTCTTAATCCATTTACTTAGCACTGCCCATTTTGGCACGCACTTTAAAAAGCAGAAAATATATCAATTATGCAGTATATCTTCAGATCTTAACAGTGTAAATGTGCACAAATAAGCATATAAGAATAAAGCATTATGGACACAGCTAAAAGTGTTGGAAGTTTGCTTTCTAAACATGTTTCTATAAGCATAAGTACACTGAGATTCTTATATGAAACATAAATACATACCATTGGTTATTCACATTCTTTCATAACTAACATAACTGCATAGGCAGAAAATACTGTGTTATAAACTACAGTTATACGCTATCTACAGCACAAGCAATAGAGTGGAATGTAAAACCAAGAAAAATTAACCACCTTTTTCTCAAAACATGTGTTAATAAAATAATTTAAAGAACCTTGCAAAAACCTGACTCTTTTTCCAAACATATACACAAAGTTAATATTTTTGCTATCTATCTGAGCTGAATCTTAAAGTGTTTTTGTTTTCTTTTAAATTTTAAACTTTATTGACTGTGGGGAAAAATGTATACACTGTGCAGGGTAACTCTTTTAGGTGCATATTTTCTAGCATTGTTATTAATAATAATAATAATAATACAAAAAAGTGAAGCAGATCAAACCAGAAGGAGCCTTGAATATATTTGCTGGGAATTGCCTCAGGCTAAACACCAGGGACATGAAACAAACTGTTCTTATCACCTTTTTCCAAACACAGCGATTTAAATTTACAATGAAAGTGCCAGCACCAGCTGCACTTTAAGAAAGCACCACATGTCTTGATGAGCTCCAAGAAAATGGAAAAAAGCCCAGTTCAAGTTGGAGGTGTCATCTTCCTCTAGTCAGCTGGGTGACACAAAGCTGAAAGCGATGAAGTGCTAATTAGAGGTTGATGAACAGAATCTCTGAGTGGAAACTTGTCGAAATAGCCTCTACTGAATCATAGCCTTATAAGTCTGCCCTTATCTCCCCATACAGAGCCCTGACAGAGCCAGAAAAAGGCAGTGTGAATCCAAATATCTATATGGTTAGGTTACATGTTTTATCTCATACCATATGTCCACTTTACATTGGAGTTATTTAAAAATTACCTTATTTTTAATGCTGATATATCTTTCCCCTAGTTCTCTTAGAATGCCTAGTCTCCATTGCAGAAGGAGCAACCAGACTTAAAAAAAAAAAAAAAAAATATGCCTTTTATAACTAACTCCCATAATGAAAAAAAAAATTAAAATCTTCCAATGTTAAGTGAGAATAAGCAAATACCTATGTCTTAATGAGAGAGATGAATAAGACCACAGGAAAGAAAGATGAGGAAGTGCACTGAAATGAAAACAAAACAAAAGAAAACAGAATAAAGATCATGCTTAGAATAAGGCTGAGTTTAGAATTGTTCTTCACTAAAAAGAAAAGCAGTGGAGGAGGCCTTAGCTGGTGTTAGAATTTGGCAGGTTTTTTCTTCTTTTTAAATAAGTTCATGTTGAAGTGCAGGCTTTTTTTGGCGAGTATCTTGTTCTAATTAAACAAAAGCAGAAATGTTTAGCGGTGCTGACAGGCAAGTATAGGCAGGGTGGTTTCACTTCTAGAAACAGCAGGAGCTACTGCTCACACAGCAACAGCAGGTGCTCCAAGCTGGCCTGGCAGCACACTGGAAGGTAACTACATCCTTTTCACAAATATATCTCTTGCTTTTCCCTCCACCCCGCATTTCCTCCTTTCTTCCACCATATTTATTCATCCTAACTATTGCTGTCCTCACTGAGCAAATGTTAGCGTCACTACATCTCTTCAGGTCCTGAATCAGCACATGTTACCAGCTTCAGTGGGAGACAAATACATGCTGAATATTAAGAGCAAATTCAAAGGTTCTCTTTATTCCAGGTGACAAAATCCAATTAATAAGAAAGAAAATCTGAAGGTAGACAGGGGAGTTGAAACCGGTCCCATGCTAATGCAGATGCTAATGCAGATGCGTAACACTACAGCATCAACTAATCTGTGTGTGTATGTAGTATGCTAGAGCCACATACATTTGAGTCATCAGCTTGGCATCAGAATATAATATCTGGATTTTTTTAGGAGCTTTTTCAAATTGTATTGCATTGATACCCAGGACCTAACTGACTAACTGAGCACTGCATTTTCCTTATTAATTTTAGGCATTTTGTAAACTGTGTATCAAAGTGATCACCCTATGAACTGTATGTAGTTTGTGGAATAAAATACCATTAGGATTAAACTTCACCAATAACTGAGTAATTCCAGAGTATCTTTCAGCCCATATGCTAACAAGTCCAGCAAAAAACAAACTACACAGAGCTGAAGCCCTTCTCCTTGTGCTATAAATTTTATTCTTGAGAGGCATTAGACATTTCTGTGCAATTTAGGCTAGCTAATGTAATGTATTTTTCAATATAACCTGATTGTATTACAATCCAAAATATAAAAGTTAGAGACCTTTGTTGATATCAACAGAAAAGGAAAAGATAATGAAAAGTTCAGAAGGTAGTCACAACACAAAGAAATATAGCCCTTGCCTGAAGGGCACAAAATTTGGGACTAAAAATCCAGAGCCATAATTGTTTCATGTAAACAGTATGGACTATACAAAAATCATACTTCAAATATTTAATACCTTACAAGATATGAAGCACACTTTCACATCTGCAGTTTCAGTCAGTGTTTTGTTCTGTTAACCTATCGCTTCAGAAACCTAGTTCAGATTAATTGTTGTCTCAGGAAAAAAAAAAGGAGAAAGAATCTATGCTCTTTTGAAAATGCCAACTCCCATTAAACCAGCTCTCCAAAATAATGATGTTCATCTGATTTCTCCCTCTTTGATTAGACTTGTATAATTCTGTATTATCTTGGTAGCTTTGATGCCAAACAAGATTAAATTGTCATGTACAGTATATTAAATTTATAATCTGAATAAAAAAAAATCAGTTATAAGACACTCAGAATCAGTATCCAGGGACACAGCTACTACATTTACATAATTTACATCACTGACATGCCATTATTTCCTAATTATTTATGGCCAATTATCAATTGCTGGTCAATGCTTGGAATCAGTCACTATAATTATTTCCCTACGGCCTCTTGTTTAAATGCAACAGACACAGTTTTATCAAGCCTGAGGAAAGCACCAATATAGACATTTCCTCTACTATTTTTTGTTGCCTTACATGTAATTTTTCTTCAGTATGAGAACTGTATCAACTACAAACTCTAAAGGCTTTCAAGCAGCATTTGGTTACATCTGGCATGTATTCAAAACTTGTCTATGAAACAGAGATTAAAAAAAAAAAACAAAACCACCAAAAAAACCAAAACCCAACCAAAAGGTTTTGGAGAATTCTGTCCTGCTCAACAGTAGTGTGGCCTTATTGTCTACCCTCTTCTCTTTGCATTTTTTTCTTTCTCACATTTTCATTTTTTGCTTTGTATTTTACAAAAATGGATGAAATAATAGCTGATTTCTGCCCTCATATCTAGATTTCACTTCCACTCAAATCAGTTCTAAAGCATGCAAACAAAAATCTGCATTTGAATTCCTAATGATTCCTCCTATTGTCTCATTGCTGCTACAACCTGTCAATCACTGTTGAAAAGTGCTAATCACTCCCAGAAATCCCAGTCTCACAGACAAAAGTACCAGTCACCAAAAAAATAATACCAATTGGTCATGGATGGAAAGCAAATCTCACTAGGGATCTAACTGCACAATGGAGTTTATTAAGTCCATTTTGCTATAGTCTAGCTCTGCTAGCAGCATCCAACGGTTTCAGACTTTAATTTCAAAGTCAGCTAAAATCCACCAAAGTAACTTACATTCATTAGCTAGGCTTTAACTGAACTGCTGTGAAATCTCTTGGCTGTAAGGGCCTTTAGTAGAAGTGGCAGCTTTCATTTTCAATTTAAGGAAAAGAGATCTAGTTAGATGTTAGGTACTCATTTCTTAATCAGTTTGCTTTTTACAGGCACTTAGTTCTTTGCAAAGTTATTTCTTTAACTAATTGTATACATCTTTGGCTAAAAATACACATGAAAGAATATCTCGCAGTTAATACTCTGTACCTGACTAGTTCCCCTCTGTTACAACATTCAACTTTAAGTAGAAAGAAGAAGTAACAATGAGTATATACCATGCACCATGAAGAACTGTTGCCTCAGGTCACAGAAACTGTATTTTATATTACAGTGGAAGGTGGCTAATTTAGCAGTCATGACATCTAAACTGCTGTATTCTAAACTCCACTTTTTTTTAAGACTCAGTGCAGATTGCACTGTTTGCATTTAAAACTATAAACACAGACTGTGTTTTCCTGTTACATCAACTAAATACTGAAGTATGTTTGATCTTAATAAACTATAATTAAACAATATATAGTAATTACCTTTTAGAAATCCCTATAGTGACTATTACCTCTGGAGTTGAGTAGAGGAGGCTAAGAATGTGCAATAATTGATACCTACTGGTTATATGCATTTTACTTCCGAATTCTTAGAGAAACAAAATATTTTAAACGAGTGAAACTTCTTGGATAAGTAAGGTTCACCTGGCTTCAGGTAGACACTACTGCAACCAGGAGCTTCTACAAAAGTTATTGTTGAAGCTATGATTAGCAACTATTGCAGTGGAAGGACCACCCCTGAAAAAATGTACATTAAAAACTGTTTGCAGAGAAGCATAATTTCTATATGGCTGTGTGCAATACATGCCTGCCTGCTCTGTGTGGTTGGATTTCAGCAGGGTTTTACAGCCTGTGATTCTGAACTCTTCTTGCTTCAACAGGAACTCACAGCTTCCAGCATTAGAGTGCTCTCAGCACGCTTGGTGCTCATAGTGCTGGAGAAGTACTTGGTTTATTTATTTTTTTACTCAATATGCAACATTTTAAAAGCCATTTGAAAAGCTTTTTTTTTTTTTTTTCTCTAAACCAGTTTTTGCAGTTTGAGTGACTTCTTCAGAGTTAAAACAAACAGCAAGTTTCAGCACAGTGACTGCAAAATTGTACATAGCTCCAGAACACAGGAGGTTCAGGTCCGTCAATATACTTCTTGCATTACTGGAGTGCTCATTCTTTTGGATTTCTGATTTCGGTATAAGTGCAACTCAAACAACTGTACACATGGTGAACCAGAAGGGGAAGCAAGCTTGCACTTCAGATATGCTCACTTTGTGATACCAGCCACTCTAGGCACATTAATTCAGAAGTACATTAATCCACAGTGCCACCTAGCCACCTGTGTATATTTAGTTTAAATGTGACAAAAAGAAAAGCCTTCTAAACTGTAAAAACTATTAACCCTCTTCCCTTTCCCTCCCCTCCAATCGCTGGATGCAGATGGAGTAGAATAGTAATAAAAAAAATAGCTCCACCTGTTTATAGCAACTGTTACTGACCGAAAGGAAACCTGCAAATCTTTGCTACAGCTCTGTGTTACACTGTCATTACTCCAAACAACATAAACTCGGATATTAGCTGCACTGAATTAAAATGTAGCATTCCATAAACACCTGCTTTGTTGTATAAAACTTTTTTCCCTGAAACATGGAACCTCTTTCCCTCCCTTCTCTTTTTCCTTCTTTTCAGCTTGAGCCTTAGGACTAAATTAGATTTTACATTATGTTTATGTTGCAAGAATGTTTTAAAGCTTCAGCAAGTATCTAGTTTATTTTATGTCTTATTATTGTAGAAATAATAAAGTCAGGCTAGCAGATATTAAAAGACACCCTCCAAGTATACATCTAATACAAATTCTCAACCAGTAATATCCCCACAGCAATTTCAACACATATCCTGAGTACACTAAACCTCTTTCACAGAATGCTCAAAGCACCACGTAGTTCCCAGCTCAAGGTGTGACAGAAAGGTGTTCCTTTTAAAACTTCTTTCTTCTTTGGCAGAAACCGCACAGTATTCCCTGACTACATTTTACAATTTGCACAGGAAACGAAAGAAAACATGAGAATTGAAATGTCCTAAACTGCTATCCAAAGCAAAGCCTGAGGTGGGTGTCTGTCCCACCCAGTGAGAGGTGGAAAGTGCTGAATTTTTCCTTCCTGGCGTTTGCACATCTTCCAAGCAGGCCAGAGTTTCACTGGACATGAACTTACAGTTCACAATTTAGTGTGTGATACAGGGGGTTAAGGGTACACTTAGAAGCCCTCCCAACTACACAGGGTTTGGGCTGACAGGCATTCCCCTTTGCAGGCTCCAGGTGAGCTCTGTGGGGTTTGGAGACTGAGCTAGGTAAATTGACCCAAGAACTGAGAGATGTGCCCAAAAACCCTGGAAAGACCTTTCTGTCACTTTCACATAGCAGTCAACATCCAGCTTCTTTGTATGCTAGCATTAATAAGATATGTGGGCAAGATTTCAGAGCAAAAGCTTTATTTAAAATTAATTCCAATTAACAGCAGTTTACCTAACATAACATTCACACAAAAAATCTGCAGTTTCAAGAGTATATTTAAGGAAACTGAATAAGGGAAATTGCTCAGGTCTCCATTCCTGTAAAATCTCTAGCAGTTTTTAACCACTGCAAAAATAATATCTGCTGTAGGCTCACTGCCTGACTGGTTTCCCATGCCTTCTGTTTGCTTAATGCCATTTTCCTATATGCCTCAGCTCTGCTTCTCTATTATCCTTTCCCACAGACTCATCATTTCCTAGGTTTCTGCTACTGCTGTTGTCGAAGCGTTACCATTTGAAGGAAATGCTACCTACCTCTCTTCTACACTCATCACCTACTGATTGTCCTCCTCTTAATTCTGTCCAGCTCCCAGGCCTCCGCATTTTGCTCAGGTGTCCACACCCACAACAGAGATGTCTGACTTGGCCCACCAGGTTAATGAAGAGCCAATAGGCTAATCTACTCTAAAAAAAACCTCAGAAAGTAATTCTAAACATTACCTGTATGCATTTAGTTAAACTTCTGCACAAAGATGGCACAGAGAGAAAGCCTAAAGTGGAGGGAAAAAAAAACAACAAACAACCAGGAAAGAAACCTTTAAGATATATTTTCCCACTTCTATACAGGGAATTTTTCACCCTTATTCAGTTTCCTATGAGTAGAACCAGTGATCCTTCCCTGCTGTTTGTCCCTTTCAAAGAAAGCAAGCTGATTAAAAAAAGAAAAAAGGGCACAAAAAGAGCACACTTAATATACCAAAAAAGAGAAAGTCCCAAAGAACAAAAAAGATGGGTTGATTCTGACACAGGATAATATAAACGATTATTACTTCACAGTTTTTTGTGAGTAAAATGGCCAGTTTCCAATGCCCCCTTGATACCAGACCTAGGCTGGTGCCAGATACTGTTTCTTTCACTTTTTTTTTTTCTTTTCCAGCTCTTTTAATATGCTATTTTGATTATTATTTTGTTAACCTCTCCTTTCTTAGCACAAGGTATATATGCAAATACTTGCTTATGCTCTTCTTGTTCCTTTCTTCCTGAACCTTCACTGGCACTTTTTACCTGTTAAACAGATGATCCTGAGAACAATATAAATCTGAACTAATAGGTCAAAATGTACTGAATATTGACAAGAAGAAGAAGAAAAAAAATACTTGTGAAAATTAAAGGACACCCAGTAAGAGGACTTCTTTTTAAAAAGAAAAATTATTATGTGAAAACTGAATTTTGGAGGCAGCCCTTCAGTCCCATCAACTTCATAACTAATTCTGCTGTCTACCACTGGCTTGATCAATACATGGTATGGACTATTTCAAAGGATCCTGCCTGCTTTTGGTGGAACTGAAAAAGTTAATGTTCGGGGTTTCCTTTGGATCCTACTCTCACCCTTCCCAATGGAGCGCCTGTCCTTTCTACATAACCTCAGTACTGGTTATTTCATATCAAAGCAAATGCAGTGGGCAGGATGGTGACTGACACCTGATCTAAGACAATGGGGTATGGAGGCAGTGCATGGCAGCCTTGTGCTTTGACAGGCCTTTTCTCCTGATGACTGTTAGCCATTGTGTGATAACTACAGACTTCCCTTCCCACAGACCTTTCTGAACTCTGCTGTCTTTGAACAACACACGAAATGGGAAGAAAAGTATTTAACAGTCAGTAATTACAAGCCACCCCTCATGTAAAGGTAACGGTAATGAGGAATGTGCAAAGAATAGCTAACACTCAAAAGAAAAAAAAAAAAAAGAAAGCAAGCTTGTAAAATGTAAAGCCATACAAAATGCCTTATAGACTTATCCTGCAGTAACTGTATCAATTAACCATGCTAAAAGCCCTAACTCAGATGGGCACTGCACACAGCATGTCTGCCAGTGTTTTATTATCAAGTCCATTATGATGAGTTCTTGTCCTAGACAAAAGGAGAACAGAAAAAGAATTCAGGCTGACAAATTAGACTTGAAATCAGTTTCATTTACATAACGACTGGAAGTTCATTAATAACAGAGTTTTAATTATACATGCTCTTGTTTCACTAGATACAGCAGTTTTCCCCCTGCTGTGCTGGATGTCTGGATTAGCTAAAATGAACCATAGCAAACTGATAGTCTGCCCAGATTTCTTAAATTCTTTGCTGCTTTCAAACTACCAAGGAGAGCACTTGGGGATGGACGAGTAGGAGATGGCAGGGGGAGGGGAAGAAATCTTTTTCTTCAGTTGATGTTATTACATGTTAATGTAGGAGATATTTGAATTCTGCTTTGGGTGCAAACTTTGATTGCTCAGCCTCAACATCCAAGAAAATGTTTGAGAAACAGATTCCAAATACTGTATCAGTTGCCAACTTCTAGTTCCTTATTTAGATCACTTTAGATTAGTAGCATCAACACTGGATATTTTTCTTGGGATACCTGGTGTCAGCAGAGACTGTTCCTAGAGAATAATCGTATTTCACTACCTCACAAAGAGTTGTTTAGCATCTAAGCTAAAATCATTGTTATTTCATAAATTTAATTTTCTCCCAATTCTTCCATGGGCTTTATTTCACACATGTTTTCTTTGGGGTTAGCTTCGTTTTTAACTATAAAGTGGAACAAAGGTGATCAGAAGCTAATATTTTCTATAGAAAAATGAGATCGCTAGGGTCTTTGTGAAAAAATTCATCAAACTGCAACAATGAATGGACAGCTTTATCTTATAAGGATAAGTTTTTCCCATCACAGCATCTAACAAGTAACTCCCATTGACTTCAACATACCCTGCAGTGAAAGAATAGGACCCGTGGATTTTACATGACTATTTGCTATTCAGTGAAACCTGAGGGCCCTACTCTCCCGCTGCAGGATGCATGTAATACCCATTGAAATCAATGGGAATTACTCTTCTGTCCTGCAGCACAACCAGGCCTCACAGCTACATGTCATGAACTATGAACACTGCCAGGTGGACAAAGTGAGGGATATATTTGAAGAATGACACTTACTAAAAGCTGTAAGTAGTACTTTGAAATTCTTTTTTCTCATAGCATGCAACTAAGGCATGAAACTACAGGTCTTTTCTTCCAAAACCTGAAGTTTTTTGAAAACAAAACAATGAACGGAATAAAAACATTTTCTGTAGAAATGAAAGCAAACAAGTGCTCTCTTAAGCTTTTACAGTTTAGTTTTTTTGCTGGAAACGCCAGTGGCTTTTTTGCTCACTTTCTCTCTACCCTTGAAAAATTAGTAAACTAGAAAAAAAAAAAGGATGGAAAAAGTCAGAGACAGATTCAATAGACATCTGGATCACATCTGCTCTTGTACATTTTAGGAGCCTTCTGTATTAATGTTGCTGTGGGTGGCAAAGAGGAGAGGTCTCCCTGCATTTATGTTTGAATTCAGATACAAGTATTCAGCCATAATATACTGTAGTTTACAATTCTTATTTATTGGTAGATAGAGCGTGCATCTTGTCTATCTTGTCCATAAAAAATGTCAATGAATGTGCACAATTTTTTTTTTTTTTTAACCGGAAGCTAATTTTTGAGAATTCCCTTTCTAAGAGAAAGGAAAAATACAAGGCTGGAAGTTAGTAGATTTAGAGTACATTCCAGCTGTATCACTATCCCTCATCAAACAGCCTACTTGTCAACCCTGGGCCAAACCATGCTGATGGCTCAGGAATATATTCATATATAATTATTCAGGGGCTGGACAAAATTTCTGGGAGTCACTGATCACAACTGTGAATAAGCAATGCATAGATTGACCTTGTATTTTCTGGCCCTCTCCCTGGAAATGTGGTGACAGCATTTCCCTGACTGATCAGTTTACTCAATGAATACATTCCTCAGTTGGGTTGTACTGGTGAACACAGTAAAAATCTGAAACAAAAAGAGCTGCTAGATTCCTATCTGAGAAGATTCGGTTGATGTGGATTACTTCCTATCAGTCTGAGAGTGAAAACAGAAACATAATAAAGGCATGAAGGGTGTATGGATGCATTAACCATGTAATGTGTTTTTGATTGGACTCTGTGAGAATAACGTGAGTGTCTTACAGCCAGCTCTAAATTTAGGATGTTCATAAAGAAATTACTGCTAAGCTGACAGACTTGACAGGCTCTAGTGGAAAAAGAGGTCTGCTTACCACAGAGGTTAAAAGTGACCAAGGTTATGCTAACCTAGTCTATGTATACATTTAATTCTTATTCTTACCAAGTTCCCAGACACATGATGTCTCTCACATTCCTATGGGAGATCCCATGTTTCTAACCATTCTTCTAATCTTTTAGGAAGTATACCAGGCAGTTTCCATTGCACAGATGGCATGCAGTGCCTGACTGAACTAGCAGACTTGACGCTGTCTCAATGCCTTTACTGGCAAGAACTGATTGAGTAGCCCTGATTGATACTCTTAGTACTAGCTGGACAATCTGCCTTGCTATGTTTAATCCACAGACCATGTGGCTTTGGGAGACACTTTTTTTAACAGCTTTTTAACAATTTACAAGGGCAGCTTTTTTGAGAAATTATCTTTCTGGTTTTAACATGTCTCTGTCTCTACATATTCTTCGTCTATCACTGGATTTTCTAAAAAAAACAGTCCCTTGTAACTCAGCGTGGTTTATTTTCAGTTGTTTTTAAGTTTTAGAATATAACTCAGCAGTGCAAAATCCTGGAAAACAACTTAGTGAAAAAGTGTCACAAATGCAGGCATGAAAAAATATGGACACACATATCACTCCTTGTCATTGACAGATCACATTGCTGAAAAATCTAACAAGGGATAGAAGCTTTAAACAACACATTAGAGCAAATTAAACAGACTGAAGGAGGACTCCCAGATTGTTGCTCTGGCCCACATTTTCAAATATTCTAAGTTCAAACCTAGCCAAGACTTGACTGTCTAAAGCCTTAAGCTTGCAAATAGAGCCCTTAATTTTTACATAAGAAATGAAAGATTAAAATAACCTACCTTTGACCACTTCTCTTTCAAAAGTGACCTCCAGAACACATTTTTGAACTTGTCTCACGTAATAGTTTTCTTGAAATCAAGTCAGACTCAATCCCATTTGGCCCATTGCACAATATGTGATGTAGTGCACATGCATTTTTCCACACAGCTAACAAGAGAATTATGTACTGTCTCTTCCTTAAGGAGGATACTTAAATGGAAAGGAAGAGACAAAAGAAAGTTGTTTTCCAGATCTAATCTTTGTTATCTTAATTTTCCACATTTACAGTCCTCATAGTTTTACCTGCTCTCACCAGGTAATTTTCAGTTATTCACTAGTTTCCCTTTAGCCTCAATAACGAAATCTTCAAGTAAGGTTAGTGCAGAAGATTAAGACTGCATTAAGATTAAGTCTGAAATGTTCTGCTACCAATTAGCCCTCTAGTATTTCTGTAAGCCTTGAATTTTTGATGCGATCAATGACACCAAGTGGAGCCATCTTCTGTGGAGTGGTTATTAAAGATATAAAAATCAATACAAAGATGATACTTGGAAATCTATATCACAAGATAATGAATCACCATGAGAGCCAGCTAAGAAGAAATGTCAGCAAACCAAACAGAAGGTTTGTGCATAACAAATTATTTGATGCCAGTAGAGTTTAAGCTAAATTTTGCATGAGACAGAAGTCTTCAGGCAACACTTATGATACATTTGCATGGCAAGGTTTTAATGAGATGAAGACACAAGACCAACCATGCACAGGGCTTTTTGTGCATTAAAGAGAGACAGAAGGAGTGAGAGATGATTGAGACATATGGGATTAAGACAATAAGGCTATAATTTGATTTTAATGACAAAACAGCATCAAAAACTTTCTCTGTCAGTAATCCTCATTCAATTTCTTTTAAATGAAACATTATTTGCCTGCACCTTAAGTGCTGATTGTTATTGGAGTTGTGTATTGGAGCTTCACAGGATACTCCAAATTTAATTTGATCTAGCGATTGATTTAGTTGGCTTCAAAGCCAGGTTTTCCTTTCCAAAATTGAACTAGTGCATGACTTTGCAAGTTCATTTGGGTTTACTGCTTGACACAATTGTAGGAGACTTTACAGCATTTATAGTATGTTTTGCCCTGCTGATCTCTTTTCACTCACATGTACAGACACTCATACAGACAGAACTATTAAAACAAACACTCTTGCTGCTCCCTCCCCCCCCATTTTCCCTAAGATATATTTCTCACTAAAAACTACTGATTCAAAAGACTCATACAGTTTAAATCCATATTATATGAAAAACATCACTTTGATCTTCAATATATCAATTAGAAAGCTCTTAGAGCATTTATTATCATTAGCTATGCTATACCTTTTCTGAAAGATGAGAACAGCACCATCTCATTTCGCAGGTTACTTGTTTTACTAAGTGATGTAAAAAACCCAAACAAGTATTAGGATATGACAAGATCTTAGGCAATTTGGATGTTCCTCAGCTGTGGGACATTTACCTGCTAATTGCCTACCTTGTCTATAAAAACCATGAGATCTTTGGGATACAGCTATATTACTATGACTGACTCTCTATCAGGGCCTCTGAACACCAATAGAATTCAAATGAATTATATTAATAAAAATCAGATAAAGTATCCCATAGGAATTCTAGCAGATCCAGAATGACAACAGGTTCTATAACGCATTTTTTTTTCTGCCGTAGCTACATAGCTAAGCTTACCCTAACATTCATATAGCTTTACTCCAACTCTTTTTTATACTTTTTTTTTTAATTACAAAATCAGTATATTCATTTTTAGACTCCATATTCCCTTTCAAGGGCTATTTGCTCTTATTCAGATTAAGGCACTTTGAACACACCTATTGTGGTACAACAACAAATGCTTCTGTTCCCTTGATTTTCCTAGACACACATAGCTTTCACATTTGCAGCTGTTAAGTAGCAACACTCACAGATAATGTGCTCACAATCACAGCTTACTGTGCTTTTAACAGGACACTAAATGCAAGCCCGTTATTCTTTGTTAATCAGTAGATGTCTGTTGGTTGACAGCCACTACATTTTTTTCCCCCCCTTAATTTTTTTGTGTGCAATTTCTGACAACCCCCCTCTCCAAATCAAGAGACTAAAAAGGCAACAGCAGTTCAGATCCTCAACATGGTATATGCACACCTGCAAAGGTTGCATATTTGAGAATTTGCCCTTTGTCCTGTAAACAAGAACACCAGAACATTACAGCAGCTCTACTTCCATCTGCTACAGGTTGGCTGGCAAGTTCGTGAATCAACCATCTAGTTGCATAGCAAAGCTACTTCGGAACTAAATAGAGAAATAAATAAGAGCTGTGACATACTTTGTGCAGTTTTTACCAGTCATTGCAGTTTTGACTTAATTTGTTTCCCTCCCTCTTTGCATCTTGAGTCTTTGAAGGCAAATGAACCATTCGGTGTCATAAAACAAGGAGAACTAGAACAGCCTTCAGTAATAACAAAAAATAACGGAAAAAACAGATCTTTTGCAGGCAACATTTCACATGGCTCAAAACGTCTTTGCCGCAGTTTAAATCCTGCAGCCTTGCGATTGTTCTGACACCTCTTTATTGTTCCTTTTAAGTGCAAATGCCTAGGTAGCATCACTATAAATGAAACAGTAGCGTTCACAGATTGCATTCAACGGCTGTTAGAGCTTCCTCTCCATCTGCACAATTTGCATCTATTATAGGCTCAGGAATATGGCTTTTGTTGCTTCTCAGGGGCCTCAAAAGGGCACAAGATCCCCGCTTCCAGCCCCCCCCCCAAAAAAAAAAAAGCTGCAGTGAGGTTTGAGGTTGATCTTTAAAGCCCTTCCTAGAGTCAGCGCAGCTATGCTGCGTGCTGAAGGATGGGAGGAAGAGAAGAATGTGGTGCTGAGAACACTTTGAAGAACACCCCTATGATGTGGTGCAATGCAAGTTCACTGAATGACCCCATCTTGTGATGCCCACTACAAACTTTAGGGTGTTTAATTTGAATTACTAATAAAAACGCAGAGCTCTAGTCTGAGACCACAGCAGAGGCATTCACGACTCCTGAGCATGGCTCCGAGGGGGTTTGCACAGTGATTTGAGCAGTACTCTGCTTCTGGGGTGCAAGAAAGAGGTGGGTGAATACATTTCATACCTGTGAATTTCACATTTCTTTCACAGCACCTCAGGGAAAAAGAGTGTATGGAGAACAGACTGTATCATCTCTCTTAATTCCCTATTATCAGTTATGTGCTGAGAATATTTTAAGAAGGGTTTTCTTCGAAAATTAACCACTGTGGCCTGAGCTAAACCCCTGTCAGGTAGCAGGGAAGTGTTTTCATGCAGAGCGAGATAAGATGCAGAAGATGCTCTGTGTTGACTTTCTGACTGCTCAAACCAAAAGGGAAGACAACCACCCTTAACAAATGAAGTATATGAAGTGCAGAAGTTGCTTATTATTTATTTCTGAGAAAATAATATTTTGATTATATGACTGCTCTCCTTGGATAGATAAAGAAAGTTTTGTAGATAAGAACCAGAACCTTTGTTCCTTTCCTGGAAATGTTTGCAATAATTGACAGGTACAGTCCAGAATAGCACATTCCAAAATCTAAAATATTAAAACTGAGTTCTTTAGGGAATAAAATTATGTTATTTATGTTTAGTATTTAGAGTTGGCCTGATTTAGAAAGGATGATCTTTTGGTATGGTACCAGTCATAACCAGGCTAAAGGTGATTGCCTATTGAACATATTTGTATTTTCCTGTACTGTTATAGATAGACAACGGTGTCAACATTACAACATGTGGTGCCACTGATGTTTAGGTAGTACAAACAATCATTGTCTTTTATATCATGAGACTCCAGTATTTGCCATATTCACATAAGGTGAAAGCAAAACTACTACTGCTATTATTATTTTCCTTTGTTGTGTTTTTCAGAAATCAGAAGAAAAGCCAAAGCCAGGAGACAGGAATTCATTGTACTAGGCCACCCTGCTGATCAACTAAAACAATATTATCATATGCTTTATCTCCATGACAATGCAATGGGATTATATTATTTTATCTTGTTTTACTATCAAGGCATAATTGTGTACAGCCTCTCCACAGAGCACACAAAGTACCGGGACTGGGAATTTATAAAAAGGATCTAGGTATATAGAAAGACTTTTTCTTCCACTCTGATCAATTGAATGAAAATCTGAAGAATCACTGACACAACATTTTTCATATTCTCATTCTTTTTCTAAATAGAGAATATATTTTGCTTACAGAAGTTAACTAGCATAAATGCAGTTGAAGCCTGCATTATCTGCCCTTTGGATCTCAGGCACCTGCTTAATAAATGAAAAGAATTAGGTAAAATCTCTTCAATGATCATAAGAATCTATGAGCAAATACTCTATTTGTATATCTAGCTTTCATACAGTACAAAGTTATTTCTCTATAAAAACATACTACTTTAAATACTTACCTAAAAACTTGTTTCAAGTGTTTTGTTCCATAGTTAAAAAGATGAGATTTCATCACAAAACCTACCACAATCATGGCAAGGACTAAACTCAGTGATTGCTTCCCTTTCTATTTCAGTGACACTTGTCTATTACTGCCTTAAACACCTTGCACCTTGACTTCAGTGTACCACTGTTGATATGCCATTAAATGTGTTGTTATTATTCTCCTAGAAATTTGAACAGAGACATAGAAATACTAATTCCTAAGCCTTAACCTTCTCAACTAGACAGTGCCTACCCAGAACGCAGATTTCAAGTCGTCTAAACATTCTAGCAATTCATTTTCAGCTACACCATCTTCCTACCTAGCAAAAAATTAATGAAAATTAATTTATAACCTACTTTGATTCTCCAAATAAGCTTACATAAAGATAGGTTTCCTTCTGTTAGCAGAAAACAAAAGTCTTTAGGATGTAGTTACAGCATGATGTTACTAGTATTCAAAGGAAAGTGAGTACTACTATAGCTTGCATGAAGCTATTTAACTTCAGAAAGTCTGCAAAGCCTTGGCACTAAACTCACTTGCTGACCAGTTGTCCATCCCCAGTGGCTTAGAGATTTTCCATTGTTACTCAAGAAGATGATCTAGGTGCAGATATTACAGACGCTAAATCAAGCACAGTATATGGTTTTTTATATGGATGAATTTCATGTTCATATTCCTCTGTATTTCCCACTAAAATTGTATTCGGAACAAGGTAATTAAATTAGACAACTGGTAGAACTCCAGAAGAGATTAGCTCAATCAGACAGAAAAATCCCAATAGCTTCATTGATATTCGCTTGCACCCTTCCAGACAGAGAGGTGAATTCACAATAAACAGATGCAAGCAGGAAGATAACCACTTGGCAAAACCTGGATACAAGAGCACAGTAGCCAGCTAAGTACAATCATCCAAGTAGGAGGGGGAGCACAGAAAATGGTTCATTAGGAACCCCTGCAAGGCTTTTCAGCTTCATGTGGCACCCTTTTCAGCCCCTTGACACCAAACACCAAATGCTACTGGCCTCTCTCTCAAAAGCAGCATTTTTTTTAATTGTCACCGTGGCTGCACAAGCAGTGCCAAGAGTCACCCTTCTCACTTGCCTCATACTTTCCACCACCTGGTGCTGGCAAAGATCCCTTTGGTTGGCAAGGCAGTGGGACTTTATTTTTCCTTGTGGCTCCTTTGTAACGGGTACAATGTGGATCGTTGTATCCTTACGTATAATTAAGTGCTTAAGTGGCAGCATGTCATGCTGCAATGTTCAGATCTGATCCTGGGTCCTGAGCTAGCTTGCAGGCTCAGAGTGCTGACAGGCAGCATTGCATTGAATAACAGCGGTGAAAACTGCCAAAGTTGGAGTTAATTCAGATAGGGGATAAATGCATATGCAGGATATAGAGAAACCTACCTTCATCTCAACTTCATTAGAAATCCTTTGAGGAAAGGAAACAGCAACGAAGAAGAAGCCAAATGAAGTCTGTCACAGTAGGACCTCCAATCCCTCATGGGCTCCTACCAAAGATTAGGTCTCATAGTGCCCAGCTTTAGGTGATGTCCCTGGTGCACTTTCACCTGCAAGAACAAAACCAAAAGAGCACAAAATATGAGAGGATTTAAAATACAAACATTACAAGCATTAACACACATGATAAATTCAACAACATTTAACAACACATGATAAATTCAATTACATTTCTGGCAGAAATTAATCTATATTTATCTAGATAGATCCATCTAAATGGATGGATGTAGGGGATGACTTTGGTTAGTGAACCTTGAGGAACAGCAGAATAGTGTTGCAGGGAGGGAGGGAAGAAGGAGGAAGAGAAAGGTGGCTGAATGAATTCAGGAACTCAGTTTGGTGGCTGAGAGCAGGTGAAAAACTGCTGAATCCCATGTCGCAGCGGAAGATAGTTAATAAAAGAGAAACAAAAACCAAAACCAAACCAATCAATTCTTAATCTTCAACAATTAGTTATTTGAAGAGGGCACTGCTGCCACCTGCTTGTATTATTGATCATGAAAATTAAGGTCGTTCAGTGGAAGGCTGCCACCATCATTAAAACTGAATTTCTTTCTTGTCCATAGGGAAAGTAGTTGCTTTTGGAGACTGAATAAAGACAGGTCTGAATTCTTCCCCTGCAGTTTATTCTTCAGCAAGCATGGATCCAGTGAGAAAGACTGGGTTATTTTGATTTGCACACCATTGCTTCCTTTTATGCTTTTTTTTTTCTTGAAGTGGCATGTGCTCCTTTAAAAGAAGCAGGCTCTCAGTGTGCCGTGGTACCCCATTGTTTTCTAACATGGTCAGAAGAATACTCCTGAAATACGTTTGGTTACTCTTACCCTTTAATTTCAAAGTGATGGACAACAGTCAGCTACAAATGGGTTTAAAGTGATCTTAGCCAGTGCAAATTTAAACTCCATCACTTGCTGTAAAACAAACCACAGTGAAATCCCTCTCATCATCATCAACTGTGAAATTCTGGTCAAGCCTTACTCAGCTATCCTCACTCAAATTGTTTTTGAATCAACACAGAGAACAGTAGATTCCCAGTTAATGAAAGCAAGCAAATTTCCACTGGATTCAGTGAAGTTACTTCAGGATTTGGCTTTGCAGTCAAACTCTTTTGCAGCTAAACTCGTTGTTCCACAGGCTTAACTGAAAGTGCACAGCATCCCCACCCCTACATAATCTTTCAATCCACCTCAGTCTCTTACTTTCTCCTCTACTCACTCCTGGTGTTTGATAACAGTCCCAGACTTATTCTTTGCCAAATGAAGCAGACAAATGTTTAATTACTAATTTTTATTATTTTTTTTAAAAACATGTTTATCTTATCTGTGGTTCTGTCTTAAATAATAAGTTATTTGCATGTGTCTGGGAGCCAATAAGTGTTTTTATTTCTTTCATACATTTCTGATCTGATCAAAAATATTTTATTAGAAGAAATTATTATGTAAGGATTATAGGGGAGGGGAGCATGAAACCAAAGTTATTAATAACCAAGTATTCAAGGAATTCTCCAGCCTAAATTGGCTCCAAGAATTTGAATGTAAGCCGACGTAGAAAAATTTGAGTATTATCAAAGGAGAAAAAAAAGAAAATAACAGCATCACAGCAAAACCCAAACAGATGAATAAAAGCTTATTTTGGAATTCATAGCCAGAGTAGTAAATGAGAAACTAAATCAAGCTCACAGCTAAAATACAGGAGCTCTATTCTTGTATAAGGTGTGAACACTCTGCAGCCTCAAGTAAGAAACTTTTTCAATAGCTGTATCTAACGGATCAGATTGAGATATTGACAGTATCCTATTTACAGAGCTTTGACATCCTCAATGCTAAGTATTGCCATTATTATGGCATGCCTGGGTCTGTGGCATGGCTTTTGAAAGCAAAAGCTGCTAGTTTCAAGCAGAAAAGTAGCATATGTTCAGTTTAAAATTCAAATGTATTTATAACTGAATGCTAATGGCAATGTCATTTATTCACTTAACAATTCTGCAATAGGCTGAATGAGGCAATCTATTTTTTAAAACATTTATGAGTATTGTACAGAGAAATAGGAATTAAAAAGTAGCTGATATTCATCAGGATTTGGAGTGTATCATAAGGTGGTGAATGCTGCCCTCTGGCTCAGGTTGGCAATGGTCACTTATTTAGAAATTGTCTATTTTCAAACTATGGGTGAGACAGGAAAGGTTAAGGTTCAACAGCTTCCCTTAATAATTTGGTCTCTAATAGTTTAATTAAATGTCTAAATGCTTAAAACATGTTAGAAAGAAATTTCCTCAAGGATTAAAGGTTATTTTAAAATTATGTTTTTCAAATATCTGCAACACATAAAAGGAGCTGTTTCTTTTATGTATCTTTATTGTGAATGAGCTATATAAAAGAGTCATGTCAGCATTAAATTTACAGGCCCATAGAGGACTTTTACACTATTTTTTTTTTTAATGATTCAAGAATACAGAGACTTATTTCACTGTATTATTTCACAGTTTTAGGCAAGATTTAATAGTAAAGGAAAGGCACAGTGGTTTTTATCTGTTCATATAGTGGAGGAAAGTTCAGTCTGTTTTAGCAAAAGATAGTGTGATTGAAATATATAGGTCTGCAGCTTAAACATAGCAGCTTTAGAATTTGCTAAAGATTACAGTCACATAAGTCTGCTGTAGGTACACAATTACTTTTTTAAAAACTGTGTGTTAACAGATCTTTAGGAAATAGAACACAATGATTTTACTGAGTTCATTCTCTTAGAAACTGGGGACCATCTTTCCCTTTAGAAGTAGCACCTTACCTTGTACTGCCTGCACCCTTTGCATTAGTTAGAAATAAGAAGTGTCCCTTACTTGAGAAGGGAGAAACAATTCCTGTTACAGAACGTAAATGTTAGGCACTTGTCCCCTATCACCCTCCCCATACCAAGTTTGTCCCACAGGAAGCCCAAAGCCTACCTGCCTTGCTGATCGATTGCCTGGCATGTCAATCCTCAGCAAGGAAGCATTAGACCCGGTGTCCTTCTGAGTGCATGTCTGAGTTATATTTTCCTACTTCCCTCACCTAAAATTCAGTGCTGCTGGTGTGTGTCTGTGTGTAGGAAGCATGGAACAGAAGAGATGGTTACAGGCCACATGCTCAACACAGATACATAGCAAGTAGGATTTCCTCCCTCCTTCTCCCACACCCTTTCTTGCCCCCAGTCTTTTATAACCTCACCTTATATTCAGACCAATAAAATACAACCATGGTAGCATTTTATACCCATCTTGCCCTCATGTGAAGGACTATGTAGGGTTTAGGACAATAGGAAATCCAGCCCCGTGACTAAGTCGTGAAGCTTATCTTTTTAGAATAGAAGCTATAAGAAAGACTGGATGCCTGTCTTTCAAGATGATAAAATGCAGTGTTCTAATACAAGGCAGTATTTCTCCTGGGAATATCTCATTTTGGATAAGAGTGCAGTACTCTTTTCCATTGCTGAAGAGAAAATTTTGTTTATCTTAAGGGAGAAAGTTCAGAGCAGCTTTGGGAACAGCCATCTCAGAATCAAATTGAAAATAGAAAGGATGAATTGATAGGGCTTTTTGTTCATAGATCATACATGCTAACATAACAGTAATTAAAAAAAACAACTTTAGTATATTAAAAGGAAAAGGAAACCCAAAGCAAACTTTCAAAGGAAGGATTTTTAGAAGCTATGAATGTAATACATGGATTCGAAAGACCCAGTGGAATCAGAAAGAAGAGCAAAACACCCTGGGAAACCTCATAATGGGCTCTCAGCTGCACTTAAAAGTGAAATTTACGCTCACAGAATGAGTCCTAAGAATTTTTTCCTATAAAAATGAGAAAAATCAAGACAACTTGAAAATCTTTTAGTTTTTTATGTCAGAGAAAGGCAAATGTTATGCTAATTCTATATCCCTGTAAATAAGGAGATCTAGAAAAGCTTTTAGCATGCAAGATGCCTCTTTTCCTTATTTATTCAGAAACGGATATCAGGTGGAAATTACTGCAAGCAAATCTGAGATTTTCAGCAATAGAAGTGGCTCTTTGGGAAACTTAATTTCCAAGTCTTTAGCCACTAACATGGCTTCTGAGAAGGAAAGCACCTGTTTTGAGAGAAGCCACGTAATTAGAACTGATGGGAAGATAAAAAAATCCTTTTTGTAGTAACACTGTGGTTTTGAAACTTGCTATTGCCCTGCCTTGAGCTCATAAAAAGCCTTTCAAAGGTCTGCAAAAACAAAACAGTATTAAAGTGTTTGCTTTGAGACGTAGTGAAGTTTGCCTATTCTGACCAGAAATTTCACACAAAATTTGGCAGAACATAAAGCTGAACCTAAGTCATAAGTTTTTCAGGCCAGAGCCATAGCCCACAGATGTGTTGGATTTTATGAGATGGCATGTTTTGGCCTACTTTGCAAGTGACAGAGAAGCCATCAGTTCAAGTCTGTCCTCAGTAATGTAGCCAAAAATTCAAGTGAGTGGTGTTGGTATTGCAGGACCTCTGGGATATTTGATCTTGGGAAGATCACTATGTACAGATGGCATTATTCAGCCAAACTGGTTAAAGTTGTCCTAGGGAAAAGCAAGGGGCTGTGGGGGCATTTAGGGACAAGTGTCTCCCCTATCTTCTTCACCTTACCGATAGAAGATGTCTTTCTCAAACCTCTCAAAACATGGTGTTCTTTCCTCCATTTCTCTCCCCTTCATAGATGTTTTCCTCCTGAAATGCACAGGCCTCCTCCCCAGCCCCACCTTCTTTCTCTTCTACAACAGCATCTATTCACTTATTTACATCTCCCCAGTTTCTGAGAAAAGGCAGCCACAGGAAAGACGTGAGAAAGAAAGGCTAGGGACTTGTCAAGAGCTTGAGACAACACAAGTTCAGAGTTAAAGTTCCTAACCCCAGTCTGCAGCAAATGGTGAAAATGCTGCTGGGCCTCTTGGGCTTACATCTGAACCCATCCCTACACAATTTTCTTCTCAGGTGGTACAGACAAAGTTAAATCTTTGGAGGACTTTTACTTCTATATAAAGACTTTCTCCTGTAGGGCCAGTCACTGAGCATGACAATGGAAGAGGAAGAAAATACAGAAGACCCTCTGCAAAGCATGTGTTTCTCATCCTGTTCTTTCCAGCCTTGGTATTTCCCTGCAGTTTTTTATTTTGTGGAGGTCTCAGCTGGAGGAGTAATACATGGGATTACTATATCAGTACAGCAATTTCCAAAAGCAGAAATATAAAGACAAAGAAGGAAACATTTTTACATTTTCCCTGCCTTTATACTCCAGCTAGAGATTTCTCTGATCTCCCGAGTCTTTCAATGTAATATTTAAACAGTATATTGCTAGAAAATCCTTATTTGTGGTAGATTTACTTTATAAATTAAGACAAAGGAATAACTAACTCTCAAGGAATAGTGATGGAAAGTCCTTCTGTCATGAGAGTTGGTACCTTTTCCCACTCCTCATGTTACATATTTCACTGCAGAATTCACAATTTCAGAGCCATGTGTGCACAAAAATCATGCAGCTGCAGTTTTCCAAAGGATCTAAGTGGCAAGGACCTCAGCTTCTTCCAACCAATTAATCAAAAAACATTCCAATATATTTTTCCATTTACTTGAATGAGAAGCTATGTTGTACAGCATACAATCTAAACCTCTGGCTTCCCCGATGAAAGTGGGAGGAATTGTGCTGGTCACAGTTGATGCAGAAGGTAAAGTGAAAAATATATGCTAAATAAAAAACCTGCTTGGTTCTTGGTGGTTTTGGAAGCGGCACTTATCACCCGAGAATTTTTTCATGAAGGCACTAGCAGCTTCTTTGCTCAGAGTGACAATACCTGCATGACTCAGCTTACAACATCTCACATATAATTTACATCAGAGCACAACAAGCAACCACTAGCAAACTATCTAGCAAATATATTTCACTGAGAGAAAGCAGAACTTCAAACGTATTTCATGAGCTGCATACGGGTAATTGTTTCACCTCCAACTTAAAAAAAAGCTGTTCTTCCATTTGTTCTGTTCTGAGAAACCGTTTTTTTTCCTTTTCTGAGTGATTTTGCAATAAGAATTTAAATACATTCACAAGTTAAAACATATGAAATAATAAATCAGACTGAAAAATAAAGGAGTAATGAGTAATGAGTATTGCTAATGAGTATCACTAAAAGGTACAATTACTATGCATTTTCATATGCAAGTCTGCTTCCAACCTCATGAAATCCACAAACCTGACATAAAAGCAGAGCTCTGAAACAGCTGGGTAGCTTGAATCTGATATGAACTTTATCTTTCATAATGATATACTGCACATCTTGTACTTAAAGACAGAGCTTTAATTTTCAGACCATGGAGAAGCGAGGACACAGAGAGAGAATTCCTCATTACTGTGTTAAGGGAAACTGAGAACATTTGGTTAGACTACCAATGGGGGTAGGAAGACATGTTGCAAGTATTGAAAGTTGGAAGCTAATAACAGATATTGTAGTCCTTTTATGAGTTTTAGTTGCGAAACATGCATACCCAAATTAAAAGAGTTCAAGCCTTTAAGTGAGGTTCAAGGGTATACTTTGAAATGGGAATAATATGAGTAGATGACATTTATACCATCCAAATTAGAAGAAAGAAATTAAAATGAGTATATCTGAAGTGTAGAAAAAAAAGAAAAATAAAGTAATCATATAAATCTGAAGCTATTTATGCACCAATGTCTGGGCAAAAGGACACAGTGAAAGATGCTTGCTAACAAAGACTGAATAACTGGGCTTGAAGGGAAATACCAAGGTGTTCAGGGGAAAGAGGAATTAATGGAGAGACATTCCCCTGTTTGCTGTGACTTTTTATCTGCAGTGGCCCAGGGACACTTGGCTAAGAATCAAGAACAAGCTCCTTTCAGCAAGATCCTAAAGGTTCACTGCCAGCTAATTGGGCTGAGGGAAAAGAAAAAAAAAGGAAACGGAGAATCATAAGTATAATAACATACATTAAAGATAGTTTTCACACTTGTAATATCCATCTTAACCGTTATCTTTGGACCAGTAACTAATTAACACATCTGGACCAGGCCTTGTATGCCGGTAATAATACTTTTCATATCATTTTCATTTGAATTCTTCTTAATGTTTTCTTTGTCTGGATTCTCTGCCTTAATCCAAATTAACTTTGCTTTTATGTAATGCCCCTGGCAGAGTTTTTGAGACTCATGGCACAGAGTTATATTACACTAATCCATGGCAAATGTGGAAAACTGCTGAAAGGACAGTAGCTTCTTTTTTTGGGGAGGGGTGGGAGGGAGACACAAGTTGGATTGGGTTAACTTTCTGGCAAGTCATCCTGCCAAGATCATATGATCTCTAAACCTGACATCAGAAAAAATGTGGATAGGACTTCTGGTGTCAGCCAGCAGTTACACTGAATTAAGTATAATGAGAAACTGCACCATGAGAAGGGAAAAGAAACTTCTGAGCATCTTAGAAAGCCATGAAATGCCCTCTCAGCTTAAGAGAGAGGAATAAGGCTACAGGCCTGTCAGAAGAAAAGAATTTAAAGTGAGGTTGTGTCTGAGGGGAGGGCACATTCAGTCAGTGTAGATGCAGAGTTTGATCCATAGCTCTCTGAAGTCAAATGTTTTAGTTTACGTCAATGGCCTTTGATTAGGCCCAGAGAGAGCTGTACAATCCAAGGGCTGCCAGGCTTGGTTACAGTCATCAATACCATAAATCCCTGAGAGAGTTTCCTTACTAAACTCAAGGCCTTTTTGCTGCAGGACGCTAACTAAGGGCATGATCCTGAGCAAACTTAGTCCCATTGGCTCCAAAGGTTATAAATTCTTTTGGCTATCTTGCAGCACACACACATCTCCCCTGTTTTGCTGTAGCTGCTTAATAAGAGCACTAGAAAGGGTGAGAGAGTAAGAAACAGTTCCTGGCAAAAAGCTATTCCCATAGCCAGAACTGGGGTCCCCTGAGAGGGAAGTGAGATGGTAAGGCCCCAGCCTGCTGTACACTGGTCCCCGGGGCTCACCCACAGGCACGGCTGGGGGCAGCAGGGCTTGGCCAGGCTCCTTTCCTTCTGCAAAGTGGAAGCTGGACCCTGAGGCTGCCTGAGGGGAAGCCTTCAGATGAGTCAGATGAGTCATTTCACACCACTGAGCCCAGCAAGCGGCCCACTAACTTCAGAGTCTAAACCAGTTTGTGTCACTTTTGCAGCATCTCGTGAGAGACAGTCTGATTTCTTTATTTACTAAGCTTTTCTGAACAGGGACAAGCTCAAACAGAAGTCTGTTCTCTCAGAAAATAGAAGCTGTAACCCTCCCTGCTGTAAGGGTTGATCATAATGTTGTTGTATACTTGGGAAATCCTTATCTGCAAATTAACCTCAAAGCTCCCCGTCTTGTTCCCTCAAAGCCCAACTTATATTACTTCTTTTTTAAAAAAATAAATTTAATAAAAAAAATATTTGCAGGATGAACAGAAAATAAATCAATACTACCAGAAAGCCAGGAACTTGATTGTTTCTCCCCGCTTCTGCAAAAAACCCATAAAAGCTCAATTGTCCTCTCAGGACTCCTTGGAAGTCTTAACAAAAGTCTCTAAAAAGAAACTAAATGAAAGACCAGGGAGTTAGCAGCAGGGCAGATCTATCATAGACAAATCAGACAAAACCCTCTTTCCTTCTGACCGTATCTGGGCTTAATTCTGATCTCCTTACTCATGCTGAGTAATAATTCACACCAACTAGCACCACTGGAGTTGCTAAAATCACTTGGAGTGACCCATAAGCCTATTTGACAAATATCAGTCTGATACACTAAGGCTAAAAATCCTAAGAGCTAATTCAAGTATTATTTTTGTAATTATGTGGCCTAAAAATAAAACCAAAAACCCACTAAAAAACCAGCTCTGTTTTTGTTGTTCTTCAGGCGCATTTTTACCTTCCAAAGACAGCAAGTTTGTGATTTTCTTTTTTTTTTTTGTTGTTTTGCTTTGCATCTTAATACAGAATGAAGCTAGAAAATTAATGCCTTGTCTACCCTGCAAAATGTAATGAATATACAAAGACATGTGAAGAACTGGCACCTTTTGACAGGTATTAACATAGTAAAACCCGAGGCCAAGTCTACAGTGCGAACTTCTGTCTGAAAAGTACATTAGTCAGCAATGTAATAGGACACGATCTCAGCTATTAACCCAGGCTGAGCAATGTATTTTGTGTACCTAGTGATTAGCCTGATGCAAAGTCCTCACTTATTTACTGTGTCTTTGTGTTGCTTCATTCACCCATATGTACGTGACGGCAACACTGTTAAGGTGTAGATTTGCTGTGCTGCAGAAATGCGTACTGTAGATTATTTTTGTATTTTTGTACACTGATGTCTTCTACATGTCTTTTTCAGTGAGTCATAGGAGGGTTTTATCTGTGTTCCTAATCACATGAAAGGGAGCCATTAGAAAGCATCAAAAGATATCAACAATCAAGCCAATTTTCTGCATTTCAGTCTAGCAAGGCTGGACACCAACACAAGTGAAAGCACTCCAAGAGCTAATCAGGATCCTTAGGAGGGGTATTCTGCTCTTGCTTAAAATACCGAATTCCTGCAAGCAAGTTCAGCATGGAGATGGGAAGCCTGAGGAAGTATCTCAGGTGCCAGCATCGAAGCTGTTCAATGAATACTATTGCACAACACGCCCCAGTGGTCCCGCCAAACTCCTCCTCCAGCAGGAAGCCTGGCAACAAGGCACTCAACCAGTTGAACAAAAACTACAAGCTTTGCACCATGCAAGTGATTTGCCAACAACTAGTAGCCTGCAGGCTGGATACTGTTACCTAGTTATTAATGAATGCTGCTGATTAACCTTTTTAAAGTACTTTGTCCACCACACCTACTGGTGGGAACCTGCAGCGGTAATGCTCAGGGAGGTTGCTGACATGGGAGTGACATTGGGGATAATGAATGGGCACCCCAAGAAGTGACAACGACTCTAAAAGTTGGATACAACCAGGATAGGTCTTCCAGAGATCTTTGGGAAAGGGGTAGTGTAAGCTTTTAAAAAGTTATTAACCTATAGACTTCACTGTAACCTACACTGTATCTCAGGCTGCTGTGCTTAATTGAAAACAAATTAAGACTTTGTTCAGATGACTTCCTATTATGCCCCTGCAGTAAATTTGGCAGAGACTGTGACACACACCCCTCCCCCAACTCCCCTAGCCCAACTCCTCAAAGTAATGCATCTCTGAAACCTAGAATATGGTATCTAAAGCACTCAAAAATGATGTGCCAGGCTACAAAGAATCATGAGAATACTGCAACACTGTGGCAGAAAAAACTTTTGTATTTATATTTTTTATAATTTTTTCTTCTTCCTTGGTCATACTTCGTAAGCAGTTTTAAGCTTGCTTTTCTTCAGAAAATGTCAAATAAGAAGTCAAGACTCCTTGAAAGAGGCATCAAATAACATGAATATAGGGGCAAGAGCATCAAGAAATATAAAATTCTGAAATAATACAAAGTTTGCACTAAGATATGGAGAGTTGATGACTACGGTAAAGCATAGGGAATAAGCAAATAAAGGAACAGCCTGAATCTTAATTATGGATAGAAATGAGAGAGGAAAAACAAACAAAATCTGAAAGAAAAGTACAGAAAGGACAAATATGTAAGCGGAAAAAAAAAAATGCACAAAAAGCATATTATACAGAGGGAAAAAAAAACAAAATTCAATTAAAAAAAATAACAGCCTCACTTTATACCATGAAAGGAGTGCTTATGCATTCCTTCACTGGGGGATCTGCAAAATGATGTTTTTAAAATTGCTGTTTTCTCAATTTAACAAAACTGTTACTTTTTAAGCTAAAAGCACATTAAAAAAGAAAGATTTCTTGTCTAAATCCTCTTTTAGGCTGAGATTTCACACAACAGTTGAGCCAGTTTGACAGCTTGCTGCTGATTGGGGAGGCAGCCTTACTCCCCTGCTTTGTTCCCAGCCATGTGGTCTTACTTCTTCCCTTGTGCTGAAACTGGCACTTGTCTGACACCCCAGTAAAAAATATTCCAATCTCTAAATGAAAAAAAATCCAGAATATTTTTTTTCTTCTGAAGATATTTTTGTTTGTAATTAAAAAAACATCAAGACAAAGTAGGTGACACTGCTTAACAGTCCTACAAAACCTCACTCTTAAAACAATCCTGAAACTATGGAGAAGACAGACATTTGTGTTTTGTGCCTCTTCTGCTCATTGTATTATTACCCATTTAATTTTCTTGAATGCAAATATTAAATGCCGTGCCTTTCTCCTCATAAATTAATAAAAATGATGCAAAAGAGCAGGTTACAGTCCCCTACGCAAACTGCCAACAAAAAGAGAATACGAGAACTAAAGCTGAGTTTCCCCTCTGACTTTTACACTTCAGACTGACACAGACCTGAGCACAGACCAAGGCAGGCTACTAGGCATCAGCTAAACCAGAAAAAAAATTACAAATCATTTGCCATATTCTGCCTTCATTTACACTCTTGCAACCTGGTTAACATTCACTGCTTCAGCTTCCTCTCACACTAGAATTTGGGTTTGTGTATACAGATTAGTTAGAGTTTCCTTATTTTCACAACATTACTACTATTATTTAAATGAAGGATATGTCTTTGTTCTCCTCTGTTTCTGGAAGATTTCTTATACTGGGATGGAAAAAATATTGTGTGCTAAAATCCAGACAATGAAAGGATGTCCAGTACTTTGGTTTAGCCAAAGATTTTTCTTTCAGCAACATAACCGCCATACACATTCACACACACAAAAAGGCACAAAAAGAGGGGAAAAAAAAAAAGTATTGCTGCAAACAAAATTTAGCTCCAATATTTACCCCTAATTCTTACTCGTAAGAGTAGGCTTATTACTATCTGTGGTACAAACTGGACATGGCAGGATTCAGGCTATTAAAACCAGAAATTATTCAAAAGTTAACATGTGTTTTTTATTTAGAGAAACAGAACAAAAGGGACTCTATTTGAAAAAGATCATTTAAATAAAACCAGTGTACTACTTATGCAGATAATATACTTATGTAGATACACACGTGCGCACACATGTACACCCAGCCTGAGCTCCCAGTGTTTTCTGGCTCCTGGTATTACACGTAGAAACCTAGTGTGCCCAAAAAGCCTGGTGCCAGGGTTTCATGGGTATCCAAGCACCCCAGTATAAATCTGAGATTCACTGGGCACAAAAGGAGCCCCTGCTTAAATGTGGCAAGATCCTCAGCTACCTCTCAGGGAATTTGTCTGTGTTTCATCAAATCCAGCATATTTGTGAGAAATATCTGAGGATATCTGATGAAGTGACATTTCCCTGATCATTTCCCTTATTGTTCCTTTTTAAGAGACAGCTGAAATTATTTAGATTGCTTGTTAAAAGAAACAAACACAGGAAATGAAACCGGGTGAAAATAATTTCTTAATTTTGAGGGTGCACTAAGGTGGAGTAATCCTTACCAAAGATAACTGAAAATGTAAACACACTGATTTCAATCAAGAGCACTTTTCATAAGAATATTTCACTCACTAGTTGCTGCTGATGGCTCCCTGTTCCTTTTAGAGGTGTGTTACCCATTCTGGAATATACACAAGAGTTCAAGTGTTGCATAATTACACAAAACAGGGCCTATACAAGAATATCCTGTTTTGCTTCCTGTACACTCACTAGGGTGGCTCAGCTGAATCCTTGACAACATCTAGCTCCACGAAGAAAACATCAAGACTCCTTGCTGATAGCAGTTTTTTACCTAGAGCTTCTCAGCAGTTGGGCTGTTTAGCCCCAAAGTGTAAGCAGACAATCACCCTATTGTTTACTTTCTAGTCAGAAGGAGCATTACTGCTTTTCTTCACTGTTCATGGCCTGTGTAATCCTAGCAGTCATGTTCACTCAGCAGTAATTCTAAATATGAGCTTCCCAAAGGAGTTTCAAATCCATGACATAGATTAGGATCACTGTGGTTTGACGCTATCTGTGGCAGATTCCACAGTAATTAACATTTTAAACCATGGTCAATACTGAAATTATTTGATGAGGACTCACTCTATATGCCAAATCGTGAGAAATTAACAAATTTAACGGGTATTATTATTATAAAAAACTGAATAGACAAAGGAGGACAATGTATCTTTCAAAAACCCTGTCAGCATTGCTTCATCTCATTACATATCACTATATCTCAAAAAAAGGAGTGATTCAATTGTGTGATGGTGAATCATGAAACTTCACAAACATTCAAGGAACACACATGCCACTACAAATTAACCATTAGCACTGCATGGTATTCATCCTTTCTGTCAGACACTGTGGGAAGCACGCCTTATTAGCATGGAAGCACAGAGCAATAGTATCTCAGTGTACTTAACATTCGCTTACCTTGGAAAAAAAGAGCACACAATTGCAGTCTTAAACAAAAAACTCAATCCCCAAAATGCTGCAGCTCTATTCCTTTCCACATTTAATCCTAGGATTTAAAAATTACAAAATTAAATCCTAAAGCCTTTTCTTTCCCCTCTTCCAGTTCACTGTTTTTTACAATGAAATGTAGTTTTTGCATTTTTAATCAGGCTTAATCATAAGCAAGGCAGGCATCACAATTGTGGCTATTTCAGGGTTCCCCCTCACACACTTTTTTGGTATTGAACTTCAATAGTACCCGCGACTGGGGGTCTTCCTGGATCCCAGATGTCGAATTATATGGTCTGTCCTATTCTACTTATAATGGCAGTCCAGTTCCCTGTTGACAGGAATCTGAATAGCTATTCTGAAATCACCCATTTCTTCCTGAACTGTATTACAACTGAACTTAATTTTGCATCTTGATTATTAATAGTCCTTCTTGACTTAACAATTAACAATTGACTTAACAATTACTTATAAATATCTGTTCTTCCTTTCTCTTTTATCTCCTAGTAATATGAACCACACTGTACAAATCCTTAAAAATATAAATAAAAAATTCTACATTCAGCATCAGTGTTCCTGTTTGAGGTCCTGTGCGGTCTATAAAAACTCGAGAAAGAGGCCCACTTCCCATACCTATCCTACTTACATGCTGTTTTATTTAAGAATCAAGAGTACATTTTACAACCACTTTGCCATGTTAAAAAAGGAGAAACATAAAAGTGACTTCCAGGGGGAGGGTAGACTTTTGTTTTGTTTCACTAGCTTTTTTCAGAGTAAACTTGTAAAATACAAAGATGTAAATGCCAAACAATTTTGTAAAAGCTAATGTAGCAGTAAACCAGAGCCTCCCACTGACTTAGTAGCAGAACTGGTATTTTAAACCTGTACTGTTTAATGTATGTTTTATACAAACATGTATTTGAAATTTCATTTTTTCTTAGTGTAACCCAACACTATGGAATCACACACATCTCAGAAATTACTCCTATCCACTTTTAGTTCAAATAGTAACAGAGGCTTGCTGGCAGATAAGGTTAACGTTGTGTAAGGTGTTTGAACTAGCAGAGCAGTTCAGATATGTAACACAGTGCATCACAAAGGCAAGTCATGGCCTTTGGCACCCTTGCTCATACTATTATTAATTATGCATTTCCTCATCTTATTAGTGTTTGAATGGGTGTGAAAAACAAACAAGGCTGCCCTAAAGGATATTACAGCCATACTACAGCCTGACATCTTTCTGGGATTAATAACAGAGAAACCAGCCCTACAAGTGACCTTTGGCTTGTACGTCCTAGAGACAATTTTGGTTTTGGATAGATTACATAGACAACTGTTATCTGGTTTGGGAAGGATCATTTCTTCAGAGATATTGAGGACCCTGTTGAGCTACATGGCAGCAGTCATAACCTCCCTTGCTCTTACAAACAAAAAACTCCCAATCTGTTGAGACTCATATCTGCAAACCATTAAATTACTGAATAATCTCAGATTACCTGCATACTCAGGAATATCTCTTTGAATTTATAATTTGCTTCTAAATCATAAAGACCTAAACCCCCTTTACTTAAAATAGTTGACTTACTGTCATCTTAGATAAGTTAGGAGTTGAAGTTCATCTGACGTTATCTAAATTTGCCTGTAAAGTTATAGACTTGTAAAATTATCTGATTTTATATAAAAGTCTCAGCTCCTTACTTTAGATACCTTCATAAATGATACATCTGTAAGCAATTCTTTATTAGCATTATTAAAGGATGAGCTAAACTGCCATTGCCCATGCTGTACCAGTTTACAGCAACATCTGCTGGATAACCTAGAGTTGTAATAACAGAGACTTTGACATACTGAAGTGATAGAACAGTATGAGACATGGCTATGGGAAGGCAAGGGTTAGACAAGAGGATAAGAAAAGGCTTTCACATCAAAGACTATTCTTTGCAATGACACCTTCCCTTCGCTACTGCCCGTGCCATTGATTTCATGACTTGTCCAGGTTGCCAGTTCATCCAGAAGGCTCCCCAGCTTATGAGAGGTTGTATCAGAAACAATAAAGTCAGATGGCAGTTTTGTATGCCTTGGGGGAGAAAGTAGATCCAAACGCTAGAGAAAATGATAGGAAAATGGAATGATTTTACTCTATTCCACAGACATTTGATGTTTTAGCTGTCATTAAATTTAAGTGTACCTTATAGTGTTAGTACCTCAATTTTGGTGGCCAAAAGTTCCTCCTTTTTTAAGAGAAAGAACATTTTAAATCCCCACATTCACATTAGTAAGTCAGTAACACGAATATTTGCTTTGATTGTCTTGTTGACACAGAGTAGTTGAGCCTGTTTTATATATTATTTTTTGTATTATAGCAGGAGTATCTTTAGGGCAAAGTCTCTGGGAGAAACGCTATTAAATGCTTACCATGGACAAAACCTTGCAGAGGAATTTTTAATTCTTTTTCAGCTGTACCCTGGTTTGTTTACATTAAAACAGATGCTAAGCTACGTACCATGGCATCTGTTAAAAAATCATTATGGTGCAATTGAAAACAATGTTAAAGGTGGAATTTCCCTCCTCCTTCTTCTTCCTCCTCCCCCCCCCCCCCCACGCATATCTGTTGTACACTTCCTCTGTGCCTTTCATGATTATCTGCACCAGCTCTGGTCAGGAGATACAGCTGTCATGAAACACTCAACAGATGGCAGTGGCTGGGTGATGCTTCATCCATTTTTGGATGCTCTACTGACATTTGAGCTCATGCCTTCTATAAATGCTGTCATGCCCTCAACTTCTTTTAGCCAACACAAGCCTACAATGTGCAATGACAATATTCATCTTTCCAGAGGAATAGAGATAAATTGAACTGCCCTTATGAAAAGCAATATAAAAAAATTTAGTGTCCTTTAAAACTTTTAACCATTACAGATAGATATGGCTAGAAAATAGATAGACTGATAAATTGGTAGATGGATCTCCTTTCTTACTGCTGTTTCATCCTTAAGCTATTTTATTCTTATAAGGCTCTTCAGAGATTGATTTAGCTTACAAAGAACAGCAATTTCGCTCCAGATTTAGGAAACTGCTAGGAACTAGAGTGCTTTGAAAAGAAATTGATTAGCACAACTTCCTTAAAAAGAAAGGAAAACAGCTAAAAGATACACAGTATCTTTGAGCTTTTCAGGTAGTAAAGGCTGCTTAGCGTTTTATCTTAAATTAAGTTTTTAAAGCTTACTCCTATTGCATTTTTGATAGATTCAAATTGAAAGAAGCAGCAGCTTGTGGAATAGAAGATCAAGACTGCCTTTGTGTTTGTTTGGATTTCTGTTTGTTTAAAAGTAACTTTGTAATAGTACCATCTAATATAATTGTTTCACACGGAGAGAAGATCCCTGTGTGTGTCCTACATAGGGGACTCTATCTTTTGTGCTTCCCAAGGTTCAAACCCAGTCACTACGGTTCCTGATAGAAACACAAACAGAGATAAGAGATGGAGAGAGAAGAGGAGGATAAATTCACGTACTTAATCATAGGGATTAAGAAAGGCTTCTTGGGAATGCTGGGTATTGGTATTTTGTCCTGACCTAGGAGTGGTGGCTACATTTTTCTCATACTGTTTCCAGCACAACTCATTCTAAATACAGGATGTTCAGAGACTACCACTGCAAACACAGCTGATGTGTTTAATTGCCAAACACTTGATGATGCCCTTCACTATGAGGCCTGTTTTTTAAATGCTGTTGAGAATGTTATGATTTACAAGTTAATTTATACCCTAATAGTGCTGAAAGACAACCTAAGGGCTACATCACTTTGTCAACAGTCCTTGCTGAACAGCCAGGAGATACTTAGCCAAGTACTTAGGTAAGCAAGACACACCTTCATGTGTGATGAAAGGGAAACCAAAGTTAGGAAGTATGATCTAATTCTTGAATCCTAAACTTAGATTTAGCACTGGAAGTAATCACAGAATGATGCCATGGCATTGCGAGGGTATAGTCAGAAGTCAGACTTGCTTTTTTACAGCTCAGCAGTAGATTATGTCTAGTGTGAAGTTATGTAAGTTAAGATCTCTTAAATAATCTTAATAGAAATAACTTCCACAAACATAATTTGTTATTTACTGTCACTAGCCATGTTTGGCTACTGAATACAGCTGACTGATACAACTTCTTACAGTTTTTTGAATTAGCCAAAGGGCCTCCAGATTGCTGTCCTTTCACTATGTCAGGTTTAAGGGCAGTGACTGCAGATAGGCCAATTTCGATCACTAGGCCAATATTCCTTCCTGTTACCCTTCAATTGTTAAGACAGTAAGCGAAAGGAGCACCCAGTCTACCCTGAGTCTGTAATTAATCAATAGGATCAAAACCACTTATTTTCAGCATAAAACACTTACATGGTTTGCCTGTACAAATTCTTCATGTACTGAACATTTAATTCCTAAACTGCACCTCTAGAGACAAAAAACTACAAAGAGAATCTAATGTTGACATCTTGAGTTAGCAGTGTCTATTGTTTCATCTATTCTTGGGCTGCACAGTCAAACATCCTAGCTAGATGAGGACAGATGTGGCCAACTAATCTGTGCTTATCAGTTAATAAGCCTTTGGACCTTAGAGAGCAAGAGAAACAAACATGGTTCAGGCTGGGCACAATCGCATATACAGCTATATATCTGAGCATTAGAAATGAAGGAGATACTAGTACTGTATACCAAAGGGTTAATCTTCTTTCTCACTGCCTAGAAGACCTCCAGATCCTATTTTTACTATGCACCCATACCGAGAGTACAAACAGCAATTCTCATTAATTTCTGCCTTTAAGACAGCACTCTGATGCCTCAGCAAGCATCAAAAAATATGTATTATGTGTGTTTATCATAGGTTCACATCCCCTTAAATATTCTCACTTATTTAAATAGTATGTACCTCATGTTCCAGAAAAGTTTGTTCTCTAGCTGCAGCCGTATAATTTATTTTTGCTGGTTTGTGCCATTGTATTCATTATCTAATGTAAGAAGAGAGTAAAATACAACAGTATATAGTTCTTTGCAGCACTAGGTTTTGCATTTAGAGGCATTTTAGCAGCAGCTTCAGAACCCTCTATCTTACATCAAGAAAGAGGAGAAGGATACAGAAGAAACTACAGAAGGAATTTGAACTCCTCTTCTGTAACTTGTAAACTTATGCTGCAGAGTAGTCTGCAGTGCACCTGTGTATCTGGTAAGTCTGGATAACATTACTGTTTCTTGCAGCATTTCCCATCCCATATGTTTATCCCACACAGTTCCATGGAGCTATATTAATGAGTGGAACATTACTAGTTATAGTTGCATTCCGAATTAAAAACCCAAGAACCACCTGTTATGCACTTCATACAAATAACAGCACAGCATTGAAATTTTTCATACAAATCCTAGCTGTTAAGTTGCCTCACAAGACAGCAATTTTCCTTGTAAAAAAGTGTAAGAATAATTCTTTTTTTTTTCTTTTAATACATTCATGACTTTCCCTTATTTCAGCATCATTAACTAAGGGAGTGGGCATTTCATGTTTTGCTGACTTTTTGTATAGATGAGGTTAGAGAATTTTGAGGTGAGACCTGTATGCTAATGGTTACTTCTTTTATTATATCATTCCTGAGAATATGACTTCGCAGAATGATAAAGGACTGACAGCATAAGCATTGGGAAAAGCAGTAACAAACACCCTGCAAACACACAAAACAGCAAAGCTGAGCAAAAAAACTCATGCTGCAAAGGTTCACAAGCCACAGCTGATCTGTTTGAGCACTGTGAGACTACACACAATAGGGAGCTTTCCAGTACTAATCTGTTCTGACATTTTATAGAAACTAATTCTTGCAGGCAAATAAAGGTCTATCTTGGAACAATTTTATTGAGGCCATCAGCATCCTTCCTGATTTGATCTGATTTCCAAATAGCATATGTTTTTCTGTTTGTGGACTTCACATCCTGCATAAAAGGAAGACAAAACTAGCAAATGCAGCATTCACAAGAAAGCTATCAGACAGGTATGATTTAAACAGATTTTAAGGCACAAGAAGGGAGAAAGTTGAAGAAGAACAGAATTACCAATTCTACATATTTGATATATATGTGTCTCTATTTACATATATTCACACACATTGGGAATTAGAACAAAACACTCTTTTATCAGCTGGGTATATGCTGATCATCAGCCACTGGCTGAGACCCTAAAGAAAAATCTGTTTGAGCTTTTTATGTGTGTGTGGGGGGCGGGAGGGTTTGAGTACTGGTCCTTCTGTCAGTGTTTCACTGCATTATCTTAAAGAGCAACTCTTTGCATGTGAAGAGACAGATGCTGGCGATTTAGGCAGGCCAACACACCACAGTACTTTTACTCAGCTGATATTTAATGATTTACCATTTATTGCAGTTCATCTTTCATAACCCCAGGTTCAAACAGAAGCAGCTGCTATTAGGGATGCAACAGTATTGAACTTCTAACCAAAGGCATAGGAGAGCTTCTTTTATAGCTCTAGCTATTGGACCCATCTGGCTCTTCACTTAAGTACTGCAAATGAAGGAGAGAAACACTTTGCTTCCCATCAGTGAGGTCCTGAACAGAATGCATAATTATTCAGAATAAAGGCTTTCCAGTCAAAACTGGCTGCATTAACAACACGTTCCCAAACTTCATGTGGATGAAAACAATTTAATCCATCTTATTATCTAAAGAACACTCTGATGAAGTCAGAAGCATATAAAATGAGAAATCATACTTGAAATAATTTTTAATACCAACATCCCCAAGTCTGATCATAAGGAAACTGGGTCAGTATTTCTTAACCAGTTTCTTCTGGAAATGAAAAATTCAGTTTTTATTTACCTCCATTTTGAAACAAGAAGGGAGAGAGAAGAAAGAGATAGCTTATAGGATATTCGAACACAGCAGAAGCTGATGTATGGCCCCCTTCTAACAGAAGAGCATCATTGAGGCAGGAGGCTTGCTGTTCCTCAATACCCCTGCTCCAAGTGCTTGAACTAAAGAACTATTCCCCTTCTCCAATAACTTAAATGAAATGACAGCCTTTAGAAGTGCTTTCGATCACTTTGAAGGAGAAAACCTGCACGTGCTAGAAATGTTATCAAACTAATGATTAAAAAAAAGACACTTTAAATAAATAAAAACAAAAAAAACCAAACCAAAACAAAACAAAAAAAAAAACAAAAAAAACCCCACCCCAAACAGTCCTTTCCTAATGCAATAATCTATTTTCATTTTTGTTCTTGTGGAGAACTGACAGAAAGCAGATTATGGTAGAACTACGTTTACCCCCAATTCCTATCAACATCTGTAAATTAGGATTTGCAAGAAAAGAAGTAGATTATGGACTTTCATTACAATTACAGGACTACAGAACAACAACTGTTGCCTAGTTATGATTATAGCTAATCCTTACATTGCCCACAATGAACCAAATATATTTTCATATCTTAACTGTAAAAGTAGGTGTCGTTATCAGTGGCTTTTAAAGCAGAAGTATCCAAACACAGTGCAATTTATGTCATAACTTATATGTAACTTCTTTTTTTGATTTCTCTCACATCTGAAAATATGAACTCACTATAATTGTTAGAGGACTCGGTCTCAATACAGACTATACTTTTGGTAATGCTATTTTTACTATTGAAAGCTCTTCAGAGCATATGACAGTGAGTATTGCTAGCATTTACGTCTAAGTGCTAAAGTCAGCTCTGAATGGGTTCTCCATTGCTCGTTCTACCCAATATTATTATTGTTCTAGCATAGTGGAGAAGTGGAGCCAATTCATCTCTCTTTTCTACTATTTTCCAGTTTTCAGTTTTTCCTTTTTCTCCCAAGAATACTAAACTTAAATTGCAGTATTTGATTCAAAGATATAAAAATTTGTAAGAGACTTGGAAAGAGTTTGGTTAAATCTAAAGTTTATGCTTAATTAGTGGAATATCTTTTTGCAAGAAAATCCCAACGAACATTGCTTTTCTTCCAAGTGTTGATTTCCTTCAAAAGCTAAACAAGATAACCATATACAACTCCTTGCCAAGCTTTATCAATGTTATATTTCCAGAATCAGGTTATGTTAAACTAGGTCACTTTCCCTGTATTTTGTAAGCCTCTCCCTGTCCTGTTTTTTCTTTAAACTTCATCCTTCAAAAATAAATACAAAAGAATAACTTGGGGCCAGAAGTTTATGTTATGTTTGCAGGAATCCCTGGGATGCTTGACTGATTGTTTTCTTTCAAAGAGATAATACATAATAAATATTCCACTTCACACCACTTAGGAAGTGGCATTGGGCAGGAAAAGTCTAGGAACTGTGTTTATAAAGAGATAGCATCCTGTATCCTCTGTTTTTTCCAATGGTAGCTTCCATAACTCAGTACTCTAATTAAGAAGACACATTTTTGAATGCTTTTCTGGTGTGAATAGCAGCTTTAACTGGATAGTTGTGGTGCAAGAGGCACTTCTACTTGCCAGGATTTGTAAATAAAGACTGCAGAAGTAAGCATACCTTCTTCCTGCTGTTTCCTGGCATTTTACGGATATTACACAGCCAAATCTTCCGAGCAAGATGGGCTAAAGAACAGTTTAAGCTTTGCTTTAGTAGATTTCACTAGAATCATAGAATCACAGTATAGTCAGGATTGGAAAGGAACTTAAGATCATCTAGTTCCAAGCCCCCTGCCATGGGCAGGGACACCTCACACTAAACCATCTCACCCAAGGCTTCGTCCAACCTGGCCTTGAACACTGCCAGGGATGGAGCATTCACAACCTCCCTGGGCAACCCATTCCAGTGCCTCACCACCCTAAGAGGAAAGAATTTCCTTCTTATATCCAATCTAAACTTTCCCTGCTTAAGTTTTAACCCATTACCCCTTGTCCTATCACTACAGTCCCTAATGAAGAGTCCCTCCCCAGCATCCCTATAGGCCCCCTTCAGATACTGGAAGGCTGCTATGAGGTCTCCACGCAGCCTTCTCTTCTCCAGGCTGAACAGCCCAAAACTTCAGCACCTGCTCAAGTGATACCTAGCTCTCGGAGCACCTCAGGTCTGGAGAAAGTTGCAGGTTAGACAGCAGAATTCCACAGATCCCAGAACGTACTGCTTTTTGTTTGCTTGCTTTTCCTTACACAGGGCAGCCAATGCTGAAAATCCACACACGGAATTAGGATCTTTCACGTTTGTAGTCAAGGTGATCCATGAAGTTCCTTCCAATGGAACAGAAGCATGCTGTTACCCTAAGTATTTCTAAATTTTAACTATGGAGGACTCCAAGTTGTGAATCCTGAAATCCTTCTGATTCAACAAAATATCTTCTCAGTATTCATCCAACACTTTTGTCCAGGGTTCTGTAAACTATGGCTGCTTTGGTGGCTGCTTAGTTTACAGTAATTTTGGCATCTTCTAAGTTTTGTTAGCCAAGATTAAGTATATTTAAGTCATATTTTTAAAGGATTTTCAAATTAGATACTTCCCAACTTCATAGCTAGACAGGCCTAGTAGATTTATCTGTAAAAAGGTAGTTGAAAGAGGAATGAATAACAACACTTGCTTCCATTACAGAAGTCACCAAAACCATGTCAGGGCTCAAGACTAGCTATGCCCTCAGCAGAAAGATACGTTTGCACCTCTGACAGCAGCTCAGAGAAGGGAACTTAATATCTCATATACAGGGAGTGAAAAAGCTAAAACTATTGGATAAGAGTAGGGAAATAAAAGCTACAGGGATAGAAATAGTTTTGCTTTTAAGGGCCTAACCATTTAATTCCGGAAGATGAATCAAGATTGCAAATCCTATCTGGAAAATATTACTTTCAACCTGGATTACCTATGGTAAACTAAGACATAAGTACGCTTCTGTCATATGATGAGTATGTTTCAGCGGTGAGAGCATCTAAGCACTAAGTCACCTGATTTAACACACATACCAACTGCTATCCTGTAAGGGTACATTTATTACTGTGATAGCATAAGATCCTGCAGAAGGTGGGGGAGAGAGAGAGAGGACATGCCACACACACAAAGGCTATCAGCCTGACAGAATAACTAATCCAGCCCACAATTTTTCCCCTTTCTTTCCTGTGAACCTTCAAACAAGAAGCAGGCTAGAAGGATCCGGCAGACAAAGCAGTCTGTAGTGCATAGGCCTGACCTGTCTGTGACAGAGCTACTTATCTCTTAGCATGTTTAAATTCTTCTTCAGACGCCTTCTCATTTCCTAATGTATTTGCTGTGTTGATTAAATAGTTTGTAGCTGTAACATAGACGCTGTCAAACTCCACAACCCTGCTACACAGACATCCATGTGTAGGCAGGCAAAAATGAGTCATTCCTCGTGTACTCAAGTCTAGTTCACTTTTCACTAACATCAGAGCATTTCTTGAACCCTTCAATACTCTTGCGTTACATTACATTTTTGCCAGATGTATCAGCTTTAACATTGTCCAAGTCTAGTTTTTCTGCTTCTGCTAGTTCTTAGGTCCCGTTCCTAAGAACTATACCTCTGTCCTGAGCAGCATTCACATTTCCCCACCAAATATATATTAATAAATTCACAGACTATACTATTATTCTTTCCTCAAGAAAGAAAAAAAATACATAAATTAGTAGCCCACCATACATTCTTGTAAAGCTTTTCTAGAGACTGAGAATCATAGAATACCAGATTGGAAGGGACCTCACTGATCTTCTGGTCCAACCTTCCTTTACAAAAACATAGTCTAGACAAGATGGTTCAGCACCCTGTCCAGCTGAATCTTGAAAGTGTCCAACACTGGGACTTCACCAAGCCAAATCTTTCACCCAGATTTCAAAAACCATCAGTTTTCATTAATGTACATGTGATTTAGTAACACTATTAAGTGATACAGTTTTTATTTTTGTAAAACATTTAGCGTCAGAAAATCCCCCAGCAGATTGCAAGCACATTAGTAAATACATATACCATGCTTTTATACAGAATTATGTCTTATTAGGGTTTTTTCCTTGAGCTTCTAATCACATTACAACCATGATCTTGTCCACTGCTTCACTACTTGTTCCCTTGTTTTTTCTACGATGACATATTAAATGCAACTTTTCGTAAGTTGTCAGAACTAGAATTACTTACAAGTAACATACTTTTCCATTTTCTTGGATAAAAAATAAGACCTAAAGTCAGCTCAAAGTCTTCATACAATCACTGCCCAGAGAGTATATTTTCTTAAAATTTATGTGTGCTAAGGTTTCTTCCAAACTAAATTATCCTATGTGCCAAGTTTCTGCAAAGCTTTTAATAAAAAGAGATTTTTTTTTGATATTATGGCTTTACTCAAGAAAAGTAAAGACAGATAAAATGGTGCTTAACATCTTAACATTCTGATTTACCTTCCTTCCTCACAGTAAATTTGCTTTCCCATGTATTAACTACTGTAAGTTTCTGATACCTCGCAAGGAAGAAATTCCTTTACAGCAAGATTTCTTGGAAGTAAAAGGGGAAGTAGGAGTATTAGTATTTTGGCAATGCCATCTCTTAAGACTGACTGTTTGGATCTTCATTGTAAAATAAAATGTGGCCTATGATAAAAATAATCTGACATCTCAGCTTCAAAAGAGGATCTCAGTTCTGTTGTTATTCCCCCCCCCCCCCCCCCGATATTATAATCAACCCATGAACTCAGTAAGAAATCTATGGACATTGGAAGAGATGGCTATCACAATTACAATTGACTATGGGAAAATAAAAATGTTTGTCCTTAATTACACTTATTCAAAGTGTTTACAGGCTGAACAGAAGTCATACTTGTCTGTTTCTTATCAGATTGTTTCTAAGGAAGAAGCTAGAAATATTTGTTTGGCAACCACTTATTTTGTAATGAGGTCAGCATGTGCATTTCATTTGTTTTTCTCGCTGTAATACTTAGTTCCACACCTTCAACTAGAGGACAAAGACTATTATTGCACAGTAGTAGCAAGAAGCTTATGAAAATGCAGAACAGAGGTTGCCTAACAACATAATGCAATGGACAAAGGCAGCTGACAACCCTGAAAGCTAAAAGATTTTTAGATAATATGAAGTATTTGATTACACAAAAGAAATATTCTACAAATGGATGTAAATTACTTGGCATAGCTGTATTTGGAATCATTTTTATTTAATCTACCATTTCTTACATACTATCTACCGTAGACAATAACTAGTATTGTTTCACTGCACTTAAGACCATAGTACTTTGGGAAAACTTGGGTTTGTAAGTCTGCCTTAGTTTCATATATACAAATTCCTGTTACTAAGAAGTCAGGGTGGTGTTCTTCCTCAGTGCTGGTTGGACAATAACTTGCTTACCATGTGTATTCTGACTGAGGAATGTCATTTGTGCAGAGGAAATTGAATCCAACAATTTTCATCTCTAGCTGCCAAAGTGTTACCTTGGAGATACTGCAATGTGATAAATGCATTATTGGTCAGTAGTGACTGGATGAAAGCAATATTGTCAGGCAGGCTTTCAGATGTAATATGAATGGGAGAATGGAGGAAACCAAAACTGACTCAAAAGACTTTCCTTTCCTTGAACATCAGGTGTCAACCACAATATGATGATAATAGGAACTCCTTTCTATTTGTGATCGGATAGCAGTGATAGCTCTTCCTTTATTTCAGGTCCTTTCATCTTTTTAGATCAAGTGCTTCATAGGCTTTAAATGAAGATTACTCCCTCACATCCACCTACCACTGACATGCAGTCAGCCTCTGAGATGCCAGTGAAGAGTGCCAGAAGCACCACATAGCAGGTTCCAGAAGGGGAAGTAAAAAGGAATTAATCCAGCTGAAACTACAGGGAACAGCAGAAAGGACAACATAATGACCCAAAATGGAACTTGGCCAAGTTACCAGGCTTAACAATCATTCAAGGAGCTGAGCAACTGTTACAGTTTAGTTTCGTGTCTCATCAGCCACAGTAAACCCAGCCAAAGCACCACTGCTGAGCCCTGTGCTGATGAACTGATTTAGTACTCCTCTTGCTTCTCTAAGTGGCAAGAGGCGTCATCTATTAATTTGCCAACAGATCCGACTGTAACACCCAAGTCTCTATTGTTCTTCTTTCCAAGCCACGCACAATCCAGTTTACTTAATAGAGTATGACAAAGTCGCAAGGCAGTATGGCTAAAGAGACAGGCATCTGAGAGGATAATGATCTGTCAGCAGGGCTGTGGCAAAAGGAATTTACATGAAGATTAATCAATGTTTACAGCTCTTCTCATTTATGAGAACAAAGCACTGCTCCTACCTGCCACCAATTCTATGGTTTTCAAGACAGAAAAAGAGAAAAATAAAGAAAAGGAACATCGCTTTTTAGCTGAGAGATGGAAATATTGTTCTGTATATTCTGCAAACCCCAGTTTTAGTAGGTATAAAGCCATAATTATTCTTTAGTGAGGGACCAAAGTGTAGTAAATGTATCATCACGTACATGTTGCTTGAAAGTACTTGCATATTATGGTAAAGTTACCTGAGTAAAATAATACAAAACCCCAGAAAAACACACACCATCAAGCTGCCTCCATGAGCTACCAAAGCTGTCATGATTTATGGTGATTTGAGAATTAAATAATCTTTTCTTTCAGAGTTTCTGTAATTCAAAAAATGAAGCGAGTGTATCTTTTTAAAATTCAGCACACAATTAGAGGTGATATGACAGAACACACAGTAAGATCTGTACAAAGCAGGATTTGAGGAATTTCCTAATAACCTGAAATCTGGAACATGAGTTAAAAAAATCAACTTATTGATTTCTACATCATATTTACAAGAGCTAGTGTTGTGAAATATGTATTATAACTTCCTATGCCAGTATAAGCCCTGAGCCCCAATGGGATCCATCCTAATGAGAACAAGTGGGTCAACACTGCTGGCTTCATTTAGTCGTTCCCAATAAGGATGATAGGTTTATACTCTGTGTCTGCCTAATGGGAGTAGCTCTCACGTCTTTCCTTGGCCACAGCACCCCATGTAGATGGCAGTGCAGACACTGAAGCTCTTTTCTTGCTGCTGTCATCCTTCCCTCCTTCTACCACGAGGGAGGCTCTGCCGCAGGGGCCCTGCACCACATACCAACCTTAGGGTGGAGCAAATTCAGAATAACTCAATTACAGATGATAAAGTTACTCTAGATATGCCCAACTTTCATTAAGAGAGGAATCTCTCTTAGGACAAGCCAGCATGAAATGGGACTGATTTGGCATGGGCTTAATAGGCAGATTTACAAGTTGGCAATTTCTGTTTTCTTCTCTGCCTCGTGGGGTTTGCAGTGCCTGATTAGGAAGGTGGTTTCCCTGCGCCTCTGGGGAATGCCTGCGAGCCTCACCCGGCTGCTTTTCAAAGGAGCAGCCCCTTTACCCGCCCTTCCCTGTGATAAACTCCTCCGAACATGAAGTCAGGGCAAAACAATGGCAAGTGACAGTGACTGAACTGTATAAACATGTTGACAACTGATTAAGCAAAAATAAAACAAGACTCAAATAGCTCTTCTGCATAATTCCCGATTTGCATAACCAAAACGGTGGCAAGGCTCCAGCCACTGTTCATTTCCTGCAGCAGCCAGAATAATTCAGTTTGGAGTGCTCCTTTGCCAACGGGAATTTCAAAACTCTGGGGCACAAGGCAGCCTCAGCAGCCGCTCAGGCTTGCAGGCGGCCGCAGAGGCAGCAAAGCCTCCCATCACGGTCACGGAGGGGCAGCGAAGTTTTGTTGAAGCTGCTCCTCCGCAGACTCACAGAAGCACAAGCAGGCTAAAGGCCACAACAACAGGCACCAGCGACACCACATTTTACAGACCCGAACCGGAGACAAACGACAGTGCACAAACCGCGGTCGGCACTTCATCTATGAAATTACCTCAGCTAAAGGAAGAAGGCATCTCAAGGTGTAATAAAGCAAAACCGGATGCCTCTTCCTAGACAGAACTCAGTGAACCACTAACCTTGAGCAGAAAGGTTATTGAGATTATCTAATACTATGCTAAAGCAGCTAAAGCAGCTCTAAATTTTTGGACAATAATTGCCAGCTCTGTTCTGAGAAAGAACACACAAAACTGAAGAGTATTTAATCATTTTGCCTCCACCACATAACTGGTCTGTGGTTCTCTGAAATCTTTAGCGTGTTCTGTACTCTTTAGTGAAGTCTTACCTGTAAGTGCACAGCTGTCCATCAGGAGTTTTACATTAGTAAGAGCTTGGTTTTCTTGGGTTTTGTTTGTTTGATGTGATGGTTTTTAGCTTTTGTTGTTGTTGTTGTTTTGTTTTTAATATCACAATTTCTAATATGGAAATTAGTGCTCCTTTAACAAACCAATGCCAGCAAGGCAAATACTGTGGCATTACTACAGCTGGAAGAAACTCTCCTATGAAGCCAGGAGTGTCACAGGCTGCTTACAAAACCATAAGGTTGCATTTATAGAGAGGTTAGTCTCATGCTTACTTGAAAGCAGACTCTTAACTCTACATATAGGTCCAAATAAGTTCACATGAAATATGACCATTTTTCAGGGGGTGCAAATGCATACACTCTTTGGGCAAGCCTTCTTTAGAGCTTCTTGAAACTGTTCAGGAAACTCAGTTTAATGAAAAACTATTATTAGATTTGTGATCCCATTTCCTATAAGGCAGTCTTTCTCTCCCATGCTAACATAATACAACATTTCAGCTCCACAAAATAAGTGTAGAACAGGCCAGTGCGTCCTGTTTATACCATGGCCACTACAGTAGAAGAGTTCTGCAGGCACAATATAAGTATCTTGACTGTATCCTGTTTTCATTAATCCAGTTTTTCTGGATAATAAAGGAATTTTAAATATTATTTTGTGTTCAGAGAGGACCTCACTTTTGTGCAGACTTTCAAAACCTCTTGTATGCGACAAAAAGGGGAGCTAGGTTGAGTTTTCTTCTTCAGCCAGAGGCAATCTGTGGTAGTGTTCTTCTCCTTTTAGCTGTCTGAGACCCGATACAATCTTGAAAAGAGATTTCCCCCTGCCCATGCCTATTTCACTAAAGCTGGAGACTGCAATGAAGTTACATAGCATTGGACTATTCTACTCTGAATCTTCACAGACTGCTTTACTTTCAGGTTTCTGCTTTTCTAGGATTTCTACTAAAATTTAGGATCAGGCCAGTTGCATTCAAGTTGTTCAGGTTTGTTGACCTTCTTTTCTGTAGTGGTTTATGTTTTCCTTTCCCTGTACACACCTTCCTCTAATTCTTGCACCCCAGCCTTCAGTGCTTAACTACTGTCACAAAGGGCTGTGTATCCCCACTCTTCGAGCTCCACTAAACCAACCCCAGATTTGTATTACTGAACATTTTCCCCTTCTCTTTTCCCCCAGATTTCTTAGCGCTTAGTTTACACTGCATCTTCCTTGACTAGCTGGTTACCTATACATTATCCATTTAAAGCACCCGTACCCTATTTTCCTTGGCTACTAATTTCTGAGGAAGGAACCCCTGGTGGCCTATCTCATCTGTTGGTTGTTATGCCACCTCAGCTATCCTATGTGAAGAGCTTGATCTTCCTTGGAAACAGGAAAAACAGACATGCATATGCTTACTGTGCATCTGCACAGACACCATTCCTTCATCAAGGTTAGCATGGGTCCCACCACATACAAGGAGTAGTACTAACAGCATATGGATACAGCATTTGGCTGCCTGTTGTGGGCTCATTGTGTGTCTCCCCCTAATATAGTCCATTCATTGGCTTGGTCTCCTATTTCTTGCTGCTGCTACAGTTTGTCAAAATAATGTCCTCTGGGATTGCGAATTCCACTGTCCCACCCATGTCTGTTCTTGTGTGTCCCTGTCCACCACCAAGTCCAATCCAACAACTGTCAAAAGGAAAGGGAGTGGGAAGAAGAGATGGAGAAGAGAGACAACAGCTGATGCAGTTCCTTAGGACTTCCTGCACACTCATATTGAAAGCTTCCAGGTCCCCAAAGGATGCCTTTGCCCTGTTTCTGTGGTTTGGTGTAAATTCTTAATCCATCTGAGAAAATGAAAGTCAGAGCCTTTGAAATAATTCAAACAAACAAACCTATGAGACAATGATAATGGTGACTTATGAAGGGGTAATGAAGATTTTTCCATGAGAGCCATGAAATATACCCAAGATTTTCTGTAAAATCAGCACGGATGACCAGTATTTCTGATGGGAGAGAAAGTCAAGATGATGATCTAAAGGAACTGAGGAAAATAATTTAAACTCAAGTATCAAGATGGAACTCCAAGCGCTTTTATCAGTGGTCTGTCAGTTTTTGAAGGACAGCCACCAACAATGATAGCAAAGCCTGTGATAAGAGATGAGGAAAAACCCATTTGCCTTATATTAGAATTGGATGTATATGTGTGTATTTGCACATCAATGTAAGTACCTGCATGTGCATTCACATACAAAACCCAATGCAATATAGTCCTGCATTTAACACAGCTATCTAATAACAAGTTTTTTTCCAGATTTCTCAAGTAAAGGCATGTTGTCAGTGCGTATGCTGACACTTTGGTTTTTTTACATTTAGTTAGCATAAAAGTATTTGGAGTCCTGCTTTCTTAATTCTATTATCCTAATGTGCAAAAGAAGCTGACAGCAGATCTCTAACAGCCAAATAAGTATGACCAATACAAATGATTAGAAGATTTCCATGTTCTTTAAAAAGAAGAATTATTAGAGGAAGATTATTTAAATTTCTTTAAAGAAAAAAAAACTCCCAATGTATATTTATTGTTGTGCAATGTGAATATCTGATTTGCACTGGAAATACCAAATTACTATTTTTTTTTTATTTCTGAAAGAATTATCAGAGGTGAGAAAGTAAAATAATTGAAAACTCTTGATTTGATAAGAAATACCCCTTCTATCATATAGACACCAACATGTCTCTTTACCCATCCACAAACACTTATTCCATTTTTGGATCTTACTGTGGCTGAAGATATATGATCCATAATATAATTTGTTGTGGCTTGACATATCACATAGATGAATACTTTGATCTGCATTTGCTAACCCTGGAACAAATTATTGGAAGTTACAGCTGACTTTGATATTCTGCCTTTATATCTTCACCAAAGCCAGCCCTGGCTTGAAACTATTCATAGAATGCCCTTGGATAATGTGATAGATTGTACATGAATTCAGCCTGTAATCATTTTGGAGGCAGTAATGACAAAAGAAGACTGTCTAGATCGTGGACTAGTAATTTTTTTTTTATTATTTTTTATTAAAGAAAACTGGTATTCAGTGATCATTTTGTTGCTGCTAAAATAGCCATGGAATAAATCACATGAATGTGAAGTCTGAATGTATCTGTAGCAGTAGGCATTTACTGATTGGAAAGAAAAATCTGAATCCAAATACACTGCAGTCCTATTAGTTAAACTCTCAATAAAGTAGTAAAAGGCAACTACAATTTTGTTGATAACTTACACAATACAATATCATTATTAATAAAATGACTCAGTACTTAATCTAAATAGAAACTGAAGATACAGATGCCAGGTTATTATTCCTTCCATCTGTTAAGACCGGTACAAAAACTTTGGGCCATCTTTAAGGAGATACATCTTTTAGGAGATACAACCCAGTGAGAAAGAAGGGAAGGAGACTTTGACAGACATGGCTTACAAGAAGTTGTATATATTTTCCTAGTGCAGAGTTAAGTTAGCCCACTTAAACTTACAGCAACTCTTGAGGATCTTAAAAGGAAGCTTCCCACACCTCTGTGGCCAACACATCATTACAAACACCCATAGTATCATTAGTCCCAGACCAAGATAAAGGACAGTACATCATTTGTCCCACTCCAACACTGCTTTACTCTGGGAATACCAGACAGGGTTTTGTCCACAGAAGAGCGCTTTCATAAAGACAGGAAGAAATAAAATAGCCAGATCACAAAAGAGGCTACCTCCTTGTAAAGAAGGGTCTAACATATAAGCAGTATTTCAACTGTTTGAGTGCAGATATCTGAACATTAATCATATGAAATATTAAATTTAGCGAAATAACATAATAAAAACCCAAAACTGTGAATCCTTTCATCTGTAGGGCAAACAAGATAAATCTGAGAAATACCATTTGGTAAGACCATATCCTCCTGATCCATGCAGAAAAAATACATTCACAGCAGACAGGGCAAGGGATAGAAAATACATGGCCTTTTTCTTCTAGATGCCTCAGAGAAGAAAATAATGAGGTACAGGAAGACAGATTTATGTTGTTTCATGAAAACAGTGTTCTCTTTCTGCCTCTCTTATATTTGCTTTACTTCTAAGAACTAGAAAAAAAGTCACTGAAGAGTTGACAAAAGGCTGCTTACCATATACACAACATTAATCAGTGAACTGGGCACAGGACTGGATTTCATGGAACCTATTTTTTACTCTGGCCATGTGGTAATTCTTTCACCTCTCTATGCCTCAGTTTCCTTGACTATAAAGTAGGGTTAAGTCTTCAAAAGCCATTTCATGTCCAGGTAAGTGAAGAAAAGTCAGCAAGTTTGGATCTTTTGTTAGACGTCTTCAGAGGAAAAAAAAAAAAAAAACAAACCTAAAAAAAACAATTATACATTTACTTGCACCTTTAACTTCCCAATAAAAACACAGAAGCCTTTTTTGATGCATGTGTGGTAGTACAATCCCTTGTTGCTGTTAGTACTTTTTAATGTTAAGAGCCTGTTGGCTAACTTAGATTTCCTCTGGGTGTGTTCCCATATTCTTCTCCTCTTCGTGAGGCAGGCTCTCGTTGCTGCACAGATATGTATCCCACATCTTGTAATCATTAATGCACTCAGGGGAAAAGGAGGGGGCAAGAGGACGTTGTTTCAAAGTATGTTTCTGCCCAATTCATTTTGGTTTAATTTGCAGAGCAAAGCAGAGCTCTATCGAAACACGTCCTTCCTCAGTCATTTATCATGCTCCCCCTTCCCCACTACTGAGCTGAGACACTAAGCAGTAATAATGCAGCTTTGGCTAGATTAGTAAATCGTTTCTTTGCTCATTTTGTTTAGATTTGGAAACTTTTTTAATTGTTACAAGTGTCAGTGAATTGACAACATGAAAGTAACTGTAGACTTATTAAGTTGTTTCACTGCACAGCAACTAAGCACACAAAAAGCAAGAGTATGCCATTACTGTCTTTAAAGAGCAGGCAAGAATCTAACTCAAAGCATCCCAGTATGGGGGAGGAGTAATAAAAGAAAAACAAAAAAGAAAAACAACAAGTTGCCATTCTTGGATGATGGGGTAGAATAGGTGCCAGCCAGTCCAGCCCTGGTAAGGATAATGGACAAAGTAGCTCTTCCCCCCCCCCCCCCCCCCCACTTTTTTAGTGACGAGTCTGGTTTTCAAGGGCTCTGGGACAGACAAAATAGCAGCAAGGCCTTGGCTAATTTTGGTGCCTCTGGCAATCTTCTGGCCCAAGCAACCTCCTACTTTTGACTTCATGGCTCTGGCCCTAGGAATAACTACACTGGGAAGGGCTAGGAATGTGACTGGTTAAGATTTTCAAGGCTGATGCTCAAATACATGATGGGAAAGCTTCAGAGACGTGCAGGACTACCAGAACTGGGCAATAAACCAGACAGACCTTTTGGTGTCTCATAGTGCAGAATTATGAGGGCAGCTCCTGTGCCAAATGTATTAATCTGTTCAAATCCCATCCCCACTTCACCTCATCCCCTTTCTTTGTTTACTCTTGGTATCTTGTATATCCTTCTAAATAGTTGCATCCATCTCGTTCGGCAAAAAGATTGTTTAGCAATGAGCTTGAAAATATCAAACAAATTATATTGTCAAGACAACTAACTCCCCCCTCCCTCCAAAACCAATGCAAAACTCTACTATAAGAGTTCATGTTGAACTGGGCCTCTGTGCTCTTGTTTGCCAATAAATAGGCTTGTTTTTCTTTCCTTTGTATGATGTGTTTAGCCCAGTAACATGAAATATAATCAATAAATAAACCAGAGGGAAAAATTACAGTCCTTTAAATTAAACCAGAAAGATTTTACTGATTGCTTATACTCTGTGCACTGCATCATAGAAAACAGGCAACTACCTTCAGAACATGACTAGTCTGAATATGTAGTTATTAAAACTGATTTTATTTGCCTGTTCATTTTACTACCTGAGCGAATTTTAAAGTGACTGACAATCAATTATGAAATCTTACCCCAGCAGATCTTTAGAAATTGTAATTGCATGATTCTCAGAAAATGTCTTGAATATTTCTCCATAAGGAAGACCTAATGTTTCTGATAAAAATCATTGCAATTATAAAGACAACAGGTTTACATTTCTCCAAATATGATCTTGATAATTTGAGGAACCTCCCTATTTTTGTGTTCACTGCCTGCACCAGATCCTCACTCTATACAGAAACTTGCTAGTGTTGAACTGTGCTTATTCTGAGCCCGGAGTGAAACAAAGCAATAGCTTTGTGGAATTGCATTACCTACCAATTTTAGCTACTCCCAATACAAAACACTAGCTGGCACAGTCTGGTACTACTAACACAGCAGACAGCTGCTCAACCCCCTTTTTCTTCCTGCTGTTAAGGTACACCTATCTGTATATCATCAAGTCTTTTTGGACTTGTAGTAAGATTTGTGCCAGACTATGTTTCTTGGCTTTAACGGTTAGCTTCCTTTCCAGAATATACATGCTGCTTTACACATACTTTTATTACTGACATCATGAGAATACATCTTTGCTATGTTTAAATCTGGGTGTTAACCTGATTTTGCTTCTTCCATATGTAGGTGATGTGAGACTAAGAAAGCAAATTAAGATGCTGTTAGCTGCTTGAACCATTTCCTCCTGCCCTTTCACAGGGGAAGTGATAATCATCTGAAACAGCAGGCAACCTCTAGCCAGGACAGTTCCAGAAATCTGAGTTTCCATGTATTTGAATCGTATCACTAATGCAATTCTATTGACTTTGCATTTTATTACATGATTAAAATACTACCAGGCACAAAAATAGTGCCCCTCCAACTTTGCTTGAGTCTCAGTTGGACATGTTAATAAGCAAATTTTTAGAAGTAACCATTAACAGTTGTAGGTTCTTGCTGAGGTCTGTCTCATCACGACTCAATAACAGATATTTCCAAATGTCAAACAAGCAAGACATAGGGTGGTCCCTATTAATCAGAGCACATTTAAAACTATTACTGTTGCTCCCTATGAAGTTCTCGCACTATGAGATTTTCTAAAAAATGGTAGGAAATAAGCAGTATCTTGTATAAATCCACATTCTACTGAGCGAATCCAGATGACGACTGAGACTTTCAAACATGAGATCCTGGTGTTCTCAATGAGCCATAGTAGAAGGTTTATTTAGTTTATCTCCATTCAACATTCTCTCCACACAGACTATTTTTGAGGATCCCAACACATCTGCCTAGACTGGAAAGCTGAAATTGGATTTAGTTCCCAGAATGGGACTCTCCAACCAGGAGAGTCAAACTCATGTATTCCCAGACCACACAATTTATGGGATCAAGCCTGGATCAGGCAGTGGAAGACTAAACTCCTACTTTCTTGCAAGGGAAAACGATCATTCCATACAATCAGAATTTGTTAATAGGATATATTTTTCTTACTGTCCTTTGGAGAGCTATTCTATAACATTAAGGGCATGGGCAATCGGCTGTTTATATGTAACCAAAGCTATTTCTAAGGCCATGATTTGACAACATGAAATGCTCAGCAGCAAAAACGTTTTAAATTTACTGTCATCCCTTTATTAACCTTTCCCTTCCCCAGCTCTATGTTGTAAAAAAATTCTGTCAAAAAAATCTAGATGGGTTCCCAGGTTCAATTCCCTCATGCTGATAAAGGTACAGCTAAGAGGAAACTGCAAAGGCATAAACAGACAGCAAAGAATGGCTAAAAACTGCTTACACAGGTATTGACACCAAAGATTTCATATTACTGTACAGCCTAAATTTAACTTCTTATCCTGCCTTTAATCTGAACCAGCCACCCTTCTTGTGTCTGTAAAATTACTCAGGAAATGTCTAAGATTAAATTTACTCCCATATAATTCTCAAACTCCCTACTTCTATCTGGGACAGGAGACCTGTAAGAGTAGTGCCTTTGACAATGGCTTTACATTTCTTTCTCCAGTAATTGTGGCAGTGAGAGGTAGCAGGAGCATATCTAAACAAGAAAGACTTTAAAAGGAAAGCAAATTCTTCCCAGACACCTGAAATTAATAAGTGAGTACTGGGTTGGAATAATTCTGTTTTGCTATGCATTACTACTCAGGATTTTCCTTTTACATGTACCACCTTGCGTGGTGAATGACCAACTCCTCAAACTCAGCCAAAAATTTTACTAATTCTTCAAACTGTTCCCATGAATTTGTGGGGAGGAAAATAATTTTATAGCAAGGTATAATATGAAATATTAATGCCAAATATTAGTATTAGGATGAAAATAATACTGTTTCTGTTTGCTGTTAGAAGATTGATATTATGTTCCATTATATATAATACAGGCTTTTTATGGTGGGGTAGCTAAGGACTATAGAGTAATGCAGATGAATGGGTGATTAGAAGCCAGCAGGATCCCAAATACAAAATAGATTATGGTAGGACTGAATATTTGTGGTTCACAGGCTATTTACTGTAGTATAATTCAAGAATTATAGTAGTACTACTGTACTACGGCACAGGCTTGCTTACCCAGAAAACACTAGTTGGAACCCAGTTTGTACTTAAACAAATTGAAATTTGAATTTGTATCCATTTGAGAGTTTGTCACAGGGGCAGAAAAGGTCAGAGAGAAGCATATAACCTTGGAGGAGCTGCAGTGAGTTAATACTGACCGTGAGAGGAGACAGCTCGTCATACCTTTTAATGGAAAACATGGGAGTCAGAGTTCAAAGAACAGTGTTTGAAAATGTATTATTAGATAATTTTTCCTAGCTATAATTAGTTTACTGAATCAGTTAAATCAGCTTCCTCACTAGGTAGGCAACTCTACTCTTCTTGCTGCTCACTCCCAAGTACTGTAAGGGTAAAAAACCAAAACACAGAAGAATTCCTCTATATCTAAATTCTCAAATCCTGCAGTTTTAGAAGACCTTCATCATTTCATCCTTCTTTATATTACAAACTCAAAGGCAGAACTAATAAAAAGAAATCAAATAAGATGATGCTATCTGTTCCCCACTGGACTTCGAAGTACTTCAACTCAACCACAGACCCACATCACATTACTGGGCAAGGCATTTCAAATAACACGCTCCTTCAGGGAGGACAGAGTAAGTCTTCTGTTGCAAATTTACCTCCTGCTTATTTAATGCAGATTGCTAAACCCAAATATGCCACTTTTTGGAATGTGGGATTAGTTCTGAAATGCCACTCTAATATAGATAATTCTTTCTTGCCTCCTTGAGGGTTTTATCTGCCAGGCTAGACACTTTGTTAGCATTAAGTTGGTCTTCTGGCATTTGTGAGTGAAAGTTAGCGAAAATAGATGAGAGTGGGTTGCAGAAGAACCCTAGGGGAGTAAAGTATTATTGGATGGCATGTGAAAACTCAATTAAATTTATGCCCAATCATTTTCAGCATATGAAAAGAAAATCCAGAGCCAAATGTATGGACTCCAGTTCTCTAGAACTATCAAACTTCTGTCTTAGCTATGCATCCTTTCCATGTACTAGGAAACCTCAACTCTCCTACCCCCCAAGAGAGAAACCAGAGATGGCGGCAAAAATCCAGAGATAATGACTGATGTCAGCACACAAATAATATGCTGATAAATTGTTTCAGGGCTACTGTCATGGCTTAGATTTTATCACCATATAATAAGCAACTAGGTAGAAGCATAAAGATTTAAAATATAATAGCAAATCCCGTTGATGCTTGCCAAATAAGGACTGTTTATCCAGATATTGAGAGATATTGCCCTTAGTTGGGTAGTGAAATGTTCATAATGTGTTGGTTTACCTTTGGATTGACTTTGTGGTAAGACCTGAGATTTCTTACATGAAAACAAAATAGTTTTTTGTAATAATTTGACTACATGATACTGTCCTGACACTCAAGTGCCAGCTATTTATAAATGAAACTTATTAAAATATTGCATGTATTTTTCCTGTATCTATGCACAGATCCTTAAAGCCAGCAGTTATTTACAAAGGCAAAATAACAGCACATTAATTAGCTCTGCAAGCTATCAATTTTAATACTAATAACTGTACTGAATACCGTATTATGTTGTATTAGGAAATTTGTGACAGAAATTCCCTTTCTGTAGAATTAGGAAGAGGCTATTAAGTGATTTTATTTGTAAAAACCTGGCACCTAGGAAGAAAGTAAAATACTCTGATACTTGGATGTTGTGAATGACTTTTAAAAAGCCTGGAAAAATAATCCTCAACTCAAGTTTTAAAAAAATGTTTTTGAAATATACCTTGATTTTTACATTCAGTTCAACTGTGAAAATATTATTTTCCAATAATTAAAGGCACTATGGAAATTTATTTCCCAAAGTTGTAGCTGTTTATATTACTAGCACAGATGCAAGTCTCTAAATCACATAATGAATTCAAATCTTGCATTAACTGCTTTTCTAAAAGAGAAGTTACTCTGAATTTGAACTTTAATGCATCTAAACTAACCAAGAGAATAGCTACTTGACATTGTTTGTCTATCTGACAAAGCCCACCTAACCATTTCCAAGAGAATACAAAGAGCTACACAAACCCTTGTCTCTCAGCCTCTTCTTAGCTCAGATTTTTTTGGCAAGCTGCACACATGGAACTCTAAAGAAGTCAAGCCATGTGCATCTATGGCACCTCTGAAAATTAACAAACCCTTTGAGAAAGCTGACCTTAATCTTTTATGGGCTCTCTTTATCAAGTCAGTAAATGGCAAAACTTGCACTTCTATTGCAAGCACTGAAGCACTTATAAATCATGATTAGAAGCATCATTTTACTATAATCATAGAACAACTGACAAGAAAGCCTCATTAATATTTTGATGTTGTCATTGTCATTTCTGATCCACAGTGAAACAGGCCAAAAAGAATTACTGTTCTAAAATAAGCTAAATTCTTCTAAAGCTTAAGGTTATGGATGCATAACTCAACACTCGTTACTAACACAGAGCTCTCCCTGCAGGCGATGCTTCCTAAGGCTTGCACTCATCCCAGGTTAATGCCACCCCATGAAAGGAGTTGGGTTGTGCCCCCCCGTGGGAGCTCCTCCAAGCTGTGCTGAAGTGCAAGGGCAGTGGGACATGACATGGAGACACATGGAAAGCCGGGAGAGCTGAGAACTGACACATTGTTTCAGCTATTGGGATGTATGATTAAAAGGCTATGCATATTTAAAAAAAAAAAAAAAAAAAAAAGATCAAAGCAATTCACTGAAATCCAGGACTGTTTATCCCTCAAGAACAGTTTTAAGGAAAATTATGCTTTAGTTTAATAAAAACTGATTGTAGCGATTGTAGCTATTTAAACTGGACAGTCTTGGAAGGCCTTGCTCTCATCTATAAAAATTTAAGACTATTTAGACACTGAAAATCCTTTGTATATCATAAGGAGCTATTCTGTTAATGATTCATCCTGTTAATGACATAGTGCTAGATAAATACTTTACTATAAGCTCTAGAAGATATTTTTATATAATAGTATCTTTAGAAGGTGGAGCTATAGGAGTAATTGGATAAGGATAACTTTCAACTCCAATCCCTGTTAGCACATCCTTTTCAGCTTTAAGTGTGGATTGTGTTAGGTTTCCCCCCTCCCTTCGTTTCTATTGTTTCCCTCCTTACTGCCAAAATTAGTTCTGTAGACTGAATAATGGAACACGGCAATCCTTGATCTACTTTGAAAGGAGAGTGACTTCACTTTTAAAAACATACAAAGAAAACAGTTTTAAGATAGAACACAGGGAGCAAAACTGTAGTTAATAAAAACACAATACTATTTTAAGACCTTCAAAGGCTTCTCTAAAATAGCTAGTGTCATTAAAAAAATCTTTTTAAAGACTTTTGTGGCACAACATTGCTGAAGCGATCAATTTTAAACAGCTTTACTTGTAAACTACAGATCAACTTTCTCCAAGAAAGTGTTCTTTATTTTTTAAAGAAAAAAAAAAATCTTATCTAAGCAGACTGGAAAAAAGAGGTCACTATCACAAGTTACAAAACCAGTCAATTTTTGTAGGAAATTGATAGCTTCTGTCTACTTAGTGTGCAACAGCATTTTAATGAACAGATATTATGAAGGTCTGCTTCCCAGATAATATGAACAAAAAGCATTACTCAGAGAAAATTGAGATATTTTTCCTTAAAGATGGTTTTTCAAAAACAGAATGGCAATGGAAAAGCCTGCTCTAATAGCTTGGGCTTTAATAAAACAGCATTTCCCCCTGCCCCATAACATCTTGTAACGTGCCAAAGAACAATTCCTACCATAATGTTCACAGTCCAAAAAAAGGGGACATCAATTAAAGTCATCTATTCCAGAGATCAGCTAAATAAATGGAAATATTAGTAAGTTATTTTCTGGCAGATACTGTACAATTGGTGTCTAAACCATTTTATTATACCACAGAATAAAGGAAGCTATGCATTTGTTCTCTTGGCAGGTGCAAGTACAGCTAATATTGAGAGTAACTTCTTGGTAACATCTGAGGTGCAGAAGATGTAACCAATGACACCCCCATTTTGAGAAACCATCCAGCATGCCACTACTTCTTCAGATCTGAAACACCAATATCATAACAGCAAAGGTCATCGTAATAACAGGGATGGGAAAAATTTAAAATACATAATTCCAGTATGAAGTCCTTGCATGGTGATATACACTGAACATGAATTATACACATTTTACTGATGGTTTGTCTAATGTATTTTTCTTTCATGCACTTTTTCATGAGAGTTCCCTCTTCCTCCAGTCTCTACCCTTTAGTGGACATAAAAATCACTGTAGTCTGCCTCTGCCCTCCTCTTGGAGAAAAACAAACATTCACACATGCACCCCTCCTTCCCTGACCTTCCTTCCCCCTGCTTCATGCCCAAACACAAAAAAAAACAGGCATATGCCTTTTCAGATGAACTGGCACTTTAAAATAAGCTCATCCATGGAGGAAAACTGCTTTCAGGGCTAGAACAATAGTCCCAGTATAGTGATGGATATATTCTGCCAGACAGAAGACACATTTGAATGCTTTGTAGGAAAAAAAATTGTTGAATCCCAAATGGATACAAGATTTGAGTAACAGAACGATTTGCTAGTCTGAAGAACTGCTGCAGTTGACACGGGAGGTGGCACATTTTGCTTTCCCTCCATCTGTGACCTTTATATAAAGGTGTGACATAAGTGCTATAAAAAGATTTAGTTGAATGCATTAATGCATCCTTTTGAAGTCTGCCATAATCTTTTTATTTACTTTGTAAAATAAAAAAAAATCAAATGGCACTCAATCTATCAGTAAGTAAATTACGATCTGGAAGCAGATAGTGAAAGAAATACTATTGTTGCTTTCAAACATCTGGCATCTTAACTGAGATGCTTTTGCCTTTGTGAATCCTCAGTTTAGCATCTCATTCAGCAAAGAATGAATGCTAGCTGCAAACTTTCAAATAATTATTACACATTGTGGCTTCTTACATTCCAAAAAATAGGTAGAGCAATTATCCTTGGTCTCAAAACACATAGCTATGGAAAATGGCTAAATTAAATTTACTCTTGGTTTCTCTTTGCAATACTTCTGTATGTACAACATTTATATTTAGAGTGACTCTCTGTTAATCCTCCTGGAGGGAGGGGGAAATGGGTGGGAGAAGGTGTGAGAGGCTCATATGCTAGCTCCTATTGTAGGTGAGAACCAAATCTCTATCACTATAGCTCTCCCTCTGCAGCAGCGTTGACAGTACCAGCTGTTATTCCAATAACTACTGCTGCAATAAAGCCATTTCTTCAAATTAGAGGATGCTTACACTGCAGAATGATCCTTTTCTCTTGTACACTAGCTTCAGGAAACCTGCACACTAACTACAGATCTGGCTTGGTAATGGCATTGCTGAGTGCTGAAATAACTCCTTCAGAGCTCTAGGTTTACAGCCCACTGTCCAAGTCCAGCAGAAAATTACTTGTGCAAAGTAGTATCAAAATATGTTAAAGACTTTTATGCTACTAAATACTGGTTTTATTAAGTCTTAATTCCTGTTCAAAATAACAGTGACGCACACTTAAGATAGAATCATACTGCAAGTAGAATAAAAAAATCTTGCACCTTCCCTCCTCAGTCTTCTTGGGGCAGACCACAACACAGAAAATTACAAGCACCTTAAAGAGATAGCACAGTTTAGCAGAGAATTGTGAATAAGGAAATCTACTCTAGTCGGAGTAGAAAAGTAATTCAAATCCAGCAGGACATTGCAAAATGTGCATAACTTAAGGTATATCATTTCTACTTAATTATAAACATTGAAATAAGCAAGACTTTTGAACATACACAAGTTTAAGTAATTTCAGAGCTTTAGGGCTCACTTTCAATGCTCCAAGTACATTCATCTGACTATTGGATGTGCATGTCTCCAAGAGCAGAAGGGGGACTGCTGCACAACATAGCATTGCCAAGCCTCTCCCCAACACTCACAAGTGAGACAATTACTTTGGGCAACCAGAGGTTCCCCAACTGCTGGTAAAATAGCTCAAAGATAGGCAGGTACCCGCATTCTGCAAACTTTAACCTTTTTCTGTTGAAAACCAGCAGTGAGACTTTATACATATTCTATGTCAGTTTTTTTTTTGCAATACTGAAGTCCTTCATCTCATCCCAAAATGAAGTATTTCTTACTGGAAGAGACTGTGAAGTTGATCAGCTGAGAGTTTCAACACAAGGGTGTTGGAGCAAACAAGAGCACATGCTACTTCTGCTTTTATATGGTTAAGAGTCCAAACTAACTGCAGTATTTCTGCTGGCTGGGCCAAATCTGCCCCCAAATTTGCCATAGCAATTATCTGCTGCACAGTTACCTTCATGCTTGCAATATATTGGGAATTTCTGGGTACTTTTATAAATACACACTGTGTGTTTTTACAAGATACATGACTGGACTTAAAGACTGAGTGGCTTTTTATTGACATTTTTGTGTTATTTATTCATTTTTCCTTGATGATGCAAAGCATAATTCTATCATTTAGTATTTTATGGATAAAATATATAGTGCATTTTTTTCTTTACACAGAACTATTAACCCAAGCATATCAGTGGCAGGAAAATCTTCGTGCTAAACACTGTTGAATTTAGCGTTCTTGAAGTCTGACTCATTGCCAAAGAAATGTGTATTTCAAGCTTAAGTGCCAAAAAAGGACAGCTTTGAGGCCAAAGACTCTTTATGACAATAATGTCCTGACACATCAGCTCAAGCATCACTGAACATTAAACAGAATTTTATGAGTACACATGTAAATACAATGATGCTACAATATCTGAAAAGAAAAATCAAACAAGAATTAATTTGAAAAAACACAATTTGAAACAATAGCAAAATGTACCACCACAGACTTGGAAAGAAAAATGCCACACTTGTTACACTAAACAAGAACACAGCTATACAGACTAGGAGAAACACCAGGGATGGGTTTTCCTTTGGTGCAGGGACGTGGAGGGGAAGAAGCTGTCTTTAACTACAGCTCAGCACTGCAACTAGTCATTTTGTTATAATGCTAGTACCAGCAGAGACATAAAGCTTTCAAGAGGTAAAGTCATCTACCTCTAATCCCACCAAATACATATTAAGGTAACCAGCAAATTATGTGATGTTTGTACTTAAGAGATAATTACATTAATATCAAGTGACATTATGTATGCAATAAGAGGGCAAATTTACTACCACATACTGCACCCAACTAGATAGTCTTTGGGGCCTTTAAATGTACGTTCAGCTAGCAAATATTCAACTGTGAGAAATCAGAGAGGGTGGCTTGTCCTTCCATTTCGCTCTGAGCTTCACAATTGAGTTTTCACAAGGGGATTCTATGTTAAAGTTGTGTTCTGGCCATGCATCATACATGTGGATAAGCAGTGAGGTGATGATACAGAGAGAGTAGAAGAATATTTTATCACCAGTCCTTATATATAAAGCATTACTCACATTTAGTCCCCCACAGCTCACAACCTTCACATTCTCAGAGGAAATAACTACTTTGACATTGCAGCTGTCAGACTCTCCAGAGAAGGAAGACAGCATTTTTTTCTAGCACTCCCAAGGCAATACAGACTTGAACATCCCTCCTTGAGTCACTCTTGAAGTGTCTGCACATTGTCTTGTAAAATAAAGGCCTTCCCTGAATAAAAATACCCTAGAAGTACTGAATATGAGCTAACCTACGTGCTTTATAAATATCAATATACTCAGCCATGTAAACTCCCTGAAATTATTTTTACCCACACTGAAATCAGCTTAAAACAGGTGCTCAGGCAGAATCCAGGTGCACTGTAAACTTTTGGCCAAGTACTATTGCCCGAGTCACATATCATGGCTATGTGTAAATCAGGAGGAGATTTCAGTGAAGTTCCCCTTCTTGGTCAAAGCAGAAAAAAGCCCTGCTGAAAGAGGTTCAGGGGCACTATCAGTCTACCCTAGGCCATCATCCCATCTTGACTTATTTCCCTGGGAGCAGCACTTGGTGCTTTTTTCTTTTTCTTAGTTTTTTAATATTATGGCTTTAATATCATGGTTCAGACTTGGTTGGCCTCAATTCTTTATGTGCCTAGTGCTTGAAATTGTTTGGACTCTCTGAAAGAAATAAGCCTGCCAGCCAGAAATACGAAGCACCTAGACACAGAAGATAAGTGTGCCACATACCGGGCCATAACACATGTCAAAGTCTTGGATTGTCTCTGTGTAGTTTATTTTTCCTTCTTCCTCCAGTGTACAATTCACCCTTTAAGCAGGTCCAAGCAGTTAAACAGTTATTGTGCATTATTTGTTCCACCTTTATTCTGTTTCTCCAGAGAAACATAAGCTGCACTCACTCATCTTCAGATAACCTAGGACTACAGGAAAATCAGGAAAGTTGAGGATTTTTTTTTGTGCCACTAAAGGGCTGCATATTGCAACCTATTTCAACAGCTGGAAATTCTTTGTTTTTCATATTGCTTGCATTCTTAGGCAACTTCTCCATGTAAACTTTATGAAGCTGGTGATGCACTGCAGTTTTTTTTTTTTTAACAGGTGACTAAATACTAAAATTAGTCCACAAAAAAGCTTCAATATTTCCAAAGCTTCTCAAAAGCAAGCTCAATCATACAAACGCTCTGGTAAACAGTTTATTTTTACTATTTCTGTAGAATGTTAATACATACCATAAAGAGAATACTATGTTCAGATGGAATTAGTTACCCAAGAAAACTCTACTTATTTCAGAAGTTTGCACAATCAGATGACATATTGCAGTACCACATGAAAAGATATACTACATAACAGCAGTGTCTTTAATGATGCTGTTGGACTTTCTTCCTCTCTTTAGTAACAAAAGACATGAGCACCTCAAAGGGCACTTGTAACTCATCATCATTTTGATCCTGAGCAAATATGCATCCGAAATTTCAGATAATTCCCTTTCTCTACCACTTCAGAAATCAAAACAAGTTCCGTGGTTTAAAACAATCTTCTGGGGGAAAGTATTTCAAATTCTGCTGCTGAAAAAGCATGCTAGGTTTTCAGCTTTGTGTAATTTGCTAAATGTGAGAGCTAAAAGGTATAAAAACCTGAATTTATTAGTAAGAAAGCATATGGTCTATTCTACTACTGCAGGAAAAAAAACATTCTAAAAACACTGGTGGCTTAGTTTCAGCAGCAGTTTCTTATCCAGAGATTTATTTATCTGTCCTCAATTTTTTTAAGTTATCAGTAGCACATTTCCATTCTGAACAGTGAGGGCCAAACTATACAAATCCTTTTCTAGGCCTGCCTGCTATCCTTTTCTGCCTCTTTTTATTGATTTTATCATTTTTTCTTTTTTCAGGCTAAAATGAGCCCCAACCCTAAACAACTCAACACCTTCAGCAGAGTGACCCAGCCTGCCAAGCAGGCAGGCTTCAGGCAAACCCTCTGGAGAAGGGAGAGACGCTGGAGAAAAACAAGGAGCACAGCTGATACTAAAGAAGGGAATAATGGCAGGAGGGAAATCAGAACTAATGGAAGTGAGTCCCTAAATTTAAATTTCAGTCAGGAAAAGAAGCTGGGAAAAACAAGTGTTGTTCTTTATGCAAATACTCAGCTCTGTCACAGGGCAAGAATTAACGAGAAAAAGCCTGTTGCAGAGCCACCTTCAGCACCTCCTTCAATACTTCTCAGGAGACAGTTTTACACAGGAAAAACACAAAGGTTTCTTCTTAAACCAAGCTGATTAATCCACCTCCCTCTGCTCCGAAGGCAGGCTGCTTTCCCTGTGAGAGACTAGCAGCCATTTTGCAGCCTCAAGAGTAACTCCAGCTCTCATTCCTTCAAGTGCCTTCACCAGCCTAGGGCTGTGACATAACACCTAAAATAAGAGGAAAAAAAAACCAAAAGAAAAATGCACAGACTCATTGCCACAGAAACAACCAAGTACCAGGCCCAACAAGCACTGGGGTGACTGCCATCAACTATACCCCTCTGATGCACATCCTGTACTGCAGACAGTGAGAAGCAGGTGTGGGTAGGGGCAGACATAGGCTCTGCTCCCACCCCAGTAGCTGGACTACAGCTGTTTCTCATTAGTCCTAATTGCTCCTAATTACTGCCCCCTCTCAACTCCGTCTATGGGGGTGAGGCTGGGGAAGTAAGAGTGATTTTTCTGTGGTCTTTCTAATATAAAATGCTTTCTGTGGCTGATATTGGCAAATGTTGTTTATAAAACATGCCTTGCCTAAAGTCATAATCTTACCTTAAAGCCTTTTGCTCTCCCTGACAAATTTATACTAAACTGGATTGTGGTTAATACAGCTCAGGTTCTCTGTTGCTTTGCCTTCTTGTCTCTAGGGTCGGTTTATCCTTTGTATTTGCCTTTTTTAATGCAGCCACATAGTGGAAGACATCAACATTTCTTCTATAGTAATCTCCCAAATCTCTTTTCTTTGTCAGTATGCTGCATGTTTTTGTTATTAAATAGGTTTTTTTCTTTTCTGTTTTGGTTCACTGCTCCTCGACTTCATATTTTACATCATGTAGACTAAACTTGTTTTCATTTATGGGTCCAGACATTTAAGTGATGCTGCTATCTCTGAAGCAGGTTGCACAGTTCCTCATTATAGGAGGCAGTTAGCTACTAGAATGTCAAACATTAAAATTAAGTCATATTTACTGCTTTAGCAAAGCTACCTAGACACATTTTTTTTTCTGTATTTAAGTAGCTTGCCAACAGCACAGCCTCCATGTTAGTAAGTGAGTGATACAGAAACATCTGCTACCTGAAGAGGTGAGTCAAGGCATGTGCAAAGCCAGCTCTACCATCCTATATTGAGAGCTTCACTTAGTATAAGTTAACTGCCACATGCCCTTTAATTACATCTGATTCATGGAAGTTGTTCACTAGAAGTATGTGTATGCTAGAAAAATGTAGGCCTACATTTTGGTAAACATGCAAACAAGCTATAACAATAAAGCTAAGCATTCTAACCGACACAAGACATCGAGATTGACAGCTTGAATAAGTTTTAGACTCACACTGATACTCTGCTTTCACTCAAAACTCTGCTTCCAAACTGCTCTTTAAAGTGGAATCTCAGGTTTTTTTATTGATAGATTTAACGCTGTCTCTCTGACTGTCGTCTCTACCAGCACTGCTAAGAGTTTGCCCATTACTGCTGGTAATGGTGATAAACTTTTACACTGGTGCCGCTTGCTCAGTGATCCATCAGGGAATTATGAGAGTGCTTAACCTGCTACAAGGTAAATTAGAAAGTCCTCCTAACTTCAATGGGCCTCCCTACAATGCATAAAGATAAGCATATGTGGGAGTCACATACAGTTCACATGTTACTTGACAATGGTCCAAAGAAAGGCAACAAGCTATGTAATAGTTAAAAGACTACAGCAAGAGTTCACATCCAAACTGTTGCTGGACAGTAATTTGAATCCTGGAATAATATATATTCTGGCTTTAAAAGCCTGAAGTACAAAAAGATAACCAGACTTAATATAGCACTTCTGGACTTAGGTAGTTTTTAAGGAGCACAGTAGGTGTCAGCTCCTCCACTATTTCTGAGGCAACAGCAAAGAGTCTACTGCTTTAACTCTTGTTTTTCACACTAGTTGGTGACCAAAGGGACAAGGAGGCAGCGGCTCTTTCCTAATTCCAGGTAATTTTGTGGAGCAGGGGGGAGGGAGGATGCTGGCTTTCCCAAGTCTTTGTAGTTCTGCAGAGCAGGCTGGATGCTCATGTGGCATCTTTTTTCTCCCAATTCCCTGTTGCACATTTTTGTTGCAATCAGTGTACTTTCTTAACACTATTGCAGGTATTTCAAATAATGATGGTCATCATGTATCATGGAAAAATGTAAATCAGAATATCCTTTTCCTTCTTAGTATCTTTGAATATTTGCGAAACTATGGGCAGTTGTTAGATTAACAATAATGTTTCTTACAACACAAAAATAAAAGATTCCTAACAACTGTAGTAGGACTGTCCCATGCTTCCCCCTCACTGTTCCTCACCTACTGAATATGAATGGCAGTCTCAGATAATGACAATAAGCTATCGCTAAGACAAAGTCCAATTTTAGGACTGAGGGGCTTTCCCTCTCCTAAACTCACAGTTTCTTGTCCATCACTCTATTCATACAAAATTGTTCAATTTTCTAAATGAGCTGAGCTGCTAAAATGATAAGAAGAGATAAGGAGTTGGTCTCTAGATCATCATGTTGCTATTCCGAAAGTAATTTATGGATTTTGACAGACAAAATACTCAGGGAAAAAGCGTAATTGAGGACTGAAGTCTGATGGTATGTTTTCATTTGGTTCTTTGCGATTCAAGGACCTTTTCATTCTTGTTCCCTTTCTTCTTTCAGGTGTCAACTCAGTGCAAAATGGGCTCTGGGATTTCAAGGGACTTAACAACCTGAAGTGACAAGTTCCCCATTCAATTAAAAAGTTATATTGACGTGCATTCTCTACTATGTGTGAAAATGTAGATTTAACAGTAAATAAGAAAATGTGTTTAGTGTTGTAGGGGATTCTCGCTCTGTTTCTATCAGCTGCTTGGGAGATAGAGGAGGACTGTGAAAAGCAAGGGAAGCAAGCAAGACAAACTTTCACAGTGCTCAAACTCACAAGCAACAATGATGCCATGTTGAAAGTATTCCAGCCAGAATCCCTTCCCCCACCTTATTCTCCCAGCTGCTCCTTCTCTTGTGAAGAAGTAGTTTACTCTACGAGTTATCAGAAAAGCAAACAAACACGGAAGTTTACACAAAAATCAAGGGGAATGGAATGATAGGACAATGACAGAAAACAACAAAAGCAAGGAAATACACAGATAAATGTCAAATACACCCTCTGGACCCTTCCATTTGTTTTACAACAGCTAATTTAAAATTCTCCTCTTTTCCTTACTTTCAGGTTGCCTCCCGCTGTGTTAAGGTTTGAAGCCATTTGATAGTACCTGGTGTGGATTTCACCAGCAGTAATGGATGCATATTATAGATGTGAGAAAACCCTCTTCCCAAAACTCTTGTGGGCAGAGCAGGATACGCCTGTGGCAGGGAGGCAGGTATGCTGACCTGCTGCAAAAATCCATGATCCTGTTTTTAAGACTCAGTTTTACCATAGAATTGCTGCACAGAGCTGGATAATATACTTCATCTTTTTCTGCTTAAGCTCTCCATCTGCATAACAGCAAGATAATGTATTTGCTTGTTCTTTGTGGGTGAGATTTTCAATATCACTGAGAATTAGCTTGAAACAGAGAATAAAATCTCCTTGGATTTCAGCAGGAGGTTATTATTTGTATGCTTTCATTTGTATGCTTGGGTATTCCCCAACTGTCTGTCTAGATCATAAGCACTTTGGGTCAGAGACTGTATTTCAGTGTATGAATTAACCACAATTCAGCGGAGCTCTGATTTTGGATAGGCGCTCCAAATGCCAATGAATAACACTAATTGAGCGGGGTATGTGGGCTACTACCTTTCAGCTGGGAACATGGGGTACTTGGGTTGAATCTGAATCAAATTCAAACAAATTCAGCCCTGGATTATTTTCTTTTATTTGTTTCAGACAGGAACCCACATGCAAACACTGACTAGGCAAATTCCTCTTCTCTTTTCTGAATATTACGGTGGCAAATGGGAACAGCTTTGTGCATGAAGAAAATTAATGGCTTTGGGATGTTATTTTCAAATTGTTGTAAAGTTTGTCATAACAACATGTCTTCTATAATTTCTTTGATAGCTCAGGAATATTACTTTTCTTCTTTAGTGAAAGGTCACACAACTATATACCATCTTTTAAAACCAGTGAATGCATAATGGCTTCTGCTTTTCTAACAGAAATCATCAAACAAATTCGTAAATCAATGAAGCACACCGATGCATTACTTTAATTATCATTTCTGTTCAGATGGTTGGTTTATGTAATGTAATTGTTTACTATGTCTGAGTATTACACTAGAGAAGCTTGGCTGGATCTTCATTTCAAAATCTATTCTAATTTCTGAAGCATTTTTATGAAATTAACAAACACATCTATGGAGTAGATGGAAGAAATTCAGTTTAAGGAAAAATGCAACCCCTTCTCCTCCCCTTTTGGCATTTGTGATGAGATAATTTTAAACATTGCTGTCATTCCATGTGTTTTCCTAGAGATGAATGCTATCCTTAGAGTTGTCAGTTAAACCTCTGTAACAGTTTTCAGGCATTACAAAGCATTACATGTTGTTAGGTAGACAGAATTTATGAGTTGTGCAGTTGGCTTCAACAGTGCCATGCTTAAGATATTAGACATGACCAAACAGAAAATGATAGACATTAATAGCATGAAGAGCACTGACATTTTTCTTTGAAATACAAGAAAGAATGGGTTAAGATGAAATAGTATAAAATTCATTTTCTTGAAATAATATTTTTCTTAGCAGAGTGGTACAGAATAGCTAAGTGTTTAGCAATCATGATTTATGTTTCTTGCAAAATCAAGGGCTTGTCTCAGAAATAATGAGATTAAAACCCCTTCAACAACTATAATTTAGATTCTTATTTGTTTCTTATGTTTTTAGCTTTTGGGGTTTGTGTTTTTGCTGAGAAATGAAACTCTTATAATCTGATAACCTTAGGCACTGGGATTTTCAGAATAAAATAAAACTAAGAATATCATGAAGTCCCAGTGATGGGATTTACAAGAGCCCAATGGCCTGGATGAAGTTAACTCAAGCAGCAAATTAGTGCCCTGCTCAGGGTATTGAACAGCAGGAAGTGAGGATATTTCTCAGCCAAACAGACTTCGAAAGATCTGAGTTGAAGACCAGGATTTCAGGGGAGCATAAAGGGGAACTCTCAGCTGGAAGAGGGAGACTGAAAAAGGCTGTACATGTACAGTGTTGAAAAAGGACTGTATTACATGAACAGATCACCTGGCTGAGAATGAGCTTTGAATTTATCCCTGAAGATGGTATCAGCTAAGTCTTTTGTATCCTTTAGTCTCTCAAATTGGCTACAGTAGGACATTCGTGATTTACAGGCCTTCAAACAGAATGAATCGGAAAGAATCTGTGATTTTTCTCACCACATATCTTATAACCTATATATTCCTCTCATGTCCAGGCATGAGAATGCATATTCCTGTCTCATGCTTTTCTGAATAAAGAGTTAAAGGTCTTGTTTATTTGTATTACATACAAGATGTTTAAATGTGATATGCTATCGAAGTTTCTCATTAATGTTAACATAAGCTACATATGTATATCAGATGCAGGTCCCCTGAAGTGCGTATCTCCCAATATGCTGTACAATCCATCATGGGATCTGAAGCTAATAAGTAGGTAATAGGACCATCATATGAGCTTTGCTTATTTACAACTGTTATTAAAGTAATTCAAAAGCAGGACTGAGGACAAGAATATATTAAACCATATTGCTTTATAAATGAAAAACTGCTGCTGTACAAGATGACCAGAACAATAAAATGTCATGTTTAATTCACCTCAGGGTTAGCTGTAGCAGTCAGTGGAGTTTCATCACAAATTACTATGGCTTATTGTGTTGAAATTCTGTGGATCTTGCAGCTCCAGGAATAAACAGTATAGTATTAAAAGAGTCAGATTTTAAAATCATAGGTGTATTTTAGAAATGGGCTGCAGAAAATTATTAGCAAAATATTTAGAAAAAGTAATTTTTTAAGTTGTTGCAATTACTGCACACATATATCCTTGGTGTGATCTGCAAGTTGAATTATTTATGGTTTCTATATCCTTTGAATAGTGTGACATTTCAAATAAAGATTTAAATTTGTTAAAAAACCCCTCCAATAATAACTGAGCAGTTAGTAATGCATTTTTCACAGGGTCTTAAAAAACTTCCACTGTTCCATGTATGTAATGTTTTCTCCTACTAATAGCATGTTACTTCATAGGTTGAATTATACTATTACATAGGCTTGAAATCTCAAGGTAGTTTCCAAAGGCTAGAGAATTTGTCTTAAAGGACTGCAACCCTTAGCACATGCTGGTACGTAAGCTGTCCGTCTTGAACCTCAGCAGGTCTTATGATTTAGCAGTCTGTTAAACTTCTCTACTTTCTTGTCTTTGCTGGACTGTCTTTTGTGCTGGTCTGTATCCGAAACTAGCTGAGACGCCCAAACACAAGATAACAGGAAGAGCAGGAAACTGAAATTCTGCCATGCTTTTGCTCCCAAATGTGAATGACTGGTATTATACAATTTATTTGTCTACTTGAAACTTGTGAAGCCATGTAAATGTGTTCTTACCATTTTTACTCATTTGTGGAGATCTGTAATCAAAATCACAATCAGCTGCTGAAGTGCTGCATGTAATCTTATTTCAGAAACATGTTAGCATTAATTTTATTTTGTTAGCATTACTAAAGGAATCTTTTCAGCAAATACCAGATTGTATACATCAAGGTACTTGGGACCAAAATAAAGTAAGGTACCACCTGAGCTCTAATGCTTCAGAAGGCAAAAGGGAGCTGTTTGTAGATTCAATTATGCCTGGTTTCGCTGTACGTTATTCTAAATTACTGTTCCACAACTTTCCCTGAGAAATACCTAGATACATTTAGGCCTCCAGAAAAATACCTGGCATCAATTCAGCTATCCTTTGTCTTGATTTAAGATTGTATGGGATGTCTCTTGGCATCAGTGCAGACCTCTTTTCCCTTTTTTGTGAGGACATGCTCCTCACAAACAGGAGGGGTATGTTCATAAGACAGAGGGATTTCAAATTTCTTAGTGAAACACACAGCAAAAGCCATCTTATGAAACAGGATGTTACAAAACAAATGAGAACACAAGTTTTACAAACAGGAGAGAACATTGTCAGTACTGCATTTTCAAGTGACTTTTTTTGGTTATAAATCATTTGCTGACACCAAATGTCAACAGAATCCATTCACAGATCCAACTCAGAAAAATGCTTTGGAGTTGAAAAAAGCTGAAAATGCATTGCAACTAGCATTAACACATTTATTCATGTAATTTGAGTGCCTTAAAATTAAACAGTTTACTGTTTATCCTTGATCTTTATACCGGTTTCATTAGCAGAGATGGGTTTGGTTATAGAAAAATGTGACCTTGTATCATAAATTACCTACCTGGGTTTATGTGCAGCAGCTGCAGTGAGTTGTTTTTTTTTTTTGGGGGGGGGGCAAGGGTGTTATTGTTAGTGGTGTGTGCTTGTTTGGTTTAATATGGTCATTTATTGAGCATTGTGAATGTGCTCAGTTTTCTACTTGACATTGATGAAGGCTGCCCCATGGGACTTGTGTTCTTAAGTAGTGCAGTTCAGGCACACAGAATTTAGCCCACTGATTTACCATGTCAGAACACATTTTCCCTCTTCCTTTACCCTGTCAGATTGTGGTTCTTTGTTATCTGGTAGAAGCAGCTTCTCTCTTCAATGAACCAGTCAGCAATATCACCACACTCTGCAGTCTTTCTGCAGCTCCCTGTAGAGTAACACCAAACTGAAGAGGGGACAGAAGTACACATTGTCCATATTATTACCCATAATTATGGTTCCATCTAAATAAATATCCACAAACCTGGGGAACAAAATGAGAGTATAGCCAATCCTTGGGGAGTGTGCTACTGAAGGAACACTGTGCCCCCAGAACGGTGAGGTCTTTATAGCACTCATACCACAGCTGAAGACCTACATCTGGGGGAGGTTTTTTTTTTGCACTGTTTTCAAAACAGGTCCATGCCCTAAAGGCAAAGCCTGCTCTCCAGATGGAATATGGTGAGGTAACAGGGCTTCCACTACAGACCAAACAACCAAATGTCTTCACCAAAGCTACCCTGATTTATTTATTTTTACAAGGTTTTGATTGTTTGAGTGAAATGGCTGCTATTTCTGCCTTCGCTCAGTTTGAACATGTTTTAATAGAGGATTAGTCTCCTCAGGCAGGTGCAAGGAAAGTGCTTACAGGATACGACAGTGAAAAGAACCGGCCGGTAGGGAAAAATCCTCAACGTTGTGGTATAATGAGCCCATTTAAACAGAAGTGAATGTTTGACATTTACATTTCCCTGTCTCCTGTACAAGGCAGAACAATGTTCTGAAAATATGAATGTAGTGGAAAATATTTTGCTTTAAAAAAGAAAATCTGTTTAATTTATTAAGTCTCCAGCCCTGACAGCTTGTCACAGGAAAAACTGGGTGCACTCCATCTCTAGGGACAACTCTGTTCTCAGTTGTTCCACAGATCATCTCTGGTGTCACTCTGGAGAAAAGACACCTGCTCCTTTCCCAGCCAGTGGTGAAACAGCTAGCAGTATTTAAAAATTTCACAGAAAATTAAAAGGAAGAAAAAAAAGAAAGTAAAATTGATGAAAATTAGAGACTGGGAATAGGAGAATTGTAAGAGAGGGAAAAATAATAAAGCCTATGATATTTACTCGAACTTTCTAAAGCCATGACTAATGCATAATTTAAATATGTTTAATTAATTAATCCAGTAAATGGATACCTAGCAATTTCAAGGAGCTAGCAAATAAGCTAAAATAGATTACATTATCAGAATAGGCAGGGAGCATGCCCAATAGTATCTCAGCTAATTTGTCTGTTAAATAACACATCATTGTTCCACTTCAAATTCCTCCTCAAAACCTCTTTGCTCTGTTGCACGTGTGAATGGTAAGGCTTACGGTTTGCAAAGAATACACCTTATTATGTTGGCGAATTTTGTCTCCTTGTGTCCTGTTTTGTACTCTTTGTACTGTTTTGCACTTATGCATAGCACAGAAATTTTCCCAATCTGTTTAGGATTTTAGCACAGTGGGCTTCTAGTAAGAACAATCATTTGTAGACAGCACACTAATACTGCTAAGAAATTAATAACAAAATGGTATTGAGTAGCCCATACTTTGGTTTAGTTCTTGAAAGTCATAATTAAAGATACTGTTTTATAGTCTGTTTTCTAAGAAAAGTAAAGTATAAGAGATACTTCACCTCTGACAAATATTATCTGGAATATTTTTATTGTCTTAACATTTTTTAGGAAATGGATGAATACATGAAAAAGAAAAAACAACAGTGAATATGAAAGAGTTGATATCTATATGAACAGAACTATTTAGATGGAACGAAAGCTGGTCTGGGTGTCTGCCAAAATCCATATCCCTTTAGGCTCAGCTAGGCTTGGTTTTGGTGACAGAGAGAGACACAGGGCAGAAAAGGAAGGAATAAAGCCACAGCAATACAGTTTTATGGCAATATTAGTGATATAGGCACTTGTACAAGAACAGGTTGTGTTGTGGTGAAAACTGTAGTGAATGAAGAATGGAAGTGAGGAAGTCTGCATAAGGATGCTTTTTGACCTGCTTATGAACCAAAATACAATAAATCAAGAATACAATGACAAAGGAAAGTTTTACATCAAAAACCAGTGGAAGGTAGAAAAACAGTGAAGATTTCACAAAGAAATCTGATTCCATCTGCCTCTGTCCCAGAAAGATCAAGATAAATTCAGAATTACTTTGATCTTTCTATAAAGTCTTAAACCTTCTTAATATAACCCAGCACCAATCTTGGCTTAAATTCAAAAGGCCAATGTGTATTTTTCAATTGCTGACATCTGAATACCTCATTAGTATGTTGAAATTGTCACTCAAATGGCTGTTTTATTTGCCTAAGTGCTGATTTAACAGACCAAATGCAAGATTTGGCAGTATTGTTAAGGCAACCATGTTTGAAAATTGAGTGCTGACTTTGAATTTTATGTGACTATATCTGTGCCACTGTTCAGTGAAAACAAGCCTTCTAGCTATCCATCATGGCAAGTCTTGCATCAAAACCGGAGGTACTGTACACAACCAACCTATCAGGTCCTACATGCAGCTTTTGTCTTTTTTTAAGCTTATTTTACAATAAAGCACCATACATTGTTTGAATTTTAACCCTTCCTTTATCATTAAGACTTCAATTCTTGAATATTTGATGTGAATTTGAAGGAAAAAGGCCAGAGAAGAGCTCTGTAATTAGGAGAAGCAGGGAGACAAGATGCTTAAAAGTTCCAGAAAGGATGAAGAAAGGAAGAGTTAAGGGTACCCTGAATGGCACCCTTGCTGATGACTAGTGTCTGATGGCTAATGAAAAGCTGTTAGATATAGTCTCCTTCCTTTGAATCTACATTCTACATGTAGGAAATTATTTAAAAGGTGGATTTTTAGATGCAAACCTCTATTAAACACTGAACACAGAACTCACCAGCCCAGGATTTTCAGTTAGGCTGTGTCAGTACTGAAAAAACCCAACATACTGCAGCAACGACAGCAACAGAAACCTCAAGACTTCTGTTATAAGAAAATCATGTGATATTACCTGATAAAGTTGTTTGAAAGTACAGATGAATTTGAATTTGTGATATTCCCTTAAAAGTCAAAGTTAACTTATTGGTTAATAAATGGTTTATGCTTGTAAGAGTTTTATACTGGTGTGGGACAGCTTTGTGGAATAGAAGAAGCCTCCTTCTCTATAGCTTTTCTATTATTAACTGCAAGCACACATAAAAGGTGCTACATTTGCAAAGTATGATTATTCAAATCTATCAATGCTAAAATTCCTTTTTAGCTAATCTGGCCTCACAGCTTGAAACACACTGGCAGTCCTTGAAGTACTGGTGTTTCATCCAGACAAACTCTGGCATAATTCCAGCAATAACTCTGACCCTTAAAAGGCCTGGGACTTCAGTTAAGGCCAGTCAATCACACCAAACCGTGACAGATCTGTGGTGTGGGCAAATACGATAGAGAGGCTATGATGCTGCCCTCACACTCATTTTAACTTACTCCTCTGAAAAGTCTTGGATCAGGGTTTGGGGCAGTATCATTTTTTTAAGAGGAAAAAGAAACATGGCTTATGACTGCATAAGAATGCAAAATGAGAAGTGCCTTCAAAAAGTGAACATATATTTGCCCACATGAGCGTCAATCAAAGAGGGATGCACAAAGAGATATTTGAGTGTCCAAACGTGTGCACGCAAAATCAGAGGGAATTGTTAAAAATAAACATGTTCTTCAATAAGACATCTTTATTTTTTAAATTTATAGTGCCTATTACGTGCAAATGTTTTGCATTTTTACAGTTAGCAAATGTCAATAAATCCATGGCATGTAAAAGGGCACTGCTGCTATGGCAGTTATTGGAATTCCATACTTTGTCAAATATATGTACCTCTTAATTCAATAATCTTTAAAAGCAATACTCATTGTGGCTTACAGTATGACACCTGACCTTTTGTTAATGTCAAATACCATTTTACTTTAGCATGGGAAATTATTGTATTTCTATAAATATAATCATTATTCTTGGGAAAAAATGTATTAAAGAAATAGAATAGGAAACTGATCAGCTAATCAGCTATTTCACATGACAGTGATTTTGTGTATTATTTTTGACATTTCTGTGAGTACCCTAAACAGACCTATGGTAAAAAAGAAAACAGCAACTGGAAGTCAAAATTTTGTCTGTAATACTGCCTTGTTAGATGAGAGTAGATGAAAAACAAAATTCTGTTGTGCTGATTGGCAAGAAGAATGTAGCATTAAGTCGTTTTTCCAGCCAAGCTAGATAAAATCTCTGGCAACAGCTATACAGTATGTGGTTTGGAACTTTTCTTAAAGGTAGCTAAGTTAAGTACAATTTACAAAACACCTATTTAGTTGTGATAGATATCTCCAGTTCTGCCTTAAAAGCAAGCTAGCAGCAGGGGAGATAAAGAATTCAGTTCCACATCATTAGGAGATACAGATTTTTTTTTGCTGCCCTAAGCAAATATACTTGCCACTGAATGAAACATATCAGTTAAGCCTGAATCTGTTGCTTGACCAGTGTATTCATGTACATTATCTACAAATATGTGCCTTTCTTTTCATGTTGACAGGACAGATGTTATTGATTCATGTGGGCATTTGTGTTAGAGGGAGAGTGTGGGTTAAAAAAGGACTCTGAAAATATGTGTATTTTTTACTTATCTCTCTGTATGTAAATAGAAGAAGAGATGCATTCCTACTGAGCAGCTGGATTGCACTGAACAGTCTTGCACAGAGAAGTGTACATTGTCCTTTCTGCTGGGATAGATCAGGCAGAATTTTGCACTGTGAAAAAAAAGCAATGTACCTTCTTTTTGTTTATGATGTGCCTCCAATGGTGCTGCATGTGCCAGAAAATTCTTCTTTAAATAGCAACCTTCTTCACCTTCCATTTTGGCATTGACATTGTTTTCTTTATGAGGTAAAGCGTAGAAAGATGCAACGCAGTCTTAGTGTGGCTTAGCAAGAGAGTAGTGCCAGATTTAGACTTTATTTATGACATAGTTCTTCTATGAATATGCAAGCAAAAATCAAAAGGCTCTCCAGCTTGCAAAAAGAATTCATTATGAAACCTCACAACAAACCTAATGAGAACTTTAACAATTCCTGATTCAAACATTGTATTAGAGGGCAAAAGTGTAGCAGAGATGAATCAGTTACTTTACTAATGCACGAAATAATGGCTGCATTCGTGACTATGGAGAACATGAGAATATTTTGGAATATTTATGTGGACATTTTAGGTTCTCAAGCTTTCTGCATGTTATTTATAAGGAGAAAGATGGGTTAAGAACTAGGAGTCAGAATACGGCTATTTGAAAGGGCCTTTCACCCTCCAGAAGTACCTTTGCTAAAGATAATCGAAGACTCAACCACCTAGATGGTAGGTTTAAAAAATGAACCATTGTCTAGAGAAGACAGAATTTGCCAGAGACAGCATTTTACTACTGCTGGTGCCGACTTCGCTAGATTTGGCCTGGACACTTTGCCCCTAGTCATTCAGTAATTGAAACGACCAATAGAGGCTACAGCCATAGCTTCAAAAAAACCCTGTGTTACCTACTTGTAATTCATTGCTGGTTGCTTAGCTTCCCTTAAAAGTCAACTCCTCATTTACAGTTGATATAAGTCTTTCTGTAAAGGCTGGAGAAAAGGTAATGTGACTTATGAACCTGCTTTTCAGGACACAGACAAAAAACTTCTTCAAGATCCCACTGAATTGGTTGGTGCTGTTTTCCATCACAGGAAGCTGCTACCCCAGAGCTCTGACAGAGGAAGGAGGTCGTGTGAGTGCTTTCCAATCCATTTCAGACAAAATGAGCTGGGTTAGCTCATACTCACCTTCAATAGTCCATTAAGCTTTCCCAGCTTGTTTTGCCAGCAAGGCTAAGGAATGTGTACACAAACTCTTCCACAAGCAGAGATGGGAGGACGGCAACTTCGGCAGAGGAAGGTGACAGACCACTGGGGGAAGAGCTGTTTTCCAGTGCTTTCTCATGAATGCTTTTCCATGAGCATTAAGTCAAAGCAGAGAGAGGCAAGCTAAAGGCAAGCTAAAATCTAGCCTGATAAGGGTACTTTGAGCTGATTTTGTAAAGACTGGTGCTCAGTGGAGAATCTCTGCCAAAAACCAACGCTTAACTGAAGACCTTTGTAAACAAGAGTTGATCATGGAAAACAAAATGTTTAATTAAAATCTTACTTGCATCTTAATATATGGATGTGAAAGCAGGATATTTACCAGATTTACTGACAGATACCTTTGGAAGTAAAGTCTTTGGAAAAAAATAGGTATTTAATTACAATAAATTAATTAATGTAAGTAAATTACAAATGTGAGGATTCACTGGAAAATTCAACCAAATCGCTGACATTCTTTAGAAAAATGCATGTAAATATCTGAGAACTGTGGGTCTAACCACTGAACAGTTTCAAAGACTGAAGACAACAGGGAGTAAGAAAAATGTAGAGTGTGCTCAGGATAGATAAAAATATCCTTGACTACAGCCTAACAAACCAGTGGTATTTGATGGTATAAGAGAGGCTTCAGAGTCTTTGGACAGTACCATATACAAGCTTTTAATTTCAAAATCAGGTTGAAAAACATGGGTTATTTCATGACAAACCTAAATGTGCACCTTTGTCCAATAGGCCACTAAAGCCTGTATTTGACCTTTAACAGATGAATCATTACATACCCTCAAAGCTTAAGTAAATGAAGTGCTTTAGTATTGGGATTTCAGGGCCTATAAACCCAAATACAAAAACTGCTCAGGCCCAAATACAGTGTTTTGGGGGCACTAATTTTAAGGTATTGTGAACAAGAACCTTGCACGTCATCTTCTCTTTTCAGTTGTAATAGTATCTCTTTTAATGTGAGAGAATGAAGTATGGAAAGAGATAAGGAAGGGAATATGACACTGGAAACTTAACTGGTCTAGCTTAAAATGCAGCAATGCCTACTGCTTTGTTGAAGGAATGTAACCTGCTGGTGACAGCAATCATGACTTGACAGAGGATCAATAACAAGAGTTACAAGTGCTTTGCCCTTTTTCTGATATGCGACAGTTTTGGAAAACAGCATCCTAGATAATCCCTTGTGGAACAACTTCTTGGATTATCTCTAGTGACCCTAGTTTTCCTACACAAACATAAATGTGCTTCATATTATTAGCCCCAGTTAGGATAATAGCCTTGGTAACAATGAGATGCAGAATAACTAAGGAGCTTTGCTGTGCTTGGCAGTTACAAAAGGCACCTTGAACAAACAGAATGAAACAACAACAAAAATGTTTAAAGCTACCTGCAGCTGCACTGTGCAACTCTGGTGGGAACAGTTTTACTGACTGTGAGGAATTTGATTCACTCCTTGCAGTTCTTCTGGTTTTAGCCAGTACAGCTTTAATGAAATAGCTAGTTTAGTTTCCTTCCAAAATTCACACTTACATTTAAAATTGGAATATCACAGCAATGAGCCAGACCCCTTTTATTTGGCCAGTGTTCATCCTGTAACTACAGAAGTGGCTCCTGCATTAATCTTCCATGCCCAAGGACTAGAAAAAGATTTGAAAGATTAGGACACAAAAAGTTTTGAGAGGATTTGCCAAGTTTGACATTTACACCTGTGTAACTAGCAAAGGACAAATTTTAGCCCTTAATATTATTTTATCCTGGCAGCATTTTAATAGATCCTGGTTTGATTTTGCATCAAATCCTAACTCCTTAACAGTTTTAAATATGGTTGTGACTTACTGCTGGGGTCACTGAACAGTGTTAGCTAAACATCCAGAGTGTGATATTTGATTACAGTGAAGCTTTTCCGAAAGCCAAGAGGAATCCATGAGTAAAATATTGGAGATGGAATTTTTAAAGACTCTATATGGCTACAAATTCATATAGCTGATTAATATATATTTTAAGGATATTGATTCAAAAGAAGAAATGCACCCACAAAGACAGACCCAAGATAAAGGCTAATGTGTAAATCGCTTTAAAAACTGTAGTTACTGTAATTACATGGAGCATTTTACAAGCAACTAGGGACTGCTTTGGATAGATGACTGAAATTTAATCAGTATCTGGCACAGATTGCCTTTTTTCACACCTCACATTTCTGAAGTACTGTTCTAGGGAAACCTGCTAGAATTGTGAGCCTTTATTATCACATTTGATCTCTCTATGCAGTTTCTGAAAGAGTGACTTTCCCAAATATCACAGAAGATATGGGTCTGGGTCCTTTCTCTCAGGAGCGTATGTCTTTCTTTTCATTTTTGGGCAAACGTCATACAGCTACCCAGGCTCAGGTTTGTAATCACATGGAACATTATGTATGAAATGCAGAAAATGTTCGTTTCTTAATGCCACCACCTGAGACTATAAGATAAAGGAAGCATGCACAGCCCTTTGTACTCATGACATAAACACTTGTGCTAAACCTTCTATAAAATACAACTTATTTCTTCTACTGGCTTTATTTTGTTATTTGTATTAGCTGTCAAGAAGCTGTCAATTAAGAAAAGGGAGCTCCAAATGATCTATGCCTTTTAAAGCAAGTAGGAAACAGAAAATAATTAGATATGGTAAATGTGAAAATTGATCTATCTGAAGAGAGTGCAGTTTACAAGCAAGAAATCAATCAGTTTACACCAAATAAATTAAAATCATGTATCATTATTTTTAATGGTTCAAGATGTAAAGGTCTGAAGTCTAAATAGAATTCCTGATGATTACTTTTATTAAAATCCTGAGTACTGGAAGATATACAATGGCTGTCTAGATTGATTACTATGTTATCTGCTTTGTAGAAAAATAATATCTTTGACTTGCCGCTTGTTGCCAAAATCCTCATTACTATGCCTAATATACTGTGTCCCTGGAGTAAATTAAAGCATTTCCTTCTTTTGTACTCTGGTTTCCCTAAAGTTGAATCCTTAGAAATAGCAGGACTACGCCATGACATCTGAGTTCTGGAGATCAATTTATAGCTGTTAAAGATCCTGAAGAATTGGCCATTAAAACAGTTACTATTTGATAAATAACAACATTTGTGTTTAGCCTGGACATTTATCAAGCAGCCACAGCACTTATTCCTGATGCCTGAATGAAGGTCTGCATGAACATACTTATTAATCAGTTAGTGCCTGTTTTTAAACCACCTGTCTTATTTAAAAAAAACCAAACAAACAAAACAAAAACCACACACACACACAAACCAAACCCAAACCCAAACCAAACCAAACCTAAAAGCCAACAAAATAACCCAAAAACAAAAGTAAACAAATTGCACTTTTACATATATTAGAGTCCTGATTTGATAACACCGGGAAGTGCCTATGTCATGGCATCACAGCCATGGGCTAAACCACTACCAAAAAGTAAAAGCTCTGATATATAAAATAAAAAGAAATATTTTTTCTTGAGAAATGTTTAGATATTGTTTTAATCTTAGACTAGGGATCTGGTGGATTACATATATGCATTTTGTTGCATTTAGACCTACAAAAACTCAGGTAGATCATGATTGCATTTCCTCAGATGTAGCAACTGTGCTATGTTACTGAAGTCAGTGGGAACACTGCTACTGACCTCATTAGCTTTTCAGAGATAGGAAAATGATCCATGGGACATTTCAGTATTTTAAAAGTTCAGTATTTAAAAATGATCTTTGAACTACTTCTTTATTATTTGTGAGTAAAACCCATTTTATTTTAAGCAAAATATTTTCACAAAATGAAAATGTTTAATTTTGGGTTGTGTAAGATTGTGGTATCGAAAACATATAACAAAAATCATTTCTATACAAGGTTTGCTCTGAAAACACCAATATGTTACCAGTTTCCTTCCTGGTTTTGTTTCTAAAGAAAACATGGGTTAAATTGACACCAGTTTGTGGAATTTATCAGCACTGCTGGAATTGCATTCTACGAAAGAAGATGGTTTCATCAAAGCTGTTCCAAGAAGCTTAGTTATTGAATCCACATGGAAAAAAACAAGCTTTATGTAGATCCCAGTTACAAAGAGTCTACTGTTTGCTAGTAAGGGATCAGCGTAACTAAAATAGAGGTATGGACAAGACAAAAGTTTCTAAAGGAAGCTTTGTGGTTCATCACCCTACTTATTTTCTCTGAGGATTATGTAAAGATTGTTAAATGTTGTGGGTTTCTGTTCAAATTAAACACAGCATATAAATATTTCTCTTTACTGATCAAACTACTACAGGTATTGCATATACTTTAGCAGCAGATTATGAATTTGGCCCTTACATTTTATCATATATATCCCACATGCAGTATCAGCTCTGTTTTCTAAGGACAGATTCAAAATCCAATGAACTTATTTCAAAAAGGAATGAATAGTAAGCATACCATTTTCTTCCATGAATAATTATATTCTGTGTTTATAGAGAATTTATTTTTCAAAGCTGTAGACAAATATTAACCAAACAATCATCACAACATCCTTGTGTGCCAGGTTTTATATATAAAGAAATGAGAAAAAAAAAAAAAGAGATACAAAATACAGTGCCTAGCACTTTAGTCCTGTAACTAGGGTTTCAAGTTAAAGTAATGCAAATAACAATAATGGTATGGGAGAAACCTTTCAAGTTTGAGTGTCTAACTGGCTTGATTTTCATAGGTTTAGACTTCTGAGCGCTCACAACTCCCTTTGAAGTTGATTGAAAATGTGAGTGTCAGCACACATTAAAATCAGACCACTAATTTAGATGCTTAAACATGAAATTTAAATTCACAACTTTAAGTTTGGAAAAATTCACCTAGGTGATTTTTCCAAAGGTAGCTTACAAACCAGTGTCAGAACTAGGAGACTCTTGGTTTCCAACACCTTGTCTTCACAGAAATTCCAGCACAGACACTATGGGCTAAATGAAACACAAAGTGATAGATCTATACAGCTGAAGGAAGTTGGTGTGGGCAGATACTATTGCGTGTTACCATAATCCAAAGATTTGGATGAGATACTGCAACACAAATGTCCTTTTTTTCCCAGAGCAACTTAGCTGCAAAAATAGCTGATACAACACTGTTTCAGGGAGAAGACACTGAAAGTCTGGTTACTTTACATACACTGCTCCTCTTACCTACTTGCATGTGACCTACCACGTTACTGAGAAAACCCTCATAAACCTGGCTGTGTTATCATCTATGAAATTATGGTTTAGCTTTCTTTGCGCTCTAAGAAGTTATGCACCAGGTTGTCCTGTTCAGTGTCTTAAGATCAATTCCTCTGCTTCAAAGGAGTATGAGGAATTTTTCTTTCTATGTACATAGGACCTAATTCTGGTTGTTACGTGCAGATAATATTGAGAGAAGAGAGGCTATGAGGAGCATCTTCTTCATCAGCTCTCAGTCACAAGAGATGGCCATAGTACAGAAGGGATGTTCCTTGATCCATATGATTTCCTAGCTTTGATGAAGTGGCCAAAGGTCCCTTTTATATTATGACTGCAGCAAGATGCAAGAAGACTTTGACACACTGACTCCCTAAAATCAAAATAAGGGTTAGAGCTGGTGAATTCTGTCTAGTACCAGCTCTCTATGGAGATATGTCTCAGGATATGTCTAACTTACTGCGTACTGCCACTCAACAGAAGTCAGTTTGTAGTGAGAATTGTCAGACACTGAGAACCCAACACACATGTCATGCATTTCTATCTGGGCAAGTTCTATCTGGGTCGTGTGCTCTGAATGCTTGAGACTGGTCAAATCCCATCAAGGGCACTCCTGAAACACATCCTCTAGCTGGCGATATCCAAAGGAACAAGGCTGTTTCTGGATGTGGACCAAAGCTCAGTGTTTTGGGAGGACAAGTTGATATGATTTAAGTGTGCAATCCTAATTTATGTGCACCCTCCATGGATGCACACTCTCCATGTTCTCCCATGTTGGTTCTGTAGCCTGGTACTTCCAAGGCCAGCATGCATCGGGATTTTGCCTGCAGCAGAACTCTGTAGGGTGGGCACTAGTCAAACAACTCAAGCTAATAAACCTATGAAACAGAGAAGAGGTAGAAGCTGGGACTTACAGTAAGCTAAGGCCAGTTATTACAAAGGGTTGTTAGATCCTTTTAACAATCAAGAACAGATACTATAATCTTACTTACTAAAGCCTCATCTGTAAGTCCTGCTCATACCCAACTGACCTTGGAAATATGCAATAATGCTATAGCTGTACCAAAACTGGACAAAATAATAATTAAAAAAAAATCATAAATAAGGAAGGTCTACCATGGTTCAGTGTGTTTTCTTCCCATTACATTTTGGGAGAGAATGAGGCATATGAACATCAGAAAAGAATCAGCTTAAACTGTGATGCTTGCAGCTTTAATTATGAGCAACCCCAAGTCTCTGTTTATAGAAGAGAGATTACCTACATGTTATTTGAAAACCATTGGGTGTAAGTTTATAGTGGTAACAGGCAAGTCTAATTTTCTTTCATACTTAGGATTTAATAGGTACAGAATACTGCCCAAGGGAAAAAAAATGAACAAGTAGTAACTTGATATTTATTCTACACAGACGTGAAGAAAGCTTAAAGAAATACACAATGTCCGAAACACTGACATGTATATTTTAATTGTAAAGTTGCTTTTCTAATAGATTTTTCTCTTATGGAACAGGATGAAATAGTTGCAACATCTTCCAGTGAAAAAAATCCCACCTCAAAACCAATCCCAAACATCCCAAACCACCACAAAATTCTGTTTAGAAAATCTTATGGTGGAGTCATAAAAACTGCACTGAGTTTGTACAATCTGAAATTGAGAAATAGTAGTACTGTTTTGTATAAATTATGCTTTTTTTTTTTTTTGGGCCAGATTATTTTGTAAATATGGATTCCTTCCGCTTCCAGGACAGATTATATTTATCATCTTCCCTGGAGAATATTACTGAAGAATCCTCAGATGTTTTCAAGCACACAGATCCACAGCCCTGATACTTTGACTGCAGTAAGGAAGCACTAATGTAATGAGAGGGGCAGTGGTGGAAATCCTAAAATCTCCTTTGCCCTTCTGGTAAAACCATGTCTGCAGAAACAGAAACATTTCTGCAATATAAGCCCTGTTACTATTTTTCTTTTTTGCAGATGGAAGTAGAGGCATAGTCAATGTAGGTGGTTTACCCAAGAAAATGTGGAAGGTTTGTGACAGAACCAATATGTGAAGTGTGAGTTTATCTTTGCTCTTATTTCATGCTCACTTGCATCCTGGATCTCCTTCTGACACTAGACCTTGAAAGCTGACTCATCACAGGTTCTTTAATATGCTTAAGCTAAAGCCTATATGAAAAATACTGGCCATTATTTTAAATAAACTTATTTTTACAGTGGATAATTTTCATTTCAACATTATTTATAGGAAATGTATTTGGTACCTCAATTCCTTTTCCTTTTTTAACACAAGAATTGTCATTTGCTTTGCATTTTACGACAAATTAAATTATAAAAAGACTCAGTTGTGTAACTATCAACACTATGGTATTTCTTCTTATTACGGAGACAAACAAGGAGTACATAGGAAAAAAAACCTGTGAATCTTGTTTCTGATCGTACTGAAGCAAGTAACCCATTATACCAAGGTTAATTTGTTGACTCATGATTTCCACTTATCCAATGATATACTGAATCATATGAACAAACCTCTACAATCTAATCAGTTTTTTTTATTGAATCCTGACCTTTTATACACCTTCTTCTTGATTATGAATGACAGTGACCTTTATCTAATTTAAAACACACATACTGATGCAAAAATATGCAAAGTACACATGTAAATTCTGAATTAAGATGAAGATGTGCATAATCTTCCGGAGAGAAATTGCTTTAGAGAGAGATGTTTATATTAGGGCCAATTGAGGGTATGTGGGGAGAAAAAGTGAATTAGCCAGAACTCAGATGCGTTTTTGGAAGCACAGCTGTGGAGGTACTGAATTTTGCTTAGATTTTCTCAGCTTCTATTTAGAATCCTGAAATGTCAATATAAATATCAATTTTTGTTATGCTATTCAGCATTTTACAGCATTCATGAAATGCTCAAAATGCAATAAAATCAGACAAAATACCTCTTCACCTAAGATTTGGCAGACTGTATCTCAGTATTCCATTTATGTTTCACTAAAAATACGTAATATTTATTTTCTACAACACAAAAGCTTGGTCAAATTTTCAACATTATAAAAGCTGGCTGGTTCATCTGGTGATGTCTTTTTTTAAATTCAGGATATAATTAGGAACTGCTGCAAATGCTGAAAAACAAATAAACAAACATAGGAGGAGTAACTCCAAGGGAAAAAGAAAGAACTCCCTAAGTTTTCTTTGGCTTTTTTTATATTCATCACTAATGGGTCTGAACTGAAATTGCTAAAGATGAACCCAGCAATGGGCACAGTCGCAACCATTGTGCAATCCTATAATCCAATCTCTCTCTTCACAAGTCATTCCTTCCTCTTAATTGCTGCAAACCTAAGTGATAGATCAGTGGTTCTGCTCTATCCACTCTCTTAAAAAAAAAATATTAAATATACATATATTTACAGAAAATTTCCAAAACTCTATGTAAAGAGCATCAAACCAAAAATGTAACAAACACATTCGTCTAAGAGACTCCAACCAAACAGTACCTGGCATTAGCATGTACTTTCATGATTAACAACAGGGGGTTGTCAGACTGCTATTTCTGAAATAAACAGATTTATCCTGACAGATAATCAGCAGTTTTCACTACCTAATACATGTTATCATCTGCCGCTGACATCATTACATTAAAAGCGCACTTAGTATAATCTTTTGTAGAAAATTAAGCCTGTTTCATGGCACACTTTTGTTGGATTTTTGGGGGGATAGAGGGAAGCCCAAGGGAGAGACTGGAACATTAGAGAAAAGATACATGCCAACCAAGACAGGGAAGGTCCCCAGAAATGCTATGTTGTATTTGTTTTTTCATAATCTATTAATGTAACTTTAAATAAATTGAATCCAATGTTCTGACTGTAGATCATGTCCTGTACTTTTAAGCAGCCTGTTATAATGTCCTTGTCTGTCCCTCATATTACCTCAATACTCTTCTGTGTCTGTCTGTCCTTCCTGCTCCATGTAAAAAACAGCCACATAAAGCCGATCTGTGAAACTTTTCTGATTTTCCCACTTACATTTTTGAGGCTGCTAGGAGGACTTTGGGAGATCAGTGATATCAAGCATAGCCTGTGTAACTTTTTGGCAAGCTCAACATTTCTCTTCTTTAACTTTCAGGCATATCTCTGTGGATCCCTCCCCTGAAAAAGGAGGCACCAGGTTACACTGGACAGGAAGTGCAGAAGTTACAGAAACAATGGAAAAGCTCATCACAGACCAGTTCCATGACCTGCAGGAAACGTTGAACAAGGTCACTTACGCATAGGGTCCCTGTGGATCCCTGCCTTCCAAGCGGTCTACTCCTTCAGCTCTGTTTCTGCAGTGATCAAGTTAGTACTCAACATGGGCAATGACATTTTAGTAAGAGAAGCTTATTATACCTCCTGTATATAATCCAAGTAAACTATTCTTGCGTCAGTTGTAAAGCTGATGGGAATTATATATCCTCAGGTTCACTGGGGAAAATTCTGAAATTTCTTTCCTTTTTTAGATTTTAGGTTGCCAATTAACATTTTACTATTACTGTTCTATGAATTCATCTGATGTACCCAGTGCAAAGAGTAGGTAAAAGAAATTACGTGGGAGCTGTTGCTTGACTTTGACAAGTTTTTTATCCTCTTCATCAGAGTGCAGTTTCTAAGTCATAGACTTAGACTGTTCTGTAGGGGCAAGTCAGATATCAAAGTGCTGGCTCCAGTGGCCTGTTGTGACTAGCTTTATTTCTCCAGAGACAGAACTTTCATCCCTCTTTCAGTCCTTTGTCTCACATGGGATGCATTTTGTCTCCTGCCTTCTTCTTTCATAACTTCATAGGAAGAGAAGTAAAGAATAGTGGCTAGTTACTGAGGGATGTTTATCCATTCACACTCATGCATTTTCATGTCACATTCTCCCCAAGGTTAACCTCTTCTCCCCCCCCAGACTGGCAGAATTAATACAGTGGGAGGGATGAAGTCCCTTAAGTGACAAATGTAACCTTTAAAGAAGTGGCAGGATCACAAAGACTTTAAATATGTCTAAATTCCTACATACTCTTTGTCTCTTACAAAACTTAACCTTTGAGAAATATGTATGTTTTGGTTTCTTACCTTCCTTTATCCCTTTACTCCTCTCCCTAAAATTTCAGTTGTAGTTGTTAAAACTAATGTAAAATTTTACCACAGATCTTTTGCCTCAGGTACACTGGACAAAAACTCAGCATCTCATACTCTCATGTAGAATGGAGAAAGAAATGCTAATCTAACCAAATGATTTCAGTGGTTTATTTTACTTCTAAAAGTGTTGCATTTCTACTGACCCTCATTCTTTATATTTCTGTACACAGTGATGTTTGAGGTTGCTTGGATTTTTGTTTGCATTAGATATTTTTTATCCAAAGGTCAAGTGAGCACTGCTTTTGAGTCAGATGCCTACTGGCTGCATTTCTAATAGTTAATCTTTTCACACTGAGAGAAATAAAAAAGTGGAAGACAGTTCAAGCTATCCCAAATAAACAGACAGAAGTAAAGCAACTATTACTTTTCCTGTGTGGACTGCTCTTGCTCATTTCTCCTCAAGAGATAACACTCTGTGACATAATGTCAGATAACCATGTCCAATGTTTCACAGACTTGCCATTTAAAGATTCATTTCCACTCCACTTATTTTCTTTTTATCTGCCTCTTTTTTGGTGCATTTCATCAGTGAAAATTTTCATGTAGACTCCCCAGAAAAGGCACTGGGGAGAGAGAGAGAGGCAAAAGGGTCCAACTTGACTTAAAACACCTCTAGAAATTATAAACGGAGTACGAATGAAATGTTCTCATGAGAATAGTTGTTTGCATAAAATTCTCAACTGTTACTAAAGCTTCAGTGCAGTTTCTGGGGAAGACAGATACATAAAGCCTCAGGTTAATTTCAGTCATTACCAAGCATTTTACATCTGCTGAAGAATTCCAAACATATAAAAGGATGTCAATCTAAACCTTTAGACTAAAATAAATAAATAAATAAAGAACAACTTCAAAGGCTGTCAGTAGGCAAGTTATGGATCTGATTCAGCTTTTAACCCCTAGAGGTATGAGCACGTTTTATCTGAAAAGAACTGCAAGGTCTGTACTCTGCAACATTACATTTTAATAATCTACAGTACACAGAAATGATAAGAAAAGAGAATATGATATAATTTTGTACATAATTTGATGAGAAGCTGTGGGGAACATATTCTTTCTATGCAATTATAGAAAATACTAATGACAAATCATTGACTGAGAACTTTGTTGACAGTTAGATTTCCTATTTACAGCTGTACTTAAAGACTTTAGTACTTTTTAGGATTCCCAAATTTTCTTCCTTCACTAGAATATTTTTAAGGTATAGTTCGGCAAATATACCTGCTTAGAGCTGAAAACAGCTAAGGCCTTTAAGAAGTTGAATGGAACTTATTAACAATCTCTACAGCATCCTTTTAAGATGATAATTTATCTTTTTAAGTGTGTTCTGTAAAACCAGCAAAAAGTCTGATGGGAGTAAGAGCCCTGCATTATACACAGCTACAAGGTTTACTGCCTCCTATAGATTCTGCTGCAAGGCACACTACAGTGGACTATCAGGTAACTTATCTTGAAGAGATGTTTGACTGAGTTACTATAGCAATGCCAAGTTTGCAGAGGCAGAGGAAGGAACCACACCAATAGAAAAAAGCAACTGGACACAGAACACTGACAATCTTGTTTAGAAAACTTTATAGCATGAACAAGCCTGAAAATAAACACAAAGGTTCACTCCTTTGAGAGTTTACTGAAAATACATTCAGAGGCCTCAATAATATAAACACTTGATTTTGTCTTACTTATTTCAGTATATCAAGGAATTAACTGAGTTACATCAGGTAAACCTGGTGAACCTACGAGTAGATTATTTGGAAGTAACTGCATGAAATGCTTCTGATGACTCACAAAGGAACACTTTTGTCCCTCTAAGACATTGGTCATTGGGTAAAAGGTGGAAAGGAAGTAGGAAATAACTGTCTGCTGCAACAATATTTTAATCCACTTACAAAAAAATCTTCCTTGGAAAGGCCTTTTTTCCCCTTTTTCGTATCTCCAGTGGTGAGTTATCTAATCTCATCTCTGTATATTGCTAAACTCCACAGGGATCACCTTTACTTCCCAACTTTATCCTGGCCAGAGATTCAGACAAAAGATCCTTAATGTCTTTCCTTAAGTTCAGCTCTCATCTCTCAAATCTATTCCCTTCTCTTTCACAAAATGAAAGAAGTCTTTTTTAGAAATGCTTCCCCTTCTACCCTTAATTTTTTTCCTTTTCTTTCTTCTGGGGGAGGCAGGATGCTGTATCAAATCTCTCTTTTCTATAAATCAAAATTGCTTTGTGTGGAGCAAGTTGCTGTGGAGAATATATTTTTTTTTCCCTGTGTAAAAGGATTCTAAAATCATACTTTTAAAACTCATAGATCAAAAATACATGCTTGTTCTCCCTAAGTAACATTAATTTAGTCAAAAAACTCTGCACTTGAAAGAGTTAATAAAAATTCTAATTACAGGATAAGAAAGAAAGGTCAGACTCCACTTACATCATTGTGAAGGGCTTTTATTACACACTGCTATAAAACATATTTCTTTTTTCAGTTGCCATCCTCACAGGGTAACCTGCATACCAATAGGATCTCCAAAATGCCATGAAGCAAAATATATTTATCTGCTAAATTCTATGTACAGTAACCTAACAAATGCCAGAGAAAGAAAGATTGCCCTCTGCACAGTAATACTTGTGTAGATGTCTTCTTTATGCTAACAATGACAAGGCTCTCTAGGTTTGTACTGTACTCCAGAATGCACTTATTTCAAAAAACAGACTCTACATCAAAGAGAAAAGGTGCACATTTTAGGCACTGAGATACTTAATATAGTGAGCAAGTACTCTTTCATGAAGCATGCTAATTAAAAATATCTAATCCAGAAAGGAAAAACAGAAAACGTATATCCCAAGTGTTCTTGAGGAAATTAGACAGTGTATGTTTGGGAGTATCTATGCCTCTCTGTCCTGACTGGCCAACTAAATTCTGATTTTAAACTCTGTCTAAAGCTTCACAGAACTGTTATTTGATTAACTTGAGTGTGTTAGATAGTAAGTCTATACAAAAGAAGGGTGGCTCCAAATGTAATCATTGTAATTTCTTAACTCCAGCTGTGCAAGACAACAAACAAGAACTTTACTGTGGGACAAGTGTAAGTCAGAATAATTCTATTTTTTTTTTGATATATTACACTTCAAATCCAGTATCTGTGATTTAACACATACAAAGTTGTTTTTTATAGTTATTTTAATCATTTGCATCCCTAAATTCTTACAACTGCAAAGAAATATACATTAAAAAATGCAAGATTTACTGTTGGCTTTCATAAAACCAGTGTGTGCTGTCAGATGCATTAATTCAATATTTCATGTGATGTATGCTCAAAGTTAGCATGTAATTAATGAAGGAATGCCTGACTTTCCTTTTCTTAAGGAGTTTTTAAGAATCACATTCAAACAGTTGTGTCTGAGTTGCACTTTGTTTGCAGAGCCAGTACTGCCTGTCCAACATTTCCAAACAATAGATATTAGCAGAGAACTGTAAGGGTTCCATTTCACCACTTCTGCTGGCAATTCTATTAACTGTCTGTTTATCTTGTGGTCTAAATTTATGACAGGCCCATTTGCTGTGAGGCCTGGAGTTTCCTTGTTTACAATACTGCAAAGTAAAAGGTGACCTTTTTATTTTTGTTTAAAACCTTTCAACAGTTTGTTCTGCTCCAAAGATAGCACCTTAATAAGGTTTCAGGACAGAAAGCTCTCTTGATACTGTTTTCCTTTGGGGGGTACAGAGCACTGCATTAACTTACATAGACATTAGAAAACAATTTTAGAAGAAAATACAAACTTGACTAAAGAGTATATTCATAGATTAGAAAGCTGCTGCGCTAAGCTCATACCTGCCATTATGAAAAAGAAAAGAAAAGAAAACCCGGGGCGGGGGGGGGGGGGGAGATGGGGGAGGGGGGGATACATAGCTGGCTAAATAAACAGTTAAAACAGCCATTTAAACAGTTGCACCTATACACACAAGTAACAAAAGCATCGAGCACCTGGCGCAATTCTATCAGGACCTAATTCTGACAACAATATGCATCATTATATTGGGATCTGATAATGAGCAAACACTGGAGGCATTACATGTCTTTAGAAGAATCAGACTTCCTACCTTAGTAAGACAGATAGAAGGTAAGTCCCCCTTTAAAGAAAGTTGTAAGTAAAGCCAGGCAGCAGTTGCAGTAAATTGAGTCCTTTCAGTCACTGTATACATGCAGCAGTTCTGCAATAAGGGAAAAATATAATGGGAGGAGCAGCTGTGAACGAGTGACCTCCTGAAGCTGAGTTCTCTTTGTGAATCAAGCACTGAGAGCCAGTGCCTCTGATTTGCATGGATTATCTCCACTTGAACAGATACATTTAAATTAACTGGCACAGGGGCAGCGGGATGAAAAAAAAAGGGGGAAAAAAAAGAAGGAAGAGTGAGTGAGTGAAGGAGAGGGGAGCGGAGGAGAGCGAGGAAGGAGAGGAGATCGGGGCGCTTGGCTGGGTACGCTGGTTCAGGCAGCGCTGTGTCTCAGAAGAGCTACAGCTCCCTCTTCATGTCACAGTTGTAAGACGAGGAAAGCTGTCATTATGGTCGAGTTTAAAACAGGTTTTTCCGCCCCTCGGCCCCCCCAGCTTCTGATGGTCCATTTGATCAGATTTCTATAAACACTTAATAACTCAGTCTGTCATGCAGCTAGGGTTTTATACTGCAAGCCTCAAATGATTATAAATCTGGTAAACCCCACTAAATGATTTTAAACACAGAAATATTTTGAGCAGAGTAACTTGTACAAATGGAGATGGGATATTTCCAAGTGTGCCATGACAGATTTATTGTTTGTGAGTGTGCAGGTGTCTTTAAAATAGTTAAGGGAAGGCAGCATTCAAAGCACTTCTGTGCAGGAGAGTAACAGGATGGTGGTGTGTGCTCCAGCCAGTATTTTCAACATTATCTAAAATCTATCAAGACAAAAGAGATGCAAAAAATTTACATTCAACCGCTTCAGAATTTCTCCCTTATTACCATAAATACCACAAACATTACTTGTTGCACATTCCTGATTTGATTTAAATGCAGTACTTAAGCTGATTAGAGAAATACGAGAGTATGTTCAACCCTCTTCAACCTGCATCCAATCCAAGAGGAACCTTAACTAAACTTTGTTTCTTTTGTTTAGAGTACTTCAAATTAGTTATTTTTACACCAAAATATAGAATTTTGTGAACCTCTACAAGTATTCATTCCACTCCGAAAATCATGAACAGAAAGTAAAATGGCTGGTCATGTGTCTTTTCATTACCAGCTGAAAACAGGAAAGGATGAAATTAACATTTTTTAAGAATAATTATTTGGTAAGATCTGGTGAGACAAAATGTCCCATATTAGCAGTTAAAACATTTAACCTTTGTCTTGTTAAGAAGCATGTCTTGCTCTAAAATTCTGCTAACATGGTCAGAGATCAACAGAATGAAACCACCTACAAAGAAACCCAGGGCTAAATTCTATCTCTTGCTCATTTGCAGTTGAAGTAGAGTCCAATGTGAGTCCGTTGTGTTCCTCTTAGTGATTCACATTTCTGGGGTAAAGCCCTAGGAGTTCTCCTTGTAGGACCCCACCATTTATTGTAATGCAGATTCCAGAATGATGCCTCTATCTGAACAGAATATATCGTAAGTACTGTACTTAATCCAGTCATGAGAAATTGCTTCTTGGAAATAATCACATTTACAGTAAAATTTGCTGCAGATAAATGATTACATAGATATTGGACAAAGTACTGGAGAATATATTTGGATTTTCTAAGAAAGGCTATATGGCAGTTATTGGTGTCTGCCTGAGCCCCATAAAGTGCTTCCTCTGAGAAATGCTCTGGGTTCACTGGAAAAGGTTTGGGATTTTGATTATTTTATTATGAAAAGAGGGGGGGGATCCTTCAGCAAGACTCTGTGTATGTGAATATTTACCCTGATAATATTTAACCTCACCTAAATCTTATCTTTACCTGTGCAGTCTCCAGAACTTCTCAACCCTGTTCTTTGGTCATATATTATGTGTATGTTGGACCCAAAATTGTATTTCTAATTTTCTCTCTTGTTCTTTTTGCCATGACCACTCACTAGGTAATAACAGCTGAATTTGACTCCAGCAGGACACTCAGGAAACTAGTCACAATATCTAACCTGTATATGATAGCTGTGGAAAGCAGCCTCCCAGTTGATAGATGGCTTTGAAAAAGATGGACTGTGAACCAAATTTGCTCCTATTACTTTGCACCCTGCAATACACCTCTCAGTCCTGCAGTATGCCAGGCTGATAACGGCACAGCTGTTCAGTCCCAATAACCTGTACGTCACCAGCAAAAGGGATGCCCAGAAAAAGGAAGAAATATCCAGCAGTAAGAGGGATTTTCACCTTAAAGTTACACGTAAGAGGAAATGTAAGGAATTGAGACAGCCATGAAGGGTACATGACAAATTTCAGGGACAATGTAAACTGGATGCAGCAGCTGTGGGATGTCTTATTCTCTGGAAAGATATGGACGGCTGAAGTGTCATCTGCTAAAGTTCATGAAAAGATGTGCCTGGAGGCAGTGTTGAATGAAGATGTGTGTTTAAGGAAATGGTGTAACAAAAGTAAACTGAATGGGCAACTGGGGATTTATGGACACTTATTGAGAGAGAGGTCATATAAGAGATAGCTTAGAGGAGACTGGTGAGTCGGGGAAGCCTGCAACAAAAAAGAGCAAGTGGAACAGTCTGGATAACAGAGCAAAGCTAAAGAATATGCTTGCCATCTGGGAAACTGAAAAAGTACAGCAGACAAAACCAAAACAGAAGGTAGAAAGAAAGTGGAAAAGTTAATTCCAGCAAAAATTGTAGGAGACTAGGATCCAAAGAGGTGTATGAAGGGTGGAGAAATTTGTGAGAAGGTAAAAACAAAAGGAAGTCTCATCTGTGAGTAGAAGATAAAATCGACTAAGAATAAAAGTAGTGCCAACATGAACTGGGAGACTGTGTTAAACAACTAAGTTGTCACTAGATCAATTCCACAGAACAGGATGCGAGGTCATTTCCCAAGAAGGAGGATGTGAGATGTGGGTGCGAAGGGAAAAAAAAGATTTTGCTAGGAATAGGGAAGAATCATTTTTCTTTAAATTAAATTTTCTTCCCAGTGGGAAAATGACACTATGAAATTCCCACTGGGATAAATCAAAGATGATTACATGAAATCATTTCATTTTAGGTAGGGGAAAATGCCTAAAAAGTTAAGACTCATGGGATTGATATCTGGCTGACTGGAACTGAGATCCACATAGTTAAAAAAAGAACCTTAAGAAATACATGGAAGCCTTGGTAGAGATTCATTACATCATCAACCCTTCTTACTGTACACAAGAAGAAAATCTGGTCAATGAAAATTAAGCTATGGTTGAGTGGATGATCAGGAAAGAAAAGGTAAAACTATATATTGGGACCACAAGCCACCCAGGAAAGATGTAAAGACAGCATAAGTAAACTTCTTTAGCTACCTTCTAATAATCTGATAGATTAGAAAGGAATAAGAAAGGATGGCATGCATCAAACAGAATATGTTTGGGACAAATTAATGCATATGTTTACCAAAAAGCCAACAGCCAGTAAGAGATGTAACTATTGCTGTCTTTGTTCTAATAAGCAATATAGATGCTATGAGAAAACTGGTCCAGAAAGTAGTCCAAATACTGATCATGAGTTAAGCTCCTTTAAAAGAAATGTGAAAATCAGTAAAAATAAGATTTTATAGCTCTAAGGGCAAATTTTGATAATCTAGAAAGACTTATTAAAATTAAAAAGACTGATCTATTCAAGCCTTTGAATGTGGAAGAGCCTTGGAATTACTTTAAATCAAAGGTGCTAAAGCTATGGAATGTATAGCTGATTGATGGAGGGAGGGAAAGTGTTGGAAAGCGGTCAAGCCATTCCATGAAAAGGAAGAACACCTTCAAGAAGGTTATTATTGCTATGCAGGGCACAAGAGAAAGCAAAAAAAGACATATCAGCAAAGACAGATCTGGTTGAGAGGTCAAAATGCAAGGTAAAGTGAACACTGTCAATAGTCAAACTGCACAACTATTTTCAAGGGATATTGAAACACAGCAAAACAATCTTCATGCAAATAAAAGAGACCAAATAAAACATTGGACTTCAATACAAGGGGGAGTCAATGGAAATAAAGAAAATCTACCTACAGTTAAAAACTGAGTATTTTGTTTCTGTTTTCAGTAATATTGACCAGAGAGGAAACAGGATAAATAATGGGAAAGAAGACATGATAGAAATTATCAAGCTTTAAGCAAAGCTAGAATCACAGTGCACTCAGGCCAGGGGGAGGTATCAAATAAACTTCATTCCACAATTCTGACAAGAAAGGGAACATGAAATCGCAAACTTGGTAGGAAGCAGCTCAGGCATGATACTAGCTGACTGGAGAAAAGCAAATGTATTATCCATTTCTAAAAGGGAGACCTATGCAGCTACAAACCCATTAGTTTGACCTCAGTAGCTTTAGAAGAAATTTTGAAGGAAAGATAATTGAAGACAGGGAGGTAAATGGAAAATGGGATAACTTACAAAAAGGATTTACTAAAGATAGATCGTGCCAAGTGAATTTGTTATCTCTCTTTAATAAGATAACTGATTTTCTAGACAAAGGATTTGTGATGCATCCTATCTATATCTGTGCTGCATATGATACAGTATCACATAGGAAACAGGGGATTAGGAGAAGAGTTGTAAAGTGGATAAAAGATTGCTTAATGGATAGATGGCAACAGGTGGTATTGAAAGAAATAGCATCAAACTGCAGGAAGTTTACTAGCAGGAATTCTCAAAAATCATTCTCAGGATCAATCTTTATTTTTTTTAGGATCTAGGCATAAAGAGAGGAGATATGAAATCTGTAATTTCATTAAGCTAGGAAACAAAGTCATTACAAAAAGGATCACTGTTTTTTTTTTATTGCATAAAATATAGGTACCTGAATATTTTACACACACACATAAAATATGGCATTATAGTTTCAATAATAAAAAGGGAAATATTCATGCCATCCACAGGCCTGAGAGTATGGCCTTATCTGAAATTCTGTGCACAGTCTTTGTCGCTTGGAGTCAAGAAAATATGCTAAAACTGGAATAACTGCGGAGAAGTGCAACTGCAGTGGCTGGCAGACTGGAGAGCCACCACTTAGGAAGGAGAGTGAAATGCTTGACTGCTTTTGTCTGGCTAAGCAAAAAGCTGAAAGAGAATATGGCTGATGTCTATAAATGTATTTATTAGACACCAGGCTGAAAAAACAGCCATATAAAGCTATAGGATAAGGCTGACAAAGGAAAAGCAGCTCATGCTTAGATAAGAAATGCAGAGATGATTCCAGCCATCAGAAACGTGAATTTTCCAGTCCCCAAATAGCTGTAGTAGGGGTAAAAAAACCCACTAAAATTAACTGCATTTTAATGGAGAATGATTCTTTTATTGAAGAAGTCATCTCACCAGGTTGCCTATGCAATTAGAAGAATAGACTCGAGAGATTCCTTCCCTTTGTTCCCAGTTTCTGTAATATATTCCATTGAACTTGGTGACCTGTCATGTGTCTTCTCCCTCCCCCTTTTTAATGCCAATCAGTGTCTTTGGTGTTGCTGAAGAATCGAGCAGATTCAATGGTGTATCTGTCATGCTTCAGAATATGCTGTCCGTGGATGCACCGTGCATTCTTCCCACTTCTACCCTTCATTTTGAAACATGTCTGATAAGGAAAGATTATGTCATAGATATAGCAATTATTTTAGCATCCAGTACAGCATGTTAGGCCCTCCATCCAAGATAGCTCGGAAAAAGAAAAGGAACATTGAAAGGAATAAAATAATCTAGTGAGAAAAGACAAGAGTGCAGGAAAATATTACTGGAGCAAAAGGAATAAGAAAAGCATATTATCTTTTAGCATGACTGAGATCACAGAGCAAGTCAGGCAGAGTTAGAGTGAAGGATGTAGGAAAGATTAGAGAAAATGGACAAAGAAATTCAAAAACATTTTTTAACCTTACAAGAGGCTTGATTTTGATTCACTTATGAAAGAGGGCCCTTTGATTTATTTAAATCCACGTGAACATCCTTGCTCTGCAATTGTACAACCTGTTAACAATTCTCTGTTGATTAGACAATGGAAAAGCAGAAAAGAACCAATCATGGTTGTAATGGCAGAAAAGCCAAATACACGCTAACAACTGGATATCATGTTGATAGGACATTGCTACATCCTGGAAAGGAGAGTCTGGCAGATATAACTCAGTATCTACAAAGTCTGATTAATATGCAAAAGCCCAAATGTGATTGCTGTTGGTGCTATTTTGTTTATTCCCATTTCCAGTATGGCCAGATGTGAACATCAACAGCAACCAAACACATTCGGATAAAATAAGAGCTCCTAGATTTCTCATAACTCATAAATCTATATACAAACTGTAACTAAACCCCAAATATCCAAAATAACCATTATCAAAAGGTTCTACCTAAAGTACTTCTGGCAGAGTCAGAGCTGATTAATTCCAGAAAGAAGAGCATATGATCTGGTTTCCTAAGGAGGAAAGAAGAAGAAATCAGATCCTTGGTGACCCTTTAAATGAAGCCTTTGAAGGAGGCAGAGCCTTCTGGCTGAAGTAATTTCATTGAGAAAAGCAGCTTTGTTCAACTGAAGAAGTTTTGACAAAGTGAGTAGATTCCAAGGAAGGCTCTGAGGAAACTTTAGTTCCCTTGTAATTCATTTTGTAGAGGTGAAGAAATGTGATGCAGCAGCAGTGCAGCTGTCTGCGAGTCTTGGACCCTGCAGAACAAAGCTAGAAAAGAATTCTACAACTAAATCTGCAATTTCCAAACGTTTTTCTTCCCCCCCCCCCCCCCAATTTGTGCCAAAATCTTCATAAAAAACAAAACAAACCGCCATAGAAACAACCTGTCTGAACAACAACCGATCTTCAGGTTTCAGCCTGGAGGCAGCTCAAGTCTAACCTGCCAAGGAGATATTAGGGCATGCATGTGGAATTCACACTCAAACTAATCCACTGAGAAGCTGAGAATCCACATCTCAAGAAAAAATTAATTGAAACAAATGTTCCAGAGATTTTTCACAAAATGTACAATCTATGAAAAAAAGAAATTGGTACCTGGTGAGAAACTATTTCATTCACAAATTTCTGTATGAGTTTAATTCTTCTGTATGCTTACAGATACATATGAGTCTTTTCTTAGTTTGGAAAGACTCTGTAAAGTAGTTTCATAACTTGTACCAAAAAATGGAAAAATTGATGCTTTTTATAGTTTGAAGTTTACCTATAATGTTTGTAGGCGATGAACTTGCTAGTTCAGCCTTTCAAACCCTACATAAAGAGATAGTAGAAAATGCATTTTAAACAAATTTAGCGCCAGAAGAAAAAGGAGTAAAACAGAATATTCCAGAAAATACTGAAACTATTACTGGTATTTTACTTGTAATGACAGCTTTCCTGCACTTTTATATAGCATAGAGTGCCTGTTAGGCTGAAATGTGGCGGATAATCTTTATAGAAGAGGGATGAAATTGAAATCCAAAGTCAAAGACTGTATAGTGTAATGAGCAATAGACAGGCTATGCATTTAATTCCATTAAGTGAAATGTATTTAATTAACAAAAGTGTTAGCAGAATTAAAACCTCACACTAAAGGAATGTGAAAATCATCAGTGGCAGCTAAAAAGCTGCTACAATATGGCACATATTTCAGAACAACTGAGGCTGATGTGGCATTAAATACATATGAAATGAATAAAAAAAAAAACCTGACAAAATTGTAGCAAAATTTGAATGCTAATTTATGGCACCTACTGAAAGAATCAGGACAGCAGATCATCTGCATATAAATGGCCTCAACACATTTCTCAGTGCCAGTCTCTTATCCTGCTCAAAAGGAAACAAATCACTTTTTTTTAAGTAGAGTAAGGCAAGAAATGGTCAAACAGGAGTTTCATTAGTTGAAGAACAATAGTATTAATAGTTTTTTTAATATAGTCTAGCAAAATTAAGAAATGGTTGAAAATGAGGTATGGATGAGAAAAAGCAAGAAAGAAAGCACAAGAACTAAAATAAAATATCAAAATAAGCCTCCATATTAAAGAAAGAATGCCTACACATAGATACCATGTTATGCGTAATTATGCTAACTGACCCTCTGAATTTATAATAAGAAATAGTTTTATATATTGTGAGGCTCTGAGAATCAAAGAGGATTCTACACAGGGAAACAAATGCTACCATAAATACCAGGTGGCAGAATAAGGTATAATACTATAGACTTCCAAATACTAGTATGTAACATCTCTGCCCATAATCAACGTAATTATAGAGGCAAAGAAGACAATATGAGTAAATTTATTGTATTAATAGTTGTATTCTTATCCACCTTCAAATAATGTTTTTTAAAGCAAATGAAAACAAATATTAAAAAAAAAATCTATGGGATCTAAATATTTTTTAAAATTGCATGAAACAAAAATAATTTTAGATTTTTATTTTCTTTTCATAAAACTATTCTGTCTTTATTATGCACCTCTGAGGGCCAGCTGTTTCTTGCAACAACAATTGCATTAAATTTCTGAAGTGCCTGAAGTTTTGCTTTTCTAAATATATAAATGAAAGCTTGTATGTATATAAATGAGTTCAGCAAGAAAAAATTAAAAACCAGCATGTGTGTTGATGAATAATGAATAAAAAATCTAAGACGTTTGATTTATTTAATGTGTGATTCTGTTTTACCAAGATTAGCACAAATTTCAGAAATCCTCTATTTTAGAAGTGTGATTTACTAGTATTCAAGATTATGTATCAGTGAATTCTTTAGAACTGCAGTCATCACATCTGATTACATTGCTTGATGTTACAGTATAACATTTCGTATAACTTTATAACATCTTCTTTTTTCTTTTTTTTTTTTTTTGAATGGCCAGCTAAAACAAATGGAATGACAGGAAGGGATTTGTGAGAATTCGTGTAAGTATAGCTGTATTTTCTGAGCTACTTGGGAGTTCTTCCGCTTGTGTCTTATGAATGTAATATCATCAAAGAAGACAAAAGAGTCAGTCTATTGTCATTATAAAAGATCAAGTGTCTCTTCTCTCTGTAAATACAGTATTAGTGTTTCTGCCTTTAATTGCAGGAATGGCTCAAGAGGTGAGCGGGATATTTAATGACTCCCTCACACACTTTCTGAGTAGCACTGAAGTCTAAATCATCCTCTGTGGGTCTTTACCCCATTAGCTGCCTTAGGGCTTCACCCACGTGCTCCCCTGTAAGACAATTTACAGGGGAGCTCCAAATTCTGCACCTTGCACTATGTACCTGGAGTACAAGGTCCTCTTGCTGAGGCTGCTCAGTGCCCTTTCTGGATCTACAGCTTAGTATTCACTTCACTGTTTTCTGACCTTTGTTTTTGCAATTGAAAAAAGGTCTGTTAACATGACAGATAGGCATTTTCTAGGCAAGTAACTGATTCACTTGGAGATGGTTGGTATTTTCCTGGCATTAGCTCACGTTTTTTATTTTCTGGTTTGATCATCCCCAAAAGACTCTGTTGATTTCGGTTCATGCAGTGCAACAGAAGATTAGTTGAGTGGATGCAATAATGTTTGTACAACAAACATCATACAGCAATCTCCTCTCCTCTCTCCAATTACCAAGGCAGTATTTTAATATATGAAATGTTCATTTTGCAAATATCCTTTTGAGATTTGCTATATAATTTCAGGAATATCGTAATAAGGTGCATTAAATAACACCCAACCGAGAGTGGTCTCATTTCATACTTGGATCCCTAAAAGGATTAGGTTATTCTTTAGTTTCATATTTTCTATTTCTACTAAATTTGGTATAACTGTACAAAGTACATAAAATTAAACATATTTATTTCATGGAATTAAGGAGAAAAATCTGACTAAAGAAATATATTTTTAAAGACTAGGAATTGTATGTTGCTTGCTAATCCCAGAGCATACTAATAAAACCCATCATTAAATAATTTAAATACAAATCTTGGAGCCTCATCTTTCTAACTATATATTCAAAAAGGAGAGAGAGAAAGAGCTACTCCTTCAAAGAGCACTCCAGGTCACCTAAGTTAGGTAGGAACCCCAACCCCTCATTTTACCTCTAAACTGTGAAGCAGCAACAGCAAGTTTCCTGAGGAAGCGGATTAATTAAATGAATCTGTGGTCTTTTGTTCCAGGTGAGTGTCAGGAGCAGTTCTGGGATTTCAGTGTCAAAGATTAACACGTTTATTTTTAGTTCTTTTTCACAAGCAGCTAATGGATGTTGATACCCTTTTACTGTTACAATTAGTGGCAATTTGGTGTCTATTCTGACATTGTTTTGAGAATCTTATCCCTGGAAATTTGAATGGTAAAACTAGCTATTTTTTTTGGTGGTGTTTTGTTTTTGACCAGGAACTTCCATTTCCTAAATTATTTTTATTAACTTCTCTTACTTCTTGTTTTAGCAATCCAGATCCTCTTCTGCTTTTCAGAAGTGAATGAAAATAGTCTAGGCACACATGAGTTTTAGCACCTGGATAAGTTAAACCTTTCAGTTCTCTGTCTGCCTTCAGGAAGCTCTTTTTCATTAAAAGTGATTTGCATACTACCGAAGTGTGCTCCCTTGTAAGTCTTGAAGATGATTCGAAACAGAGGGCTGATGGGCAAAAATCAATGAAATTGCTAAAGGAGAATTAATAAGGTCAGTAAATTGTAAATCATTTTTTAAAGAAATCTTTCTGGGTTAGTTTTCTGTTTGCTCAGGAATTCAGGCAGTCCTATTCTTCATGCAAGTCTTACTTTTTAATTCATCACATTTATTTTTGCAGAGAAGCAATACTAAAGATTGAATTTAAGCAACCACTTTAGCATTTTCCACTGGGTTATGCAATGCAAAGAAATTACTCCATGAAGAGTGTAAAGCTTATCCACCTTTTTGTTACTGTGTCACTTTCTGGTGACTCTTTGTTGTATGCTTTGTCCTGTTATTAATATTCATGGTTTTATTACAGTAGCAGGCCTTTATTCAGCAAACCTGATTTATGCATACATCTCATCTTGCAAAACCCTAGGAAGGAGTGAGCAGGGTTATGAAACCCCCAGATATATTTACCAGTGCATATATAATGTGGTTTATTTTGGACTGGTCTGTAAAGTTGCTGCCTCTTATGACAGTACCGAGTATGTGGAAGAAGCAAAGGCAGGTTCACTTGTGTCATGTCTAGGCATTGCTTCAAGAACATAGGCTGCTTGAAACAGTGCTCTCTCCTCTGCCACTCCTGGCTCAAGCTGAAATAACCCAACTCTGCTTCTTTCCCTTATCTATATCTGTAAGCAAGTCTTTGGTACTTTTGTGGGTTTCACTCCGAAACTCACTGTGCAGGAAAAATATTAATTTGTAAAGTCCTATTGGATGTACCTGGCAAGCTTTTAAGATTTTGCTCTCAGAGGAATAGCAGCTGTGAACACTGACTGATGTGGGATGGTTGGGAAAGCAGAGGAACATTTCAGTTGTGGTGAGGGGAAATAAGTTTATTGCTAGCATTTCCTTTATGATGACAGGGACTACTTCAAGCTGATGACAGTCAGAGACAGCTGGGTTCTGCTTTTGCAAAAAGAAAGCATTGCAGGGAATATAAATATCACCTGCCCAAAACCAAACACTGAGAGACAGAGGCACACATGTGCACTATGCATATGTTCAGCCTTAGTGTGTAGTATAAGTCTATGTCTTACCCTCCAAAAGACCTCTAAGATCCATTTTATATTTAGTGGACATAATCACACAAACAAAACTGGTCGTGTGTGCATGGGGGAGATGGGAACGGAGAGAAAAAAGGTGCAAAATACCAAAAAATGAGCCAAATGCAACTTTTCAGAGATCTATCCAAAAACACTAGGTCTGGCTCTGGCAGTTGACTAAACTCAATATTTATGCTTTTCAAAGTATTTCCTAGGCTAATTATGGAGAAATAGAAGGAAATACTGTATTTAGTACAGATATGTTAGGAGGTAATAAGTGCTTCCTTTGAAGCTGATTTGAGCTTAGGTTGCTCAATACCTTGCAGAATCAGGCTTCTGCTGAGAGCTTATTCATCCTGAATCGTACCAACATGACTATATATGACAGACAGAGACGTAAAGAAAAATCCATGTCATACGGACACAGTTTTGTTGACTTCAGTGGTATGTCACACATCTGAATCAGGCTGAGTTTGTTCTTGCAGCTATAGACTGTATTTAAAGAAACCATATTAAAGAAAATCAAGTAGAAAAAAAAAATTGTTATAATTAAGAAATAAAATCATTATTTTGCCAAAAATAGGATGAAATTCAGTAATATGTTTCTGTATTTGCTTCTACAAAACAAAAATGAAATAAAAATAGTTTGCACTGTAGCTGTTTATGATGAGAAAACATTAAATAGTTTTTTTCATCCGGTATTTAATGACAGTGAAGACTGAAATGGCTCAGAATTTTATTTATAGCAGATTTCTATCTTCATTGCTACATAAATTTAGACCGATACAAATGTATCCATCTGTGTTCAGCACTCCTGAAAAAGGCATTAAAGCAAGGCAAATTCCCCCTCCTTCTCTTTCAGTAGAAGTATACTACATGGAGAAGAATTATATAATTTACAATATGAACAAATGCTATCAGCTTTTTCTCATGCATACTGCAAATTGTTCTCTCACAGAAATGTTCTACATTTTAACATTTTTGCAAACTCAGTTACTCTTTTCTGGCCAGAATCTTGTGCATCTTATTTGATGAGAAATGCATTCATTCTCATGAATATCATGTAAAATTCATTAACGTCTCTATGAAATTGCTGTCAGTGGTGTTAAACCTGACACAAAGTGAATAACAGTAAATGGAAATCTTAAAAACATTTTTCATCAGGTTTTTTGGTGTTGATATTAAAACATATATTAATAGTATAGTTAATATAATACAACTTCAATGCAATAATATCAGGAAGATTATTATTAAGATTATCTATTTTATACAAATACATTGTAAAAGCACTGAAAACATTATGTGTGTATAGTCTTCATAGAATGCTTCAGAATTTCTCAAATTTCAGAACTAAAAAAAAGATAAAAGTAGCTTAATATCATGATTCCCATTTTACAGGTCAGGAAATTTGGTATTTAGAAAAGGTCTCATCTAGTATTCTCTGCACATCTCAAATTACTATACTCCATGTAGGATTCTGGAAATGATTTAACATCATGACTAAATTAAACAAATTTAAAACAACAACAAAAAAAATTGGTATCTGTTCCCATAATCTTATTAGGTAAGTGAATTGCAGAGAAAATTCAGCAGCAGGGTTGGGGACCTTTTATCTACATAATCCCCTTTCCATCAAGAAGCCCCTCACATTCTTGAAATTCTCAAAAGAAACATTTCATTGTAATCACTGATTAAGTACTTTATTTTACAAAGATTTTGTTTTACAGCTCTCTATATCCTTATTGGTCTGAATTCAGAGGGGTTGAAAACTCATCAATTAAACAATTCGAAACACTGAAATTATTTGAGAGTTCTTTATTTTAGTTCACTGTTTTCCAGACAAAGAAAGTCACTAAGTATATATATATTCTGCTATTCTAAAGCAGAATGTCAAAATATGTACATACTTATGTAGGATTCTCTATGAACAGAAGTTGACTTAAGACATTACAAGTCAACATTAGCTGTGAAAGGGCACTGGAAAGAATTGACTACCCATTTATGGGGCCCAAAGCATCTGTTATTATGACCTATTCCTTAGCTCTCAGTGGTGTGCCAGCATACAGCAACCTTGTAGGGAGTGTAGAGGTGCAGATGGCAACTCAGTGGTGGGCCATATTCCAGCACTTACACTCAAATATCCGTCTCCAATTACTGAGACAAATTCTTGCTGCACTGAAGAAAGGGTTAAATAAGAAAAGCATAGCTGTTAAAGACATTGACTGGTTTCTTTTGTTTTTATGGCTTGTATTCTGAGTGTACAGCTAGTGCGCTGAAGATTACACTTCTAGCTCTGAACAACCCCTGTCTGATGATGGTAGTGGTGAGAAGCACATGCTCAACACTTCAGTGCTGAACAACATATATTTTTGATACACCACAGACCAAGAATTTAATTTCAAAATGTCTCCCTTCTGTATGAAAAAAAACACTGGAAGCCTTCAAAATCAAGCGTGTATCATCTTAATCAGCCAAACCCCTTATCCCATCCAAAATTCAGTAATTCTGCAACTTCCCATGCCGCCTTTTCATTGCTTTTTGTTTGGTTCTCTTCCCAACACCCTTCCATCATTAAATATTCCTAAATAACAATGCTTTGTGCCATTTTCACTCTATCTTCATTACTGTCAATACAGACTGCTTCTCCAAGGGAGATAATTATGTCAAAAGAGCTTATTCCTCCCTGAATGTTCAATGAATTACTCCACAACTAGACTGCTCCTGGATGTCCAAGATGTTAGGGCCTGTATGAGGAGAGAAACCTGCATGAGGATCAAAGATCCAGAGATCTGGTAGCATTTGAATGAAATCCTCCTTGCCGCTTACAAGCATTTCTCCAGTCTACACACACCTATTTGGACCGATTTGAGTCCAAATAGGTATGTGGACGTACGTATTTGGACTGATCTGAGGAGTCCTAGCACTGACTTTCACATCAGAACCATCCCCCCTTTCCCCAACCACATCCTTGTGACTTGAATGGGATTTTCTGTAATCTTTTCTGATGTTGTACCCTGATTCCTGTGATAGAAACTAATGGTGTCATAAACACTATTAGTTAATTTAATAAATTTAATTTAATTTAATTTTATAAATTCTCACCATTTTCCAATTCCTTTTCCCAAAGAAAACACATTGTAGTTAAAGGTCATCCACTAACACAGATACACCTCTCTCCACCAGTAAACTTGAAAGTCAAATATATTTTGTGAGCCCACAGCTGAAACTGCAACAGTCACTTGGTGTGACTCTCTTTTCTTTAAAAAAGAAAAAAAAATAAAAGTAGTAAGCTTTTGTATTAGTCTAACCACATGGATAATGCATTAATATGGTCACAAGTTCTCACACAGATGTCTACTATGTTGTGAAATGGAAGACTATATTACATTGTGAGCATCAGGACAGGCTTATCCTAGAGTGTTTGACACTGCAACCCAGTTAAGATTCCAGCAAGAGCGATAAACTTACAATGTCTTGATCCACAGCAAACCCTCTCCTCCAGCTGCGCAATGACAGCCTCTCCATTCTTAATGACTGATTTACGGTGATCTGGCTGCAAGATTTTTGGTGATAGCTATGTCAGTATAACTCCTTACCAATGAAAACTGGTATTTTGCAACTTTGGTGGAATCAGCCCCAGCTGATACAAGCAAAAAAAGTACTACTCTTCTTTCAGAAAAAAAAAATAAATCAGGGAATATTATCTGTTAATCTATCTTAAATGCATGACTTCAGTTTGTAAACTGATGCAACTTTCTTGTGTAAATATATCCAGGATGACAATACTGTGACGATAAACAAGGACTGTTACTATAATGAGCGGGGAAAGTACTACTATCGTACTGCATGTATGAGCAAGCTGAACTGATGTTCAGGATGCTGTTCATGCAGAGGGAAAAAGTGCAAAAAGTACTTGGAAAATAAATACATTAAAGTGAGACCTTTTTAGGCATGAGAATACCAATGGAAGTTAGGAAACAGAAGCAAAAGGTCATGGTTTGTGTTTAATATAGGTTATAAAAAAAATTCTGAGGATAGATGTTAAGTAGTCCACTTGATAAACTGATTTCTTGATTACTTCTGATGGATTCAACCAAGACTGGAAATGAGTTGAAATCTTTCCACTCCTCTATGTCCTCTTCTGAAAGTCAGTTTAAGAAAAAAAGTATGAAAATACTAAAGCTAAAACAAAATGAATAAATTTAATGGCTTTCTAACTGCAGTGGAGTAGAAAACCTAACTCATTGTTACTGTATCCAAAGCATTTTAAAAGTACAAGCAAGGGATGCATCTCTATCATCTGAGTTTAATATAAAATCATGTTCCTCTCCTGTCACACACAGAATTTGTTATAGATTTTATCTGCAATAAAAGCTATGTCTGTAGTGCCACATAATACATTTGTAAAGGTTAGAGATATTTTAACCCACATCTGTGACCAGAATTTTAATGACAAGCATATCTTCTGAAGCAATACTTAGAGAAGAAAACTCTTCTGTAGATATTAATGCAAATCAGTCTAGAACAGTGCCTAAACAGCATTGCAATAGGGTCATTGTGAATCATGTCCTTGAAATTACAAATATGTGACATAAGTAAAAATATATTATTACAAATTCTGTCAATCTCCTGCCCTTGTCGGGGGTTTCTGGTTTTGCAATCCAGAGTGATTAAACCATTTTATTGCTTAAACTGTCACAAAGACCTGCAAAATAGAACAGCAGAATTACTTTAATGACTTTCTTTTTGAAATACACATTCTTAGAAACCATGCATAATGAGCAGTGAATTCACAGATGTATTGTTTCTGTCCATTTGTATTTCATTTTCAGAAAGTTCATTTATTTTCACCTTGAACCTTTGCGAATTATGAGAAAAAATAGGGAAACAAACACCCCATCAATAGTAGTTTTATTCATGTCCAAGTTCTTGAACAGTCAAATTTTAAATTTGAAACTGGAAAGATTTTAACTTGGGAAATTAAAATTTTGGTGTAGAAAAGTGGCAATTTCCCCTTTAATCAGCCTCTCATTGGTAAAACTTCTGTGGGACTACAATGTTTGGTTTAATCGGTTTTTGTTCTTTTAGTTGATTCAAGCTGATGTTCTGCAAGATGTAGTTCAGCAGTACCCAGTACCTTCTTAGAAAAAAACTCACTATAGCTTAAATGAATAAGAGGTCTGTCATATGGGTTCCACTAAGAAAATGGGATTGATGATTTGAACTTGTTTCACTAATGTAGAGCAAGAGAAGTAGGACTGTCTTCCTGCTTAAAAAAAGAAAAAAAAAAAAAAGAAGATAGATAACCAAAATAAACTCTTGGGTTATAGGTCTCTGGCCATAACTACTCATACTACTTAAGGCTTATTTTGGCATCTAATCATCTTTAATAGAACTGCAAGACTCGGTTTGAGTAAATGTTAATTCACTTAGTGGACTCCATACAAAGTTTCAACTTTTACCTTTTCCCCTTAAAACAACAAGTTTGTAGAAAGCATTGGCAAAAGTCTTGTTTTGATTAACCTTTTATCTTCAAGCCTTAGATCAGTATCAGGACATTTTTTTCTCTTTTCATTCATAATCCATTTTAGAAAATACTGTTGATGTTTGCAGCATTACTGAACCTCCAGGTTACATTTTTAATTATTCATAAGGCTTGTGTAGCATAAAATAAAACTGTTTGCTTTTAGGGGACATCTGCTATAAATAAAATGATAGCCATAAATTTTCCAAGATGGCCATCACCTACCTAGTTGCTACAGAGGCAAAAAGTCTTTGCTTCCCAGAGCAGGTTCCTTTTCAGCCTCTTGCCAGGAGGTCAACAGCATTTACTTTTGTGCTTTTCCTAAATACCCTCCCCCTCTTTAATGAAATTAACATGTAATGCTTTCAACGCCTGAACATATCAGCTTTCACTCTTTAAGGAAACATGTGAACATCATTAAAACATAGTTTCTTTCTCTGTTTTCAAAAATATTTCCTTAACAAACTTTATGAAATTCAAACTCAGGGAGTTCATTCTGATGCTGTCTTTAATAAAGAGGCATCTGCTATTGCTGATAAATGCAGGCATCTGTTATCATTTCTGGTAGGACCCCCTATCTTCATGAGCAGGGAGATCTCAACGTGGAAATAAGATTTAGTATAAAGGTGCTACCACTGGAGCCCGATTAGGTATTTGCTTTATTCTTATGAACACTGTTCAGATCGATTCATCTTTTGCTTAGCAAAGGAAAAGAAATGAAAGGAATTCTTAATTACATTGTTGCTGCCACAATATTAAATGCTACACTGCGCCATAAGGAAGGCCATGCATAGCTCTTGTCTCCTGAGAAGATTCACAGCACAGCTGGGGAGTGGGATTGCCGTTGATCTCTTTTTAAATCACACTCTTCTCTGTAGTGGTTTTCTTAATAAGCTTGTTAAGACGAGAATGAATTAGGAGTGAGCTGATGACTTGCTCACCTCAGAGAGGCAAGAATTATGTTCTTGCATTCTTTGAAAAGTTCATGGGCAGCATCTACTCAGGTTTTCTGTGTGCCTTTTCTTCATGAGGTTCTCAAATATCTGAACTGTGGTAGGCCTTGGCATTTTTATAGTGTATTTGCCTTCCGGTATGTAAAGAGCAAAGGTGCTTTTCAAGTCGAGCAGGATATGAAGACTCCTTCTCTGGCAAGATAACCTCAAATTGTTTTGCAACTGGCTGAGACTGAAGTAAGTGCTTTTGATGAATGAGCCAAAATGACATGTTTGGGGATGAAGTAAGGTGCTTGATGCAGTTTTTTGAAACAGCAGCCATGGTAAGTGCTTGAAATATAGATTTTTCTACTCAATTTCTTTAGGATGAGCTAGTTAGACTTTTTAGTTGCAGCTTTTGATATCAAAATCCCGTATTGCTATTAGATAATGACATTAAAGTAGGTTAGAAACTGTAACTAGCAACCCCAGCCTTGAACAGTCATGAATCAATTCTAACCCCAAAATGAGTGCAAGAGCATTTCTTTTTTAGACTGAAATTTGGGATTCTTATATAGACATGTGACCACTACAGTGGGATGATAAGGAAAACAAGAAATATTCTGGGACTTATGATATCTCGGTAAAAGGTGATAACAGAAATAATAGCATTGCATGTGGGACTCCCTTGCTTCTGTCATTGGAGAAATATCTCATGCGAGCAATGAACAGGCAACACATCTTTATGCTGTTTTACCTTTTTCTTCTATAGTATCTTATTTGTACTTTGCTACAAAAGGAGCTCTAAAACTGCGTTTTGCTATTTTTTATATGGCATACAAAAAGATGTGTTCTTAATAGTACCTCCCTAGTGAGAGTTTAATACTTAGGCATCTCTGATATCTATTTTGTAAGGTACAACTCTCTGGGACACTTGGAGAGAAATAGATAAAATTAATATGGTTTAATTAGGCTACAACTTCACTTAACTCAGTTTGGAACTAATGACAAATGAGTGCAAATGTTAATACTTTATATACTTATTTTCATTAGTTAAAGCCTGTTATATGTATGTCCTCTCTTCTTTCACACCAGTTTCCTGAATGGGAGGAATAGGAAAGCATGAAGAAACAGAGGGAATTCTAGAGAATTTGGGAATTCCTAAGTGCTAGAACCAGACTAAGAAGTCTTGCACTATGCAAGGGGTGGAGAAGCTGAAGGACAAGGACACCTGCTTATTTTCCATAGAAGATAAAATCCATTTTCAGTCTGTGAATAAACATGCATTTCCTATTTCATATCAGATCCCAAATTCTCTATAGATTTTTGTTTTCCTTTTAATTTTTCTTCAGAGAAAACTTGCTTCAGATTTATGGCAGTCTTTTCTAGTGATAAGATGCTTTCCAAATAAATATTCTGATTTAATGCCTTTTTGTTCCAATATATGAATTTCAGCCTGAACTATAGGCAAAACTGGAAAAGTGCCTTTTGTATTAGACTATAGAATGATATGAGTTTTGAGACACTGACAAATTCTTAATTGTGCAAATTTATGGCCTGATCTTGGAAGGTCTGATTACTTTCTTCTTATTCAATGCTCAAATTATTCACATACTTGTATTCATTTTCCTAGAATACAGGCCTTATAAGATACACAGGTCTTCATGAGGCAGTCTCTAAACAAACCTAATTAAAATATAAGGGTTAAAATAAAGTTTCAGATATATCCCCTTTAGAAAACTATATAGGCCTTATGACTGTCATCAAATATAGACAATATCTGTGAGCCATTTATTAGAAAAAAAAAAAAGAAATACAAAGACAAGGGGGAAGGAATTTTTTAATAGGGTGCTGCAAATAATCTGTTTCTCAACCAATCTAATCCTAGAAAATCTTGAATCTTTATTGTTCTTCAGATTAGCAAAACTTTTAACAGTGATAGGGCTAGTAAGGCTAATGACCTGAATATTTAAAAGCACAACTGAGAATGAAAAATAAATAACAACATTGCTAGTTATTGACAGTGACTGTCCAGCCTGCAGTAGCCTACCTATACTTCATATTTATAAAATATTACTACCCTTATTTTTCAAATATGCATTTCTCCTTTCTTTTCTGTAACTTGTTTATATCTATGTCTTGTCTTATATATAAAATGCAAACTACTGTGAACTCAGTCTCATCATTAGTTGCTTTTTTTTTCCACTTCAGATTTTATATCCTAATGGCATAGGCGTTTTAGGATCAGCAAAACCAAATCTTGTTCTCAAGAGACTTGGCTTGCTCTGAGATGTTAAGCTAATTACCCATTGAATGAATAGCTATGAAATACCAATAAAGAAGTTCTTTCAGATTCTTTATGTGTTTCAGATACTCATGTTTAAAAGTGTTATTATTTTTTTATGAGTTATACTGTGATCTTATGACAATAAAATGTGTTGGTTTTTTTTTAACTGATTTTCCATTATGATACTTCGCAACTTTTAGCATATTGGAACTGTATCAGCATCTTCAAGAGAATATAAGTAAATTTTGTATCTAACTTCCTGAGTTTCAAGGAGAACTGAGCATTGGCCATGAGCATCAGCCTTATAACATCCTGTTCCGGTTTAATGCATCTCTCTCTTTGTCTTTTCTAGCAACAACTGGAGACAGTCTTACAAGGAGAGACCACTAGACTGCTCCTAGTGGGTTCCCCTTTGCAGGATAGGTTACACCTTAGTGCATTGTTCTTGCAGGCTGTAACTGTGATACAGATAAGGAGGACAACTCCAATACTTAGCCCATAAGCATAGATGCACGGAGGCAGATGATGAAACACCTTAACCCTTACTTGGTCAATACAGCTGATTTACTGGTTATTTTTATGTTATATACACATTGACAGTTGCTCACCCACTGTCAGACTCACAGTGAAAAACTCGAATGGTTCAGCTTAAAGTGAATTATATATATATGTCTCAGCCACTGTTAGATTATATGAAACTTTTATACATATTACTTTTATGTAACTGGTGCTCTACATATTTGAGAAGTGTTTTGAAGAGGGTTTTTTGTATTTTTAATGTATGGGTACTTAAGCTTTTTTTCTCCCTGATCTGTAATACAGCTCTAATTATAGTAGTTAAAGGTGAAGAAACAGTTAGAAATTTAGAAAAATGCATCCAACTTAATTTTACATAAAACTAAGTCACAAATTTAGACCAATAATAGAAAGGGATTGTTTTCCTTATAGGAAAACTAAAAAAAAAAAAAAAAAAAAAGAGTTATTTTCTGATCCAGAGTGATATACAATATTCTAGTCTGGCTCAATGATTTATGGATATACAAACTTAAACCTGTAGCTGATCAAGAACTGAAAAATGTTTTGGAATAAGTACTTTTGCTTGCCAGTTTAATTTCTTTCTTACAAAGGATCTATCCTTCCAAAAGAGTGGTGGTCCCTGGCTGATAGAGAAACTGAACATGGAGTGTATGAAATATAACAAACACCCTGACTAAAAAAAAACATATTAGCTGGCAACTTTATACATAAATAATAAGTTTGAAAATCGTGTTTTTAATAAGGCAGGGTGTTTTGTTGATCCCTGCAGTAGGAAGGTTGTAATAATTCATGCACAAACTGACTAGGGAGAGACTGCCAGACTCCAGGACAAACAGTCATGAGGAAAGTCCCAGCAGCAAGGAAAGTGGAGGGTTAGTACATTAAGTAGAAACTTTGTGAGATCTGGGAGATCAAAAGCACATTGTTTAGAAATAGGTCCAAGGAGCTTGAGGCATACACAGACGTCCTTCCTGCGTCCAGCTGCAACGAGAGTCTTGCAGCTGCAGCTCAGGTAATGGGACAGACCTTGATCCTTTGTTTCAGGATGCAGTTTTCATCTAAGATTTCAACAGCCAAATCTTGGATTTTGGATGCTTAAATTTTTTTTTTTTTTTTTTTTTTTCATGCCTGGAACATCTTTAGATATGTACAGGTATGCACTGTGCAGTTTGGGCAGCTATGATAAATGGGAAATCTCTATAAGCACCATCAGAAACCCAAAGCTAGGTGAGGAAGCACTTAAGTTCCTGAGCAATGTTCATTTCCAGATGTCAGGAAGTTTGAAAGCCATAACCACCACAATGAGTGAGTCATCAGATTTGCTGGAATTAATATTCATCTCCTATCTTGATAACACCATGTCATAACAAATAATGCAAGCAACGAATAAAGCAAGACTAACTTCACTGCTTTTTTTTAGAAGGAAAAATAAAAGAGAGCAAGCAGCTTTTAATTTTAGCAGGGCATTCAACTGTGAAAAGGGGGAAGTGTTCTGGGTTGTACTTCCAGCATTTTATTTCAGAGGTTTTTTTTGTCAATAATTGTTTAATGTGACATGTATTCAGCAAGTCCTCCTGCATGTCTTTATACAGAAAAAGTCATGCACAGTCCATTCAAGGAATACAAATAAATGCTTATGTCTAGGAGTTGTTTCCTGCTTACCTTAGGTTTGAAGAGTTGGGTTACAGACTTCTTTACTTAGCATTTCCTAAGGTATTCCTCGTCTATATACTGGGGACCTGATGAATGTTTCCTCTGGCATTTCTTTTGGTGAACTACAAGCACATCCTGAAACAATACTATGTCACTGTGTTTGCGTCTGGAAAACCTGAGCTAATTTGACACATTTCCCACTTACTACCAGTTATTCATAGAAATTTTGCAAAGAAAAAACCCAAACAAACACCCCACCCCCACCCCCCAAACCACAAAATGGGCTTTCCTTTTTTCCCATTTTTTTCTCCAATGTCTAGTGTAAGATTACTCCTGTTGTCTCAGCTCAAGACAGTGCTCTTGGTTTGTTACCCAGCTAATTACACTTGAGCATTGTAGTGAAAAACAGAACACTTAAATCTTGTTTTGAGATCTTATTCTATATGCCAGACATATGATTGTTAACATTTGAAGTCTCCTGACCTTAAAAAGCAACAAATCTTTATAGAATATGACCTTTTGTCTACTGGAGTCCAAGTTTTGCCTCTACAAAATGAAATAATAGGGTTTTTTTTTCCTACCTTATTGAGGTGGGTATTAAAGTCCTCCCTTAATGAATGAAATCTTGGCTTTGTCAGAGTCAATGTCAAAACTCACATTGACTCCAATATGGCCAGATTTTACCTAATATTTAGGATGCCCTTATTGCTGCCCTCTGTGAACTGTGACAAACCCCTAGTGTTCCGCACGTGCTGTAAAATATAACCTCATGCACTCCAATGGTGACTCCCTCTGAGTCACTTATTTTCGCCCTCTTCCCTCTCCACATATAGACATTTAATATATCTATAATTTTCTTGATGATTTTTATCCCTTGTTTTAATATTGCAACCATATTTGCTGGCTTCCTGCCTGGTCTTTTGGACTCATCTGACAGTGTGTGCTTTCATTTGTTATTCAGCTATTTTACTATCCTTTATGATTTTGTTTCATATCCCTTCCTATATTCTTTATAACTTTACCCTTGACCTCTCTCTTCCTTTGGCAGAACTAAAAACCAAAACCTTCTTGGATTAATGTGATTTGCATTTCCAGCTATAGTGTTTCTCATTTGAAAGATTTTCTTTGCATTTGCAGTATATCTGCTCTGAAGCATAATAAAGTTTCAATTTATATACTGCTTTTAACATCAAGCAGTCAGTTCAAAGTCTTTTATAAAATGGGGAAAGGGGAAGGTAAACCTAAATAGTCAGTACAAATAGAAAGTTTTCAGGCTAGATTTAAATTGAGGTAATGTAAGGGCATTCTACATATGATAATGTTTCTTTCTTTACGCCCCAGTGTTCCCTACTTGCCTATTTTCTATTAAACATTACACTAAGGGATCTTTCCATTCTTCTGTATCTTTTTTGTTGCTAATTGCTGCTGTACATACCTGTGGGAAGTTGGTAGTATTTTGTTTTTTTTTCTTATAGGCTTTCACACGTACGTTTTGGAATTGTTTATTGTGACTTCACTGTTATTTTTAGACATAGGCCAAAATGAAACTTCATCAGATAGTTACCTTGACACTCAGCTTTAGCATCACATGTAACACTCCAGGCCAGCTTCATTCTCTGGCAGAAATTTTGGCCACTATTCACTCTCAGGAATGTTAATTTACCACAAATTGTACCTCTTTTCTTGGAAATGATTTGCCTGTAATAGACAGTCCCTGCAGAATGAGAAGAGACCTTTTTTTTTTTTTCCCCTGAGGTTATCAGACACAACCAGGATTTGCAGTTCTGGCTTGAAGCTACTAGAATAACACAAACTCAGTCTGATTTGTCTAATGTCATGATGAGAGGCATTATTAAGAGAGACATGGACAGGGGGTTGTAGAAAACACTTTGATTCTGTAACCCAGAGACATTCACAGACATGCTGTGTCACTGTGAGACTTTTTCCTCTTGTGATTATCTCTCTGTAATGCAACATTATTGTAATGTAAGTCTCAGTGACTAATTTCCCAGAGTATTACATCATTCTATTATAAGGAATCCTCCTTACTGTCATTCCTTGATCAGGATTACGCAGAAAGGCTAATGGATACTCAGGGATTAATCATTATCATAACTGTGGATCGAGCTCTGGGAGAGGAAGAAGTAGAAAAAAAATCCACTACTTATAATTCCAGAAGGATTCAGGAGGCAAATTTTTACCCAGAATAAAGTACAAATTAAAAAATGCTAAATTAACAAATGGTAACAACACCAGGTTACAATATTTTTTTTTTTTTTTATTTTTTTATTTTTTTAAATTAGCCTACAAGTTCCCAGCTGCTAGTTTGCCTTTGAGAAATACTCCAGTGGACTTCTGTTCACCATGAACAATACACATGCACTGAGGAACATGGAAGTTAGTGGCCACTCTGTGCTGTGTCTCACCCTACCTTTAAGAGCTGCTTGCCAGTCTCCTAACCTGAAGAAAGCTTCATAGTAATGATGAAATTGATAAAGGAAAAGATATTTAAACTAGACCACAAGGACGTTTATTCTGCTGTTGATCCATGAATTGTTATTCCTTTATAGGAAGCATGATGCATTTCCCCAACAGCTATTCAGAGATACCTGCTCGTCCCAGATTTTCAATTCATTGTTCAAAGGAAAGAGTTTATCTGCTGCTTCACTGAAAACTTCTGAGGTATAAAAAGGGAAATATTTGCTTTAACATACATCAAAAAATTACCTTAAACTTTTACTGCTTGCTTCTATTTGTCTGTGCCCGAACAGTTACTGCAATCACTTCACTTTGCTTTTATATCATCCTTTGCAATGAATGGAAAGCATTACTATTTCTCTCAAGATCATTCCTGAAAAGTTCTGTGATTACTTGTCTCCTCTTTTCCATGTATCATTGGAAGACAGAGTAGGGGACAGAAATACTGATAGGAAGTAAATACAGTGAGAGGCACTTGTTGAATCACTGATCTTGCTGCTAGTAGCATTGATCAACACAGATTTTTAAGAGCTCTGTAAGCCATGGCTTCACTTACTTTCTCTTTAGTAGTCTGTCTCACTATGGTATACTGCATGTCAAGCTATTTTACATAGAGTGCTTCATGTGTTTTGATTCTGTTTCCAACCTAAAGCCATCTCTTCTTTCCAATCAAGTAATATTGATTTCAGGCTTTTTAAGGGCTGTAGCCATACTATTCTCTTCTCTGCTGAGCATGGTCTGATTCTCTCTCTAAAGAGGCTATCTTGTTCCATTCTTCATCAAAGGAACTGTTCTCAGCTCTTCTTTTCCTCCTGATAGAGTTGGCTCTCACTCTTCTTCCCACTGCCAGCACTATTGGCCTACTTTGTTATGCTCTGATGGAGACATCCTACCCTACTTGGCTACAGTTGTCCTATTCCACTCAGCTCAGATTAAGCTCTCTAACTCTGCTCTTTTTTTCCTCTGATACGGTCATTCTCCTGTAATCCTGTGTGCTTTTCTATAATCAGTCTGCTCATCATTTGTAGAAAGCTGTCTTGATAATAAGATTCCCTCCATATGGAATTTAATCCAGATATTTGCTAATGACCACTACTACTTTTTTTCCTGCCATGTTTTTGATAGGAAAACTATACCGTGTGTCCGTCATATGCTCTATAAAACAATATACACTTCCACATTAATGCATAATGATCTGTGTAAGAGCATATCAGTACAAAGCTGTGAACAATCCTTGCACATGTCTTGGGAGCCAGACAGAAATGGACCCATGTAAATTCTAGTTAAAGGCTTATTATTAATTGAAACACATATTACAGAGGCATAAAGGGATCTCATTGGTGTTATTAAAAACCACCTGACTAAATCCTTCATGGAGTGTATCAATATCAGTGCACCTGCCCTGGGGGCTCTGGAGAAAACTTTCCAAAATGTGTATAAACTTAGGTTAAGAGCATGTCTAATCCTACAATGTTTACAAGTTGCTAATTATTTGGCCCCTGATTTGTATTACATATGAAAGAATTTTAAGTATCATTTTGTATGTTGCTGTTGGCATGTCCTAGCCACAACTGTTCTAGCCATTTCTGACAGTTTATTACCTTTCTGCTTGCTTGATACAAATTTTTTTTTCAGTAGTTACAATAATACAGAAAAAATGCCCATGAATTAAACAAACGAGAAAGCACAATCAATTCATGAAAGTCATCTTTGAAAATCTTTACCCATATTAATCTTTGTCTATGTTTTCATGCCATCCTATTTCTTAACTTACCTATTCTGCATTATAAAGAGTATAAATTCATTACTGTGAACATTTATTTTGACTTAAACATCACCGGTTTTAACCAATATGCTTGTATGAATCAGAGCATGATAAAAACCATTTAACATCATAAATCTTTTACTTCTGAATGACTGATGAAAAAAGAAAGGGTCTATAAAGCCATGAATGCCTCCTTAGTAAATGATGCAAAAAGTTCTATAAAAAATAATTGATAATTTTGAGATCAGTGAAAAAAAAATCTGTCTCCTTTATGAAGTCTCTTGTGTGAAATATGGAATGGTTTAGGCTATAAAATATATGCTTACCAGCAGGAGACTCAATGGCTTTAAACAAGATATTTACAGATGAAAACAGAAACCAGTGTTATAGATAAGCAATTCAGAAATTATTTTACTTATATTTTTATTCTCTTGCTTATTCACACTTAAAATAAACAATTCCAACATTATACACAATTAATTACGTCTGCTGGAAACTAAAATATTTAGTTCCAGCACCTCTTCTCAATGGACTTGCAAGACCCTATTTAGAATTTGTGTGTATGGTGTGTTGCACATCTTAAAAACATAAAGACCATGTCAAGGACTCTAAGGAATAATAAAATATTAATTTGATGGCAAAAATTAAGTGGCTTAAAGACAGAAGCTGTTGTTTATCCCATGAGTGGCTTTTAAGACATTGATGTCTGGTTTTGAATGTGTCTATTCTTAGCCAAACTAACCACACGTAATGAGACCTAAGTAACTGTCTGATTTCAATCAAGAGCTCACTTATGGAAAACCACCAATTTTCTCTCTGTCAGGTCCTCAGTATGAGAAAGGACATTTCCTGTTTCTGGGCTCTTCTGATTTTGGTAGCACTATAAAAAGGCCTGTTTCATCACTGAGAACTTGCAGAAAAGACATGCTCTTGAAGAAGAAACACACTCTTTACGCACAGAGAAACATACAAACAGAAAGCGTGCATCTTTGTGTGTGATATTCTAATTCACAGAGAAAACAGAAACACCTAAGTGACCATGAATAGAGAAACAAATAAATTAATTAGATGCTTGTTAAAATAAATAAAAGGTTCCAATGCTCTGCTGCTTCAAGAGAAGTAATTCAATTTACAGAGCCTAAAGATCCAGTTTATAGTTTAGTAGGGGTATATATTGTGTTTTCCAATTTAAATAAGGAATCTAGGGATGTACTTTGCTTTCAGTGACTGCTCAAGCTAGTCATAGTAGTATGGTCAAAATATCAATTTACCCAATGAATACTGCACTAGGAAAAGTGCAAAAGACTAATCACTGTGATTTCTAATAACATTTAAAAGTAATCACAGAACATGGTAATAATTAGTTTCTTTTAGAAATATAAAAAAAATTAAAGAACTTACTTTCAGAGCTGGTTTTGTATTTTTGTAGTGATTACAGGGACTAATGGCAACTTACAATTTTTTCTTTTGATTAATAACATTTAGAACAAATCAGAGAAAATATGATCTCTGAAATTTTTGAGAAAGTGTCCTTTTAATACCCAAGATTTTTGACTTTACCCTGTCTTCTTCCTGCTTCTGCTGACATAATTCTTCAAAGCAAAGCAAGATGCTGAATGCATCCTAAGGAAGGACCAGATAGTCTAAGGATCTTAAGCAAAATAATGTGAAAGCATTGGCAAAAGGGCAGAAGGTGGAAGAGGAGCCAGGAGAGCAGACAGACACTGTAGCAGCACAGAGGTGAGCAGAAAAGGGTCTATTTCATAGCTCAGAGAGGTACAAAGAGTAAAAGTCACCAAACTTAACCCCAAATTCCAGTTCTTTTGAGATGTTCTGGTAAAATCATTCTTCTTATTCCTTGAAGTTAATGATCAGAAGGACAAAATGTTACTGTGACCTGTGGTCCTTGAGAAGAATAAAAGAAAAAAAAGGAAAAAAGGAAAACATCTGCACTATGCAAACCCCATGACTCTTTCAAGGATAGAACAGCTGGATGTATTTTCTGCTGACTCATGTCATTGGTATGTATGCCTTAGCAGACTTCATCATTCTTGCAATTACTATTAAAATTATTTTTAGAGAGACAATTGGACTCTGAATGCAGATGTGCTACATGCGGTTGGTTATGCATACACGTCAACTATTTCAACAGAGCTGAGGAGAAAAGTAGACAGACTTGGATGTTCTGTTCAGCTTTTGTTTTAGATGCTTTGCTTTGGTGCTATGCATCTGGTATTCGCTTTGTCATGTAATTATACTATGTCTCATTTGCTTTAGAAAACCAGGTTTATTTTCTTTTTCAGGAAAGAGATGACAAGTGCTATTTTAATCTTCCCAAACAGTTTTGATATTAAACATTCCTAGCACATATCAGTTTGGGGATAGAAAGTTACAGCTTTGGGTCACTACATCTGGAGTTTTGTCCACTCTCAGGTAGATGTGACTGCCAATAGCAAAAGAGAGAGAAGAGTTTGGAATCGGATTATCAATTAAGGGTATACAGACAGCATCAATGGTGTCAGGCTCAAGGGAGGTATTCGCAGTCTCTATTTGCTATGCAAACCACCAAATGCCTCCATCTGACAGCTTTTCAAAATAGCTACGCTTGGCACCACTACTTTGGGCACAATATGTCCTGGATAATTTATTTAGTTTATATATTCAGCTGTGTACTAATTAACTCTTTGTCTTTTGGAGTTCTGTTTTCCTGTTTAATGCACTTAATGTTGTGCCATTGGAGTCCAAGGGGAAAAGTTGTTTTGGCATTTACCTGGGTTGAATTCAGAAGATGGTTTCAGTGGACTTATACTGCCTTTAGAGAGCAGAATTTGATCCTCTCAGTAGAATTAGCAAAGTGCTATAAATACCTCAATTAAAAAAAAAACCTTGCAAACAGATTTTACCTTCTTTTCTCACCATTTGTTTTTTATGTGCCAAAGGACAATTAACAGAGGACAGCACAAAGCTTTTCAAGGAGGCTCACTCAAGCCAGTAAAGTCAACAGTGAGAAAGAACCTAGATTTTTAATTGGTCCCCCATTAAAATTGCTCAAGGGGCAGTGACTTTAAAGATTTTAATTTTTGACTTTTAATCTGGAGCAGTTTTTTCTGAGAGAAAGGTCAACGTGAAGGAAATTAAAGCTAAGGTTTGCATTGTTTGGCAGGCCCTATGCTTATTTAATTAGTCGTTAATGTTTGCAGGAATTTTCAGTTTAGAGATGAGGAAAACTGCGTCACTATTAGAAGCTAGTGTTTAAAAGCAGTTTGTTACCCAGAGCAGCAAACACAATACTAAATAGTAAGCTGTGAAAGGCATAAGTTCCCTGCACATTCTAAAGAAAGGAACTGATAGCTAATAAACTTCCCTTACTTGAATTTTTTTAAAATACATTTTTTTTTAAATTACTTGTATTACAGTAGAAATGTTGCACCTTTCTACTGTATTTTGTTTTCTCTTGCTTTTTTCATGATAGGCATGAATATTTTTTCATTATATTTTTTTAAGAGATAGATGCCACTTAACCTCCATTGGATGTGAGATTTAGTGTTTCTAGTGTATGAATGCATGCTTGTGTTTATGTTTACTTTTTTATACTGAAATATTTCATTTAAACAATCACTTTGTGAATTATGTAAGGTTGAGAAATGTTGAAATCTGTGGGATGTTTTAGGATCTCTTGGTGGCTACCTGGGTTTTGTTGCAGAAGGCATTTGGCTTAGTTCTTTATTTAGACTAGTCTAGTTAATTTGATTTGTGCTCCTTTTATGATCCACAATACACTGTACAGTGCACATTAAACAAAATATCTACAAACGCGTTCTATCAAGCTCATTATTTCCAGAATATTTCTACCTAGTTATTATATCTCATATGAAACATTACACATGTGATTAACATGTAAGGCAAACCATACAAAAAGTTATTTCATTGAAATACATATTAGAGTCCTCTCTGCTTAGTGTTATATTGAAATTTCCTGGATCACATATGGATGTTTTGTCTTATTAAACCATTTCCAGCTTAGAAGGAGACAAGAAATTAAACCTCAGAGTTCTGAAATTCACTTATAAAACCCAGTTACTTTGATTTTGAGTTTTTAACCTGTTAAATTAAAACCAGAATATTCTGAAATAAAAACTATTGAAATAAGAATGCTTCAACATTGTCAGAACTGTATTCCAGGGCTGTTCTTGGGTTTTGTTTGAAAGCTGATTCTGACAAAATTAGAACTGACCTTGTACTGTGTTGACAGAGCTGCATATTCCAGAGGAATAACCCTCTGACAAGGGCTACTAATAATTAATGGAAGTTTTTGAAGTTCCCATCACAGAAGCATATGAACCGCTGAGAATTTAGAAGCCTGAAAAAGAGATAAAGTATACACATTTCATCATTCAACATATGGAACTAGGAATTTGATGCTGTTTGTTGGCTGACAAACTCAGTTCTCAGATATTGAGAAAGTCAGAACTTTGTGGCAGGATTAAGCTGATATGCCTGACTGTGGAGTGATGAGCTCTGATTGACGCAGCATGAGTCTGAATGGTGTTCCCATGCACAGCAGAGGAAAAAATGTTAAAATTTCCCTTGCCTTAGAGAATGGAGAGGAGAGAGAGGGCAGTGGAGGAGAAGAAAATACATAGACGTAACATATGTTACAGATTAAAAAGAAAAATTGTTTACTGAACTGCATTAAAGAGCCATTAGTTTTTTGCCTTTTTTTTTTAATTTAAAATTCACTCGTGTGGGGTGAAATGACACTGTGGCAGCCAAAGCGCTAGAGTGGAGGTCAGGCCTTCGTTGTCACTTTTGCTAAATGCTTGGTAGCCCCAACTGCACGAGAGACCACAGGCAGAAACTTCACACCAACCCAGCAGTCTGGCTCGGAAGCAAAAACATTTCCCAGAAATTTACAGTCTGGCACTTCTTATTTGTGTGTACCAGCCTGCTCAATATCCAGGCTCCCTGCAAGCTACTTTTCACTTTGGGATTCACAGTAAGCATATTGAAAGCAATGGAAAAATTCTCATTGATCTTAGGGGCCTTCCAGACAGACCTTCTGTGAGTGCAAATGCTCCAAACACCAAGTTAGAGATGTTAATGTGAGTTTGTCATACAGTGAGGTTGTTACAGAATTGTATATAAACAGTGTTTTAAAGTGTGGGGCAATAACCATTTAGTGAGTGAGATGAAATGGGGACATGTAAGTCACAGCAACATATTTTAGTAATTTGTTTATGTGAAAGCAAACAAATTGCTTTGAGTTTTATCAATTACCATCAATTTACTGGAAATTATTTACAATTTTTTTTTCTGTATTGGATTGAGAGATTCAATCTATTCTATTTATCTACTTGTTCTCTGTTTTCTCTTATTTTATACCTCTGAGATAATTAGCAGAGACACAGCCTGCAGTGAACAAAAATGCCCATGGACCTTCACAGCTCTTAGAAGCAGCAGTAAGGAGTGACACATCAGCTAAAGGGAAGATCTGGAGCAGCTGACTGATATAATGACCCATCAAGAGAGACGGGATGAACTGGATAATTTGAGAGTCTTTTTGGTACAAAAGAAATCCAACTGACTACGATGCCCAAATTACTAAATTTTTGCCACCTCTTTTTTATTTAATTGTTTGTTTTTTTTTAATTAATTGCACTTTGCCAAATCCAGATATCAAGGGAAAAAAGCCAAATTGTGAAGCTTTAGTTATCAAAGGTTTCCAGTATCCTCAGGAGTGTGTGTATAACGGGGAGCACGCTCTACGTAACATACACCTCAACCACTCTTGAACTCCTACCTAACATCCTAAAGCAAGCACAAGCCTAAGCCAGAGCCATGTGTATACATAAAAGACTAAACAGATTAATTTACTCAGAGACAGTGAACTGAACAACAAACAAACAGAAATTAGGCTAAAGGAGATTAACACACAGAAACACAAGGGGAAAATTTAGCATTTAAATCTCAGTAATGGGTTAAAACTTAAACAGGGGAAGTTTAGATTGGATATAAGGAGGAAATTCTTTCCTGTTAGGGTGGTGAGGCACTGGAATGGGTTGCCCAGGGAGGTTTTGAATGCTCCATCCCTGGCAGTGTTCAAGACCAGGTTGGACGAGGCCTTGGATGATATGATTTAGTGTGAGGTGTCCCTGCGCATGGCAGGGGTGCTGGAACTAGATGATCTTAAGGTCCTTTCCACCCCAACTATTCTATGATTCTATGATTCTAACTAGCAGATTCATTGCTCTTCCAAAGGAGAAATAGCTGATTCAGCACACGCAGGGAGTGCATAGGCAAGAAAGCATTTACACTTTTGGGGCTCACGCAGCCATCCTATGAGAATAGATTATTGCATACTGATGAAAACAAACATAAGCCAAGTTCTGGGATTGCAGTATGCTGCTAACTACTTTTTTGAAGAAAATTTGGACTAGTAAGATTGCAAATATAACAGCTCCCACATCGCAGTGACAAACACAGTGTACAAACACTAAATCCGGTGGCTTGTTTAGATAGCCCCTTTCAACCACACCGGACTCCTGCTATTATGTTTTTGAAGGGAATTTTCTGAAGGATAATAAAAACGTGTGTACGTGAGAGACAATCAAATACACCAATGTTTTCAAAGCAACTGGCATTGCCTTATGTGTTCCCTTTGAACCTTTCAAAAAAAAAAAAAAAAAAAGAAGAAAATTACCAGGTCCTACATTGCAGCTGTTTTTTTTCTCAATCGTTCTGGTGACATTACATTCTAAAACTTTAATTTTCCACCCAGATAGCAAGCATACCTGAGATCCCTTATTATGCACTTGATTATCTGTGCCTGACTGACATGGTAACCATGGCACCTTGTCCTGGGTTCAGCAGTAGCAGTCATTTTTCTCCTTAGTAGCTGGTGCAGTGCTGTGATTTGACTCTCAGTCTGAGAATAATGCTAATAACACCGATGTTTTTAGTTGCTGCTTGGTAATGTTTGCTCTGACAAAGGACTTTCTGAGTTTCACGCTCTACTGGGGAGAAGGGGAAGCTGTGAGGAAGCAGAGAGAGGACACCTCACCCAAACTAGCCAAAGACGTATTCCATACCACAGCGCATCATGCCCACTGTATAAACTGGGGGCAGTTACCTGGAAGGGCTGTATCACTGCTTGGGTCAGGCTGGGTATCGGTCAGCAGGTGGTGAGTGGTTGTATTCTCTTCCCTTGTTATTTTCCCTATCATTATTATTTTTGGTGGTAGCAGCAGTGGTTTGTGTTATACCTTAGTTCCTGGAATGTTCTTATCTCAACCCATGGGAGTTAACATTCTTTAGATTCTCCTCCCCATCCCTCCGGGAATGGGGGGAGGAAGGGGGGGAGTGAGTGAGCGGCTGCGTGGTTCTGAGTTACCGGCTGGGCTTAAACCATGACACACCTTTATGGTGATGAGGAATTCAACTTCAAAAAAAAAAGAAAAAATCTTTCTAATTTACAACCATACAGTTTCACACAATGTGATAATAAAGAGGATACACGAGGATATATGATGAAACCTGACAGGATGTTCAGTTTCTTGCACAAGTGTGGACAGCTGAAAAGGCAAAAAATAATACAGTTGTCACTGGACCGTTTCACCTTAATACTGTGTAAACAAAAAGACTGTTGTTAGTCGGCCCAACTCTTCAGTTGCATAATCCTGAAGTATTAATGTTAAACGTGGAATCTGTAAACCTCCAGCTTTGCTGGGTACATAAAATATATGACTGCACAGCAGTCTGTTTTGGTCAAGAAATTATTTTGATGTTTGAAATCAAGACATCCACATATAAAGTAAATGCTTGCATAATGCTTTACATTTTTTGTACCTTAATGTTGCTCTTTATTTTCTATAATATTCAATTTCGACTAAAATGGCAATGAATCTAATGGTACACAAAAGTTACAGAATAAACATCGAAAATGTATGAGAAATGGCTCAGCAGTAAATGGTCTACTTGTTTTTTTCCACAGACATTCTATTATAGAAGAAATATTAAATCTGCAAAAATCTTTCAAAGCAGCTCTTTTTTTCTCTTTAAAAAGAAAAACCTAAACACTTCTTAGAGTATATGATCTTAAAGAGTAACTTGTCTTTGAAGAATTGCATTTGCATTCTCGCAATGCTTGCTTCAATCTCACAATTTATAAGAATAATTTATTTTTCAGTAATACCTAGTCATGTGCTTCTCTGATATTGAGTGTTCAAACAATCTGGCAGAAGAATGATACTGAGATGGTCTTTAATATAATGTCAGTGTGTTAATCACAGCTATTTATCCTTAATCAGCTTATATTATTTTTATACATATATGATTTTCCACACTTTTTCACAATAATAAGGGCGTCCATATTTGACTTCAAGTTCTGAATTGAAATGTAAATGCAAGGAGAGGATCTTAAAAAGCAGTTTTGTATCATTCACACAGGTTTTTTTCTTCTACAATAATCTAGAACAGCAAACAATTGGTAACAGTATCCTCTGTACAGTTTACCCAACCCAATGATTTTTTCCAGTCTTAAGCCCCTTGCATTTCATATTTTTCTACATATTTCTTAATAACTAATTGAGGTAACATAAGCTTGCATTCTCTTGGATATTTTTCACTGTCAGCTTTCTCTCCTGAATAAACCAATCTCTTGAAAACTTACTTACATAACACACAGTAGGAGAAATGTAGGAGAAGCAATCACTGTCTAAAGAGAGGTGGAAAGAGGAGGCTGAATGAAAAATGGATAGATATGAATCACACATGGGAAATGTGGAAGTAAAGCCTGTTTATCCCTAATAAGTTGGTGAAGTTGTGGAGAAGAGTTTATCCGTGTGAATATAGGATTCTTGTAGTATTGCTAAGGTCAGTAATATCTGATGGTGATCATCAGCCCAATAAATGCTGGTTGTGCAAGTTAAAGTTGCCTAGAGACTGCTTTAAGCTGTGCATCCAATTTTTTTCCAAGCCTATAAAATATTTCAGAAATGAGAACATACATAACTTACCTATGTGGGCCATGCATTCTTCGTTTCCTACTTTCCTAACAAAGCCCTTGTTTTCCTCTATTTTGTATTTTCTTTATACCCTGGGTTTTTGAAGATGGATGTCTAATTGTAGTTTGAATGACAGATTGGGGTAGTGCCTTTCATTCCCATCGCACAAACCTCCAGGATCCACAGGGTGCAAGTAGGGGCAGAATAGAGTGCTTAGCTTTTAATGGATGCTTAAGAAGTAATGAAAGGAGAATCAGCTTATCTCGAGGTGCCCTGTGGGCTATATTGTTTTCAAATAGCTTTTAGCTGGGACTTCTCTTTCTAAGGTTATGTATTGTTCCAGTGATTACCTCAAGAAGCATGACTGTTTTAGATACACCCCTCAGAAACTATAACTGTAGCCACAGCTCTAAATTGTGTTAAAAGCCAGTTTGCATTGTACTGATAATGCCAAAACATGCTACTGAGCTCAGTTTATGGTGAAATGATATTTTTTCTTGCAGCAAAGAAAGTGGTTCAGATCTGATCCACTAATGCACTGCATGCGTCTGGCTTCCGGATAAACAGGCTAAGATTACAGCAGATGTGGGGATTTACAGTGTACATAGGGACTTGCAGTCCACCCTGAAGAGGATATCCTCTGCTTCTTTAAGTACATCAACTCTCCAGGACTTCATAGATTTCTAGACTATATATAAGCTGCATAAAATGATTTCTCTTTCTCTCTCAAAGTATCACTTCAGTTATATTCATGCAACACCCACACATTAAATTGTTTTACTGGACAAAGTGATCTGTGACAATCTGAAATCATCCAGCTACTAAACTAATACTAACTTGAACTTAAAAGCATTTCTGGTTTAACAATATGGTGTGCTGAGTTAAAAGAGTGATATGTGGAAAGATCATTCCCATAAAGGAAAACTTTCTTGGAAGATCAGGGTTTTGAGAAAGACCCAGAACATTATTGCAGCCAATGGAAAGTCTGCCGTAAAAAACTAGGGAGCTTTTCACTGTGGTTTCTGGGAAGGAGTTTACACTTATCCTTGCCTCCATTAAGGCGGCAGAATGGTCATCTTCTGGACATTATAAACCTTTTAGACTTGTGGAAAGTTTCTGAGAAAATTCCTTAGAGTTTTCAAAGAGGTAGTGAGACAAAGTGAAATATTACACCTGTCCTTACCTCCTTCAGGAAGTGAGAGCCCTAAGGTGCAGAGTTGTTTGGTTTTGCAGAGCTGGGATGTGTGTGAATGTGTGTCCCCATATCCTTAAGAGTATCTTAACAACCATATGGGACCTCTAATAGAGTGTGCATAGTAAATGTTTATTAAGAGCTTTTTTTCTCCTAAGCATATGGAATACCCAGAATAGTAATGAAAAAAAAAATCTGAATAAAATAAGAAATATAGAAGTGTCTATTCAAGGCAAAATTGAACAACTTTGAAAGTGCTATCCTTGTTTTTTTGCGTTCCATTCTTTTAGTATCATATCAATTATCATCTTGGTTATTTTCCTGTCCAGTCTAAATTTTGACTTCCAAATTTACTGCCCAGAGAATTGAAGGAAAGGATGTGGCCTACAATTCATACCAAGACACAAGCTCTTATTTCTAGTCTCATCTTTTACAATTACCACCCTCCTTAAAATTGAAAAGTTGTTCACCTCTTTTACCTAGACTATAGTGGTCCAAATTTCACTGAATTCAATAGAAATGATCCTATTGATTTTGTGTCAAGTCCGAAACACATTTAAACATAGTATTTAGGTAAGCATCTGAGCTCAATAGAACTGTGGTGCTTTATGAGGTTTGCCCAAATCAGCTGACATTTAAAGGAAAGTATTTTGGATAGCCAAGGACTTAACCTGCTTCTGTAAGTCAGCATTTCCTTGTCACAAGTTCAATAACACATGATTTAATAACTGATTTTAGCTGGTATGAATAAAATCGTTCCTTTAAGTCACACAAATGTGTATCCTGCAATTGACTTTGCCTGAGAGGATTAACCAAGTTCATCAAGACAAGGATCCTGAAGTTTCAACATGTCTTTTCAGTTTTATTTTTATCCTCTGATGTCAGTGTTTAACTCCATGAAATTAAAATAGGACCATCAAAAATATTTACAATTCATATGCCAGTGATTGTTTTGAAGCAGAGGCTATGGAAATAAGGAGCAATAAACAAGCTGAGCACTAAACCGGAGATTTTGGCAGTTTATTATACAGATTTCTCTTCAACTGAGCATTCAAAAATACCTGAAAACAAAAACATTATATATAATATGTATATACACACGTAGCTGTATGTGATATATGTATATGTGATTAATGTTCTAGTTTTCTGTGTCTTGGCAAATATTGCAGGTAGTTTACATGAGTAACTGAAAGACTATTTATACACGAATGCAAATATACACATGTACACAGACTCCCCACGCAGCTTTCCAAATGCCTCCTCCCTTCCTTGAAGCTTTACAAGAAGGTACACATTTTTTTAATGACATTTCATTAAAAATATGCTTCCTTGGAAAGTGGTCAAGAATAAAAGCCATGCTACTGCTTGGCAGTAAAAGTGGTACAGCAGGCACTGTGCTGCAGCTAAAGAGCATCACAATCTGCTTTACTACAGCTGCGAGTAGTACTCACAGGCGCTTCCCAGAATAAATCACTGGCAATCCTTCGTTGACTTTTGATTTCCCTTTTCTTTCTTCTCTCTCTGATTTCAAAGTTTTCAGTTTATGTTCTTTTTCCGAATGGATTAAAGTGGAACAATGCGAAATATAATTAGGTTATTAGGAAGACAATCTTCAGTTGAACTGGTTTCCTTGTTTTTGCTTGGAAATTTGTTTTCTTAGAGTCTGGTATTGCAGTTAAAGAGAAGGGGATCTCATTAAAAATAAAGTTTGTGTGACTCTCAGTTGTTAGGAATAAGACAGCAAAACAACTGACCTTCAGTATCTATTGAGGTCAGTAGTTAAACGTCACAGTCTTGCTTTTTAAAACAGTGATCCATTTTGCTGTTCAAATAAGCTTTACAGGGCTCCAGTTTTCAGAATACATTTCCCATGATTAAAACTAGCTAAAAGCAGTCAGCAGAGGATTTTTAAAGATGTATTTTAGGCAGTGTAGCACCAGTACATTCAGATGTCCCTTACATTAGCATTTCTGAACAGGTATGGGAGTTCTACTTCAATTTTTTTATTCCTCTCAAAATCTAGCCTCTCTTTTTATTAAATATTAAAATGTAAGAAATTTTTGAAAGGCGACACTGTTTGCATTGATAATGGTGGTTCTCTGAATTACTTTTAACTAACTTACTAATTGAAAGCTGAGTTTGAAAAAGGTGAATTTAGCATCTTCTGGGAATGGGATTGTAAGTGTTTTTCAAGGTTACTTTCTCTTCATTAAAAACTTTGTAAAATAATAATGAAGAGGAAACCATCTCATTAAGGAAAGAATAAGATCACTCGTCAATTTTACTGCTCTTCTCATCTAACTTTATATTGGTAGGAGTGTAGCAATGCCTTGCATTTCTTAAGAATTCTTTGCCCCATATTCACTGTAAACAGAGAGGAGCCATAATTATACTTCATTTGATCCATATCAAAGCTACTGATCCATGTATCAATTTACATAAAGTAAAGCACATAAAACACTTTTGCTTTTCACCCTTACTTCACCACCTTCTAACGAAAGTTTTCCTTTTCAGACTTCATTTGAATATGAAAATCTCCTGTTGAAATTTGCGATGTTAAACAAACCATACCAGTCATTCAACTTTTTAATTAAGGATTCAGTGTTCCATCCCTTTTCAGACATTAAAATTCAGGTGCAGTCATTAATCTTTCTAAATGAATTCACCTGTGGCTAATACTGATGTATTTTCTATGAGGCTTGTCATGGACTGCATACTGCATGCATAACTGCTCTACAGTTAATTACACAAGGGATTATCGTTAGTGTCATAAAGATAAAGCCTTGCTAGAAGCATTACAGACATTTTTTTGAGCAATGACTTATTCCATTTTTGTTAACAGCTACCTAAGTATTTAAGAACAATAAAAGTTTGTTTATAGGCTGGAAGAGTGAACGGCAAAGTTCAGAGAACTCTCAAAATCAGAAGTCATGGCCAGAGCAGCTGACCACTTTTTTCTTGTCTTCCCTATATCTCTCCTCTAAGCAGCAAGAGAGGAAATAAAGCAAATACTATACTCCTTTTAAGATTCATATGTTAGAGTATTCTTATCTACAAAAGATGAATAGCACGTCTTGTGAGAACTGTAATTTATAGCACTACACATCGCTCTGCTGAGGAAGAAAAAAGTTCAAAGGTTGTTAAGGAATAAAGCCAACTCTGAATAGCAAGTAGTGTAATTTACAAGAAAGTTCATGAAAACGTTCATGATGTGGTGTTTCAGCACAAAATAGTTCAGAGAAATGAAGACAATGGCGTCGGAGCTGCATGAATTTTTTGTACTCTAAGGTTTGAATTTATTAATTAGATATTGTCAATCAGAAATGCAATTCTAAAACTGTTGTGGCTTGTAGCAGACAACAGTGTTGGTAAAAGACTTGCCATATTCAGCAAGACTAGAAAGCATTTCCTATCAGTTGAGCTCATAGGTGCTGCTCCTGTCAGAACTTGAGTAGTCTTGTCTTAGCCAACCAGAGAGATTTAATCAACACAGAGCAAACATGAAATAAACATATGTAGTTAAAAACAAGAACAACTTCGTTTAGAAGATAATAAAGATTTGATTTTCAAGCCCATTGCATCTGTTTTAAATTAACTTCAGTTGATTTACTCCTAATTTACACTATTAGAAGACAATCCCCAAAATGTTCTTAAATTATTTAAGAATTGGAGATTATAAACACCAGTGAAAAACGGAGAATGGGAAAAATAACAACATTGTGAAAGGCTCAAATCAGAAAAAAATTGTGGCAAAACCATCTTTAAAATAATAAGTGAAATAAAAATTAAAATTTCATTTTATTTCCTAATATTTTTAGTGGAATAGAGATGGAAGGTGAACACTAAAACTATATGTTAGTTTTCCCATTCACATATTACATTATGTTCCAGTCAAGAGTAAGTAATTTTTAGTCTGCATGGCATTGTAACACAAAATAAATAAAAAGAACTAATCAGAAGCCTGATATAATGGTTTACTGTGTGAGATTCACAGAGACTTTTTTTTTTTTTTCTTAATTTCCTGTAGTTTGGTACACCTGAAAACTGAGGGGCAGTGGAACCGGACCACCCACTTCAAACCTTTTTTTCACACTTTGAATTCCTGTCTGTTAAATCCCTCAGGGCTTGCTTCTATAAACAATAGAAGATAATTAGATTTATGCATGTAATTTGATTTAAATTGATTCTAGCAGTTGTTCAGTGATGTTGTGGAAGCCGTCAAGCCAGTTAGTGGGCAAACATGCACCAGCAACTTCACAAATGACATGAAACAAACAATGCTCTCTTTCTACATATAGCTATGTAGGTGCCATAAAAAAAATAAATCTGTAAATTAAGGCACTTTATTTATGTAAGAAACTTAGTTAAAGTTCGTAGTTTTCCTCATGCACAATTCCTCCTCCCCCATTTATTCTGTTCTTCATTGTTAAAGTACCAAAATTGCATGGATATTCAGATAACAGAATGTACCAAAATTGCATGGATGTTCAGATAGCAGCAGCAAATCAGTTCTGAGTTAACCAAATCTTTGGATTTTGGGGTAGAGTCTCAGCTGTGACAATTTTGTGGAAAGTGGCTGTGATGCATTAGGGTAAAGAGAGTGCAGTTCTTGCTAGAATGGAAGAGTTTTTAATGAATATTAAAGCTAACTTGGGAAGCATCCCATATTCTTTCCCAAAATAAATGATGACCACTAAAACATACCAAAATACTGCTGTTTCTATGTCAGCAGTGGAATAGACTCCCTTTTCTATACAAAAATAGATGTCTCCAGTAGCCTTCTACCAAAAATACTGTGCATATGATGTTTTAGTTTTCATTAACAATGAATGGAATATTCCTAAACCACAGATTCATCACTGCAGGAAAGAAGCAACTTTTTCAAAATACTTGTTTTTCATGTTTCTTTTTTTCTGTTTCTTTTTTTTCCCAAATAGTTTCATTTACTATGGCAACATTTCTTCTCAGTCTTGAAAGTTTTTACAGAAAAACAATTACCTCGTCAATGTTCTTTGCCTCTAGAAATTTGAATTCACCCATCAGTTCAAAGGAATAATTCTTTATGCAGAGATATGTCCAAAAGGTATGGAGCAACTCCAACTATACGGGATGTATTGTTCTCTTTCCCCTTTTGATTTAATATGATAATGGTCACCACCAAAATATAGTAAGAACAAAAAACTCTCAGAACAAGCAAAACCCTCAAACCATAAATTTAACTTTGTTTTGTTCCTGCTTTCTTGGTTAGGGGTGGGAGGTGGGGAGGGAGAAAACTATGTTTCAGTGAAAACTAAAGAAACTTCAAGCATTTCTCACATTTTACCCTTTCTCATCCTGCTCTGGGTAAAGGCCTCCATAACCATTATTTTCCTTACGTTGCCCAGTTGGAGAAAGAGTAGTACAATTTCATATTTTATTACTTGGGAACATCTTAGGCATGCTGCAGGAAATAAATATCACTGTCAGAGTCTCTTATTTATCTATTTTTGAGAATAAATTTGGTGCTAATGAGGTTGAGGGGCTGATAGCAAAGTCTAGAGTCAAGCACAGCATGGGCAGGTGCTCTGAAAGCTTCTTCAAACAGCTCTGTCAGCGAGTGCACTTTAATCCTGCTTTGCAATATCCCTGCTTGCCATCAAAGTGCCAGTTCCTGCCAGGTGCTGAGTGCCCTCAGCTCTCACTGATGACAACAGCAGAAGAACTTCACGTGGTGAGCTCAGTGCTTGGCAGGATCAGGAATTCAAACTCTAGTGCAGAGCTGGAAATTAAACCAAAAATTAACTTTGTCAAATACGGACACTTGTCCTGAGAACAAAGACATTCACTCTGAAAAATTTTTCATTACTGGCACAGTAACTATTGACATCTAGATTCTCCAGAGGTCAACTCACTGCATTTAACAGTTATGATATTTGTTATTACATAGATACCTATATGATATAAAATTTATATATTAGAACAATTATCAGGTGTACTATAACTAAGTGTACCATGTCTGTTGATAAATTGGGGAACCCAAAAGCTTTGTCTGAACATACAGAGGTGATGGGTTTGGATTCTGTGAGTGTAAAATATTCATTTATATGTGTTCATGCATTACACAGGCCAGAAATAACAGGACTGCTGGACACTGAATTACCTATGAGTAGGTTTGTACATCTGTCTCAGATGAACAAAATCATCTGAATTCCATGATTTAAAGAGCCAGAAAGTTGCTTTGAGCTTTCAGGTTTGGCCTGAGACATTAATTTTCTTTAAAACATCTTTTTAGATTTGGTTGGTTGTACTTGGTGATCTTAAATGTCTTTTCCAACCTAACTGATTGTATGATTCTAGCCCCAACCTTGAATAGTGATCAGCTTTTCAAGCTCCTACTGTGTTCAGCTTCTTTTCTGCCATAATATCACACTTCTAAGGCTGCAGGCTCTGAAATCCTCACTGGATGTGCACAGCCACTGAAGAAAATGATGCTCTGGGACCCGCAGATAGGGCAACCTGGATTCCTATAGGTTACTTAATTGGGATGTCCAAGACAGCATGAATCCTGACTGAAGCATCTCCCAGGTTTAGACATCTCTTAAATATTTTCTGTTAATAGATTCACTGATGCCTAATACAGGCATCATGTGATCTTTCTTTCCAAGTAGTTGGTAATAGACCCTCTTCTACACCTGGCCTCTTGCCACCACAAGACCTGTATTAACTGACTTTTTCTCTCCATAACTTGTGAAAACGTGTATCAATCAAATTTACCAGGAAAGTTTCAAAAATACAGGTGATGTAGCTGCAGCTATTTCACTCAGAAACAAAACCAAAGAGTGAGCTGCTTATTTAGGATCTTGCATTAAAAGATGTACCAGGACCTCATGGAAATGCAATAACTTCATCCTAAAGAAACAAAGCTGGGGTTAAATGTGGGAACATAGAAAACCATATACGGCCTTATACTTTTTGGATCAAATATTGACCAAGGAAGGTGTTCAGGGAAAAAAAATGAAATATTTCATATTATTAGGTTTGGCATGTCACATCAGAGGCAAATTACAAACCTTTAAAAACTATTCAGAATCATCAAATGGTTAGAGTTGGAAGGGACTGTAAAGTCCTAGTTACAACCCCCCTGCTATAGGCAGGACACCTTCCACTATACCAGGCTGCTAAACACTGCCAGGGATGGGGCAGACACATCTCTGGTCAACTTGTGCCAGGGTCTCCCCAGCCTCTCCTAATAATAGAATAGAGTTGGAAATAGAATCTCTTCCTAATAATAGAATAGAGATGGAAAGGACCTTAAGATCATCTGGTTCCATCCCCCTTACCATGGGCTAGCACGCCTCACACTAGATCAAGTCGCCCAAGACTGTTTAGCCTGGCCTTGAACACTGCCAGGGATGGAGTATTTACCATCCAGCGCCTCACCACCCTCACAGTAAAGAACTTCTTCCTTGTATTTAACTTGAATTTCCCCTGTTTAAGTTTAAACCCATTATCCTTTTCCCATAGTTACAACCCCCAATGAACCTACCCTCTTTCAGTTTAAAGCCAGTACCCCTTGTTGCATCCCTACATGGCTGTAAACGTAAACATCCCTAGAGAGATGCTTTCATGATAACAGATAGAAACAATATAGCCTGTGTTTCTATAATGCACAACAGTAGATTCATTGTGCTAGCGAGTACTTAATTTCTATTTTTGGCATAAACATACAGGTATACAGCCTAGTCATGTTAATCAGTACGTGTATTTGTATACATTTAAGACAACCACAATGAACCTTTCATGTGGACTGCACAAAGAAGGCAGATGCCTATATCTGAGTGTCTCTTGACAGAATATGTGTTTCATTATAAATAGGTCACAAATGTACTGACAAGAGAAAGCCTAACGCACTAAATTACTAGTAAGTTTAATATAACTCCTGTGGTGCAGCTCTCCGACCATTTTAATAGCTAGATTATTACTCCATTGCTCTTCCTAAACTCTAGTTAAATTTGGTTCCCATAATTCGTTCATATTAAATAGAATTTATGTAATAATTAATCAGTGTAAATATGCAGATTTCTGAAATACACTTTTGTGATTCAATAGTACAACTACTGTCAAATTGAGAATGTTATGCTTAAACTAGAGTGGCAGCACTTTGCAAAGCCTTTCTTTGCATTTCTGGGCATATGCTCCATTTCAACTGATGAGTTACTAGCCTGATGCAACAGCCTTGAAAGGCTTCATTTCTCTCATTTATTGGTTCAGCAACATGCCTTGCAGAGTATATTTGCAAGATGTCATATTCTAACAAGCATACAAACAGGGCATGGAGTCAGAGGCAAATTTCACAAAAGACAAGTTCTTTTATCTGTGGACTCTAAAGCTAAAACCCCAGCAGGATCCATCCAGTTTACAAAAGCTCTTCTGTTTTGCATGCAGGGTGTACTTAGATATACCCACATCATCCTTACCAAATGTCTTTTTCTGGCTGCTCAGTTCATATTTGTCACCAGTATACAAAAATGTAAAGTCTAAAGAAAGCATGAGCAGCTTTGCAGCACTAATCTCGTTACTGTAATGGCTATGAAAGTATCCAACAAAAAAGTAGCATATAAGCCAGTCCACCCATACATACTATGCACAGCATGTGCCCCAGTGAGCCACAGATGTTCTCTGGCTTCCTGAAACAACAACAAAAAACGGTCATTTTAATGCTACTCTGCACATCCAACCACAAGTGACAAATACCTCTCCTAGCCCAGATGAAAGGGCTGCTGACAGTTCTTTCTACCTTCAAGACAGATGAAACACTTTGATGGGAATAAAAAGTTCACCAACCTCTCAAATCCAATTAAATATTTTTATCTTTAGAGTCTTTGGGAAAAAGAGAAGAGGGATTCCTTTTGCTTTCTCCCCCTTTCAAGCTTCCCACTTGTCATTTACACCCCTCTTTAATCTGCCATATAAAACCCCTAAGACTTCAACCCTAAGTCTCCTGAGACGAAGATTACATCATTACTGTTATGGCATGTTATACACTAATCATAACCATTACCACTTACAAGTTCACAGTTTCATTCAATTAACTGCCTGACATGGATTTTGCAGTTAATTCATAGTGAAGGTCACCAGTGGTCAGAATGGCAGGTGCATTCTGCTACCTCTCTGAATGCCAATTACCAGTCTTAAACAAGTACTGGGAAATACTGAGTCTCAACAAGTTAATCAAAGGCTTAGAACTTAAGACACATTTTTATAGGCGTGTCTAATGGACTGTAAAATAATATAGCATAATTAGCATATTCAGATGACAGCCACATCACTTAAAACTCTAAACTACAATAAAAGGCAAAATAAAGAGGTTTTTTTACTTTATCTTTCCACAAGAAAAGAAAAAGAGAGTATACAATTATATTAGAAGCTATCTATTACAGTGTCTAAACCTATCACAAGTCCTTATGTGCCGTAATTAAATGTGCAAAGGTACACTGTAGTAGCTAGTTGCAAGTACTTTTTGATCTACTGCTAAAGACTTAGGCCTGCTGGCTTTATTGCTGATAGACATTATCAGAATATATTAAGGTAGAAATGCACTGGCATAAAAAAGACAATCTGGCTTTAAACTTGCAGAACAAATTCCTAGAATGGTTGTACTGGAATACGTGCAATTAGGCAATCAGAGAAATAAAGAATGACTTAAGAAGAAAGATATAATAAAGACATGGTGCTTCTCAGGTAGACCTCTTTCCAGCTGCAGCTGACTGAATGGTTTATGCAAGAATCTGGATCAGGAACACCTGGATGTGTCAGGATGAACCCAGCCATCCAGCAGGTAGAAATCAGTCACAGAATACAAACCTCTCCCTTGAGTATCCATGGGAGAGGCAACAGCTGTTTCTGAAGAATACCCTGAGCTCTACTGTGCTTGCAGTTCATTTGCTTTAAAACAGGAATCCATATACTAGGATAGTGGACAGACATCCCCAATGTTTATTCAACCCTACTTTCGTAGTCTAAACTGAGCTGTAAAACAAGCTTTCTCTAATTCAGTGAATCTAAACTTCCCAACATGGCACCAGTTTAACTGTATATTGCCATAATAATATTATGTATATAAAAATATATTCTATATCACAACTACAGAGTAAAATTAGATTAGGAAGTCCTGGTATAGAAATTTAGATACCCTATTTTAAAAAGTTATCAGAGGTTTGAATTGCTGAAGAAATTCACATAACTGAAAGGGGGAAAATCCACACAGCCTTATATTACAGTTCAAGTAAAATTTCCTATGAATGTTAGGAAGCTGCAAGCTTACCTAGTGTTTAATATATAAAATTAATTTCATGCTTGTCTACTCTTGTAAAATCACTGTCGGAATACTGTACTTTTTAAGGTAAAATTTGGGACTCGTATAAACTCAACATTATTTTAACCTAACTAGTACTTGGCTTATATGGCTGCCCAATTAATTGAAATAATAAAACATAAACTTAGCCAAGGTTTCTCCCAGGGAAGTAAAAACTTGTCAACAGCCACAAATGCTTTTTTGTCTCTTTTCCCTTGCTGACCAACACTTGATGTGCTGTTTCATACAGATGGAAAATGACAGGAAGAAATATGTGTATTCTCTCTATATATTATACAGAGTGATAAATACAAAAGAACTGAGAAAGATGCCTTAGATATAACATTAGGAGGATGGAAATCCCATCAATAATTGAAGTAGAACATTTACATGAGTAACTATTCACGTATTTTATTAAAAAGTCATAAGCCCCAAGATTGTTTCCTCAGCAGTGGAAGAATGCTGGATCCAATGGTACCCTTGCCAAGGAATACAGAGAAAAGGGGTTTACATTTTGCATTTCTAACAAAATTTGAATAACAGAGCAAGCCAGACCCAGGAAAAAATTGAGATTAATCTATTTTTATGCTCAAGAATGAGCAATCTTTCCTAATTTTCCTTCTATGACTAAGAACATCTCACCCCAAACAAGGGGACTATTAAGCAGAATGAATCAACAGGAGACTTTACAAATGAGAATGAGATACAAGAAAACAGTAACTTGGGAAACTTCAATAATTAAGATCAGCAAGCCTACCTGCCCCAGGCTGTTTCAGCAGGACAGAGATGCTGGTATATCAGATGATTCAGTCTTGTTCCTCTGATTAAACTTGCATGTAGTTCACTGGGCCTGCAGTTCATATGTCTGTTAAAGACACGTAAGTATTAAGCAGGATCTACCTGGAGCTGTTGCAGTGATCAGAGCTTGGTAGGGCTGCTGGGGTCCCTCCAGCATTCCTTGTCTCCACAGCTGAAATCAGCCTAAGGGATTTCACTTGCTTTCCACCTCACTTTGGTTTCCTCACTCCTTTGAGCTTCACCACAACTGTTCCCCCTCCTTTTCTCTTAACAATCCATACATCAAGTGTACAGTTATTTCAAGAAAACATCAGTGACACTCCAGATCCTCTCTGTTCTCACTATAAAACACATAAGACCTGAAAGAAAACTCTTCCATTGCCCTTTCATTTCCTCACTATTTCCTTTCTGCAATAGTTGAAGACTTTGACAGAGCATTTGATGACCCTTCTCTCCCAGAAACGTTGTACAAACATTCCCAAACATGAATACAAACATCATGATCACTCCAGGGTTACCTAGAGTGATGTTTTAAACAAAAATGTCACAAATGCTTCATATCCATCATACAAATGAGGTCTGGCATATCCAGGCAACTCTCTGTTCTCTCCAGCACATTGCTTTAGAGGACTTCCTCCCCTTAGAGCCTCCTGCCTACCTGGCCTGTTTTTCTCTCCACATACCATCAAGCCCAACTGTAATCTCACTATTGAAGATATCTAGCTCTGAGACTTATATTTGATACTCTCAATGTATCAGCTAGATATCAGAGATGGTTCTTGACGCAAAGCCAATCCCTTTTCTAGCCAAAAAAGCTGGGTTATATTCAGTGGCATACCTCAAGCACCAGGTAGCCCAGCCGACGATGCAAGGACAAGTACAGTTTAGGTAATCCTCCATAAAAAGGAGCTACTCTCCTCAGGGGCTGCTTCACTTCAAGGAAGCATTGTTACTCCTACCTGAAGTTTCTCTCAGGCATCTTAGCTCTCAACAGAGCCTGGGCACTTGTGAAAGAATAAACTGCTAAGCTGAGGCTCTCCAGCTAATATTAACTGCAATAAATGAGAGTGTCCAGGGACTGATTTCTGTGCAAGGGTCACCTTCAGAGGCATCTCTCTGTAGAACAAAGCCTGTGCAAATGCTTCTCTTTACGCCTTCAGCCAGAGAAGAGTCAGAGGATAGACTACACTTTCCTGTAATTGAAGAAACAGGTTTTCTTTTATAATCCTACTAAATGGCCCTTATAGTAAGGGCTGATTTATCTTAACTCCATTTTTCTTTTAACAGCAATTGTCCTGTTGCATGGTGTCACCTAGACTATGTTGCAATGTAACCTCAGTCAGTGCTATACCTCACAATATAGTGAGACATGGACTTTTAATAAGAAGTGATAGAAATGATATAACAGAGAAACTCCTTTCTCCTTAGATCAGTTACTTGCTGCTAGTTCAGACAACAAATGTATGGTATACAATTTAGGGCAATAATTTAAATAGTTATGACATAAATATGTTAATATCATTGCTCTCCCCCCATATTTTCTATGTATAGTAAATAATAACTTGACACCTTTCTATATTTAAAACCAATTTTTGTAGGAATCAAACTAAAATTTTTGCCAAATGGCTCACTCTGCATGGAACTAGTTGCCCTTTTACCTTGAAGTAAGCACATAAAACTCCTAGATGGCTTCCAGGCTCTAAAGAAAAAGGCCACTAAGAAGAAGCAACAAAACTATAAGATAAAAAACACTTTGGATCAAGAAACCTCAGATATGCCACAAGGGAAAGACTAAATAAGCAAGACAGGAAACCAATCTTTTCCCTGTCAGTTTGTCCTCATGAGACCAATCCTTCACTCTTTCAGTGGCTTTAAAAGTTGCCCAAACTCTCCATAGTACTCACTAAGTTCCTAGAAAAATCTCTTCTTTCCTATTGCCCCAAAGACTTGGCCATGTATCTTCTCCCTCCCTCTCATACGATTGCTGCTCTGCTTGCTCAGGGAGAGCCGCTTCCTCATAAGGATTTATTATGGATATGGTATGATCCAAAGCATATTAAAGAAAGCACAAACAACAGTTTGGTTTTAATGAGCTTCCCTCCACCCTTTTGATCAGGGCAATTTGTAGAGTTGGATTTATGGCTCATAAATAAACAAAATAATACATTTTTTAAAAACATCTTTTCCTCCTTCTCCACCAACTTCCTCTTGTTTTCCCTGCCAGGTGGCTGTTGCTGCAGCCTGACATGTAAGCCAGGCAAGGGGCAGGTTTTCCTTCACCTCAGGATCCTTCTTAAAACTGCAGAAAAATCATTTACTCTCTCCTCTTCAGTTCCCCATTCATAAATTGAAAAGAATACTATTTCCAGGACTATGATAAAGGAAATACTTTTCATTACAGACTAGGAAGTGCTTAGGTGTAAAGGTGCTGATATAAGTACCTTAGATAAGTATCTGGGGTACAACACAGGCAGATAACAAATAGCTTAATCCAGCCCCTTATCAGGCTAGTCAGCAACTTTTGCAGAAGCAGGTTGTTGGGCAGAGGAGAAACCACTTGAGGTTCAGAGTGGATTCTATAGAGAGGTCTGAACTCTACGTTAAGGACTGCTCAAAACAGTGAAGTGCTATTAGTCCCAATTTACAGATGAGGCTGCTGTGGTAAGAAATTTCAGGAGTGATTCCTCTGCTGCTTCTGCCTTTCCAAAAGGCCAGGGTGCGTAGCTTTGCAACCCCAACTCAAACAGGAATGAAAGCAGCATGGTCATCAGCCATGTGTGGTTCCTGTGATTTCTGTGCTGCCCTGCAGTGTGTTCAGAGTTGGCATAAATTAAATGCTGATAAATTCAAACAAGTGACAGAGTGCAGTTTTGCACAAATCCAGCATTATGTTTGAATGGAAGCTCCAAGCATGCAAAAAATGAGGCTCAGGCATCCAGAATATACTCTACAACAGCTATGAAATTTCAGCATCATGTTTTTTTCATGCATTCAAATGGGATCTGTCTCCCTACGCCTACTCTACATCATCTGACTGGACTGCCTGCTGGGAAGCAACAGTACCATGGCAGTTCTCACTGAGAGATCACTCAGTCACACCATTTACAGCTATAGAGACTGTAAATCTCTTAGGAAGACTATAAAAGGGTGACTGTAAAAAAAAAAAAAGAAAAAAGTGCTGATTGTTTGTTAGATTTGTTTTTAAAGTATAGTGTTCATTCCTATTAGTAAGCATTTCACTATAGTATATAGGGTATTATAACTAATTTCCCTTCAGAAAACAAAGGTGCTTCTCATGGGAAGGCATATTTTTCAGCAGTTTGCCAACCTTTTTCTCCAAACTTCTGAACTGAAAAATAGCTGCCTTCAGTTTTTAAGACCACACTGTTAGTAATAACCTGATTGTGTCTGTCTGTAGTAAAGCAATTTTTACAAGTATGTTTTGCAGCTTTTTTTTGGTTTGAAGTCCGCTCATACTGCATTTTGCAGACCATATTGCATTTTAATGCCTTCACTCTATGTGTAATTAGGTCAGTTGTTTACTCTTAAAAGTTATTTCAAGATCCAAACCAGACTAAACTGAGAAACTGCATTAGTCTTTTCCAGTTTTGTGTTTGAAGTACACCAGAGAAGAGAAAGTAAATGAAAAATGCGTCAAGTAACAGGAGATCAGACAGCTGCAAAAACAGTGTTTCATAATCTCCCATTTAACATGCACAGATCTTTCCATTTCACAGCAAAAATTTCCTAGATTCACCTAAATAGAGGTAAGAATTGTGCAGAAATAACATAAAATGAGTGAAAATCATATATCACTGTTTAAGCTGCCACTAGCCAAATAGCATTTTCCTAATGATTTCTACTTTCAGACTACAAATCAGACTTGTTTGAGTAGCTAAATTGCTCCTGCTCTTAGCCATCATGAGCAGATAGCAAAGTAACATGGAAGATATTGCTTCTGTGTGGGAAAGAGGAGGAGAACTAAGTAATTTCTGCAGTGGATGAAGAAACTCTTGAAAATTTTTTCCAGCTTATTGCAGAGGAAATTATTTTGAGATTTAGGAAACTTTTTGTCCAATCCCAGAAGCTTTTATATAGCAGAACAAGTGGAACACATTTCATGGATGCTCTAGTGTGACATTCAGGTCTCCAGCTTAAAGACTTTATTTCAAAGATTTTGTGTGCACATAATCTTAAAATTCCCATTGTATAAATAATAATGACAACAACAACTACTGTTATTATTGTTATTATTACTATTATTATTACTATTGCTTTAAATGACTACTGTAAATTCCAATATTTTAGGAGAAATAGAAGACAGGCAAAATATTCTTCAGTCAGTGTTAAAATCAAATTTGAAATAAAAACCTACATTAAATTACAACTTTTTTTTCTGATCAATTCATTGATTTTTTCAACTGATGCCAGCAAAATAGGAGTTACCTAAATCTAAACTAAGCCAATTTGCCTTTGGTTAAACTCTGTAAATTTTTGGTCAGGAATTGCTGACTTCTGTGTTTCCAAAATCTGCTTTTAAGGTTCTTCTGCATGTTTAGGATATCAATGGCATGCTAAGTACAGCTTTGTAAATTTTCTTTTGGGAAGGAGCAAGAACACAACATCTCAGTTTTTACTGTAGTTAAGAAAAACGCTATGACATTATCTCCCATTTATGTGTTTCTACAAGGAATCACAGAAAAATATTAACTTTTTCAAACAGACAAAAGAATAATTTCTTTTTTACTAGTTACATTTTTTCCTTAGATAGTAATCTTTTATTAATATATAAATTTCAGTAAGGTTTTAGCTCATGTTTCTACCAAATAATTAGCAATTCTTACTTATTTTCAAAAGGAGCTATTTAATTTACAAGAGGCCTAGTAAGAGTTATGTTTTTCCTCATTAGATATAATTGAGGGATATGACATTTTGTTCAAGAGAAACTTTTTAGTCTTAATTAGTCAAACAATACAATGTTTCAAGCTTCCGCTGAATTTGTGTGACATTCCTTGAAATTCTTATAAACTAAAATTAGAGAAAACAATAAGAAGAAAATAGAGGAAATGATCATATAATACAACACTTTCACCTTCTTAAAAATTTTCATAGCCTGAAACTGAGGCTGCTGTCTTGAAAGCATTTATGCATACGCCTAATTTTAAAGCTGTATTGTTAAACTGTTTATAGGATCGGGACCCAGAGTGAAAAATATTTAACCCAACTGCTGACAAGAGAATTGCATCAAATGTAATTGAGATCAGAACTGATGCTCCAGATTTGTGATTTATATGTGTTAGCAAATGTAAAACATGAGACCTGAAGTTTCCTGAAAGGATGATTAATGTTTCTGAAATGTTCCCATGAAGCCATACTCCAAAAGTGCGCAAAATGTGCAGTTTCTCTCACTTTTGACACGGAGCCAGAGAAAACTCTTTGGTTTTGATGGTGTTTCTCTTTGCAATTTTAAGTTTGCTTGAACTCAAAACCTCATAGTCAAATTTGAGGGTGGAAGTGGGTGTGAGCCCACACAGGTTGAAACTTAGCTTTCTGCTTGCGCAAAGCCAGAAAGTTGTGCAAAGTCCAAATGCAAACTAAAAGTGTGTATGCATGAATATGTATGCGTATGCAGCTAGATCAGACCTAAAAGTCATAAAGGCCTTTGTCAGTTCATATTTGACTTCAGTGCAGCCCCTGAGTTCAAGACATGTAACAAGTCTGTGTAACTTACAGATCCTGGAAACTTTTCCCTTTCCTCCCCTGTATTGTAAGTGTTAACAAGGCAATTGCAGTTGTTGAACACTCTGAACACTACACTTTGAATACTCAGCAAGTCAGGAAGGTCTCAAAGGTTGTACCATGTAAAAGTCAAGTAATTAAACACTGATTACTTACTGTAAAAAAAAAAAAAAAGAGAAAAGAAAAAGAGTGTCTTCTGGGAAAGGCTGGATTCAGAAGGTCTAATTTAACACAGAAGATTTCAGTGGAAATAGAGCCTTTAACTACATTCTGCTTGACTTCATCCAAAAGAAAGGGATGAGAGAAAAGATTAGGAAAGCTATTCAGTACTTTCTTTCAGCAGTGGGGCTTTGGGAGGTGACAACAGCTACTGGTAATTCTTTCCATAATCTTTTCCCCAAAACAGCATTTAGAATCCTCTTCAAAATTTGGCTCTGGATCTATGGCTTCATTATTTTTACAAAATACAAAGCCACCTCCCTTCTGTGCTGTTGGCTACAGATTAAATGTTTCAGTTCCCCCAGAAACATCTCATTTAAAAAAGGCTGTTGCAAACCCAGGGAACTCTGTTCCACCTGATGCTATTGCCTCCTTGCATGTTAAGAAAATCCTGCTTTTGCCCTGAACCCCCACTCAAGCATCTCCCCCCGGTACTATCAAAGCTCAGTTGTGTTTCTGTGGCTGGCTTGTCTCTGCAGCATCCCAGGAGAAAGAGAAGGCCGCTGTTTTCTTTGCTATGAGCTGTTGCTCCCCTGCCTCCCCTCCTCCTGCCACCTCTGGCACAATGCCTCTTTTTATAGTATAGGCACGACTAAGAATTAACCATTAAAATCTGTTGCATGTCATCACAACATCAGGGAATTTGTCTTGTAAAACACTGTGTTGCGTTTCTTTTACCACAAAAAACAGTGGGAAATGAAGATTTTTCTCTGTAGAAAATTATCTGCTCCAAGCTTCTCAAACACTTATGCATTAATATTGTTTATTGGAGACATCAGAATGAAGGCATCATTCGCAACACACAGCAAGTTGATTACTTACATCAATTGTTGTGATGGGGAAAAAAAAAGTGCTTCATTTTCTTGGCACTGAATATTGGCTGAGTTTATTCACACCTACTGAAATATAAACAGACTTATGTTTACATTAAGTACTTTGGGGAAAACATCCTGCAGCCAGAACTCTGGAGCGCTTCAGGAATTTTGAATACAGCTATGATATTATACTCTCACTAGATAGGTTTTTCTGTTCACTCTGCTCTTTGCAGTCACATTTCATATGTGCATTGTAATCTCCGAAGGTTAAAATCCAGAGAGAAAATGAAGTATTTAACAAATTGATGCTCATTTCCCCCACACCTTTCATATCATTAAATTTCATTCTTTCCCAGGGTTCACTGCTGATGTAATTATAAGGCACTCAGGAGGTGAATGTTAGTTGGGGAACACAAGAATTCATCTTCTGAATTGTGTTGTATTTTGACAACTGAAATTAAACTGTTTTCATTCCCATTAAAGGAAATTCTGACTCCTTATGTAAAAGACTCTGATATAGCACCTCTGTCAGAAGGTGATGGTAAGGGGGTCAAGGTAATGGGTAATGTGTGAGAGATGTAGAAGGAGAATCACATTGCAAAGGATTTAGGATGAGATCTGGGGGAACACAGTCCCTGCTTTTATCATGGATTCTCCCCACAGCAGGCAATTGCATCCTTCTACCATTGTCTCACAGAATCATAGAATAGTTAGGGTTGGAAAGGACCTTAAGATCATCTAGTTCCAAACCCCCTGCCATGGGCAGGGACACCTCACACTAAACCATTTCACCCAAGACTCCATCCAACCTGGTCTTGAACACTGCCAGGGATGAAGCATTCACAACCTCCCTGGGCAACCCATTCCAGTGCCTCACCACCCTTACAATAAAGAATTTCCTCCTTATATCAAGTCTAAACTTCCCCTGTTTATGTTTTAACCCGTTACCCCTTGTCCTGTCACTACAGTCCCTAATGAAGAGTCCCTCCCCAGCATCCCTATAGGCCCCCTTCAGATACTGGAAGGCTGCTATGAGGTCTCCACGCAGCCTTCTCTTCTCCAGGCTGAACAGCCCCAACTTTCTCAGCCTGTCTTCATACGGGAGGTGCTCCAGTCCCTTGATCATCCTCGTGGCCCTCCTCTGGACTTGTTCCAACAGTTCCATGTCCTTTTTATGTTGAGGACACCAGAACTGCACACAATACTCCAGGCGAGGTCTCATGAGAGCAGAGCAGAGGGGCATGATCACCTCCTTTGACCTGTTCTCTATTCTCATTCCATCTGTTCCCCTTTACCTGGTCCTGCTTTTCTGTTTGAATGGCAAGATCTTCAGCTGAGAGAGACTTTGTACAGCAGGGAGCACAAAGAGGCTTCTTACTTGTTTATAGAGATTTTAGATACTATTTTCCTTTCAAGCAGCTATCAGATTTCATAATCATATAAGCAACTGTAATCCTAGGTGAGCTTATTACAGTATGTGGAGATGTTTTTGTAAAATGCAGAACTACCAACATTTCACTGAGACCTGACTGGTGCATACTAGACTCAAGTGGTCAATACACTTCAGAGAAAAGAATTAAAACCTTTTGAATCCACACAGAAACAGGTAAGAAAAGTCACTATATTTGATCAGGCAGATTGAAAGAAAGAGTGATGCAGTGTGACATGCTTAACTGCACATAAGGAACAATTAGCCAGGACAGCACAGAAATTACTGAAAGAAATGTGGTAAGTAAGTGACAGTTATTGAGGCTGATATATATTTTAATTTCTATTCTGAATATTTTAAGATATAAAGTTACAGCTTTAATGTGGCAGTTCCAATCTGACTACATTTTATATCTGTTTTAGACTACTTTCCAAACTAATCAGTCATTTGGGTGGATAGAAAGGATGTAAACCAGCAAAGAGGATGGATACTACCTCTCAGGCTTTATTTTAATCAAGTTCATTCCTATACAGAAAACAGACTAATGCACTTCCTTAATTCCTCTGGTCTAAAGGTTCTCATTAGCACTTCAGACTTAATCCAGGCTCTGACAATGACTTGAAATCTCAGCCTCAGTTTCCAAAGTGTTTTGAAGATTAGTTAATATCTGTAAATAATTTTAATTCAAACATATAAGGAGCCATACTGTAGGTTTATTTCACTAAAACACATTATTGAACTATGATGAAAGCATTGGAATGCTATCAATTTAAGATTAATTTGTACATATATATGTATATGTACACAAGAAAATATTCGTAGGCGCATGGCTTGAGGTGTGTCCAAACAAGCTTTGTTCTTATTTTGTAAAAGATATTTTCTTGTATAGACAAGAAAACCTTTTTGTTTCCCTATTTCATAATAGAGCATGATAATTTTTTGCCTTAAGTTTGTTGTTTGCTTTTTTCTCCTTGGAAGTCCTTTTTTGAAAGTAAAATTTCTGTTGAAGAGCATGGAAATGGCCAGCTGTAATACAGTTAGCAAGAAACTGGCAGGAAAGTGAAGGCCATGAGAAACACTTTCTCCTTTTAAAATATTTTAGTAATCAGAGTAACTTAGACTTATCAGCAAGCTCTCTAAGGAAGGGCAAATCCTTCCAGCCTTTTAATCAGGCAGGTGGAGATCCCAGGAAAACAACTTTCCCATATATGAAAGTCTATGTGTCTCTATGCTTGTGCATGTACATTTTTGCCCCTAGACCAACCTTTATTGATTCTATTCAATGCGAGTTGCTGTTACATTTGAAAATGGCCAGTGGACAGCTTAGTTTGCAAACTGAGGGTTCTGGGAACTGAGTGCGTTATTGCAACTACCAACTACACAAATGTTGATCTGTCTTGTCCCTTAGAAAGGAGAATTTTTCCATGATAGCCAAGGAAATTATTTTGCTTTCATAGGTAATGTTACACTTTATAGCCATGACGAATAAAACCAGCATTCTAAAATCTCAGTCTTCCCCCCTCATCCTTGAACTTGCATAATGTATAAAAAATAAATTGCTATAATCAACATAGCCATGCTGTAGACTGACTGTTCAAAACAAAGCAATTTCACTGAAATAAATAGGATTACTTGGATGAATAACTTCTGTCTAAAGACTTTATCACCTCTTCCCCGGAAACAACAAATATTTTACTTAGAATTGATCAAAGTTTTTAATGTCAACATGATCTATATGGAAACAGAGCCTGCTATTTAAACTGTGCCCAGTCATGATGGTGTGGAGTTGAAAGTCACTAGTTAAATGAGCAAGAAGAAACGATAGAAAAGAGGAGTGTATTTGACCAAATAATCTCAGGATTTACATAGCCACCATTGTTAATGCAATGGTTGTTCTCACTAATGCAAATGACAAACATGGTGACAAGAATGCAGAAAAATGTTTGGACCTTTCCATGGAACATTTCTCAATAAACTTTTGATATTTCTTGAAGATGGTAGAAAAACTACAGACCTCTTTATTGAAAGAGTCCAGTTGTTTTCATTGAGACCTTGAAATTCTCAGGGTTTGGCAAAGTTGGGAGCATTTGTGTTAATGAGATGTCTGGGTAGTTTTAAACTGAGCAGTTAGACAGTTGGGCTGCAAATTATTAGAAAGAAAAACAGTGGCCAGTGCATACCAGCTTTTCAAATACAGTGGAGCTGAAGTAATAATAAAAATAGTGAGAAATATAAACAGGTGTTTCACATTGATTAGCTTCTCTGATTCTATAACAAGAGTGATTTTTCTAGATTCTTTTATTTTTAAATAAAAAGGATAAATTAACAGCATGGAATAGCATGCAGCTAACTAGCTGTAGCTGATAACAAGCAGAATTTTATTTAGAAATATCCCACAGAACAGAGGGGAGAACAATTAGGCTGAAAATCACATTTCTGTCTAAACAGTGTTTCATTCTTTTGCTATAAGCTAAGTGGGAGGTAACAGAGCCAGCAAAGACCGTGAATGTGAATGCATGCACGTGAGTGTATGTACATCTTTTCTCTTTTTCTCCTTGACTATTATCTTGTTGGAAATTAAAAACATCCTTTTTGCTCCTTTTTATTTCATTTTCACTTCTTCCACCTGGAATACATAGCAGGGTACAGCTAGATGTGAATCCATCTGTCATCATCATGCACTGGTATCAGAGACAGGAAACACCCAGGTAAGTTGTTTTTTTCAGATGCAGTCAGCCTGGCTCAGTAGGGAACAGGGTTACAGGCAAACATGCCTGACTCAGGTTTATGCTGCCCATCATTTATCTAGAAAGTGCTATTGTCTTTCTATGACTGTAGCTTACGCCTGTGGACATGGAAATCCCAGGATATTTCCAGGGCACATGACACCATCCCTGTAGTCTCCCTCACAGCTTGGCAGGAGTTAGTTTTCTTCCATTAGCCTTCTGTTTTCTCAAGATCAAAGCACTGTGTAATGAAATGCACTTTACTCTTTGTGTTTCAAGTTTTTCCTGTGCTTCCATTTTGTACTTTTGGCATGTAAATATCAGGCAGGTGTAGTAATGTTTAAAGGGGGATGTGAAACCAATATTTCAGCATTAACATCAGGACCTACTGCAGCAGAGAGGGTGCGTGCTGCCCTAGGGACTCCATCACATGGCACGGCAGCACAGTGGCATGGGGTACAGTAGTAGGGGGGTATGGCAGCATGGTGGCATGGCAAAACGGCAGCATGGTGGCTGTGGCTTCGCCAGCGCAGGAGCAGGCAGCCAGCCATTGCAGCAGATGGGGAGAAGAGGAGGCAGCCAAAAGACGAGACATGTATGAATGCAACTCCTGAAATGTACCTCTCAGATGAATTTTGAAATGTCAATCTGTCTCTCTTAATCTTATAGCCCGATATAGATAAACAGCACAGACAGTTTGTATCTGTAGAAATTAATATTCCAAATGCAATTAAATTTTTCATAGATTTTTGTTTTATTTTAAATTAACAGGTTCTAGAAAGAGCTACAGGCAGTCAGTATTACCATATAAACATATATTATATAAACACATATAAACATGAAAGGTTTTAGAAAGTGTGCAGATATAAAAATAAAATAAGACTTAACCTCTGCTTTTTATTTGTGTTTAAGGGAATCATGGTCTTTGCAACATTAATTAAACTAAGGGCACCTTCAGGAATGCCATCTAGAAATGATGGAAAACTAGGTGGCAAATACTTCATGTCATTATATGAACAATTGACAAGGTTTATGGCAGAACATTTTTGTCACATCTGTTGAAAAAGCTGAGGAAAGAAGAAATAGAAAACAGTTGAAAATGATCTCTGAGGATAACTGAAGGCATGAAAAAAATCTCTGAAGAGAGTAAAAAGAATAGGACTTTTCGAGAAAAGATAAACACAAGGAGGACAGATAAAGCTTTATAAAATAATACATGGCATAGAGAGCAGAGAGTGGAATATTCAGCTCCAGCTTTCTCACATTACACAGACAAAGGGATATTCAGTTAACAGATGAAATTTAAAGCTGAGGAATGGAAATATTTGTCTTCACAACGAAGAAGAATTATACAATGGAACTCTTTGCCAAAAGGCAGCATTGGTTTTAGTGGGATTAAAAACAAATAAAAAAAGTCACATGGATGGTGAGAGTATCCAAAATGATAATGCTGAGGTGTAAATCATATATAAGTCTAATTTTAAATACATTGCATTGGAGGGAAAAGAGCAGAAGAAAAACCCTTCTTTTGGGTAAGGCAACTGAAAATGCCTTCTTTACAGAGTCCTTCTCTGAAATAACAGACACTTGCCATACATAGCCTGTGGAAGTGAATGAGATGCCAGTTGGATTCAGCATATTTATTCGATAATAATAAGGAGGAAAAAAGGTTAAAACCACATTCTGCATTATTTTTAAGTAATAAATAAATATTAGAAAAAGAATAACAGGCATTGTTTCACTTACCTGATGTCATAGACTCTCATTGTGAGATAAGTGGCACAATAACAGTGGAAGAAATTCAAGATGAGTTTCACACAGTTTCACACTTAGAAACAGGCACTGTTTCATGAAATGGGCTGCTTGCCAAAAAATATAAGTGGTAGTGATGGTGGTGAGGAGTCAGAAGAGAGTGGTGGCTGGGAGGCAATGTCTGAACTGTAAGCAATCCCTACACTTGCTGTAATTAATGGTATGAGTCAAAGACTCACTCCATCATCAAACTCCTATGGAGAAGCATCATTGCTACAGCTGCTTAGGTATTAAGGATAAAAGTATCTAAACTAGAGAGCTAAGATGGGCATTTAACAGTTTTAATTATTGAAATTTAAATAACAAAGGGAAAAATAGACTATGTATTAAGAAGATTTCGTATGCTTCTTTTGAATAATTTCATCAACATTTAAAATACTTGCTCCAGTAAAGATAATCACAGGCTACTGCTCGATCTATGCAGCCCCCCTCCCCATTGAGGGCTGTTCCGCGTTTATCTATCTTAGGCTTCACATCTGCCTTTCATCTTGCAGAGTGACTTTGACTCACATTATGACACAGAGGTGAATAGAGATGCTTATCACTTTGCCCCGTTTCAGGTTGCCCTCCTACAGTCCTTGTACCTGTGGCACAGCTTCACAAGAGACTTGGAGTCTGGATTAAAGAGATGCTGAAGTAAGAGGAAGGTTCTCAAGCCTATGTTTACCAATGAGGTAAGAGTGTCAGGTCTTGCTGCATCTTGCTGCATAGTCATCACCAGCAAGAGCAGCCCACCTGTCAAGGTGACCTTCTGAAGCCGCAGCCACAGCTGTGCATCCACAGCTCCTCTCCACTTTGTTTCCCCATTAGCATGGGGCGGCTGCTGCTGCCAACAGTTCATGCATACTGCTCTTTTTATCTTGAGTTCATCAAGTCCTCACAGCTGCTTTCACAGTATGTTCAAATTTGGTATGAATGCTGTATGTAACTCTAGAGCCATGATCACACACTAATATGCTAATAGGATTAGCATTACAGTTCTTGGGGAAGAAAAATTATATCTTTAGATAAGAGGTTTCTTATGCTTTGAAGATTTTGAGCTCTGTACCCCAACGCTGTTGTAGCTGGGGGCTGGGGGAAACCTCTTGCCATCTTTCTCTGCGTGTTGTCCATTGAAGTTTGAAGGCTTTCCTTCCATTTATTTCACAGCTCTTCTAAGTGGTGTTACAATAGTATTTTCTTTCTATCAGTTGAAGGAGAATCTAAGGAAGAAGGCACATGGATTACGAGAATTTATGTTAGTATTACTATCTCAGTGTTGTTGCTGATACTGTAGAGCTACCATGCTTGTGGCCACAAATTGTGTAGCTGACAAGGTAACTAGAGTTCAGGAGACTGTACAGCACTTTGGAGGGTGCTTATGGCTGCCCTACAGAGCAACCAAGATTGTCCTTAACTTTCCCAGTGTCCCTCAATTCAAGGAACCATGACCATGGGATCCAAAGGTTCTCCCTGTTCTTTCATCTCTGTCTGTGCATGCTTAGAGGAGAAACTTGCCAAATTAATTCTGCTGGATGCTTCTTTTCTCCCAGGAGGGGAAAGAAGTTAAAAAAATGTGTTGATTCCCAGCTCAGGTCAAAGAACATATTGGTCACTGGGGCTGAAAGCAAGACACATGCACGCAACACTGAAATGATGAATAATGTTCTGTTGTGGCTGGCTACAGCACAGTATTAGTTTTTGGTGGATTTTTTGTTTTTTCTTTTTTCAGAATTAGCCATTTAAATATGTCATTAGGACAGAAAAAAAAATTCACTTACAAATATTTATTGCGTTAGAAGTTAGATAGATAGGGAGCTTCCACAGCTATCTAAAACTGCTTGTTATCTTTGGATAATATAGCAGAGAGTAACAGAAATTTAGACAAAATGCCATTTCTTAAGTGATACTTCTCTTAGCACAAAGAATCATGGGAAAGAAAACAAAAGGAGAAAATAAAAAGTTATTTTGGTTTTAAATTAGTCCAGCTGAAAATATTGACATACCATGCCCATAACTGGTTTTTAGATAAAAAATTTCTGTCAGGGTTATATAACTGCAGTTTGTAACTAGGAAACCATCATCTAGCTTGGTCTTTTGCTGCTTCTCAGACAGCCTGTCATATCCTTGCCACAGCCTCACTTACAGCACCCATATTATTTTGAAACATTTACTGGTTCAAAGGGTAGTTCATAGGTACAGGGGAAAATGTTCCAACTGCAGAAATACTCTTCGTGAGATGACAATGTACTATTTACTGTCTGGCAAGCAAGTAGTGGAAGGCACAAACAAATATCAGAACAGACAACTCTAAACAGAGCACTTTAAAGCAGTCTAACAATGTTTTATATTAAATCATCCATTGAAAATTCCACCCAGACAAGATGACTCTCTGTTTTCGAGGACTGCATGAAATGATGTATTAGAAGACATGAATGAGTTTGTGATTTCTCTGAGTTTCATGATGGAGAAAGTAATTCTGAAATAATCCTGTAAGAAAACATAAAATACTGCAAGGCATCTATCCATATACACATGACTTTCAGAGACAAGGAAAATTTACTAAGATGGTCCAACCTATCTGCTATAATCCTGTTGTTTTTCAACAACTTTCCAAGATACCCAGTATAATGTTCCTAATATTTAATATGATTCTACCTTCATTTATGGCTGCCTGGTAGGTTTGCACTCCACTTTAAATGAGCTCTTCCTAAGAGACAGATTCAAAAGGATTATATTTATGCACACAAGCCTTGAAATAAGACATATCCTAACCTTTAATTATGAATCACTGCCATGGTTTCTGAAAAGCAGCTGAAATCCTAGTGATGTTTTAAGAAGGTAAAATCCTGAGGTTTATTTAAGAGGGTTCTGTTACTTTAAATGTCATATACTGAAAGCCCTTGTTAATAAAGACTGGCACAGGTCACACTGTCAAGGATAAACAATCATTCCTAAATCCTTTGTTTCAGGCTACAGTGAAACCTAATCCCCATGGTGTTCTTGCCTGGCCATGCATGCATGTAGATATGCACCACTTTTATAGTACTAGTGCTTTCTTCCAAGCACATTGCTCCTGACTGCAAGGCATTTGATTTCTGGTAATTAATCAGCTCATCATACATGCTGTGTTTCTCCCTCAGGCCTAACTCAAGTTAGTGATCCAAATCTGGCCCCAGGAAAAAAGAAACCATTTATGCTCTTAGTGCACAGAATGAAATCCTGATAAACAGTGCTTGGCTAAACATTGAATTCAGATGGCATTATTATTTTTTTTTTTACAAGCTATAAGTCTAGGTTTGGAGTTGTTTTGGTTTGCGGATTTGTTTTCTTCTTTTGCAAGCTATAAATCTATTTCTTTTCTTCGTAAACTCTGTTTCCCCTATCTACCCCTTTAGAACTGCCATAAACCCTGAAACCACCAAATGTGCCCCTAAATGAGACATCTAGATCACTGTATGATTTTTCAAATTTTGTGCTTCAACATATGAATGAATGGCCTGAAATATTAGCGTTCATTTTTTAAACAACACTTTGGCACATGCTCATCTGTCATCTTTTATCTTTGTATTCTTTCATGTTTGGTTTGTCTGTATAATAACCTGGTTACTGTTAATTTCATCAGACCCAAGAAACAACTTCAGCTTGTGTTGGTAATTCTTCATGCCTAGAGATGTGGCAACTCTCATTCTTTTTAATTATCTACCAGTTGGCCTTAACTGCTGTTTGAAGTCATGCACTGTTACTAAGAATGCACAAGAGCATTAGAAAACTTAGCAGGCAAGCTCTCACTTTTTATTTCTTATGATTAAAATAATAACCTGTATGCCTATAAAAGCACCATGATCAGCTAGTGAAGACTACTGGTTCCCGCCTCTCCATCAGCTCACGGATTGTGGTACTGCTGCTTGTTCTGCTAATGCATAAGGATTTTGAGTACTTGTTTCCTGCAGTGATGAGACATACAGCCCTGCCAGCATTATTTCTACATTATATATTTTTTTGGCACAAACTAAGCTCTTTATGCTGGTTCTTTTCCCTATGGCAAAGGCAAGAAACTGAAAGGAATTATTTCACCTAATAGCTCCTTGCCTCACAGGGCTGTTGTGAGACTTAATTAATTAATGTTTGTAAAGTGCTTTGAGAGCCTGGGATAAAAAGGTGCTATATAAGCACTGATACAAATATAAAATATTGTTATTATTAATTCCCAGTCTGATACAAAGCCACTGAGTGAATGAAAAGCTGAACTGCAATCCCAAGTGTAGAAGTGGAGATAGTTTGTCCAGCATAAGGAAAGTCATCATAATTCATTCTAGTTTGCGAAGACCTGTGTATTGAGCTCTCTTTAAGCCATGGGCCAGCTTGACTCAGAATTCTTACAAAACAGGAAAAAAAAGAGAAGCAAAGTCTTTTGAACACTACTACTGTGCTGTTTTTAATTTCTCTGTCTTTTCTTGTTCTAAGCATACCATCCAGATAAGGAAAATAAACCACAGTGGGTTACAGATTAAGTCAAATATCAAAATCATTGCATGCTGACCATGAAAACTCACTCATGCTGAACATTTGTGGGTTATCAGGATCAAAGAGCACTTCAATATTTATCAAAAAGCATAGCCCACCATGGTTTAGTCTTCATTAACCTGGTGTGTATTTGAAGAACTCAGTAGAGCTAATGCAGTCCAAGTTAAAGCTGACATTTTTTGACTTAGGAAAACATTTATCCTCTTGAAGAGATATGTATCAGTTTGTAAATGTTGTGAAAGGGCAGAATAACATAAGGCTCACATATGCTATTGGGTTGTCTGAATTCAATAAGCTTTATGGAACTGAATTATGCTGTGTACATAGAGTCAAGAATGAACTTGTCAGTTCTGTAATACCAGTAAAGCTTATTTCACGTATAATGGGACACCCCGCTGTGCATAGATGATACGATTTTTCTAGTTGGATTTAAAAATATTAAAATGAAAAAAGAGGCTAAATTAGGCTGTGAAAGCTTGGGTATGTGTGATACGAACCAAGCAACCAGCTGTAGGGAGTTTTGGAAATACATGACATTACTCCCCCTGTTACTTTTGGCTGATTGGGTTTCATGTCTGAACAAGACCTCGAGGAGTTTAGCTCTTATAAAAGACTCTCCCTCTTATATAGAAAGGAATATGGATCGTAATGTGTGTTAGTTTTGATTCCTTGGCACTGCCTTTAGCCTTTTCAGTCTGTTCTTACTGTGCAACTAATGCTCATATCCATGATGTTCAGCTGGAAAAAGATCATTTAAAAACTTGCCATGCTAAAACAGTAAATTAGTATTTCAAAATTAAAATAAAGTATTTGTGCATATTGATGACGTATAATATACATGTATGTCAGGGAGAGAAACTGAAAGGTAGATTATAGCACGCGACCTCGACTGCTGACTCAGTATTTCTACCAGCTTTTCATAACTTGAGCAAGTTTAATTTCTCTAGGCCTTGACAAGATGTTGTGAATCTTTGGAATCTTTTTTTTTTTTTTTAATATGTATGAAATAGCAGGAAGTGACGCAGAGGGAAGTAGGATTGTGTGACTGAGAGGATCATGAGTGTCAGAATGGATAAAGAGAAACTGGGAGTTTGATGCTTTAGGAAAAATTAAAGGCAAATGCCAGTCAACAATTGCTCGTTGGCTGGAGTTCAAGCTAGAGAAGTATTTCAGGCAAAGCAGGTCAGGCATTGTTTACTGCTGATTTGCTCCATATTCCTTTCTGAATATCTGAAAATTTTCTTCAGCCATATAAAGTCTTAATGGTGTAAGAAGGCTGGTGAGAACTGTGGGCAACCATTCCAGTGAAAGATGCATGTCTTTCTAGAGTCTCTTTATAGTTAAAATGAATTACAGTAGGATCCAGAGCTGGTGATTCCTTCACTAGCTCCTCAATGACTGTTGAATCTCATAATTATTGCAATCTTCTGCTACTTCTTCAACTGGGATAATGAGGAAGCAAAGTACAATATTTGGAGTGTGCAGTGATCACAGATGGGAAGTGAAGCTTTACTGTTTACCATTTAAGCATACATTATATTTAACATGGTTTAACACGGCTTTTCTTGCATTTCATTTCCTTGTGGCTGAGGTTCTATTCTCAGATCCTAACAGGAGACAGTTTAGCCAGACACTGCCAGTAATCTGCAGCCTGTGCAGATTTGCACATTTTGACTAGCATAACATTCTCATCTCATAGCACTTGCATAGCCTCCGTCTGCACTAACAAGTTGGCAGCACATGCAAGTTGCACCAGACCACTTCATGTAAGCATCAGTCAGGTGCTGGAGTAATAAGGCAAAGTAACAGCTCCACATTCATAGACTTCCTGCTGTAAAGTTGTCTGTTAGTGGGGAGTGTGCTGGGCCACATGAAAGATGGGAGAGCTCTGTAATACCACGTATCATTGAGGAACGTGTCAGAGTGCTAGTTGGAGAATGATCAGAAAAAGAAAAGCAAGCTGGACATTTTGCACCACCTGCAATAGAAGCCTGACAAGGGAAGAAGACTGAATATCTGGATCTACTTTCAGTTAAATGCAAATTAGAAGGAAAATACCAGCTGTAATGGGAACAAAACAGTGGCCACTAAAGGTTCAGTGGTTCAGTTTGAATACCTCTCTTGTAACATCAGGGACTTTTAAAGGACCTGTGCACCTGTAGTTCTTATTGTTCTCTACTGTTTGTTTATACATTCCAAAAGCTATTTTACAGTTAGATGTAAACTGTGTCTTTGTACAGAGCTAAGAAGGAAAAGGGGAAAAAAATAACAAAAAAATGTTGAGATAGAAAGAAAGTATTACTGGAAATTTTTAGATCCTTGGGTTTCTTTCTAGTTTTGAAATAGGGTTCAACTAGGTTTTCCTTACCAAATTAGCTCCTCTGTCGTCACAAAAGAGACTGGAAATCTTAGCAGCTTCCTGAGTTAATCAAGTACAGGAGAAAGCGCAACTGGGGTCTTATCTGAGTTTTCCCTCTGGCTTTTCCACCATACCATTCCTTTACTCCATAAACTTCCAGCAAGTTTAAAGGCTCTCTGGCAGCATAAATATAAGTGGGTTGCCTAAGATAAGGGACACTGCATGAAATGGAGAACATGAAAGCAAGCACACATCGAAACAGCCATCTGCTCAGCTTTGGAATAGGAACATTGCAGAGCTCATCTGTGCATTAGTGTTGCCATTTAATGCAGTTTCTAACAAAAAAAGTTAATAAAATTCATGGCTGTAGCTGACTCACATTATAATGTCCTTATAGAAAAAGCCTGTACCATTGCTCTGTGAATCTGTGCACAGAATGATAATATGTACCATAAAGCAAAACTGGATTCTCAGGTTTCCATTGCTGCAGATAGGCAGTCTCTGAGTTTACAAATCAGCTGGAAATCCCTTCTGGATTGGCAGCAAGAAACAACCTGTTTCCCAAAGCATACCCCAGCAGGAGCTGTACCCAAGCCTGGGTGCCATGAGTTTGTAGTATTGAACACCTGTGCCAACAGAGTGAGTATTGAAGAAATGGTATGGAACAACTGCTATTTACATCACTGGCAAATTATTAAGAAATGGGATACCAGGTCAGTGGATTTTTAGAACACCTCATCAGCATTATCTGTTTCTGTTCTCTGTTATTTTGCACATGGTGGTCCACAGTGAAAACTTTCAACATTCAGCTTTTACCTAAGAGTTCACTAGCTGTATTACCAGTAGAGGTAATGATAAACTAATCTGATGGCACATAACAAATACCAGAGTAAGGGTAATTACTTGCAAATAGATGCTGTGAGGCTGTTAAGAGCAGCCATTGTATACAAATAGTACAATTTAATAGCTTACCCTACAAATCATTGCAGTCATTTTAAAACTGTCATTCTACAGAGAAATATTATTTCTATAGGCTGGCTCTCATTCTAAAGCCTTTAAGGAATATATTCACTAAGAGCTACTTCCACTTCATTTATGCTATTAAATTAGGTTTCTCAGACAAATATTGTCAGTAGTATTAGTAAGCAGTTCTTGTTTCATTTACTGAAGATGGGGCTGTGAATTCTCTGAAGGCAAAATTAAAGTGTTTTAAGATTAAAAATTTGGAGGGCACAATCCACTGCATATTTTCTTTGTGCTGGAAAATGATGTTTTTTTCATAGACTTCCAGAGAAGTTATATACTTTACACGGACAGAAAGATAAGTATGCAGAAGTCTCTAGGTACAGAAATATGGCAAAACAAAATATTTCACAGTTTACAAAACACTCTTAAGGCCTACTTTGTCTATGATGTTTAGAAAACAAGGTACTTTACTACAAGATATATTAAGTGTTTAGAATATGAGAAAGATAGCTGCAAAATTCTGGACTCTGTCAGCTCTGGAGGGACTGATAGGCTTTGTGTGTGTCTGTGTGTATGCATGCCTGTGCTTGTGACGTCTTTGATTCAACTGCCAATGTAATTAACACACTACCGTGGGAGATGGGGGTGGGACTTATTTTCCAAATCACAAACTCCTTGTTGTTGAGCCCAGGACTGTCTCAGCTGGGTGTTTCTAAACATCTCACACTAAACTATTTTATTTGGCATAAATAAGTAAATAATATGTAAAAGAGGGGTTCTGACCTCACACTTTTTTCTTAGATGAGGTCCAAATGTTGAGGATATTCGGCTTGGACAGGAAGAGTATGTTGCATTGCTATGGCCAAATCTTTTTCATATATTTTCTCCTAAACTGCTCAGGAACCATTAATTGCGAATCAAAGGCTCCTTAGTATTTAAATTGTGTTTGAAATGAAACTCATGCTCCTAGGCTACTCAGAACCTTTGGAAAATGTGACCCTTGCAAGGATTTATGTCTGTTCACAGTATCCCACACATGGTGTCCCAGCCCTGCCACAGTGACTCACAGGAAGGGGTAGTTTACACAGGCATTCAATTGCTGGGTCTTGGGTTACATGAAACAGGGTTGAAATCACAGTTCAAGTGACACCTGTGGCAAAACTCTAACAATTTTTGGATTTCATTGGAGGATGTGAGATGGAATTACAGGGGAAAATATCAAGCTTTACATATCAGAGACATTCACAGACTGCATCTAAATTCTTTCATAATGCAGCACAAATAAATGAATTTGGCTCAAATAAAATGAACGCTGACAAGTGCTTGTAACACTGGCAGCAGAGGAATTTTTTTTGGAGATTAGTATATTAGTGTTTACTATAAAAACTGAGGAAGAAGGAGATCCAGGTTCCCTTTCTTCCTCTCTCAGGCAAATTGAATCTGTGTCTGTCATTGATCACTAGCTGTTTTACTGGATAACAGCTCTTGTTGGCTCCTATTTAAAAATGCAGGACGCAACACTGAGAAAATACATTGAATGAGATCCACTTTTAAAATTAACATTAGTTGAGGAGTAGAAGATAACAGAAAGAAAGGCCAGGGGAGATGTTTACTTACTTGAACTAAATTCTCTATTCCAGGAATTTTTTATTATCTTGATTTTTATCCTCCTAGCTAAGAATGGGGAAATTGATTGAAATCTAAGAAACATTCGTGGAACAGAACATGGGTGTTTGTAATCTGTGAATACAGCTTAGACATAAGAGGGCTGAAGAAATTGCTGCAAATCAATATCATAGAGAATCTAAACATGCAAATAGATAAACAGATGTGACTACTAATTAATGAGATAAAATTAAGAGACCTGAAGGTTATTCCCGCTTTTAAACACTGTCCAACACAACTAGCAAATGAAGAATGTTCAATCTTTTCCCCATCCACTGTATAGCAGTGCTGACTAATCCGCCACTGATTTGTCATACTAGGTTTTCCATCTGCCACATACTCAGTTTTTTGCCACTATCTTCTTGCTTCAAAGAGGCACAGAAGCTTATACATCAGTGCAAACAATGTTTAAATGTGCTCAGCTAATCACTGAAGGCATTGTCACAGAACAGAGGAGTGACACAGACGTATCAGATGCTCTGGCAACAATAGCAAAATCCAATCATTAATTAACATAAATTAAAGCTACAATGCTTCAGATCTAAGAATTGAAAACGTCAGAAATCTTGAAGTTAAAAGGACCTGGGTTTGTGGGTACTTTCAAAACATTGTTCTACACAAACCCTGCTTACCTTAGCCAATGGACAGAGAATTTAATTTACCTAAAAATAGAGGCTTTGAAGAACCTGATTAACACATAGTTCAGACTGGTGTTATGGGCTACTGAAAGGACTAGATCAAGCCCCTATTTTGAGACTGAAGTAATAATGTAATAGCAACTTTTTACATCATCTATTTTGTTTCTTAAAGAAAACATTATCTCAGAAGTAATTAAGATGCTTCTCTCATTTTTAAAGCCTGTACATTATACTCAGGTTGTAGTTTTTCCTTCTGTGTTCACTGTTGTTGTGGGCTTTCTAAAATGCTGAAAAGCAGTTCAGAGTGACTGAAAGGCAACTTTGTGCTTAAAGAATAGAAATGCCTCTTTCACAGTGCCAAATGTGTCCAGTTTCAGGGGTTTATGTCTAAGGTGTGCCATATCTTTAGTCCCACAAGATCTATGGAAACAAATTTTTGTAGCACATGAAGTGGGTTATACAAAGGGATTTCACTCAAGCAGACTTAAATTTTCTCTGCATCCTTGTGCCATAGGAAGTGTTCATTGCATCTGAAATTGTCAAAGCCTCTTGCAATCATCAGCCTACATGAAAGTCAAAATTCTAATTTAGAACCAAATGACAGATGAAACATTCACATTTTGAGGAATAAATTGACTGTATGTAATAACATAATCACATTACATTTTATACATTTTATTTAGAAGACATTTAGTCAATTAATTGTGCAAAATCCTACTTTTGATTTTTAAGTAGAATCCAAGATTCCATTGTGTTATTACACATACCATCTAAATATATTAAACGGCCTACATTTAGTCTTTTAGACAAAACAATAACTTCTGATTAGCCAGAATAGCTGGCATTTCTCTGTTTGCTGATGTGGCAATATCTGTGTTTTCATCTATTTCTGATTTCAGCCTCCTTTTATTTGTAACTCTTGCTACTCCAATGGACCTCTTACCTTCAAAATTGCTGTATTTGAAATTATACAGAAAAATCTCGCGTGTATGAAGCATAGATAAACAGGATTAATGTTAAGCAAAAGTATAAAGTTATTCATGGACTCTTTAGGAAAGTGGTGATACTTCTCAATTGAAGTATAGAAATATTTCATAATCTTAATTGTGAATCTTAATAGAATTTAAAGTGTTAACTGAGATTTGCAACACTTTGATTTTTGGCTACTATACCTGCTTTCATATTGTAATTGCACTTGAACTTAGCTGAATAATTTGAAGTCTCTCTCTAACTGTATATTTTTTTGCCTTCTCATTGCTCATCTTATTGGATTTTATGAACATTTGAACAATGTTTCTCAGTTAGCAATCAATTGAATGTTTATAATGTTATTAACACTTTTAAATCTAGCATATATGCTTCAAGAGATTTCTTCATCTATTTTCATGATCTTAAAACTAAAAAAACACCAAAAAAAAAACCCTTTTGTATGAGGAACTCAGGTTTCTGTGCCTTCTAGCTGGGAATCACAACTTTAGTCTAGGCTTAACCTAGGAGTACTCAATAGTACAAGAAGCCTATATTCCCCAGCAGTACATGAGAACTTACTTTTGTCTTGTTACAGAATATGCTATATAACATTTGACAGCAGTAACTGGGTTGACAAGTTCAACTTTTACGATCATTGGCATTCTGTTATTGTTAAAAAGGAAGCTCAGCTTGACTCCAAACAGAGTGGCTTAGAGCTTGTCTTGGGTTGTGGCTTATTGAGAAGACAGACATTTCAAGAAGAAAGCAGTGCATCTCCCGTGTGGGCACGATTTCAGTTTTGGTGGCAGGAAAAAGAACTACTGATAATAAAATAAAGTTATTTCTAGATGGCTCTGTATAATGGTTCTTTATATGTTCGTCAACAAATACTGATCTAACCTGACTTGGCACAGGATATCATTTGAAAATTGCACCAGAGGCAAAAATCATATATATTAAGGAATGGATAAAATGCAGTGTACTTAAATGTCTAGTATAAGACAAAATCTACAAAAAACCCACAAGCCTTTTAGCCATGGGATTTATTAATGATTGTACCAAGAAAGTGTTAACTACTGAAACAACACTATGAACTATTCAGGATAAAATGAATAAATAGTCGAAAGGAAAATTTAATTGTGCAGATGATTAATATGATAATAACTGTATCATAGATACCTTTTTCCTTTTCTTTTTTCCTTACAAAGAAAGTTTCGTAGCTCCCAACAGCTTGAGGTTGACCAGCTGCATGCACATAACTTTTAAGCACTTAAACATTTAAACTGCCCATCCATTTCTCCTACATTCTCAACTGCCTTAGGATTCCCATTTTCAGATATTAGCCCATAATTTTGATCTTGCATCTCTCTAACAATGATGAGGTCCCCAGAACTTTTTCCCCAAATATGTAAGATACTTTTTTTTTTTTTTCCCTATGCTTATAATTTTCCTGGAGACATCAGTATTTCAACAGGAAGGCAATAAAGCATTTCTGAACACTAGAAGTGGCAGGCTACCCTGTAATAGATTCCTATTTATTTTTAACAGAATCAATAGCTGGTGCAAGCAATTGCGTGATTCAGTCTGTAAGTAAGGTCAGATTTAGAGTATGCATCTCTCTCACAATGCAGGTATAGTAATCTGACGAAGTCTGTGGCTACTTTCTATGAAATCCACAGTGCTAGCTCTTTCAGCCGGTTCATAAAAGTGACCCATTTACAGATGGCTCCATGTATCCCATATGAAATTCATCAATACAGTAAACTTCCTTTGCCTAACCTCTGCATTGATTTAAGCACTACATTTGCTACTAGAACTCAATGAAGCTAAGCATCACACAAGTGCAGCTCAATGTTTCCTATTCCAACAGACTTCAAATACCTGAATATCATCATAATTGATCAGCAGTCAAGTATATTTCTATCTTCATCTGAAAAGAGGATGAAGTATCCCTTTTTATACTCAAGTAACTCCATTCATCACAAGTAAATTCTGAAAGATTTATACTAGCCAGTTGTTTTCTGTTAAGAGGAGGATATTTGAATTGTCTTTGAATGTCAGCCTAACTCTTCCTCTCCAGCTTCTCCACAACACACAGATACTTGGCATATGTATTAATGAATTATATGCAAAATTCAAATCTATAATTCCTTTTCTCTACTCCCCTGAAATGATATTACTACTACCACAGCTGGAGTATTATCACTGACTGGAATTCGACTTGAATCAGCATTTGAAACTAAAAGACAGACAGGCACAGTACCATCAGCTTACAAGGCTTTTGTTTTCAGGAGAGAGAAGTCATGTTATTCATTCTTATTCTAATCAGATGCTCTCTTGAGAAGGGTTGGGGTATATGTAACCCTAATTAAAATGCTGTTACTGAAAGTAACTGCCTAAAGATGTGCAGCTCTCAATTATGGCAGAATTTTTATTCATTTTGATTCATTATAAGAAGAAAACATGTGTGCTCTTAGAGTTTTATTACTTCAAATACAATAAATGTGTACAGGATCGTGCAATGGAATTGCCAAAAGGATGTTCATAACAAAGACGACAACGCAAACTAAACAACTTACAACACTAGTTTCTATCTTGCATGGAGGTAACCAAAGAGGGTTTATGGGCACCCCTAGGGTGATTATCCTGTGTTGTATGAAAAGATGTAATGTCTTGGAGAATCTGTCAAGGAGACAAATGTTAAAATCACAGCTGTGCTGAGAAAAAAAACATAGGGCAAACCCAAGGATTAAACAGGATTCAAAACTTCCATGAGCTGTGGAGCAAGATGTCACCACAGGTCTTCTAATCTCTATGTTTTGTGAAAAATAAGTCAAGAACATTTCAAATATCCTAAGTTTATTTTTATGAGAGTTATCTATTTACAAAGAAAAAAAACACCTACAGCAGCAGATCAAATCCTAATCAAAGTGGCTTTACTTTGAAAGAAGCTGTACAAAATCCTTTATTCAATGCCATTGGCCTTTTAAAACACAGTCCAAATTAAAGTTACAAAAGTCAGGGGTTTGGAATAGTCAAAATAATATTTGTGAAGTGAATATTTTATACATTTATCTAGCTAGTCTATAACATAAACATGTATGCACAGGAAGAAGGAATGCGCTTAATAGTAACTCAGAGAGTGGCATAGCCACTGACTCCTGGGTGGAGTACAGATGTTTTGCTATCAATGCCAGCTGCTACATGCTTCTAGGGAGTGAAGGATTTTTTTTAATGAGACACAACACATGTGCTTCAGGTCACTTGACATCACATAAGATCAATCAGCTAAAAATGGAAGTGCCTAATCGAAGATATTGCATGATGTCCCAAATTTAAAGAAATAGCTTTTCAAAAGAAAATAAACATTTAAAAGTTATTTTATAAGGCAAAATATATATAATGATTAAACTAAATTTTTAAATAATATTATAACAGTATTATTTTAATGAAAGGGTGATGACAAGGTATTGCAGAGGGAACCATTTCCTGGCAACCCCGTTGTATATCCTTATCTTTGGAATCTGCTTCCTTCCTTGCTCTGACAGAGGCCAAGTGTTGATTTCTAGGGAACGTTAAAAAGACTTTTTTTCTTCTTTCTCAAGGAGGAAGATCATAGCTTGCAGGAAATGTGTGGTTTCCTTTTCAGAAAGTTTTATTTTTCTTGTATTTTTTTCTTTTTTTTTTTTAAATTTATTTTGTTTTGTCTTCTTTCCTTTTTTTTTTTTTTTTGCTAGGTGATTTAAATTGTAGTTTATTATATATTGAGTAAGGTTCTTCTATTTACATATATTCAGGTGCTACAACTTATGAATGGCAAAAATAAAACAACTTATCAGGAAAAGGAAGTTTAAAACACAGTCATCATTCCTTTTGCATAATGCTAACAATTCATCAAATAATAATGATGAAATAAACCCAAACCACAAAATACCCAACAAAACACAAAGACTCATTATTAGCAAAGAAATAAATTTGTGTGGCACTGTGCCAGCAATATATCTGCAGCACCATTCTTGGTGAAGGACTATTCAAATCTGGACATAATAAACCACTCTATCTCTTCTGGTTAATTATTTTCCCACATAAGAATTCTCTTTCATTTTCAACCACATGCAATCAAGTGCCAGTGTATAATACTATAGTATCTATCATCACATCATCATAGTTATTTGCTTTACTGTCAAGTGTTTCACCAGCAGTTCAAACCCAAAGCCTTTCCCTTGCTGCCTCTGCTAACTGACTAGTCCTGGTGCCGTACAAAGCTGACAAAACTGCATAGGAGTTCCAGAAAAGAAAAAGAATACAAACCAGAAGTAAATTTTCCCAATACTAACAAAGCTACTAACAAAAGATACTAAACTTCTCTGTAATCAGAAGTCTACTTTTGCTTGGAATGAACTTGAGAATAGAAAGGGTGAAAAGAAGATGGGAAAATTGTAATAGCTGCAGTGCCGCACTACTCCATGTGCTAAACTGGCAACAAAACTTACTTAGAAGTCTGCATAACAACACATAAATTTAATGCTTGTAATACAACAGTGTTACTGCACTATGCTTTTCTGACATCCAACAAATACCATAGTTGTATTAGTAAGATCAACATGAATATTCAAATAACAAACAATAATGACAGCTTACGAGTAATATAACTAAGAACAGGAGAGAAAGAGTTTTAATTTACCACTTCCAGCCAGAACTTAAGAAATTTTTTAAAGCAAAAAGGGATGTTAAAGATAACTGAAAGACTTCTATAGTTGCTGTATGTTGCAAACAAAAGGCAGAGTAATGTGGGCCCTCTCTGGAAGGAAATGAGAGAACTGGCTATCCTAGATTTGGAGAAGTCTGAGGTTCTCAGTGACTATTTTGCCTCAGTCTTGACTGAAGAGACATAAATTTGATGGATGGACTACTGTTTGGATAAAGAATTTGTTGGATGGCTGCATACAGACAGCTGCAGTCAATGGCTCAATGTCCAACTGGAGATCAGTAAAAAGCAGTGTCCCTCAGGGGTCACTGCTGGGACTGATCCCGTTCTACGTCTGTATCAGCAACAGGGACAGTGGATTGAGTGTGCTCTCAGCAAGTGTGCCAGCGAGAGCAAGCTGAACGGTTTGGTTGATGCCATCCAGAGGGACTTTGACACTCGCAAGAGGTGGGTGAATGCCAGCCTCATAAAGTTCAACCAAGCCAAATGCAACGTCCTACACCTGGGTCGGTGCAATCCCAGGCACAGCTACAGGTTGGGGAGAGAAGAGATTCAGAGCAGCCCTGAGGAGAAGGACTTGGGGGTGCTGGTTGACAAGAAACTGAACATGAGTCAGTGTGTGCTTGCAGCCCAGAAAGCCAATCGTACCCTGGGCTGCATCAAAAGGAGCGTGACCAGCAGGTCGAAGGAGGTGATCCTGCCCCTCTGCTCTGCTCTCGTTGAGACCCCACTTGGAGTATTGTGTGCAGTTCTGGTGTCCTCAACATAAAAAGGACATGGAACCGTTGGAACAAGTGCAGAGGAGGGCCACGAGGATGATCAGGGGGCTCAAGCACTTCCCATATAAAGACACACTGAGAAAATTGAGACTGTTCAGCCTGGAGTAGAGAAGGCTGTGTGGAGACCTCATAGCAACCTTCCAGTATCTGAAGGAGGCCTATAGGGATGCTGGGAAGGCACTCTTCCTTAGGGATTATAGTGATAGGACAAGGGGTAACGGGTTAAAACTTAAACAGGGGAAGTTTAGATTGGATATAAGGAGGAAATTCTTTCCTGTTAGGGTGGTGAGGCACTGGAATGGGTTGCCCAAGAAAGTTGCGAATGCTCCATCCCTGGCAGCGTTCAAGGCCAGGTTGGGCAGAGACTTGGGTGGCGGGGGACTTGGAACTAGATGATCTTAAGTTTCCAAACCTAACCATTCTATGATTCTATGATTCCATGGAATGTTTTTTAACCACTTAATCTGAATGGTATAATCACTTTTCACTGCTACTTCATTATTACATAACAAAACCTAAATTAATCAAAGGTAAGCTTTGCAATTGGTTTCACTGAAAGTCCATTACTGTTTGACAGCTTTTCAAGTACTTCGGTGCCCTAAAGGTGCTCAACTTGCAGAACACAGACAGTTGATTGAACAGGCAATATTCCTTTGTAAACCTCAGATTTGGTTCACTGCAGTGCATTTATACACCTGGAAGTACATAAAGGAAATATTTTGTGCAAACATTGTACTGAATCCAGTTCCAATGGTCAAGTGAAAACTGTAAGTATTTGTGATATATTGGTACCAGGTTTCACAGAAAATGGTATCTTTTTCAGTGATTATATAAAATGTATTCCAGACTAGCCATATTTCCAAGCAATATATTATTATAAGTATACTAACTTTAGCCATATAGCTCTTCTAGTATTTGCAATATAATGGCTTTTCTCCATTATATTTTAGTATATATTAATGAAATAACAAGGAGAATATTAAAGTAATCTTAGGTAACACTATTCATTTGTTGATTTAAAGATATTCTCTTCAGTAAAAATGCTACAACCTCGAAAAACTAGAGTGTGTCAAAAGCAAAGCTATGTGTCAAAGGCATTCACATTTAAAGCTATATTCAGTCACAGGACTTTTTGCTTATAGAATAGATTTTTAGGCATGTTGAACACCTGTAGTGTAGACAAGTATAGAGGCATAAGCCTTGTATTTCTTTCTTATTGAAGTTTTCTAGAATGAAACACATGCCTTGTTTGTATTTAAGCAGAAAAAAATTCTGTGATCAGAATATTGCAATGAGTTAATTAGATTTAGCTTGTGTAATAGTTCAAACATCATTGCACTCTGACGGTTCTGCTCTTTCACTCACTGAATTTCAAGTCAGGAAATTTAGGTAAATCTAGATTTTATTTAGCTATAAAATCAATTTTTTATTTATTCCATTTGACCTAGAGGAGAGGCTCCATCAAGCACAGCCAAATGGGCTTGTGCCATCCAGTGCTAGAGCCTTTAGCCTATCTGCAGAGCTCAGTGGCCCAGTGAAAGGCTGGTAAGTTCATTAATATTATTTGAGACTAAAGGCATCCACAAGGGTGGGACAATACCCCTGAAAGGACAGAGATGTATGTGTCACAGCTCAGGTTACAACTTTCATTCCATTTCTGAGACAACCTTCATCCCAGCCTTCAATCTCCAATTCTTCTCACCACACTAAAATTACATTTCTGAAGACCAGGATCCAAGAGCTGTTATACAGGTGTACATGAAACATATAGATTAATGTGCCATATAATAAGGGGCAGAAAAAAGGACTCCCTAATCACCTGGGTTGAATGAACAAAGGAAGACATATTTGCCTGCCATCTGTTAATGTAAATGGTGCAGCTAATTTAACAGTATTAGACCTGAATCATCCTGCTATTATTCCAGTTTCACATCACTGTGAAACTAGAAGTGAATCATTAATATCAATGAAATTATACCCGTGTCAGCCATGGAGTAATCTGCAGAGGGGATCAGGTTCATTAATTTTAATAATTTATGATTCAGTGTAGGCTACACAATTTTACTAAATCTACTTTTATTTAATGTGACCTACTGATCCTTGCATGTATTACAAATCATTCAATGTATTTGATATGTCTGTTATAAGCAGTTTCTGAGGAAGCATGACTTTTTAGCAGTGTACTAACTTCTGAATTTATCTGAGAAGACTGTACCTGATCCTTGAAATACTAACCAAATTGGTGGCTTCTATGGAATGAAGATATCACCTGAACTTTTCAGGTTGCAGCGGTAGTTTGAAATCTGAATGTAGAGCACTCCATGATCACCAAACTCAATAAGTATAAACAAAATACAATAGATCAAGCACCTAAACAATCACTGATTTAATCCTCCATTTGCCAAAATATCTGAAACGTATTTTTGTGTGACATTTTTATCTTTTGATCTTTGCAAAATACATGTGACTGGAATTTGCTTTGAATTATAATACTTCACTATTCTTATTGTAATCTTATGAATAATATGAAATAAATTACATAAAAATAATTATAATAAATTGAAAGTTTAAAGAACTTTTTAATCTCATCTGGGGATTAATAAATAGCAGTAAGATATATTCATAGCTTTTGAATTGACTTTATTGTACTAAACTAAATTTTTCTCTAAATTGTTGATGATGATTGATTAATGATAATGATGATTTCTTTAACTAATTGTTTTAAAATGGTTGTTAAGCTCCCCATGTGATAGATTTTTAACATCTCTCCACTGATCCCATAAAAATACACTAGTTTGTACTAGTACAAGGTCTGCTGGACATTTTTATAAATATCTTCATTTTGATTTTTAAACTCATTTGTCAATGGGTTCTAAAAAGAAGTATTTGTGTAAAAAAAAGAATGGAAAAACTGTTTAATTTGAACTGATGATTATTGTTGTGATCATATTCTCAATAGCAGTTTTTGTTGAGAGAAAAATCCACTGCAATTCATCAAAGTTGCACATCACTTTTTAGGAAATTTGATCCCTTGAAGTATTATTCAGTATGTTCCATTTTCCTTTTTGCAGACACATGTGAAAGGTTCTAAAAAAAGGCAGATCTGTTCAAGTGAGGACATGTCATAGATATGCAATAGAAAGAAAAGAAGACAAAAGGAAGAGATCTGGCAACAAAATAGCACTTGAAGAAAGAACTAGTAACTTTAAAAGAAAGGAAAGAAAAACATAACTTATAGTCCTATACATAAAATAAATAAATAAACTACTAGGGTACTTGTCCTTCTGGAATGACTTTGTAGTTTGTCAAACTTATCAGTCCCAGCAGAACTGAAGTTCAGAAAATCATGTGTGTTGAGGAGCCATGGCATGTCTTGAGGATAAATCATATTACGGGTGAGAGAAAAACCAAAAAGCTTTCTGCTTCTTTCGATGTCTTTTTTATCCCATGCTGAGACACTGTATTTGTGTGGATTCTGAGCTTCTTAGTATGTGCCATGAAAGAAAGAGGAGTGTGTAGTCTGAAACACACTGCAAAGCTGCAGATGCATATGTGGGAATATTGCTGATCTTCCCCTTCAATGGTGCTGCTGCACTTTATGGACTTTACACACTTTCTTGCACCAATCAGAATTTGACCTTCAGCAGAAGGACTCTGCATGTTATTTAAAATTGGCTTTTATGAGTTCAGATGAGTTGAATGCTTGTTCACCTGATTTACATATGGCTTTGTAATAGCAGAGTAGCATCATTTACTTCAGACCTGTGGGTTACAGATCAGAGCTTTATGTAACAGATAAGAGACTTTAAGGTAGCAGTAAATGAACTGCAAAAGGACCCAAATAGATACCCGAAAATCTGGAAATATGTCTGAACAGAGTTTAAAATCTCATTAAATATTTCCCTTTCTATTTTTCTGTCTTTATATTTCAAATATAAAACTAGCTAATTAGTTTGTATTATTTCACTGTTATTAGTGTAGATCAAAGATTTTTTTAACTTTCTCTATTCACATTAGACATGAAAGATTCTTTTGCTTCCAGTTTAAAAAGTATTCTTAAAAGTCTGAAAAGCTAAGAGAAAAAAAAATGTTGAAGTATCGTAACTGAAAAACAGGAAAATGAAAAACAACTCTTAAGAAATAAACTTTACTCCCTGTTTTTTGTTTAAAAACATTTCAAGGCCTGTTTATCACTTTGTTATTCCTCTAATATCCTTCAAATCATTTGCTTGTGATTTTTTTTAGTGAGAGATCTCATTTAGGCATCTGTCCTTTTGATTATGAAGTCAGAGTTTGAGGACATTTTTTTTGCCTGTTTGATAAATTGTCCATGTTAAATAACAAATAAAAAGTACACAAACCTGAAAAAATCATGGATTTCTATTCAGGTAGACTTTTATTTTATACAATCACTTCTTCTATACATAAATTTAGACAGAATGGAGTTATTCTCATTCACCGTGTAATGATTTACATAGTAAGCATAACTTTGAAAAGTCATAACATCTTGAAGGGATCTCACACACCTTTTAGAAAACTTTTTTGTTTGGTTGGTTGATTGTTTTTGTTTTTTATTTTTTGTTTTTGTTTTGTTTTATTAAAGAATATTACACAGTTGATACCAGGAATTTATCTTGTTAGGTCTTGTGCCTGATAAGTATTTAGACACTACTGCAGTCATAGTGTCTTGGGATATCACCTTACTCAGCAGACTCTGATTCACTTTCTATTTTGCTTGGTACTTTCAACTTCAACACGAGAGAGCAGAATCTGAGGAACCAAAGTTCTATGAGCACAAATAATCAGGACAGTATTTATGCAGTAACTAAAGACTATGACTTTAATCTGTAGTAAACTTGACAGAAAATCTAGCTTCAGCTTCCTTCAAGACAGACTGTAGATCTTATATATACTGTGTAAGTGAAAACTGTCTGTAAATCAGAATTAATGCCTTGGGCTACCTAAAACTTTGAGAACCAAATCAATACCCAACTACTCTTTCAAAGCTGTGGAATTACTGAATTTTCCTTCACATCATATTGAAGATACTCATCACCTGTGCATCCCTGTATCCTGAGCATGGATATGAAGGCATAATCTTCTGCATCTGAGCTTGAATTTGTGGTTAGTTATCTAGTTTCTGTGTAGTAAAGAGGCAGCAAATGTAGAAAATGAACTTAAGAAGAGTCTGGATAGAGTACCTGTGGTGAACTGGGTTTTTACTGCCATCTACCTTCTTCCAGCCCTGGGGAAGGCTCCTGTCCTTGCAGCTGAACCGTCAGAAAAGATGGATGTATAGCTGTGCTTCTCTCTCTCCAGTGCACAGCTGGGTGCCCTAATGCACATCCATCCTCATCAGTTGTTGAAGCTAATACAAAATGAGCTCAAACATGCTTAATTATCAGCAGATGGCAGCTAACTTTTCATGTCTTAAAGCTACTGGTGCAGGTGAATATTTCCCCTGAATGCAAGCAGTCTGTATTTCTGTGGTGAATCTTCTGGAACTCTCTTTTGTAGATCATATACAAAGCATTTAGCTGGATATCAGGTTAGTGTTCATGCAGTTATCTCTTCATGTCTTCAGTGATACACCTTGCTACGTCAGTACTCTTAATGTAAACCTTAAATAGATTTACCTCCAAGATTTTTCCTTATTATTTGGATGCCACTTCAGTAAACTTCTCAGAATAACAGGGTAGTTGCTGTCACTGTCTTGTTTACGCTGTGGAATTATTATAAATACTGGTTTTCACCCTTTCTGTGCTTTGGCTGATGCTTGCATTTATAAGGACAGAATGACATTTAGCAATATATTTTACACCCTGGCACATTTAATTAGTATGTCAAACTTGTGCTTACACTTCTATTTCTAAAGCAGAAGCACTCTGCTCATAGCTTGGTGTCAGAATGCATGAAACCTCCTTGGCATAATGTGAATTAGAACCAGCAGCAAAAGGAATGAATGATTAGCATTGGGCATGGATCCAGTGTTTGACATTCCACTCATTAGAAAGTCTACTCTAATTAACGTAATTGGAATCTACTGGGTGTGCCATTGATGGATTTGCTTGTCACCACAATTTTGTTTTATGTTCCATCAAACTCATTGGTGAAAACATGATGTATGCTGAGATTACCTAGTAAAGACCCAGTTCTTTAGAGGGATCTGCAAATTACAGCCTCTTGCTCCCACATGGGGACTTAATGAAGTCAATGTGATGCAGGGTGCATGATAGTGAACCCCTTTGCATGATAATTATTTTCTCATAGTCCATATGAGTTATACATAGCAGACATATAACTTTACATTTATCTAACACCTGGGGATTATAAATGATCTCCTAAATGCTGAGGAATCAATTGAGCCACTTTTCCTAATGCTAATAATACCTTTTCCTACAAGGGGTCACTGGAAGTACTCAATAAACTTGTTGAGGCTATTCAATACATCATCAGAATCCAGCTGTAATTAGGTGAGCCTTGTAAAAACACTGTTCTGAATAAAATTATGTGTATTTCCTGACTAGTATACAGGGAATCTGATATTTCCATAACCATAGAGTAAATGATTAACAAGGCCAGAATGAGACCAAGGACTCTATTGAATGAAAACCAGCTCTGCAAGTTGCATCTTGAATCACTAGAACTACTTACTTACTTGAAGTATTTTATCCTTTTATCTATCTATCCTGACACAGCCATCTTAACTGCAGCCAGACATTTCACAAAGAACTTTTGCTTTTCAACTTGAAGGTATTCACCTGTGTTGACTTTCCATCTTCTTTATATGCATATACATATTTCATTAGATCAGGGCTCTCATAAAGGTGGGCAAATAATCTATTCTTGGTATGGAAAATAGAATTGATATTAAATGTAAATGGGAGCTTTGATTTACATTACATTTTTCTCGTCTAAAGCATAGAATTCTGTCAACAGAATGAGAGAAGACATATTTTATGCTTTGAAAGCATTAAATGGTTAAATGGATGCTAGTGGAAGCAAAATTTACATGATAACGAAGACATATAGACAAAGCTAATTTCCTTTTATTAATATAAAATCTGTGGTCATACTTGGAATAAAACTGGTATCTCCAGAGAATTTTAAAGAATACATGCAGCAAGAAAAATACTATTGTTACTTCATGAATAATGGGCTTCAATAGCTATCATGACAATAAGCGTATTTGAGGAAACAGTATTGTTTATAGTAGTCTGATGAAGGATTAAAATTATTTAAAATTTCATTTACATTGTCTATTTTTTATTATAGCTTTCTAAAAACGGGTCTGTAAAATGTGTTTCTTTTTCATAGAAATTTCATGAGAACACCGATACTCTTGTCATCAGTTGCTGTGGTTATTAATATGGGACGGTGGAAAATTTCTCCTTACCTAAACTGAGTTCTGTGAAACTAATTTAAATCTATTTAAGATCTAGCGAAGACTTGCAGATGTTGCAGTGAGTGAGAGAAGTTAAATCAGTATCTGAAGATGCTACTATAAAATGATGTAGGAGTTTCTGCTGAACTTTGTGATTTATAAGCCACTTTCAGATTGTCTGAATTAAAAATAACAAGAACTGCAGCAATCAGTGAAAAATAAAAATGACCTCTCCTTTAATCTAGGTCCAAATATATTTAAAAGAAAGTAATGAAAGTATTTATATAGTGTCTACCTCTAGAATCCCTAAAGGATTTCATTTTAAATGAACGTGAAAATGTCTTCTCAGTAAAAAAATTTGCTAAACCCTTAATCACACTGAAGTCAGTTTGTGGTAGCAAGTGCACCACATAGCCAGCTGCACTGTTGGAGAATGCCCAGTTTGATTTGAATTATAAACTGGTTCTGCTGGAAAGTTAAAGTTTTGGTGGACTATGGTGAGAAACTCAAAATGAAATAAAAGGAGAGAGACCAAAGCATTTTCCTATAGTTTCTAAGTCCTTTTAAACATATATTGAGTAGGCAAGAATGCTCAAATTGATGAGGATACGAATTATACTCTTGTGACAAGTATGGTTTTTGATAAAACTTGGTGGTTTGGTGCCTTAGTGAAAAGGTAGCATCTTCGCAATAGCTTTTATTCATCAAATGAAATTGAGGCTTTTAAGCTTCAGGAAAAGTGAAGCTTTCATATGTATCTTGCATCTTCCAGTGGTGACTGCCAAACATTTTATTTCACCAGGCATCTATGGCATGATAAATTATTTCAGGCAATTGGGAAACAAGACAAACATAACCTCTACACTGTCCTGGAAATGAAAATCCAGAAAACTGTATTAAATATAAACCCACTGTGTTCTAAAAAGTCATTTTCCAAATGTGTGTTAGAAGGCTAAAAAAAAAAAAACAACAAAAAAAAAAACACAACAAGAAGCACAAGTTGATCTTAGAAAAAAGAGCCAATTAAGATAATTACCCAAGAAAAGTATTTTTATTTTGCAAGTCTCTATCTGCATGTCTCTCTGGAAGTCTGCATCTTCTGAACTTAAATGTGTTTTGCAATCTGTTTGTATGTTTTTTTTTACTTGGAGCATATTTGTAAAAAGCACAAAGGTTTTTTTTTTTTTTTTTCCCTTGTTTAATTTCTTGTCATCCACAGCTTGTTTCTGAATAATGTGTGAATTACAAAAGAATCCTAGGTCTGGATCGAGTAAAGATTCATTGCAATGGTTTGCTTTTTGACCTTTTGAGGGGCTGCCACATTTTTCAAAGTTTCTGATGATTTTCTTCTTAGGAACATTTTTCTAGAAGGGTCAGGATCATGTTCTCTCTTCCTTGAAGAAGGGAATGTCTATTTTTCTTAGGCTACTGAATCACCTCAGTCATCCACTGTGGGGAGACAGTTCCATCTCTATCACAGGAAAGATACCTCAATTTTTTCAATATCAGAAGGCACTTGCTCCAGATTTTTACTTTGGCCCCCATCAGTACTGGATATTTTGAGCACACTTATGGATTTACCAATGTACCAGTGTTGAGCAGTACAAGTGTTCTGCAATACAGAAGAGTGGGGTGTTGCATTTAAAAGAAAATAAAAATTCTAAGAACATTTTAAACTCAAAAATTGTCCTGAATCTTCCTAGCGTATATTAGAAGTAGTATCTGAAATATGTACCTTGAGACTGTGGATAGTAATTTTTTTTTTTTTTCCCCAGCTAATGACACTGCTAAAAAACCCTATTGAAATAGGCTACAGTTTCAGGACAACAGGAATCTAGATCTAGGCAGTGATATTCATCACCCCTGCACCCAGGTTGGTAGGGCTTATCCATGCTTTGGCCAAAAGAAATTTAGACCATTTAAGTGTTAGGTTTTCCACATAACACCAGCAGAGCTGGGAATCTCAGTGACTTGAAAAGTAGAAAAGCAACCAATCATGCTGATTAGGGAATGACCAGAGCTAGCCTGAGAAGTTCGGAGTACAATAAGAATCTGTGATCTTTATTGATAGTTTTTCCTAGTTTACTTTTTCCTATTTGTATTAAGAAACAAAAAGAAAAATAACAGAACCTTATCTGGAAATTTATACTAGGTATAAATATATACAACATATATAAATCTTAGTCTGGCAGTTCATATAACATATATAAAAAAGATTTCTTTTAGTAGGTTAGTCTTAGGAAGACATCAAATTCTCCTAAAGACCCTTACAGATATTTGTTATTCTTACATCATGATTCATAAACAGTGATTCAAGATAACCTGTAAAGAAAACTTCTTTTAAAATCAATTTTCTATTAACTTGTTAAATTCTAATGATTAAATTATAAATAAGAATTTGTAACTGTGATTCATTAAACTCATGCTCGTAATTCAGTTGTGGAGTCTAATCTCTTGCTTGTCAGCAAGACACTGGGTAAAATTTATCTTCACATTTTATATGTTTATCAATAACAGTATATATATATATGTAACTCAGTCTTTTTTTACTGCATTACACAGCCCTTTTCCTCTCTTCCTTACCATCCCCCACCCCAAAAAGAAACAAAAGACTTATTCATAGATTCATAGAAAACAGATACCAAGCTCATGTGACTCAGAATTCAGAAGTTAGCCTTTAGCAGGGACAGGATTTTTCAATGATGCAAAATACCAAAATAAGTTGGTATTTTCCATCATTGAAAAATGCAGTTTCACAGTGCCAGCACCTCATTCCAATCTCACAAATTCTGGATTCACAACACTGTAATTCTTGATTTATACTAAACTCATAAGAGCTGCTACATTCTGAATCCACGTTCATTTTAAGCCTATCTTGTAACCAAACTGCCACACAAATGGGACCATTTCTTTTTCCAAGAAAATAATTAACTTTCTGCTGCTTTAGACAACTTTTTTTTTTTTTGAAGAACATGACTAGTAAACACTGTTTTGGTTTGGTTTTTTTTTTTCAATCTTTGCTTAATGCATTTTAAGTTAATGTGTTCCAATTTAATTTACTTTTGGCAGTAAAATCTGTAATAATACATCTATAATATATTACATTTTACACAGTTAATCACAACTTAGTACAGTTTTAACCTCTTGGTTAAAATAGGTATTGTACAGTAGCATTCCTTTTTGTGCCATTGTCTGGGAGACTACCTGCATGGGTAAACAAGGAATGGTAGGCAATCACTGGGAGAGGTGAATTGCTCTTGCTCTGCAACTGAGGAAACAGAGGCATCTCGGGGAGACCTTGCACAGGTCTGCTGTTGTGTTTTATCCATTTCCACCAGTCTGAGGAGAAGGAGAGCAAAGTATACTCATCTGGGATAGGAGTCTTAAAGAGTATATGATTGGCACTACCCTGATTTGTGGTTCCTAATGTGAAACCAGCCTGCATTTCTCAACATCTCCAGTCAGTATGTGCTATGTGGACTGAAAGCTAAAAAGAGGCAGATAGTAAGTAAAATTATTTTATAGGATTGCACCCAGGTTTTCTTCTGAACTATTCTATAAGGCAATTTCTGCCAGGTTTAAACTGCTGAATAAATAGCTCCTGGCTTGTTGATATAGCAGGGGGGGAAAGCTCTAATTTATTACAGTTTATCACAAGCATTTATCCTTACTTTTCTTTTTTATTCCACCACCACCACCATCACCATGATGAATTCGTGCCTGAAAATACATTCTAATATATGTCTTTGCCCATCAGATTCTGAACTTTGGTCCTGAGCAGTTTAATGTAAATTGGTCTCCTTAAAGCAACACTTATTAAACCTCTCTGTAACTAGTACCACTTGTACAGCAAAAGCTGCGTTATGTGCAGCATGTACAGAATTCTTGTGGAAAGGTCTGTTTATCTCATCAGAGTGAAATTATATCTGTGTAGACATAATGTATAGTAGATATATATACATATACAGTATCATGTTGCATGTTATAACGCACTTTACAAATTGCCTGAATTTTAAAAATTATTTTCAGTATGACATACTGCCAACAAAAACATGGCACTACAGCTTAAGACTTGGTATTATTTTGTTATTTCATTTTTTTCTTCTCTTAATAATGAAAAAAACAATATTGATTTTGGATGTAACCATGAAAGAATGATGATTAAGAATTACAGAAATCTTTTGTCACTGCAAGGTCCTTATAGCTCTCATGAAATTTTGAACTGTTGTACTTTGTTACCTCACAAATCATTAACATAGGCCAGCAGTAAATTGTGGGTTGGCACATTGCCCAGCATAGCACCAAGATCAAGCCTCTGCTTTCTAGTAAATTAGAACCCGACTCTTTATATCAGAGGTACACACATTTATGGAGGCATTAGATGTGAAACAATCTTTCATTTGCCATTTGCTTTTCTACATGGCTAGCTTTAAACTGGATCATGTAAAGGAAGTTATTTGTGGAATCAAGAAAAACTATACTAAGTAGTTTTAAGGTGCATGCTACAGCTAGGATGATTTGCTGAGGTACATCTGAAGGAACATCTGAAAATCACCTTAACTCTTAAGTGGGCAATTATAACGTGTGTGAATCACTACATGTAGGCTCACAGGACCATGCATTTCATGTGAATCACCACAGAAGACACAACAGGACATAATCCTGTTGAAGAAGTGGGAATAGCCCTCTTGGTAGCACGGTGTATTAATGTAATTAAAATGCTGGAATGAAACAGGGAAAAATCACACCTTTTAAAATTGTTGGAAACACTTTAATCCATTACTTCTTGTATTCCAGTGATTACCAGCAATTTCTTAATCACAGTTTGTGTAATTACTTGCCATTTTCTTGTATTCAAAAAGAATTAGACTGTTCCTAGCAAGTCATCAACATTACTTAAAAAAAGTAGTTAAACAGATAGACTTGCAGATAGATTGTCTTTTGTGATAAGTAAACGTGAAGATATTTCATAGCAGCCTGTTCACTGCAGGTAGTTATGTAACAAAAAGCAACATTTTCCCAGAATTGTTCTTTTGGATGTAGCTTTGTCCTCAGTATTGTAACTTTAATGTATATCTCTTAGGGGCATGAAGATAGGGCATGAAGAGAAAGTAAGTGATAACATGACTCCTGTTAAAGCCCATTTGTGATTAGTAGTAATCTAGGAAAGGTAATCCTGGAAAACTGGACTTCAATGGAGCTCCACAGGTTTCCAGTCATTTGCGTACTCTTCCTCGTAAATTAGTTATGTACATTGTTTTAACCTGTCCTTTTTGTTGGGAGTAGGCTATTACTGACAACAGTCCTAACCGGCAGAGATAATTCCCTAAGAAATGCCTTGGCGTCTCAACTAGAAAATAACCTCTGATACCTTTGATGCTTAAACTTGCAGCTGCTTCCACTCCACTCTCGCTTTGTAAAAGCAGTATGCTCCTAATGACTTATACTTACCCACAGAATAAATGTTTTAATTAGGAGTGAAAAATGTCTTTCCCAGTATAGCCTGTACTATGCAGTACCTCAGGTACATCTAACTTCCTGCATCCAGCGAGAGAAGACAAAGGGACAGGTTCCACAGGACAAATAATGCTTTATTTTTCAGAATGGATTAAGCAGTCTTCCATTTTGGTGACAGTATTACTTAATCTTGAAATTAAGTATCATAAGTCCACAAGTGACTAAGTGCATGCAAATAAAATTGATGGAAATACACCTGCTTATACCAACTTTGAGTTTGGCAGAATATAGTTATTCCAAATATTATTGTAAAATCACTCTTTCATGAGTATACCCAAAGATGGATGTATACAGATACAGGTTTTTGGGTGGTTGATAGAAGTGGCCTTCTTTAAGTGCTACAGGCATTTCATATACAAATATTTTCTATGTTTTCCTTCCTCAGACAGAATAATATTGCTGCAGCCAACATAAACATGTGGACTCACCAATAGGTGGAAAATGGCAAATGAGATGTGGAATAAAAAAAAAGAACCATTAAAAAAAATTTATTCCAAGAATGAAATACTGAGATTTTTGCCTTAGATAAGACAAACACTTCTGAAAACAGCTCACTACACACAAAACCTAGGAAGACTGAACTTTTTACTGAGTTCTACAAAGATTTTTGTGTTACTTCATAACCATTATGAGGCAAAACTCAGACAGGGAGACTGCAGCTACAGTTGGCACTGCAAAGTCTGGAGTTCAGGTTGCTTCTCAGAGCTTTCCTTCCCCCACACCTCTGAAACCTGGATTCCTCTTTTCAAGTTATTTCTGGGTCTTCAGGACCAGAAAGCATACTGGGCAGTAGCAGCAGTGTCTGTGGGAGCTGAGAGGCCTCAGGCAGTTTTGCACCCTTTTAGCATCCTCCATTTATTCCTCTTTTGATACAACTCTGGCTACATCAAGCTGCAGCATGTAATCCAAATACACTCCATGCCTTCTATCTTCATGAGGGAACAGCAAACTGTCTGTTTGTTCCAGTCTGCTCTCTCAGCTAGACACTTCAGGTGTGAATCACTCTTTCTCTACATATATCCTTAGATAAGAAGGGAAGCAACAGGAATATTTGACAAGTAGAACTGTCAGTAGTTTGATTATGGTGCAGATGGTCCAGCACTCATGAAGACCACAAAATTTTTATTGCTTGGGTTTGGTTTAATTCAAGACTACTTATCAGAAATGGCCTTTAATTAATTTTAGAAAAAGTGTAGGTGATGAGATGAAGGGGTTATTAATGGAGTGCACTGTATATAAAATGAAAACTACCAAATTACCCAGGCAGAGCTCACCTCTGCATTTTAGTACATTCACACATGAAAATCTCAAAGAGTGGTAAAATATCTTTAAAATGCAGCACATGAGAAAAATTATGCTTGGACAAGGACAACACATTGGTGGCATCAACTCAAGTGTGGCTTTACTTCTGTTTCAATGAATTGGGGATCTGATAGGTACTTAAGATAGTGAAAGCGTAAGTAAATAAATGAGAGCTCAGAAGAAATGGGTTGACAACAGGAAGGATACAATACAATGTGAGTTTATTTTATGCATTATATTTCTGAAAGTGGATTTGAAAGTCTTAGCACTGAATGTGTAAAATGTGAAGGTCAGAAAGTAAACACGTCCTGTGAACATTTAGAATAATTTTGGAAACATTTAGAAAACTGGTAAAGTAAAATTTACATATTTGCACAAGGCTGGAATACCTAACCTTGTCTGATTTTATTTTCTTGGAGAACCATGACTAGATATATTTCTGGTTTACCAAGCGTATAAGCCTGTGACTACTAAAAGTACATACAGAATGGAAAAAACAGAATTAGGCAATAATTTTTGAGGGATTAACTTACCATTTTCATGGAGTGCTGAATGTCAGTCTGTAATCATAAGGCCTATTTATTCTGTGCTCCATGATGGTTTTCAAGATGTTAAAAAAGCAATAATAACACAACACAAGAAGAGAGTGAATAATCTACTTTTAAGGACTGATCAAAATAAATTTTGCAGAAACAAACAAAAAATATATATATTTTTAGACAACAATTTCATTTTGGAATAGAGGAAAGCTAACGAGGGTGTTCAAAGTGCTTAGTTCAAAGTGGAATCATTCAAGCTAATAATACTGAGAACTAAGACTGCAAAAGAGTTTAGCAAAGCAGAACATGAATATGATCTAGAGTTTGTCATGAATATTAGTATTCAGCAGTGCTGGGCTATGGGAGATTGTGATAAATCAGGCAGGATTTGGAAAAGTTTGAAATCTTTATGTGTATCTTGAGAATATAAAGCAGGGCAAATGCTGAAAGCACATGCTATAGCACATGGGGAAAAGACCTATCTTGAACACATACTCTTAGAAACATTGTTTTACATTTTTCATTTAAAATAAATAGTTTTCAGAAAGCTAATAATGGAAGATGGTAGGCATGAGGAAGTTTCTTCTTAATCATTTGTATATCAGTGAGAGACAGAGAAAATTAAATCTAAGTTCATAGGAATAACTATTATCTGCAGTTAGATTTTGTACTGCAGCAGCCTTACTTTGGCAAAGCCTGAGCTAACTCACAAGAAGAAATTATCTTGGCTTTACCTGACTTCATCTTATTGCACAGCAGCAACCCTAGAAGAAACTGTAATTCTAGATTTGACAGAATTAATGTCAACTGATATTGATGTCACTAAAAAATGGCTCAGGTTTGCACCCCTAAGAGCAATATCCCCAGGGAGTCACATTTGTTCTCTTCCCAGTTCTCTGTCATCAGCTGAAGAGGAGCTGGGGTTTCCCTGGTGCCAGGCTGAGTTTTTCCTGAGCCCATCAGGCAGAAGGAGAAGCTGAGAGCCCTGTTTTGCTGCATGTGCACGGTTTTCTCCACTCGTGTCCCTGCTGCAGGATAACTTATGAGTGACTTTGTCAAATTAAATATTTTGAGAAATGTTAACCTCAAGCTGAAAGTCTCAATACCTGTGACATTCAGTGTAGATTTTATTCATGGTGTTAGATACCAAATAAAATCTCTGATTAAAGATTAAGTTTCAAGGAGATGGAATCAACCATATTACTATAAAATCTGAGGTGGAGGAAATGATTTGAAGAGGATATTTGAAGAGGATAGACTACTTCTTTTGTGAGAATAACTATAAGCGCTATAATAAAAAAACTTAGTTTCATTATTATGTGTAATGAATATCAGAATAGCATCTAATATGCTGTCATTGGAGGATTTCTGCATTATTTGATGTTATGGCAGAGAAATAAATGCATTTTTCATCTCACCTTTATTGTCCAGTCAACAAAATACTGCTGCCAACCAACGGGACAAAAATTTGGCATATTCCGATTTCAAAAGGAGTGCCATTGCACACTGATGATACTTCAAAATACATTTTCAAGATGGGGCAGATCTGAGAGAAAATATGGATGCAATTAGGGAACGTGGATATCTTTCTTGGCAATTTATTACCTGTTCCAAATGGAAATATTTCTTCTAAGTCTGCAAATGAAACCATCCCAATTACAGGATATCAGTTAGATATTAGGGACAAAAGTGCATAATAATGAACATGATTAATAGAAAGGGAATTTATTAGCTGTCCTTTTTTGAGTTCTGGAAAGACAAATAAAATTTTGGATCAAATGAACAGTTTCACTAATCAGTAGTATAATTTAATAAATTTTATCTAACAGTCTATGTCTTATTTGAAAGGTATGATGTTTCACATCACCTATTCAAAGAAACAAACACACACACATCCCCCCTCCCCCCCCCCCCCCCCAAATTCTAACACAACCACATTGTATTTTCTGTATTTTCTGGAGTAGAGAGCACAATATGCACATTTATTTCAGCATTGTGGTAGCACTGAGAACCCACTGTGCCAGGGATGTAAAGTGACACTTAGTTCAGATTAAAGAAGAGAAGAATCATGAAAACCAAAAATGAAGTCTTCAGTGGAAAGCATAATATGCATGTGCTTCTCTGTTTAAGCTTTTCTAAGAAAGCAAGCTGTAACTAAAAAGTGAAGACCAGTAGACAGTATGTATTTTCATAGTTGTGGTCTAATTAGGACCAAATAGAGAGAAAAAATAAAGTAGTAGAAAAAGATCTCAACCTTACTTTCTAATACAGAAGGTGTTTTTCTGCACCTAGGGTAGGTACTATTTCTCTTTTTCCCAGTCAAATGTAACATGCTGCATTACCAACAAAGTGACAATGTTTATTACAAATAGTTTGGTTAAAATAAGAAGTGATCTGAGCCTTTGGACATCCTTCAAGCCAAATTGAACTCAAACCTTTGACATTTCACTTACATTGTCTCCTGCCTCATCCTACATTTCTCATGGTATAATGGCATGCTGAAATGCCTAGAGGTCTGATATTCAAAAAGGGCAGCAATAGGCACCTTGCCACTTCCTGCTGGACTATGGATTTGTCAGAGAAGGAAAGCTAGAGCTGTCGGGAGGGGGCATTTTCTCCTTGGAGGCAAATATTATTGGCAGGGAGAGGGCAGGCCCTTTCTCTGTGATGCATGATAACCTCCAAGGAGAGCATTGATGATGGATGACTGCCAAACTTTCCTGAAAGAATGTTGCTATGCCCTAAAGAAAGAACACCACCACACTCACTCTGAATTCACAGAGGGGTCACTTATTTTGGATTCTATAGACCTAATAAAGATTTCACTAATGGAAATACCAATATATTTTCTATATTCAATTTGATCCAGCTGGAAGAAGATCAGCAAAATGTTATACAGTCGTTTCTCCCTGGATTTAAACAATTCAGTCATTAAATTCCCTTTCCCAAATAAACCCAAGACGCATTCAGTTGGATCAAACAAAACAGAAACCGATCTGTAGCTTGCAATAATGTATCTTTTTACACTCATGAGAAGTATTGACTGCAAGCATACCAGGTATTCTGTGATTAAAAGTGTATTAATCATTTGCTGAAGATTATTGAATGGTTCAAGATGAATTGTCTGTTTATATCATTGATGCCAGTATGATTAATCCAAATCTCCTGCTAGGTTTAAGAGGACTGAATTAGAGATATAACTACAAGAACCCTCTTGATCCACAGTTAGTATGTCAATAGCTATTGCCTCCTTTAGCTAAATGAGTAGGGAAATGTTGGATGGAAAATTAAAGTATTTCAGTCATTTCTGGGTTCTTTTCCCCACAATAATGGAGTTTATATAAATTTTTAAAGATGTAAGAGATGAGAAGGCTGTAATATTTGTGATGCACACACACAAATGCAAACAGACACCATTTTTCCCAGTAGAAGGATTCTCCAAAATATCGGTGAAATACTGTGGGTCTTACTCAGATGCTGTTACAAAATCATGAGTATGTTTATGTGTAGAAAGGGAATGCTTTATCTGTATGAGTAAGAGCTTTGTATTTAGACAATAACAGCCAGAAGTTGATCTTAAACCTAAGAGAAAGTCAGCATACACCCACAGAGGGTCAGCTAGAAACTAAAGGTTGATCTGTGATAAACATCCATGCTTACATATGTAGGTAAGTTCAGATTCAAAGACTTTTTTTACATACTTCTGAATCAAACTTTTGGAACAGACTAGCACCTAAAGCATGATAGAAAATTTGTTTTCTGCTTCTATATAACCAAACTTTTTGTGCAATTTAAAGCACACAGTTTAACAATTAATGTCACCTTTCTGTAACGTCTACTATAAAGATTATAAATAACTAGGTGCATGAAAATGGGGTAAGCTAAATTGCTGATATTTGTAAAAGATCTGGTAACCTTAGCAAGGAGCTCTTACAGAAGTAAAAGGTGTCGATGGCTATGTGATAAATTAAGGAGGTCACATTCCTAGTGAGGTGAGGTGGTAAAATTACTGATGATTAAACACAAACTGATTATATTTTTGGTGGGGTTTACACTCATTAGAAGACTAAATTAAAAGTTTGTTATAAAATTCTACATTTTAATAAATTTGAATATTTATGCAGAAAGGTTAACATTCTTACAGAATTACAAGATCAAAATTAAGTCAAACACATGATTTACTATTGAAAATGTTGTCCTGTATGTCATGTTGCTATCGTTTCTCTGCATTCTCTTGTGGGTTGCATTTGTCCTTTTTTTTTTGTATTACAGTTATTAATAATCTACAATTATTGTCAAAATGAGTATTGATTTACTTCTGAAAATTAGTTTATTTCACATTGCTGCTAGCATCAAACAAGATAACAGGATGCTATCGGCATTGCTGAAAGCCAAATACAGGATTATGCCTGCTTATTTTCTTGAGCAGCCATGCAAGCTAAGCTTCAATGAGTCCTACAAAGGGAGCAATATTCATATATTAAATCTGACATGCAGTTCAGATATCACAGAAAAAAGTCACTTTATCCTGCTTTCCTGAAGAACAGTGGTTTGTGTGATCAAATTGTTTTTTTGACAATATTTTTCTGCTTTCCACCCCAAAAATTCTGACTCATTTGGTCTATTAACAAACACGTTCAGTATCAGGTGACTATGAAAATGTGAAGGAGGGCTTCTGAATGTGCCTTATGCCTGGCCCAGCAGGGAGAACCTTACAGAATCCTTGTTGACATAAACCCATGTGTTGAGGAGATAGATGACAGCTTCTAGGGTTTCTGTTTTGCTACCACATTCCAAGAGTCACCATCATCACTGGGAGAAACTCTGCTGCAATGACTGTCATGAAGGGGAATTGGTTTTTCTTTTGCAGTCTCAGAGAGCAGGTCAGCATTTGTGTATTTTGAGTTGTAAAAATACAATATCAGGAAATTAATTTCCTCTGTGGAGCTATAACCCAAAAAATCTGCTTAGTACAAATTTAGGATCAATATTCTGAAACAAAAGCAAATTGATGCCCAGCACCAGTTCAGTATTTTAATGATTGTAATGTAAGAGATAAGTAACAGAGTTGTTTCAAGTTGTTTATTTCTATGTGTTCTGATTTCAATGAAAATGCATTCTACCATTCATTGCTGATAAACCTGTAGTGCAATGTACAATGGACATCGTTGACTTAAACAAGTCAGGGTTGACTTAAACAAGTGTTTTGAGAGGTATGAAGCTCTCTTATACTAAGCCCTGAATTTGAACTGAAGGCAACGTCTCCTGTTACTGTGCACCACTCTGGTATTATTTCTGTTCTTCTAATATTCTTCTGCCGCATTTTATGGTGACAGGGATGTATCACAGGGTCAGCACTGTGGTTATCTTAAGCTCATTCAAATGACTCCTGGGTATATGTATATTAGAACAGAGCTTTCCAAAAGGTTCTTCAGAAATTCTTTTATAAAGGGATATGATTTTACTATTTCATTATATTAAACATGTGGAAATGTCACATAGAATTTACTGTTGTCAAAACGTGCAGTAAATCTTCTCATATTCTCACTTAATCATTTGTATATTTTAGAAAATTAATTTAATCAAATGTTCATTAGCAGTAATAATTAATTATAGTGAAGTTCATCAGACAACATGTACGTGTTGCCAAATGATCACCATGATGTTCTTTTGACAGAGTTGTTACAGCACAAATGTTCACGTATTTTTATGCAGACATTCCACCAGCATATGATATATTGGATATAAATCTGTATTTACGGTTCTATGAATTACAGATGTATTAAATATTATTGAAATATATTTTATTTTCATTAACTGTGTAGTTTGGAACTATCAATGCATATTCAAATACGGTATAGATTATGTCTGCAGGGAAAAATTGGTTATTTTTAATGTTAGCTATTTCCAAAAATATCCTTCCAATTGTCCACAGGAATCATGTTTACTAATTTATCAGTAAATTGAAAATCACTCCTTTTCAGAAAGCCTGCATATTTTATCAGGAGTGGCACGATTAGAAATTCTTGCTGCCTGGAAAAGAAGGATAGCTTTGTATTTAAGGCACATTGCTTGGGGGAGGCATAGTCGGTCACTTTGTCACAGGTTTCCTGTGACTTTGGGTAACTCATTTGTCTATGGCTTATTTTATATATAAAATAGCAGTAAGAGCTTCCTTTCTGAAATATTGTTTGTTTGCTCTATCCATTTACATTTTGGAGTGGAGAGGGGAGACCATCATTATGTTTTTCTCCAAGGCTTAACAAAATGAATCCATATTCTTAGTTGAGGCTTTCAGATACTGCCATGTTATATAGAAATAATAAAATTATTATTGCTCTGACAAACCTGTTAATTTAATTGCTCTAATTCTTGAAAGCAATGCTGGATCCTGAGCATTCCATGCTCCAATCAGGCAGATGAAAACAGAACAGAATGTTCAAATATATCCCCACTAAAACTGTGAAGGGTTTCTCCGTTTCCTTTTCCCCAGTGCTTGATATATTTCCATATATTTCTGGTGAAAAACTCTCACATATGCAGGCAAAGTCTTGTCTTTCTTTGAGGCAATCAAGAACATTTTCTGATGCTATATTAAAATTTGTCAATTATTTTGGAGGATAGGGACAGTGTGAAATTAATGCACCTGCCAGAAGTATGTATGAGTAATTATGGCAGCTAATTACATGCAGGACAGCAGAACTATTTTGGTGGACCTTTGTCAAAAGATAATGAAAGATGAGTATCCCTGAGATATCATAAAAAAGTTCCCAAAAAGCAGGTAATGCCACCTCAGGTTGTCTGTATCAAAAGCTACCAGAAGACTAAAAGACATAGGTATGGGCTCATAGCCAAAGCGATCGGCTTAAGTTGGGCTGATCTGTCTTTCTGAGTCAAATCTCTCCGTAGACTTAGAGCTGGGAAATCCCATGTAGCAAATTTACTGCCTGCAGTATTTGTTGAAACCCAGCCAAAGAAAGCCAAGTATATTTGGCTGAAACCTGTACTGCTCCTTCACAGTATAGTGACAGGTTCATCTGTACTTAAGTTCTGGCACTGTTAGAACTTGAAACTTAATACATGAGTTTCCCTTAGCTCACCCCCAGAGGCAAAGATACATCACAGCTCTTCAGTGAACATTTTGTTGTATTAGAAAATCTTGCAATACCCAGACACAACATGAAAAAATCAGACTAGGGAGAGTTCTTTGTCTCTATGTTTTCTTGCTTTTGTTGGTATGACTCAGAACTGCTGATTGTAGTTTTCTTTTTGAGATGTTTTACAATCTTGCAATGTTGTATTTCGTCATGGAGTCAGCATACTGGAGTGCCAACCAAGAATAACAATTAGCTACTTAGCCTGTGCAGTTCTTACTTCGACTAGTGTTAGATTAGCCTTTCAATGGTGACAACATCTCTATTAACGTTGGGGCCCAGCTCAGTGGAAAAGGTCACATACATCTGCATTATCATTTCACTGTCTTTTCATTACACTTCTCACATCATTCCACTGTCAACATGGAGCAAACCAGCAGATTTCAGGTGTGTTCATGGGAAACCTGACTACTTTTGCTCACCACAGCTATGGCATATCAGGACAAGTCTGTTTGTTTTATCTTGTTGTTAAGAATAGAATAGAATAGAATTTAAATGTAATTAAATACACCCCCCCCCAACCTAAAATAATAAAATGGGATTCATGAAAATGGCAGGCATTCTTTTAAAATCAACTCAGGATAAAAAGCCACAGTTCCACAGCTCTCAAAAGAGTGGATAGTGCTCAAAATTTTGATATAGTTCTCAGGTTATCAGGCAGAAATCTATTCTTTCACTCCAGGAAAGGAATTTAACATTGATAATTCTTGTTAATTGCTACCATCGTTCATTAGGTTTTTTCTGTCAGCATGTGTTGTGCAGCAACTGTATAGACCAACTGTGTTCCTAGTCTGAAACAGCAAAATGATACAAATGTTTGTTTTGTTTTGTTTTGTTTTTTACCACCCCCCAAAAAAAAAAAAATTCATTTTTTTCTTAGAAGTTTGGGAGGAGAAGAAGGAAAAACAAGTGGACAGGTAGGAAAATGAAAATATTAGATCTGCAGTCCCCTAAATGACAATACCAGGGACATAAGTGTGCATAAAGCAAAGTCCAAGACCTTTTTTTACTGCTCTACAGAATCAGATAAGGAAACATATTGCGCAACAGTTGAGATACAGCTACCTCAGCTGCAGACTGAGCCTAGTTAATTCAGCTTTTGAAAAAAATATCCATGCAAAGCTAAAAGCAAAATAATCACTTGGTTTATTGGGTCTTGTCCTGTCTGACAAGTAAATGTTCAATAAATTTTGCAGAGTGAAAACAGAGTTAAACATAGTTGTACATCGCTTTCTTCTGACTGAAGACAGCCTGCTCTACTCCCTCTTAGCAGGAAGCCCTGTATTACTGAGTAAGTCTTGGTGTATTACAAGAGCATCTAGTTGCCAGTTACTGGCTGAAGATAATGATCGGTTACATTTTTACCTATTCCCCTTCCACATCCCTGAAGTTCCTTGTTTGTTCAATGATGAGGCTTTGTTCTGTCTTCATAGGCAAAGGATAAAGAAGCAGTCATTCCACTGAGGAATTAACACTTAAGTTACCATTTTTTCAGGCTGCATCTTGACTGGATGTAGGTTAATAAAAAGGTTATTATACCTTTGTTCTGATTATAGAAATCTTTCAGCTGATCACCAAGCATTCTAGTGCGAAAATCTTGTGGTCTTACATAAGAGGGCAGGGAAAGCAAAGTGGGAGGAGATAAAGAAATAGAAAGAACCATACTTTAAATCTGTATTACAGTATACTGAATCCCAACATTTTCTCCCATGTTTATGTTGTTTTGCTTTTAAGATTTTTTTCATGTGCATTTAAAGGTAACAGCAACTTCTTTTAATAGGAAGCTAATTTGTCAAGGAAACAATAACAAGTATGGGAGAGAAATAATACAAAGTTCAACATGTAATTTTATTGCCAGGCTATTTACAGACTGAACTGAGAACTTCTGGCACAGGCCACTGAAATTGAGCATATCCTGATAAAATTTAATATCTTGACACATGTTTTCACATGTGATATAAGGAGCATTGATGTCATCAGGTAGTAAGCACCATTTGTGCTAGCAGTACGCAAAAACTCGTGAGTGCCCGTTACCTTTTGGAAACCATCAGTCATCTCTTCTAGGAATATCGCCACACATGTTACTCATGTTTCTGGAAGTATGTCATATCTATTCGTGAGCTGGAGCTTTTTGAATATATTTCCATACTATTTGTTTTGTACAATGACAGAACTTGTAAACAACTCCCTGCTTCTAATAAATGTATTACAGTAATGAATCCATAGAGAAGGACATATCTTATTTATATTGCTACCAAATTAAGAGCATCATCAAAAAAGCAGTTAAGTAAAGTATGTAAAAACTACAATTATTATAATCAATCACTTCCATATGACGGCAAATATAGAGAGCCCTCATATGGCCTAGAGACAAACTTCACAAAGACAGGTGCTGATAACTTAAGGTATGCCAAGATTATTTTTCAGGGAAAACAAAACAGGAATTTCTGTGTGAAAATAATTTTATGGGGGGATTAGAAGGTGATAAAGGGTGGGGTGTAGGGAGAACATGAATTAGCTCATTGTTGCCTAAAGAAGGGCTGTTAAAGAACTCAATAAAGAATGCAGTGACAAACAGGAATGAAGAATAAAAAAAAACAAATATGAAACTGAAGAGACAGCTTTATTGTGTGATTTATAATGAAGCTTTGTGGTACTTCAAACAGGAAATGATCTTGAATTTGATGTTGTTAAAAAAAAAGACACTGATAAAAAGATTCAAGGAGTGATTTGATGTGATTGAAGCAGAATAGCTGAAGATAATCTGATCAGTGGTGTTTTATTTACAGACACTCCCAGGAATGGGGAGGTGGGAGAACAGAGAAGGCTGGTGAAGAAGGTTTTATTAAGTTATATCAGTCAAGTTGAGAGAACACAGGATGAGTGAACCAAATTTGTAGCAGCTGGCCTTTTGTGATGAGAATGTGGGTCTCTGATGCTGGACAAGGCAAAATGCCAAAACTGTTCCAGCAAAATTTATTGCATCTTCCACAAGAACTAAGCTTTTTCCTTACACACTATCTCATTTGAGGAAGAGGGTTCATTACATGCATTCACCAGTATCTGAACAGCTAATGAAAATGGTGTGTTTCAGAAAGGCTTTGTGGGAATGTACATAGCATCAGATCATTCCTTCCCTTGGGAAGGAAGGATTTAGTGAATAGCACAGAGGCAAATCCTGTATAGCAGGCTTAATCTTCCAGGTTTTCTTTCTTTCTGTCCTTGGCTGTTGGGTTTTTTTTTTTGCAGGTTCCCCCCTCCCCTCCCTCCCAACAGGGAAAAGGAAAGAAAATAAATGCATACTCACTTGAGTCAGGAGCATCAGGTTTTGAGCCAAGTTCTTTCCAATCTTCATATCCATTTGACTTACGTATGCTCACAAGGAGGCTGGATATAATGGTCATGGATTCAGTGAAAAGGGAACTTCAAACCACATTATTTTATAACGTATATTTTCTTTCATAATCACAGTGAAATATAGGAAATAAAAAAGTTGAGCTAGGTCTTATGACTCATAACCCCAGTGCAGAGCATCCTACACATGTGCAGGGTTTATAGCTCAAAAAGTTACAGCTTCATCCCTAATTTTGAGGTCATACAGATGATTTTCTATTTTCTTTGTTGAAAATATGCACCTATATAATGCAGAGACATATCTCTGGTGCTTGCAAAAAGTGCCAGTATTGACAGTTCTACAACAGAAAACGTAGGTCAGTTCTGTGCAGCCTGAAGAACAACTTGGGAAGCAGCATAAAATCTTCCCTGCCCTGCCAATATGCTCTGGTTAAAGGTGAGCTTAGTCTAATGACTCCAAGGACAATCTGTAGAGCTTAGAAGGGAATCTGCAGTTTGATCCTGGCCTGCCTACTGGGGCTGTAAGAGCAGTAGCACCAGGCAGTTACTGCGGCAGACCTTGTACTGTGAGCGCTTGTGCCGCAGCCTTCAAAGTTTACCAGTTTGCTGCACTTTCGGCAGAAGCCACAAAGCATCCTTACTTTTCTGAGATATTCAACTTCTGTTTCATTGAAATCTGGAAAGGAAATGAGAGCAGGAAGAAAACTGCAAGGACATGCAGGAAACCAAAACATTTTCACGACCTTTTTTTTTTTTTCCCAAGTAACTTTTTTTTTGTTAATTCCAAACATGGTGACAGTATGTTCACATCAAGCATGTGCTGTAAAATTGCACTTGTCAAGCATTTTGTTTGGCAGAAATGCAGAGGAGGAGATGCTGAGCCAAGAAATGTTTCTCCTTTTCTCCCTCATAAAATGGAGAGCTCAAGAACAAGTGGGAGTCTGTTCATTCTGTTATATTAGCGTGTGAGGGACTGTCGGTTTTTCCAGTACATTCATTTTCAGATGTTTCGAAGTTAGCAGTGGACATTTGGTAGGGGCTGAAACTAGGCATTAAGAAAAGACACTGAAGGGACCATAGAGCTTCTAATAGCACATTGCTTTATGGAGCAAATCAATGTTTTTCAGATATCTTGACCAGTGTCAGATTGCAAGTTTTGGGGAGTAAGGAGAGTCTTCATTTTACTGTTTCACATTGCCCATCCTAATCCATGGCTGGAACCAAAAAGACACTACAGCAAGACAACAGCAAGCTGAGAAGCTGTATTCCAAATCACTTATAATAACAGGTAATATTTGTATTTATCAGAGATGCCTCCTTTCCTCTACTGCTATTTGAAAATACGCAAGTACAACTCCTTGCACTGCAGGAATGTCAGACTACTTGGTCACTGCTCTCCTTGTCATCTCCAGCAAGGCAAAGTGATTGGGGAGGCAGTTTCATCCAGTGGTAGTTTCTCTGTAACAAAAGGCACAGGGCATGAACACGTTAACCCTTGGCTGAAGAGAACAAGGAGAGCAGTGATCAAGTTGTCTTACATTCCTGCAGTGGAAGGCATTGTACTTGCCTCCAGGGGACCCTCTGCAGGGCTTTCCGTGGCCTGCCAGACATCTTCAGGCTGTCACAGCCATATAGGAGTTGACAGAGTCCTAAGGAACTGACTGTCCTGACTTGAACAATCAGAAGATCCTGACAATGGAAACTCCCTGAGAAGCTCAAATAAGTATAATTTTATTGGCAGTGTGCTTGACAATACCAGCAAACTACAACTCCGAGATAGCTGTGCCCTCTGTGGACAAGTCCAGGATGAAATTTTCATTTCAATTAGCTAGAACAAGATTTTTCATAGAGCTGCATTTCACTCATGATGAATATCTGCGATATATATTACAATATTATTTTCCTTTAGGGACCAACTGTCTTCTCTACTGGCTTGTCATACAGGCTTAACAATGCTTAAGTTTAGCCCCCTGAGTATTCCATTTAAACACATTCATAGTTTTCTAAATATTTTGCAGGGCAGATTATAGTACCTTAGTAATAAAATCACAATAACAGTTTCTAGCTGGGTGAGAAGAATTTAAAACATATTTACCCTGAAAGAGTGCGAGGAAAGCACACATTACTGTTAAAAAGTAATAATTAAAATGCCTCCGTTCTATCTGGAAGCACAGACTCATTATAAATAAAGATAAACAAGTGCAATATAAAACCCCCAAACATTTATCCTTCCTTAATGGACTTTTAAGTCAGTTTCTCTAGTTGCTGATGAATGTAATAAAATTGAATTAAATTAAAAGAAATGTCAAGAAGAAAACAAATTTAAAATTAACAACGCCCACCATAAATTTGCAATTATTTGTCCATTAAAGGTCTTGAAGAAAGTTCATTTCAGGAAGGATAGAATTGACACTATTGGAGCTTTGGCAAGAACAATTATTATCATTGCAAATTAACTATTAAACTGAGAATAATTCAGAAATATCATTAGCAGTCAGATTACTTAAAAACCTCTTGTTTTCTTTCTCCTTTGTTTAATTTACACAAGCAGAAAATGCTGATAAATAATTCCAGAGCATGCCTAAACATCTCCCTTCACAGCTAGCTTCTAATTTGATCTCAGGAGACCCCTCTTGGTAGCTGAATAAAATATTTTCATTTATTCTAGGAGAGCCTACATCACCATACATTTCTAATCTCATGTTGCTTGGTAATGCTGCTAGATGAGGTCCTCAGCAAATCATTAAACTTGTTCAATAACAACGTTACAAAACACAAGAGATTTGCCCTTAGTGAAACAAAGAAGTTTTTCAAACATGGGGAGAAAAAACCCCAAACCACCAACCTTGTAATAAGCTAACTTGAGTTTCTAGGGCAGTTTCAGAGATTATTTAACATTTTACACTTCCTGATGTGCACAGTACAAGAACAAGGAGACTTCGATGCAGTGTCAGAGTAGTTTAAAAGATCCATACTTTCATGTTACAGAAAATAGAAGTGATATTGCTTTTCTGATAGGATCAAATGTTTTGTCTTGGTCAGCTTACTGCACCCATTACATGTACCCTGCATTTGAACAAAATACAGTCTTTTGAAACTTAAATTTAGTCTCCCAACCTTATCTTTCTAACAACTAACTGTATTTCTTGATGATATGATAATGCAAATGACTTTGCTATGGAATTCATGAATCATCAAGATATGATTTGAAGAGAGGAAATTAAACACTTGATTCAATTAATCTTTCTTATTAGGCTAGAAATTCATGATTTGCACTCCTAATAAATATGATGTGAGATTTCATATGCATTAATCACATGAGATTAATACCCATTATTATTCTTTATATTAAATAACACTAGATTCAAGTGATGCAAACACCAGCTCCCTGATCAGGAAGGACTGGAGAGTGCTGTGGAAGTGGTACACTCTCCCAGTGGAGAAAAGACTCTCATTGCTTGACAGATCATCCGCCTTCTTTTTTTGCTTTATTGTATTTCTTCCATATTGATGGAATGGCTTTTTCTCTGAGAGAAGTTTGTTGGGTCAAGTGCTGAAAATCAAACCTAAGTTCCCTTATGCAATAGTAGGGAGTAAAAATGCAGTGGAGCAGAGAAGTACAACTGGGTGGCTGAATTATTAGAGGTCTGTTAAGCATCTAATCACCTGAGATCATGGAGCTTTTTAGGATAAATACATCTTTTCTACTTTTATAATTATTTGAAATGCATTTGTAGAGATGACTTCATTTAAGGTTTTTGTTATTGGTTTAAGACAGATGACATTCAGTCCATGTCTTCTATTTTTTTTTTTAAGAAGGAAATTCAATACCATTTTACTTACACATAGAAATGCACATCGAGTAGTATACTCCTGTCTATTCATGAATATACTCCTATCCATCCATTCCTGTGACTACTTATTCATAAACCATATGAAAATATAAATTATTTGGTCAATTGTTTTCCCTCTCTGAATAATTAAAACAGTAGTACAGAGCTACTGTTATGTATGTAGCTATATGGTAGGTGCATATATAAATGTACATGAGTAAAAAAACACTAGAGAATTGACATAATTACATGATCATTACATCTAAACTTTTATCAGTCTCCAGATTTAGAAAACAGCTGGCGTACCACGATAGCGGTAAGTTAAGAGGCACAGTTATCATAGATGCTACCATTGTGGGTCACATCTAATAGCTAATAGTCAGGTTGTCAGGGTAAGACTGTAGAAATCCCCCCGGTAACTATTCTTCCCTGGAAGCCATGAAAGAGCCCAGGTCCTCATTTGTTTACCTTGTCAAAACTGCATAGAGCTAACTTTGAGTAAAGGTAACAAAGGATATCCTTATCAGTTAAAACCTTGAATACAGCTAATTTTACCTTCATTAGGATAAAGCATATCTGTGAGCGAAATAGCTAAAGCTTATGAGCCTTCAGAAGTAGAAGTCAGTTGAAAAAGAGAAAGGATTTTCTCTATGATTTTTGCAGATATATTTTAAGAAACTGTTTTAGGTAAAATAACTTCAGTCTAGCTCTACTTGGTAGTTTCTTAGGAAATGGAACTGCCAAGGCAGTCCTATAGTATTGTTTGTTCTTCTTGAGCTATATTATTAGTAGCAATACTACATTTGGAAAGCTAAATATTTTAAACTGTTTTAAAAAATTGACACTTTTAAAGATTTTTTATTATTGTGAAACTATTGATTTTTTTTTTAAATTCATCAAACTATAAACAAACATTAATTTTTGAAAATGGTAAGAGTTTTACTACACTTTGAATCTTGAGAACTGGAAAAAAACACCTATAATAATAGAATGAACTAGAAAAAATAACAAATAGTTCCAACTCTTGAAAAAGACTTTTATACAATACATTGGTGTATTCCATAAATATGAGCATGTCCAGGAAGATACTCTTTGGTGAACATCAGCATATCCTGTGGTTGTGGACTCTTCTGTTTTACATAACCTTCTTTTCCTTGGTGATTCAACCTCAGCTTATTTCTAATTTTTAGAAATATCTCTGTATAGGGAGATATCAGCATTTCCGTATATCCACATAATCTCATTTTCACCATGACTATTTCATTGTTTTCCTTTTTTCTCCCTTTATAAAAGATAGTGAAATTGCCATATATGATGGAACATAAGTTACCTTTTGATAACATGTTGGGAATATATACAGAATCTCCCCAACTTTCTCAGAATAGTTAATTTATATATTAAAAAAAGCCTGATATAGATGTGTGCATAGGATATTGATTCCTGAAATAACATTTTCCTTTGAAGTACTTGCATGTGTTTGAACTTTTTATGCGTTTACTTCTGCCTGCAGTCTCTGTCAAGTATATTACATAGGTGTCTCTTACTTTTACTAGGGAAGGAATGTAGCTGATGATGGTATACACAAGCTGTGACTTTGTGAGAAAGCATAGCTTTCTGCTTTTTTCTGTAGTATCTGAGTCAGTAGTAGCATCTCTGTGTGACTTAATGATGATGGCCACCACATATAAAAATGCTGATTGCAGACTATGATACTATTGTCTAGCTACTACACAGTCATTATAAAAAAACAGTATCTCCCTGCTCCTACAAGAAGGTTACAGTTAAAGTGAAGGACAAGCACTGACCTTTGTATTACTCCCATTTTTGTCTTTTCTGTGAAATATTTTGGGCAAGTTTTTTTTTTCCAGGGATATTTTCTGGACAAATAATTTGTCCATTAAAGGAAAAAAAACCATCAAAAAAACTAATGTAACTGAAAGGCTATGAAATGATGGACTAATACTACACACCATATCACTGTATTTAGACTCTTTTGTTAATTACTCTATTTCTTGCATTTTTTTTTTTGATATGTCAGAAGGTCTATGTGTATGTTATTTCAGGGAATGTTTATTGAGCAACTAACATGCCTCTGTCTTTGCAAACTAATTAGCTTTGTTCTTTCTGGTTTGTTTTTTATGTAAAGTGTAATAATCTGAAACTGTTTTACAGCAGTTCTGTCCTTTACAGAGCCATTACTTTGCACTACTTAAAATAAAACTGGCTAGTTAAATTTTAGTTCATCTGAAATATGTCTTTTTCTCTTTATTTTAATTTAAAGTGAATTCTGCAAAGTAAAAGTGATGAGGGCATCATAGATGGAGATTCCCTGTAGTCTGAACTGGCAGTTTTGCTGAGCTTTAGGTACAAGTCACCTTGGAGCAATTTGGAAAGGGGTTTATTTTTATGTTGCCTGAAACACTGCCTGCCAAAGAATAATTTAGGAAAAGAGGGTGGGCACCTGGTAACTTTTATCTTGGAGGTGACAATGCAGAAGCTGCTAATTAGCGAATGTTTGTATCAACTTGATATGGAATCCCAGTCTTGCATGTGAAAAGTGCACAAATTTTCTTTGTACCAAATTGGCCTCCATGTGAGGATTGGGTGGATCCAATTAATGTCAAAAAGCCCTGTGTACAGTGTTTGTATAAGCTAGAGGGTTATATGCTTACATGTGGCATCCTTTCCAGATGATTGTGCTCAACTATGAGTAGGGATAATGAACACAGAACATATTTCTTTCATTTGAACTAGACAGAAGGTTAAATTTATTCTGAATTAGATCAGAAACTACTATCACCACCTTTTTACTTTTTTCATGTGCAACGAAGTCTCAGTCAACTATGAGACCTTATCCAGTTTGTGTGGTTTAGTTATCCAGTGGATTTCTTAATACACCTCACTTAAAAATTAGATGGATTTTCCTCATTTCTGGAAATCAGAATAATTATTGAAAGTGTGACAAGATGATAGCTTGTTACTCAAAAGCTCTGACAAGCACTCACTTTCTCAATGTTTGCCAGAGAGGAAGTATAGCGCCAACTGTTGTATCTCTTATTTGTCACACTCCTAATAGAAGAAAAGGGGGTTTTGTCTTGTTTTGTTCTACATTGGAGAAAAAGAGTTGGGCAAGAAGAATGTGACGCTGAGATCATCATTCACTGTGAACCAAGATGAATAGTACCAGTGGTACATATGGGTTCAAATTGTAAAGAAAAGATGACAAAAGAAGCATGGGGAATTTGAGACAGAAGCTGGACAGCAATATAGATTAATGTGAACAACTTCAATCACTCATAGAGGCTGAGGTAGGGTTATTAACTGTTCAAGGAATGCCAGATATGCTCAGAGATTTACAATGACAAATAGAAAATGGTAGGTCAGGTTAAGAGGATCCTTTGATTAGGAATTAGACTGGGGGGTCCACAGTTAGGAAGTACAGAAAAACATGCAGGAAATTCCTGCTGCATAGGGTCATATCATACATGGCTTCACATCCCAGGTTTGAGCAATCATCATGACACCCTCTTTGCCTGGTATTCTGTTCTGTATTACTGGATTTGGATACATTCCTGTGAAATGTCCCTTTTAATACTGATTACCTTTTATACTGGCTCACAGCTGATGAACTAATCCTTTTAACTCCAGCATCTTTCACATGATGTTGACTATGAGTAGTATTTTAAGAGAGCCCTGTGCCATATGCATTGTATTCAGCTTCTCAGTGAATAATTTCACATTTATGGGAAAAAAACCCTTACCTTTGGGTCAGGCTTCATACCTGCATTTGCAGAGCCAGATACAGAATAATGACTAAATAAAACTGGTGTTCCTAACAGCTGCTTCATGCGTTGTTCAGAAAGTAATACTTTTCTAGTAGATCATGGAAGTGCTGGCTTTCTGACTAGTGCAGGACTTGTCAGCTCATAGTCTCTCAGGAGACACCAGAGCATGTTGTAGTATGAAGACCTGGAGAAGGATTCACAAGAAGACAGAAGAAGTTGTAAGTCTATTTGTATTTAAAGCTGAGTTGTTAAAGTAAAGTGGAAGATATTCGGTCCATGGCCCACCCTTTGCATTTAAGTAAGAAATGCCTGATGAGTGTCTGAGTGCCAGAATCAAAAGAATTTCACTTTGTAAATATTGTAGGTGAGTAAGAACTTGTAGGTGAGGAAGAACTAACTGGAAAGCAAAGCTATTTCTGAACTCTGGTTGCTTTCTCAATGTTACAGTGACTTGTTAATGCAGGTTGGGGCCGGCTGGTATTGGTTCATATGCCTTTTTACCATACTTCATTGTGCAGAGAAGGCATGCCCTACATCTGCAAAGGAGAGTAATGGGGTTAATGTAAGCAAAATTTCTCTTGCAGTTGGATTTATTTCAAATAAACCAATAATTAAACTAGATATGTAGTATTTATAACCTCACATCACTTGTGTTTTATGTTTAGCATTTATGCATATATCCTAAGTAAGTTGCTAAAATCTCTATTCAAATTCACAGGAAAAGAAATTAGCCAGACAGACCAAGTCTCTTTCTGTTGATCATGATTAATCTATATTTTAGTAAGCCCTCTGGTAGATCTGGGGATAATCCATTACCTCTACACTTTTATGAACATCTGAAGTCCTGAAATGACTGAAGTTTGAAAAATGAACAAAAGGAACCATGTAACTAATATTCTGCATGAACCTTAAAACCATTATATATACCAGTATATCAAATGAAGTTACTTACTTCTAGTGCTATGCTCACTTTTGGTTATCCTACCTTAAAAATGGATATAGCAAGAAAAGTACTAGAGAAAGACAGCAAAAAGAAAAGACTTCTTATAAAAAGAGATTACAACAATTATACCTATTTAGCTGAGAAAGGAGATAGATGAAAGGAGACATCATGGAGAGATATATTATAATGCATGGAGAGATATGAAATAATGAAGTATAATAAAATTATGCTAATACTAAAATTTGACTTCTTAGCCTTTTTCTTCAATTTTGCTTCTGAAAAGAAACCCTCTTAATGCTATTAATACAAAATTATAGCTGTTTTTTTCTCTCTAGAAGGACCTAGATGTTAGCAGAGGGTGTATTCATCAATATATATGTATATAGCAGGTCATACAGGCAAAATTTCTAACGGAGTGTTGGAATTTGCCATTTAACTTATATTCATAATATAAAGGTCTGTCTGTAGTTTAAAGGAATTGGTTTCTCAGGTGGGGAGCTGCAACACAAAACCCTTCTGCAAAACACAGATCTTGTAAAATTTCTGTAATACTTCCATGCTCACTGCAGGTTTTTAAGTTTTATACTTCTTATACACTATTTTTGGGAGGAGATATAGGTTAAAATCCTACCTGGTTCTTAACTTTTACCAAGAAATATAAATGGAAATAGGTAAATTATAAATGTATATGAGAGGTGACTTGCACAAAAAGCAATTAAACTGTGAAAGTTAATGGGCTTGCTCTCTTGGTTCCATGATTTTTGTTTGTTTTCTGTCCTTAATGCTTTAGGAAGAAGTTATTGTGACAGAATGGCTGTCAGCATTTGTGCAGATTTGAGAACCATGAAGAGCATCCTTGCATGTGGGCCAAAATAATAGTTTAAAAAAGTAATCATTGTGTTCATTTTAGAACAAAATGCAGCACTCAGATGAACAAGAGTGCTAACAAGAATGAAAAAAACCCTTGAAGATGCATCACTTTTGTGTGAGAAATCATCTTCATATTCTTTTCTCAAAAAATGTCAGAACATTTTCCAGAAAGAATACATGTTCTGCATTGAGAACCTTGAATGTTCACATCTTTGGGGTTTTTTTCTTTATAACTGGAAAACCACCAAATATATTTAACAACTGTTGCTTGAGAAATTTTCTCTAATTTTGGGAAAGCCTTTTCTTCACTAGCTTTGTTAGAATTAGTCTGGCTAGAACAGCCTCTGTGTAGTGAATGAGTTCGTAAGAAATATATGTAGTAGAATTTAGTATCTTAATCTAACTCAAAAAAGCAAAATATTACATGTGGTAATCTTACATCATAGATCTTTGTTTGGATAGCATCCAGACATGTTGCTAGTATTATCTTAAGTATGCTCTTGATAAGTGCTAATATTGATATCTATGCCTCTCAAAAGAGAGATATATAGATGTGAACAGTTTTTTCCAGTATGTCTGTCAATTGAAGGAGACTTACCAACCCTTTTTTATCTGACCTTTTAAAGTAGCAAGGTGGGCAATAACCATTAACTGATCAAATATGAGAAATGTCAGGTGTAGAATAAGCACTGACAAGGAAATATTTCATCTCTTTAAGCTCATGAACAATCACTGGAAAACCTTGGATCCTATTAAAGCTACATTTTTTTCTTCTTTCAAATATTCAATAATGGTATGATGGGTTGCCTTATGAAGCATTACTCTACAAAGCTAAATTTGAAGCTAAAAAGAGATCAAACAGGCTAAAGTATGGTATAATACTGAGAAAGTCATCATTGTTGCTTACCCAGATATTCTCATTTTCATCACACAGTGCCAGGTCTCATTTAGTAATAAATTTAATAATTCTAACAAACCATTTATCTACTTTTCTTTAACATGTACTGCATAATCACTCTCAGATCATCATGTGTCACTGTAGCTTAGTCTCCCTTCTGTTAATCCAAATAATTCAAGTTAATAGTGAGTTAAAAAAAAATAGAGTGCTTTATACTTAAAGCCTCATACATGTTACAAATCTTTGATTAGACAGACAGGGTATTTATTTCACAAGAATTTTCTTGCAAAGAGAAACATGATGTGGAGTCAAGATCAAAAGTCACTGTGCAGGCAGGGGGTAGGGTGGGACATAGTTCCCTTTTGTCAGGATTACTTTGCAGTGGTTTACACTGGCAAAAGCTAGTGATGTCTGTGCGCATACTCTTTATGATAGACTGCAAAAAGTTCTGATGATGAGAAGCATCAGACTGCTCCTTCTCTAGGGCACTCTTGTGCAGAAAAGACTCTGCCTTATACCTATATCTATACCTGAAATCTTCACAGTGTACTGGATAAATATGACTTCTACTGCTCTTAAACACAGGCAGTACATCAGTTATGCTATAAAAATAGAAGTCTGGAATTCCTGCCCATGCGTAGCCTTTAGGATTTGACTGTATTCAGTCTTTAATGTCTGTTTATAATATTTTTTAAAGTTTATATTGTGTAGTAAAAACTAATTAAAAATAAGACCTTCTTCATAGACTGACTCCAGCTGTTCTCTTTAAAGCAGCTGGTAAACTTCCATAAATAGTCCACTGAAGATTAACCCTGACAAACACAGACTCTTGAGGCAGGAGGCATCATTCCAGTGTACAAAGTTCAGTATTAACAATTAACCTGCTAACACAGACAGGGATTATGTCAGGATCTGTGAAGGGGGTACTGAGACATGAGAGACAGACTCAAACCCCTGTGGGGGTTTGCTGCCTCTGCATTTTTGGAGGAGCTTTTGGTCTATGGTAGATTCTGCACTGGTTGTTTCAACATTCAGCATCAGGAGTGCAAAACTAGGCTGTAAAGATCTTGGATTTTTTTTGATGTGGGTATTTAAAAGGTAGAGGAATGCAACACAAAAGGAATCTACAGGACAGAAAAATTTGTAAATGTTTTGCAAAAAATAAAACTGACCCCAGAGAAAGCACCTCAAAAGAATAAACTCCCAGACTTCCCTGTCATATTTGGTGAAGTTTGCCCATCAACTTTCTGGCACTATTTTCATAATCTGTAAGTGTAAACTTGGCACAGTTGTAGATCAGGATCACTGTGCACTTAAAATACGATAGTGTAAAATCAAATTGATTCTGCATTCCACACAGAAAACAGGGTCCTTGCCAGAAGCAATATAAACTAAAGGCCTTTGGGGTACCAGCTGAGGTTCAGGTTTGGCACCAGAAAGACCAGAGAAGAGGGCAGTAAAAATGAACAGTAACTTGAGGATACTTTAATAACAGCTGCTCTGTTTTCTTTCTTAGTGCACTTTTATATTATTTGCACGTTTGTAGTTTCATCTTGATGACATGGCTATTATTTTATAGCAGTTTCAAGCAGTTAATTAATGAACTGCACACATGTAACATGACACCACCTTGCCCAATTATCTCTGGCATATATTTTTATGGTACAAAGTGCTGCTGCTTTGTGAATTATTTTAGATTGTAAATTGGCTCTGAAAGCTGTTATTTTAATAGCCAAAACAATACAAGAGCAGTCCTTGATGGCTGACATACAGCAATGACAAATTTCCATGCATGATCTCATAAAATCCACCAAAGGACTTGGAGATGTTTGATAATGCTCTCTGTTCTTTAGATGTAGATATCTATCTTGTTGAATCCACAACACCTTATGAATTCCTGTAAAACCGGATTGCCATGTTGCTGACAACCTGCAAATGACTGAGCAATACAGCGTTAGGAAAAGAATGTGTAAAACAATTTTTGACTGATTTTTCACACGATCTTTTTGCAGACCAAAAATTTGTTGTGTACCTACAGGAAATTAAGTAAAACCTTTTAAAGCCAAGTTTTTTCTGGCACCATATTTTCAACCTTGTAAAGGCAAATGCACAATACCTAAGGGGAACTTGGGCAGAGATCATACCCTGTTATCCCCCATTCCTACTCCTCAAGGAACAACTGGAGGGACAAAGAAAGCATAGGTAAATCCTTTTGTCTTCCCTTCTCTATTACATCATGTCCTGGGTTCAGCAATAGCAGTCATTTTTCTCCTTCTTAGTAGCTGGTGCAGTGCTGTGTTTTTGACTTTCAGCCTGGGATCAAGGCTGATAACACTGATGTTTTTAGTTGTTACTAAGTAATGTTTGCTCTGACCAAGGACTTTCTGAGTCTCATGTTCTGCCAGGGAGGAGGGGAAGCCGGGAGGAAGAAGAGACAGGACACCTGATCCAAACTAGCCAAAGAGGTATTCTGTACCACAGCACATCATGCCCACTATATAAACTGGGGGCAGTTACCCAGAAGGGCTAGATCACTGCTTGGGTCAGGCTGGGTATCGGTCAGCAGGTGGTGAGCGCTTGTATTCTCTCCCCTTGTTATTTCCCTTATCATTATTATTACTGGTGGTAGCAGCAGTGGTTTGTGTTATACCTTAGTTACTCGGCTGTTCTTATCTCAACCCCTGGGAGTTACATTCTTTTGATTCTCCTCCCCATCCCTGTGGGATGGAGGGTGGGGGTGGGAGATGAGTGAGCGGCTGCATGGTTCTGGATTGCCAGCTGGCCTTAAACCATGACACATCAGAAGTGAGCTGTGATGTGGTGTGCCCTCTCTAAAAATGAAAAATCTCAGTATTTTATTGTACGAATCATTGTGTCTTAGTCATCTCAGGAGACTATACTGCTCTGTTAGGCTCATATACAAACCCAAAAGCTTGCTCCTTTTGTGGGACCTGAAATCATTTTGAAATTCACCTTACATCTTATTGAAACATTGTTTTTTCTGGATTTCTTCCTTCAGGATTGCACAAGTCACAGCCAAAACCCTTCCTCCAAAATAAAGCTGTAGCAAAAAATTCAGTCCGCTTTGGTAAAGGCCTGCTTGAAAAAATTTCCAGGGGTTTTGAACATCTGGCTAAAGGAAAAGACTTTCAACCTGTTTCATACTTGTTCAACCAGAATGAACCCTCATTTTCAAATTACATATGATATCAATGAAACACATCACCTAAATCTTATTATTTTTATGTGCTACATTACAAATACATCAGTCATTTACTATGAATATTTATAGAAAAGTTTTTTCATCTAAACTTGATGAAAATATTTTCCCCCAATTAAATACATTTTAATTTTGATAAAGAAGTACAAACCTTGCTCCTGCAACTTGAGTCTACAAGCTGACATTTATGCTTTAAAAATTAATTTCAAATACTTTCACAAATTGACAATTATGTGTAAGAATGGAAATACATTATAGCCGAAGAATGAATTCCTCTCTTTGTACAAAATGCAGAGGAAATGTTCTCTCTTACAAATGTTTCTTTCATGCACAAATATACACATTTATTAGAATACTTTCATGTACAAAAGATTCTGAGATAGAAATAAATGAAAATATTTTCAGTTTACAATGTGATCCTTTAACAGGAATTTCTTATTGTAATATGATTCTATATTGAATATGTTGATGTAGAATAAAATGCAATATTATATATGCAAACATCTATTCATTAAAACTAACAATAGGTAGAGAAAAACTTCTGTAGTTTGGCAGTTGTTCCAGACTCATTTTGGATAAGAAGCCAGTAGTTCAGGTGCATTCCCTAGTCTTTTAAAATTTTCTCCATATCACAGGAGCTTAATTCATATCCATTAGCTTATCCAGGCATTTTTCCCAGGCTGATGGCAGTCCCTCACTGTCTTTTTCAATTTCACCAGACTTTTATGATGTACTTTTATCATTTTCTTTCTATTTTAGGCCTTTTTTTTTTTTTACAGTTCCCATTACTGTAGTATCTGAACAGTTTATATTCTCCACTGTACTCATCTTTACAATACCCAAGTTTAACTGCATGTGAAGCAAAGGAAGTGCCATTATCCCTATTTTATAGCTCAATAATTAAAAAAAAAAACAAAAAAAGAAAAAAAAACCCCCACCAACAACCTAATACTCAGACCCACACCTGTAATGGTATTTAGGCTCCTTAATTCTCTTTGAAATCAGCATGAGTTTGGAGCCTAAATAGAACTATGCCTGTGATAGAGGTTGGTCTGGAACAATATTTCAGCTATGAGCTGCTCATAAAAACATCCTTTCCTATAGCATTCATTCTCTAAACCACATGCTTTCTTCCCCCTTTTTATATTTGACTATCACTCATAAACAAATTATGTGACGGTGTTTTCCACCCACTATCTTATGTATATGTGAGTATTTTCTGAACTATTTTTTTTTTTCAATATTTTGTGTGCCTCAGACTGCAAAAGAATTTGGGATGCATGGAGTGATAAACTAAATTAAAACAATGGGAAAAAAAAGGTATGGAAACTCCAGAGTACCACCAGAAAGTTCTACTTTGAATTATTATTTGTGGGGAGGTGTCCTGGGTTCAGCAGTAGCAGTCATGTTTCTCCTTCTTGGTAGCTGGTGCAGTGCTGTGTTTTGACTTTCGGCCTGGGAACAGAGCTGATAACAAGGATGTTTTGGTTTGGACAAGGACTTTGTGAGCCTCATGCTCTGCCAGGGAGGAGGGGAAGCTGGGAGGAAGAAGAGACAGGACACCTGACCCAAACTGACCAAAGAGGTATTCCATACCACAGCACGTCATGCCCGGGATGTAACTGGGAGTTAGCCGGAAGGGCTGGGAGACTGCAGGGTTGGAGGAGATATCGGTTGGTGCTTGGTCGTTCTGGGAGGGGGGCGAGTTATCGATCGGCTGCTGGTGAGGTGTTGTATTCTCTTCCCTTGTCATTTCCTTTATCATTGTTATTATTGGTGGTAGCAGTAGTGATTTGTGTTATACCTTAGTTACTAAACTGTTCTTATCTCAGCCTGTGGGAGTTGCATTCTTTTCGGTTCTCCTCTCTGGCCCTCCGGGAGTAGGGGGAGGGCAGGAAGGGGGGGAGTGAGTGAACGAGCCCTCTGACTGGTTTTAAACCACAATAGGAGGGATCATAAAAGTTTAGAAGCAGGGCAGAAATGGCTCCTGAAGCTCAGAAAAATTGACACTGGAGTGAAAATCATATAGATGTGAAACAGAAAAGGGAAATCACTAGGAAAAACACTGCAGTAGAATTCACAGTACTCTATATAGTTCCTCTCTCTAGCAATCACTTGATTTTGAAAAGGTTTTAAATTAATATTTTATGAAATTCACTTCATGCCAAATGAGAAGGAAGACAAAAGCTAGAAGTTTGCATACTGACCAGTATAAAAGGAAAGTGAAGCTTTCAAATAAGAGCATTTTCAAATTATTCTGTATTCCTAAACAATGGGTTACAGGACAATATTTTAGTACAAGGCTGATTACGGTATTCTTCAGAGAATCCTTTGAGAAGAAATAAACGCATGACTGGAAGCATTTAGGAAAAAAAAAAATCAGACTATTTTCATAGTTGTGTTCATAATGCAACTGTTTTAAAATAGCAGAAATAATGCACAGCACAGATGCATCACATCTGCTCAGACATCTCTGTTTTTCAGTGCGTTAAAAGCAATTCAGATGCTCTAAATTATAACCTACTGTTGTGCTTAGAGTCATTTGAACAGGCCTTCTGGTATCTAAAAGTAAGAAGGTCTTAGAGATTTGGGGTTTAACTTCATATTATACTTAGCCTCACCATAGAGTTGTGGTTTTTTTTATTATTTTTATTTTATTTTATTTTTATTTTTTTAAGAGACTTAGAATACGTTGTTGTTATTTGCTTTACAATAGTAGCATGCTAGTGCTAGAGATGCTGGATGGACAACTTAAGAATGGAAAACAGCAAGGTGAGGAATGTCTAATACAAAAAAACTGGTTGGGCCTGTGCTGTCTTCTTCCTCTCCCACACAATTTCTGTATCAAAGAATAATGTACAGAGCCTAATCAGCTATTTCCAAGCTCAGGTCATGTTTATCCATCTAAGCATCAGATGCACCAATGATGAAAATTAATCTTCTTAAATTTGCTTAAACTTCTCAAACATTCAGACTAATAAGCCAACTTCAGAGATAAAGAAAAATTCCAGAATGAAACAGGTAGAATGATGAGAGACTAAGTAAAGATTTGGGGTGATTTTATTGTGGATGCATGAACCCATTGTTAGTTGCAAGTCAAAAATGAGTGATTAGTGATGGTGTGCTAGGAAAAATGAAGACACCAAGTAATGCAGAATTAGACAAAGTTGCAATATAGATAGTGCACATACAGCCAAAAAAGTTCTACTTTGAAGAAAAGGAGAAAGTAAGTACAGAGGAAACCCCTTACCAAAAAAGAACCCTAAGTCTTTGGAAAAAGTTAGAAGTCATTGATTCAAGATTATTCAAGTTCATAAACAGAAGAGTTTAGGTAAGATCAACTGGATAAAAACCGTGATATTTGTCATTTCTAATTCCAGTAATTAAGTGCTGTTCTAATTCTACTTGAGAAGGCCTCAGTGGGATTATAATAATGGCATAATGATAGAAACAGAAAAAGACAGGATCAGAACTACTACAAAAAGAAAGGATATTGAAAAATTCATGACACACAGGCAATGGCTGTCCTTAAAAGGTTAATCTTTGTTGACAGTTGCTGTAAGGGTATGCAAGACATCTTGTACCCTATGAATTTAAAAAAAAATAGAGGGAAAGACAGAAATAATTTTGATATGTAACAGTGATATTTCCTGCAGTTGCTAATCCTGACATTCTTCATAATGACCATGATTTTTTTTGAGATGGCTGATTTTAAAGGTGAAATAATATTTTTTTTGTCAAAATGTAGCAGTTTAATAAGAATAAACCTATCAATCAGCTTTGAAAAGCTGTGGAAGAAGCAGAGAGAAGGAAAGAGAGGGGAAAAGATTAAAGTGAACTACCTCAAAATTAAAAAATTAAGGCAAACATCAGAGCTGTAGGATCTAAGAATTTCACAAAGCAATGAGTTAGATCTTGTTGATCTGCTCTGTAGGTGACCCTGCCTGATGTTTTCTACCTTTTCTCAGTGGCCCCAAAATGTGTACAATGTATTGAAGACTTACTATCTCCAACAAAATAGTGCTAAACCCCCAAATTACTGATTCCTTGAGTTTTGGTTACTCACTAACATGGGTGAATACCACTCAATGGAAACGTGATGTTCATGTCCCTGATGTAAGGCAAGTGCTTTAATTCTTCCATGTTGCTTCACCCTAACTGGTCTAGGTCATCTCAGGAAGAAAACAGGAATTTTGGAAATCTGGCAAGCAGGAAAATAATTTTACTTGCCAAACCTGGCGTCAAAAGGAATCAGACTTTCATTTGCCTCGGAGGACTTCTGTAATGGAACTCTGCTCCCTCCAGAGCTTGAAAGTTACATTGCTTCCCACCATCACATTGCTGGGAAACTTTATTGTATGCAAATTTCCTTCATTCTTATTCTACTTTTCTTCCTTTCACTCCATCCAAGTTATTTTGCCATGTCTACATTCAGCCATTATTCAATGTCCCATAGAGGATATAATGCACAGTCCTTATTAAGATACACATGTTCATGGAATAACCCAAAGCTCATTAAAAAGATAAACTTATATTAGAGTATTTGGTGGTATTCTCAGAGCATGCACAAAATATGGAGCAAATATTGTACTTATAATTGCATTTTAATTGAGCTGTATCTGGTATAAAAAATAGTTGCATATGGATTGTCAACTTGAACAATATTTTAAGGTACATCTTTTAATTTTACTGCTTTTATTGTTACTATTACAGTTTGAGAATATTTCCCCACAGCTGTTTTTATTTTATGAAAATCATTCATCCCATGAGCATGACTGTAGCTGTGTGCAGTACACATAAATCGTTATGATCATTAAACACATGTAGTTAAGGGTGGTTATGTATCCATACAGGTTTCATTTTCTTGCTTTGTGTTTAATTTTTCAGCGACTATCATTATTTCTATACCTCAGCTGTAGCACAAGACGAATATCTACAATTTGAAAATAACTTAAAGCCATCCTGTTTGATGCTCCTCTTCTTGCTTAAAGCTTTTTTTAATTATTATTATTATTTTTTCATATAGACTTACCAGTGATTTTGTCTCAAAACCTAAATGTGTTGCTTCTTCCTCATTGCTTTCCCCAGGCATCTGGTCCCTAGTGACTGTAGTCTTGTTCCACTACTAGATCTAGTGCACCACTCTCTCACACACAAACTCTCTGACAGGTCTCTCATTCCTAAGTGCAAGTTGCCCTTGCACAGTGTTTCTGGCACTATGACTTTTTCCTTCCTTGCACAGAATCCCTAATATTTTTCTCTTTCCTTCTGCTGCTACATTGACTAACTTCCCTCAGCTCTCCTGGCTTTTCTTCCAATTCTTTTGCTCACATAAACACCCTGGGCTTCCTTCCTGCCCTGCTTCTTTGCTCTGAACAGTCCCGGTTATTCATCACTTCTTCCCAGGCTCTCACTTACTTGTCTCTCCTTCCTAGAATTACTAACTGCTATTTGATGATCCTCAGGCTGAAAATGATTTTGACATACAATGGATCACATTTTCTAAGCAACATCCAAGTTAGAGAGTTAAAGTTTACTGGGTTTCACATAAAAACAAGTGAAGCAGTATTTTTTTCCTGATTTCAGTGCAGAACTATAAAGCACGCTGAAAATTTTCCCCAAAGTGATAGTAATGAAAAGAAGCAAACCTTGTGAATGCACCCTGAATCGATACTGAACATGGGTATTTTTGTGTTCTTTCAGATTTTGCAGAAAATATTTTACAGAGCTGTCCTTGATTATTTTCTTTTCATGAACATAGTAACTCCAGCCTGAAGAACCTGCCTCCGTTTGGCTTAGGCTTCACTAATTTAGAAATTAACATTTAACAGCCAGATTGTTTTCTGGAGCCCAAGGGCACTAGTGCAAGAAAATACCTTCTGATCTATAACCTCACTGCAATCTCAGAGCTCCTAAAACTTAACTTTTTATTCTAATCATTTTTGCTGATGCAGGAGCCAGTCATAACTATACTGCAAGTAGCAAAATGTTACACAATACTCTATAGTCAAACAGCATTTATTGTGCTGTAATTTGTTCTAAGACAATAGGGGAGATGCAAATTCTAGAGAGGCATATTAATCTGTAGGTCAAACAATAACAAAATATTGAAAAACTGTCTTCATGATTTTTTACATTGTAGTGGAAAAGCATGCAATTCCATAGAGGGGTGCTGGCAATCTCATAAACCAGAAGAACAAAGCTGAGAGGTTTATTAATGCCACCAAGGCACTGAAACAGAATTTGTTTTATATCATGTAAAACTGTATAGGTTTTTATTATTTATAACACATTCTTCTTTTTTAAAGGTCTCCATTCTAAGCCCTCTTCTGATGCTCCATATCTTGTTTTTCCCCACTGGTTTTAAACAGCAATTGTATTCCAGATGCAGCCTTAAATGGTGCTGTGTTAGCTGCTACCTTTCACTTTTTATTACAAAATTTAGTCTATTATACCTGCAGTATTTTTCATTGAAAAGTAAAAGTTAAAAACTGCTGACTTCTTAGGGGGTGTGTGAAAAGAGGTTACTCCGTGTGTGCCATATGGTGCTCAGAACCTTGTAGGATCAGGCCCTAAATGCTAGTAAATTGTGATTTACTGACAATGTGTACTGTGCAGACAGAGGCAAAGCACTGCCCTGGTGGTGTGCCTCCCCTCTGGTTTGAAACAATCAGTACTGACACTGTAAGCACTAAACCAGCTGTCACCGCTGTTCTTGGCAGTCAAAATTGCATGGGGCCATGTTGTAAAATGTTCACTGGGGTAGATGGGTTCCCAGCACTTGTGTGAAGAGAGCCAGGTACCCCTTAGAGCAGAGAGTCTGCATGCCTCTTTCTCTATTCTAAAAATCCAGCACTAAAAAATGGTATGTAAGGGCCAATGATGAGGTGCTAGGAGCAGCCTTCACTCATAGAAAGCGGTGGTACACCCATGAGAAACAATCCACTTCAGCTTAATAGCTCGTTACTGCTGTTAGTATGATTCACATACAGGGCAGCTGCCCAAAGCCTGGGTCACGAAGGAGCATCTCCAGCAGGACCTCTGACACATGCATCTCATCTTGTCCACAGCAGAAGTGCTAATGACAGAGTGAGAGCCAGCAAACACCAGGGACTCGGGGCAGTCCCTACCTGCAGAAGTTACCACTGTTGGCCTGACCCACACACCCCACGCTCTTTGCAGCTGGTTTGGTGTTTACAGTGTCAGTCCTGCATGACCGTCTCCTCTGTCATCCCTGCTACACTGATTATCATTGCACAATAACCTTCTATTATAAGAGACTAGATAAAGTGACCCTGCAAGCATGGTACTCCTGAGCTCTGCTACTGCACTGCTTATGCAACATCTCTCTCACTGTACATGCTCAAACCATTGGAGGTCTAACAGCTAAACCAGCTTCTGGCAGCTGATCAGTGTGCTTTGGTGCCTGATTTCATGGCATGGATAAGCTGAACAGGCTGCAGCTTCCCTGCAGGGCCAAGGACCAGCTATGGGAGACAGCTGGGAGCAGAAACCTCTAGCCACAGATCCTGCAGGGAGGTTGGCGCTCACAGCCTGGGAACCTGAAACACACCTGGGCAGGGAACAGGAATTCCTTCTATTGTGGGGGTTGAATGAATAGTGTTTCAGTCTTTCAATATTCTACTTCTGCAGAAAACAAGGGTACTAATTACTCATGGTGGTGCTTGTGCTTGATGGGAACACCTCTCCAGAGGGCTGCCCATTGGTGGCTTCTGCTAGAGCCAGGTGGTTTCAGATTGGAGCTGGAAGTGGGAGGATGAAGGGCTCCATATAGAGCCATCTAGTAATCCCACAAACTATTCAATCCTCTCCAGATGCAGGGTTTAATGTTAGACTTCTTAAAAGGTACTGTTAAAGACTTACTAATAAAGTGTTAATATTCTTAAAAATTATTTACAGCAATAACATATTTTCTCCAATTATTTCAGTACCAGTACTAAGTAATGACAGTCTTTATAAGTACAATTTTTTGCAAAATACTTTCTCTACCAGTTTGTGCCATAAGTACAAACACCACAATAACAAGTTCCTGCTTGATGTGTAACAATTCCTATGTTCCTGGTTTTATTTTATCCCTGTTTTTCAGCATAAGCTGTTGATGATGTGCAGCGAAAAATAACTGTAAGGGAGCTTTATGTATATATAGTAGTAGTAATAACAATCAATGTGTCTTAATAGATACAGGAAGAACTTAAGATCTTCAGTGTAAATAAAAGCACCCATACTCAATATTTCCGTGGTAATTACCAAGGAAAGACCGTGGTGATCATCAATTATTCTTAGTATACCCTTGTCTGTAGAAGGTATCAGCCCGTAAAGAAAAATAAAAGTTAGTTTGTTCTTTTTTCTAAGAACATTGATATCTTTTTTTCTGTGTCTCAATCTATACCTTATATCTCACATTCAGTTGACATTAGAGATACAAAAGCACAAAATTGCGGATCTTCCATGAAAAAAGTAAGGAAGGATTAGCTAAGACAGACAGTAAACCTCAGTAGCACTTCCCAAAAGAGACTACTGCAGCTGACTAACCGCAAATTTTTGTATATTTCTATCGTCCCTAGATCTGCTGGGGGAAAGCAGTAATAGCTGTGCATACCTACAGGGTTTTCAGACACCCCTGTACAAATAGTCTTTGAACTGTATTTCATACTGTTCCCCATGTCTGCAATGCCTCCTCTTCTGTTATCCTTTTCCTACCTTTTCCAGACATCTCATTTATTACACATCATGCTGTTGCTATCTGGCCCTTTGCACTCTTGGAGTTAGGGCAGGATTTGTCCCTGTTTCTCCTAGCATACCAGCAGTGTTAATGTTTAGTCTAAAAGTTTTAAATGGCAATGTTTTCCTGGGTTTAGTTTTAATTTTGTTTTTTTGTTGTCTGCTCATAAGAAATGCTGGCAAGAGAAAAAAAAGTATGTGACCTATTAAAATGAAAGATCGCCCATTCTTGTAATTACAAGTAACAGGAAGCCTAGTAGTACCTTGTTTGTTAAATTCCTCTGACCTCTTCCAAAAAAAAAATTGTACAAGAAGTCACAGTTATTAGTACATTTAGAGCTAAGGTTCTGCTCTATGCACATGTGTTAGTCATTTACTAGGTTTTTTTTTCCTCTTTCTTGCTAGAACTGCAGTGAATTGATAGCTAGATATTCAAACACTGGTGGATAATCCCCTTTAGGCTGCCTTGGAAGACCTTGCTAATAACTAACTGCCATTCTTCTCTGGCTCAGGTTCCCAGTTGCTGTAAGCTTATAAGGGGGCCCATCTCAAACTGGTTTGATAAAAATAAGCTGTGGAGGAGTCCCAGAGACACAGTCCTGGGGCAACAGCAGTTTTAGGTCTAACTGTGAAAAGGGAGAAGGAGACTTAAAACTCCCCATGGTTTTCAGGGTGGATTCCCTTGTGAAGGTTTAATATGAAAACACTGGATTGCCAGGGCTTTTTCAGACCACTATGGAAGAGGCTAAGCCTGCACACTGCTCAGTCCCCAGGCCTTTGTCAGGGTCTGTCAGGTGTGAAGATTTAGCTCCTATTACAGGGAGTAAAGGGATCAGCTGCAAATAAAATATATGCTGTGGATTAGACAAAAGCCCTGTTCCTTTGCTTTACACACATCTATGCCAAAAGTTAAATACCTTGGAGGACACCCCTCAGCACAACTCTATTCTCTGCTACAGAGAACTCTGGGACTCACTCTGGAGAACTGAAGCAGTTACCTAATGCAGACTTTCAAGTTTGAAAGACTGATGACATGAAAATGGAAATTACCTTCATTTGACTCCAATTTATAGAAGCAAATGTCGTCATTATTACGGTTATGCATCCGAAATATTAGGTAGCTACAATCTGGGATTTTTTTTTTCCTACAAAATAAACTCTAAAACTGTTCACATTTATAGTGCACTTTTTCACAAAAAAGTTTTTATGTTCTTGTTTTGAACTTCTGTTAACAGGGTCTTACATGTTGGGAATGTTTATCTGCAAAATCAGAATCAAACTTTTGGAACCTAAGGGAAAAGAGTAGCAGGGGAAAAAAAGTAAAGAAACTGACTTTGAACTGAAAATGTAATTTGTTATGGCTATACAACTAACTGAAATGAGGAAGCAGAAATAAGAAACAGTAATCAATGAAGTTATTTAACATGCATGCATAGAACATAAATGAACAAATAAGCTAGTGTTGTATACATCCTTTATTAATAATGTGACTGTTTTCTGATACATGCAGATAAGCACATTTAAAGTTAGCTTTAAAGAAAAGTGCATGAAAACTGCTTGGTCCTAGGTGAAGCAGAGGTTTTAGTCCCTGAAGAGAGTTATTAGGACTGTTTACTTATTCAAGTGACCTATATCTGAGTTAGTGAACTTCAATACCATGAAAAGTAATTCATGTATGTTTAGGCACAGGGAATGAATATTCTTTATGTATGGTGAAACTTCCGAATTCTTATGCTTCTTTTGCAGTTAATAACATTATCATATCTGGAAGCTTCACCTGCATGTTGGGTTTTGTTTTTTTTTGAATTTCCCTGAGAGAGCTATAGTTTCATTTCTCAGGTAGCCTGCACCTATTCAGGTGACTGTTCATTGAAAATAAATCTTTGCATAACCGGAATTGTCAGACAAGTGCATATTAAAGAGGCAAATTCAGTGAAAAGAATCATAGGTAGGACAGCTACTTAAGAGGATGAAAAATGTAAAGGAACTGCTGGTAAAGTGAGGTCTCTGGAGTAAACTTTTCCTTATATACTTTCAACCTGCAGTGCTACTGAATCACCACTAATAGCTAACACAAAGGTTCTACATGTGAAAATAGACTAATAAATAATATGAAGATGTTTGGCTGGCATTGTGTCATGGCAAGCCCAGCTGATAACTCAGCACCATGCAGCCACTCACTTACCCTCCCTTTCCTCCCCAGCCTCGCTTCCTCCATGTGGGATGGGGAGAAAAATCGAAAAAATGTGGATGGGTTGAAATCAGAACAGTCCAATAACTAAAGTATCATATAAAAATAATAACAATAACAACAATAACAATAATAAGGGAAATAACAATGTGAGAAAATAGTAAAAAAAAAATAAACACAAATGATGCACAATACAATTGCTCACCACCCGCTGACTGATACACAATCCAACCCAAGCAGTGATCAGTCCCTTCCATCTGACTTCCCCCAGTTTATATACTGGGCATGATGTGCTGTGGTATGGGATACCCTTTTGACTAGTTTGGGTCAGGTGTCCTGTCTCTGCTCCCTCCTGGCTCCTTGTGCCCCTCCTCACTGGCAAAATGAGGGACACTGAAAGTCCTTGATCAGGGTAAGCACTACTTAGCAACAACTAAAACATTAGTGTAATATAAGCACTGCTCTTAGACTAAAGCCAAAACACAGCACTGCACCAGCAACTACGAAGGAGAAGAAAAATAACTTTTACAGCTGAAACCACAGCACAGGGCTTGCTACTTGAACTGGAACAGGGGAGGAGACTGGCTGAATATTTGTGCCACCACTTTGGCATGTCTCTGGGAAATTGTCATTCATATCACAAACAATCTTTTCTTTAAGTCAGTCACTGCATCCTCTTGGGTGCTTGTTGCTAATGGAGACAGAAATACTATTGTAGTCTGGATTTAATACATTTCACACATAGATTCATTGTGCACTACTTTTTTCCAGCTGAAGTAGAATTTCAACATTTTTGTGACTTTTGACACATCATTACTCATAATGGGGTCTTACTTACAGGGAATAATGAACATATTCTTGTGCCAAATTTGAAGATGTCTTGTTCACAAACACTATTTGTAGCTTTCATACCACAAAATCAAATGGCTTCATGCAAAGGGATGATTATGAATTGTCCTGTCATTTCTCTGACTTCTAACAGTGCTTCTAATAACTTTCAAACCGCTTCATTATTCCTGTTCTTTTTGTGGCCCCAGAGGTCACATTTAGATATGCATCTAAATATTTCAGAGTAAAGATGACGGCATTAAAGAAAAATATATTGATGACAAATTTTCAGATGTGGGCCTTCATGTGGACCAAAATAAACAGCCCGACTGCAAGAGGTAATAAGCTGTACCTCAAGATTAATTTCACTTTGTGGTTTCAATGGTAGGTTCTCTGTGTTCCTTATTCTGACCTCAAGTGTATGTTTATATACAGGAACAAATGTATATGTATGTATGCACATGCATACATACTAGAAGAAATAGCTCTGCACAGTGAATATGCCCATTGAGAAATCAAGATTTGCTTAGTGGTGTTTTTAAATCAATTCAAGGCAAAACTGTCATCCCAGATGTCAAATTTACTGTGGCAAGCTCATTTTGCATGACAAAAATTAAGCACCAAATGTAGTTTTCTTGGAATAAAGTAGGGCATGGGCGAAATCCCCTCCAGATAGAAAAGGGAACACATGTTGGAGGCTGGATACAAAACTCGAAGCACAGATAAGCCCAAGAAATTTGTCCTCATTGATGATCAGGGACAGATCCCTAGTGGAAGTAAGTGGGTGCAGTTGAATTCGTGATTAGCTGACATGGAAGCCAAGCAGATTTAGTTGTGTGGAAACTACAGCTCACTGACACAAGCTGCTTATCTGATCTGTAGGTTTTAGAAAGCCTGAAGAACCTTATAGGACACGGAGGTGTGCAGCTTCCTCCAACTTGGTGAGTGCTTATGAGCAGTCCTGTGATAGCACCAAGGTATTGTGTCTGTAAGATCTTGTGAGTGTGAATGAGATTTGCACTTCTGGCCCCAGGAATTTTTGGAAATAGATTTTGTATTCCAGCAGAGTTCTGAACATCTGGAAACGCTGGCACTGTGCTGTCTCAGCATAAATCATAAATGACTGGAAGTGGCTTTTTTTCTTCTAAAACTGGTCCTTTTAAGCATTACTGCACCACAACAAAATGAAACAAACTCTTTTCCCTTTGTTGTAGCAGGAAAGGAAACACCTGGTCTCTGGGGAAATCCCTTCCAATTCTTTTTCCTAACTCCTGCCCATCAGATGAGGAGATAAAAAAGAATTTCCTGTGCTGGTACAAAGAAAGGCCAATTTTTGCATCTGTTCTGGTCAGGTAAAATTGATTCTGCTGTTGCTGTTGCCATTTCTATTCTTAATTACCATTCTGTGACCTTCACTCTCCATCAGTCCATCTCTGAATAGTTATTCTTTTTGCAGCTTTTCCCATAGCTCCCTTGTCCCTTGAAAGACAGCTATGCAGTTTTTCAAGTAGACATTCTTCCACTACTTGGCTGATCTTTCCAGAGGCATCAGGAGCTGCTTAACCCTCCCAAAGTTGCTCACTGGCTTTTTTACTTGGGACAGTTTCTCACATCTCAAGAGCTGTGCTGTGTCTGGATGTTACTGGCTGTGCCACCAGAGGCTTCTACTACACTGGGTCAAATTCTCTTTTGGTAAATGTCTTTGCATTGCTTATCTCAACAGACTGTGGCAATTTTTTATTACTCTAAGAAAAGAAAAATATGAGAGTAGCTGAGGAGAGAGGCTCAGTTTGGAAATGAATGGTATTTCCAATCATACGTTACACTAGTATAAGAAGATGACTCTCTCTCTCCCTTTTAAGCACTTGTTATTCTGTTCTACACAGAGAATCTAGCAGATATTAAAATCACCTTCAGCCGCTTAAAACCTGAGTAAGATCTGAGCCAGATCTGTGGATCAGAAGACCCCTGAGCTCTGGAGCAGTTCCAACCGTGGCTCCTGCACCATGTGCTGCAATCACCCTAATCTCCTATTCACTGCTGTCAAACATTTGCACAATTGCTCTTCTGAATGTCTTAATCCTTCCATTTTTGCTGATTTGTAAATGATACCAAACTTGCTTTCTTATAACAGGCATCTAGTAGCTCCTGTATTTGTCCATCTTAAGAAATGTGGAAAGTTGCCTTCCTTTTACTCACAGGAGACCTCATCTTACTTCCACAGAATATTTAACTCAAAAGACAACTAAGAAAAATGCCATCGATACGTTAAGATGGCTAATTGGTATTTAGTTTATAGTTACATGCTGACAATGATTAAACTAATTACAAAGCATACTGTGTTAAATTGCTAGCTCTTTGTGTACTTCTAGTGTAGCTGAGAATCAGAGAGGTTCTGGTTCAAACTCTGAGTATGTTAAAACAATTCTTGTTAGGATCACTTGCAGAGCTGCTGATATGTATGCACATACACGTAAGGCACATGGCTGCATGTATGTGTGAGAGATCTCTATTTAGAATAGTTCTTTTAGTCAGAGAGAACAGACAGTGCTGTGCTCTGTTAAACACTTGCTGTGTGTCAGTTGAAATTGCTTCAGTATCAAGTGATTTGAACACGTTTGCTCAGCACATCCTCTACAGTCTTAAACTAAGGGCTATGCAGAACCAAACTCATTTGGAAAAGAAAACATTTCTACCTACCAAAAGGTAATATCACCCATGCTGCAGTGATAGGAAGACAGAAAATAATTTTCATTACAACAAAAAATGTAGCTTGTTTAGCAGACATTTTATTTTTGGGTCACCTCCAATGGCTAGACAGGAGAAAGATGTTGCTTTTTCAATGTCTTTTTAGGTGCTCTTTGATCCTGGAGGCAAATAGTCAGGAGCAGTTTTTGTATATTGTGCCTTAAGTCTTTTCTGATGGTACAATATTTACATTTATTATATTTAATAATTATTTAGATATATTTATTATTACATATCAAGTACATTAATATGCAAACATTAAAGCTAGATAAAACTGAGGAGCCATTGTTACTTAAAAAGTGTCAAACTCAAAACCTGTCAAACAGGGTAAGCTGCATTCATCCAAAACTGTTTACAGAAGCAAAGAGGATGTCTTCCAGCTTTCAGCTTCATTCCACATTAAAGACAGGAATTATGTCCCAGGGAAGGGGATTGCTGTCAAACTGAAGACAATCATCTGGCATGGGGAGAAGGCTTAAAAGAGTATACACATATGTGTTGAGATCTGAACATATGCTGTGTGCTGTGCAAACAGTAGAAAGACCAAATTCCTGTATTAGCCTCTGTGCTCAGGACACAGTCACTCATAAAAGCACAGCTGTGGGAAGTTGAACTAGCATCCCTGAGAATGAATTCCATTCAGTGCTAAGAGATCAGGACACTGTTCTTTACATTTAATGAAAAATTTCAGATGTCTACCATGTCTACCACAGTTTTGACAATAAAACTTCTTCTAATATTATGATTCTTACTGTAGTCCCACCTGGACTTAGGAAATTAACAAGGGCCATGAGGTGATAGAACTCACACTTTAAATTTGGCTTACTTCATAAGTGTGACGGTTTCTGTTTAGAAACCTCTCTGCCTTTCACTTGCTCAGTCCACTTCAGGTAGAGCAGAATGAAACTACAGTAAAGCTCAAATTAGTCATGTCTTGTCTTCTATATTCAACATAGGTCTGGCAATGCTCTAATAAGGCAGCCAAGTTCTCCTCTAAATCAGGTTAATTCTAATAACTGAGTCTTCAAGCATGTGCCAGCCTTCATCACCACGCTGAATTGCTGTTCTTATGCTCACTGAGTGCAGTGCATTCAGTTTGATTTCTGTTTGTTAGACAAGTGTAATGTATGGGTATGAAAATTACCCCTTTTCAGCTGAACTCCAGATTGTACATTCCCACAGAGTACTTAACAGTGTGGGAGGCCAGAATCAACAAATGGTCAGACATTTACAAACTGGTTCAAATCTTCAAACTTAACCCCCCCCAAATAAGAACTTTGCATATGTAATAAAATATGATTTAATTTTAATATTTAATATTTTACTGTTAGTAAATGTTTAACATATCATGTCATAGAGCAAATTTAGAAAATTGAACAAAAAAAAAGTCAGTATGCAAAAATAAAAAAATAGAACTGGTTCAATAATTAAATGAGAAATTGAACTCATCCGTCAGAAGATACAAAGCAAAAAGCTTGTAAGAATGACTACGATTAAACCAAAATTTAGAATGTGAATGGATCTAATTCCTCCAACAAGTTGTAATTATTCATTATTCTATCCATTTTGTATTTTAGAGTTACAGGAATTCCATTACAAATCCCATGCCAGCACCGCATAGAAGGCTGAGAAACCACAGCTCCCTGTCACTGATGTTACAAGGGTGTTTTGACCTCAAGTTTTGTCTCTTGATTCAGTTTTTTCAGCTCATCCCAGGTGATGTAGCTAAACAGAATGAAAGAAAGGGATCCAGTAAGCAGGTAGGATGAATTTTATTAGTGATTATGATCACCTGAATTCATCCCATGTGTGAACAGGTTATGATTACTGGGCATTGTGCCCTCTTCTCCCAGTGGCAATTGGCAGCTATGAACTTCTTAAAAGAAGGTTCTCCAAGTTGACTCAGAGAGGATCATACAGAACTACTCTAGCTTGCAAGATGATATGAAGAAAATCATGATTGCTTTCATAGACAAAGGGCAAAAGTAATTGCATATGAAACCTGGCATATTTTTTCTTAACTAATAGCATGACCTCCAACTTAAAAATTTACCTTCTCCTAGGGGCTTCCCTTCTCCTAAGCATTTTCTCAAAAGCACTGTCCTGATGGAAACAGCAGATAGCAATTTATGGACGAAACACATTAAAAAAATTTACTGACAGATGCACCAGAAAACTCAGACAGGTAGGACCCAACTGACCAAACTGCATTATCCAGCAGTATCACATCTGCAAGGAAGGGGAATTCAAATGGTGAGAACTTATCTGTCATTGTTTTTCACCACTGACTCACTAATTGTGTTTTAATGGTATTTCCTCAACAAAATCACCAAAAATATATCAGTTTTAGAATGGTAGATTCTGAACATCTGTGTTTTACCAATGATATCTGACCATTAGGGAACTACAGTTTCTTTGTAGTTGTCGAGAAAATAATGACAACTCAAGCCAAGAATCAATTAAACTGAAGAGATTGTTCCATATCCTTCTTTTATGGGAAGAGAACAGGTGTTTAATAATTTGCATAAATTATACAACAATCTAAAGCATTTACAGTAGCAAAACACTTAGCAAGAGACATGAATGAAGAGATAAGTTAGTTGATGATGTTTTGTATTTCAGCTAGTGCCTCTAGCACTTCTGTAGTTACAGGTCTGTATGGGCTTCTATTATATATCCTATTTTCATGGATTCATAACTCCTTAAAATATTTCTGATTTTCATTTGGCAGGCAAAGATTTTAAACTGAGCGTGGATTTTTTTTTTTATTAGTTTATGGGAAAAAAGTCAGTTTAATTGTCTCTAAGTTATGCAAGTATAAAAATGGAATGTGCTGTTTTCAGACATTTTATGCTGCTACAACTCAAAGCTGCTTTGTTTTTTTAAGGAGAAACTTTACAAGCCATTAGTCTGAATTGTGGATTAGCACATTTGGGAAATTTAGAGAAAGATATGTAAAAATCCTTGATTTCTTACCTCTTTACAATGATGTTTGATCTCTAGATACACTTCGTTCCTTCAGCAAATGCTTTTTTTTTTTTAGATGGAGTGCCTTGCTCTGCTATCACTTATGTAAGACAGCTCTGTGTTTCATACATTTGACACAATTCAGCTGAATGGCTTGAATCTGTTATTCAATTCATAAGAAATTCATTATCTACCTTTACACAAACTTTCCATATTGTTATAGATCTTGGTAGGTATACGAGTACTGTAAGGAATGGTTGAAGTTACCAAGAAAACTCTGCAGACTCCACAGGTATATATTAAATATTAGGTTCAACCTAAAAGGAAAGCAGTTGGTAATGATCAGAAAATGCTAACTCCTTTATTCTGTATCTTTCCCAAGAACTATTGAGGTGACAGGTTCCGGAGGAGCTGTTCTTGGAGTATTCATGGAAGGCCTAGATTGTGCAATGGAATCCTTCTAGATAATGTTAACTGCTTTTTGTGTGTTTTGGTTTACTCCTAAAGAGAAGTGTGCTTCCTAATGCAGCCAGAACAGGCAGATTTGGACTGTGCTTGTGCTCCAAAATTTTCTGCATACCTGGAGATTCCTTTATGCTGCAGTGTCATATGAGATAATACTAAATAAGATAAAAATATGCCACATAACAATTTCTAGTAGATGAATTAAAATAATGGCGTAGAATAAAAGTGTTTATATAGATTGGATACCATGTTTGGTATGTCAGGATACTTTCTCCCACAGGAGATTCCTCCAACATGAGGGTTTTCTAGAACCTGTAATTTATTCTATGAAATTTAGTAGTTTATTCTACAAAATTCTTTCAGATCAAGGAAAAAAAAAAATATTGTCTCAGGTCACTTTCACCAGCTTCAGTTAATTAAATCCTCTCTGATCACATGAGAACTTTCACTTGTGTATATTTAATAAATACCTAGAATACATGTGCATGTGTGGTTCTGCATGCATGTTACTATGCATGGACTTCACACTACCTATTCATGCTGGCAAAATTTCCAAGTGGGTGAAAAAATTCCATAACACATTTCGTAAATTTATTTTATTAGTTAATGAAAAACTCCTTTTATACTTTATGGCAGCAATTTTAATCTTTCCCATTGGTTCTTAGACCCCGATGTGAAATAAAACCAAGTGCAGATTACAATTACCAAGAACATCACTATAAAATTTTTCAAGGAATGATCAAGCTCTGTTCTTTTCCTCCTGTTCTATTGCTCCCTTTATGCCTTTTGTATAAATGTTCACACAACAGTGATGTGGAGATTAAAAGAACCAGCTGTTTGTGAACAAACATTTCTATTTGAAGGTCAGAGAGCAAACCAGGCAGGAGCGTTAATGTTGATTTGACTGACAATTTTTAAATAATTGCTGTCTTATCAAACGGCTATTTCAGCAGCTCTGTGTGAACTGTGCTCAACCCACTCTTGCCAAAGGGTCTACATGCCAATAGGGAAGGCTGCCAGACCCATCATATGACTGCCCAGTTTGGGCCACCTTAGGTCAGATGATTGAAGGGCATTTATGCTGATCTAAACAAACCTATTAGAACTTCCAATAATATTCATTAAGGATAAATGTTTCTGCAAAAATAGAGAAATATTCTGGAGTATAATAGATTATATATAGAGCAAGGGTGCTAAGAAATGCAGAGCTTTCCTCCAGGTCATAATGGCATTCTAATGGAGATTTCCTTGATTCCCCGGCAGTATATAGCTGACTTAGCAAATCCCTAATTGCAGGCCCTGAAGGCAAACTGTACTTTTCAGCTCTCTGTACTGGATATATATGTGCATATATAATTCAGCAATTCCCCCAGGATTTTAAAAAAGGGTAAGAGTAAATGTCATCTGAATACCAAAGGCAATAAAGGAATAGCTAGTTGGTCCAGTGGCATTCAGTTCTTCCCATGCTCCCAACCTTCAATTTCATATTTTTAAGTGGAGTTGGACATTAATTCTCACTGAAATGTATTGTGAAAATGTGTTATTACATAGAACTCTGAAGGCTACTGAGAAATGATTTTATTGTTCATTTCTAAAACTCCAGAGGTGAGCATATTTTCTTTGCCAGGAACACCACTGTTATCCTTCCCATATCCACTAGTCTGTATTTTTTCTCTTAGCCTTAATTTTCTAGGTTCTATTTTTCTATAAGTTCTTTTCTACTTCTCTTTGAGTTTCCCTCTTTCCATATTTGCTCCTCTCCACCTCTCTTTCATACTAGTGCACACAATTCCTGCCAGTTTGTCTTTGGTATAAAATATTTCCCCCATATCTTTTGCAAAATAAGGACAATATTTTTTTCAAGGTTCTTATGTACCTGAAGTCATTTTAGTGGAGTTTAAATGCAGATATCTTATGTCCCAAACTAGATATTATTTTTTAGTAAATATTTATTAAATTTGGAAAATTAGGAATATGGAGGAATCCAGCCTCTGTGGTGAAGAAGGCATGCAGATTTGTGTAGTTTGTCCTGAACATATATTTGTAGAAGCTTTTTACAGCAACATGCCATCATATATTCTAGATACAGCACTTCCAATACAGAGAAAACAAAACAAAACAAAACCAACCAACCAAACAAAAAACTTTTATGTAAATTATGTAAATTTTTATTTTTGCGGAGACTTATTTTTCATTTCTCTTGCTTGGGAGGCCAGGTGCCTTAGAGCCCACCAGGGCAGGGCTCAGAGGGAGATGTAAAAAATGACATGCTAATTCAGACTTCTTTGGGTATAAACTCGTACAGTTTGAAAGCCTGTTATTTGGGACATTCCAGAGCTGAAAATGAGCACTGCAAATTAACCTTTTCCAGCAATATAAGGTGTCATTGAAAAACTGTGTCTTATGAAACTATAATCTTTAAGAATGTGGAAAAACCTCTGGCTGACTAGGATACTCAAAAACAACAGGTGCATCCAGGGTGAAGGAGAAAATATTAGCATTACTCTTGGGTAGCAAAGAAAGATATGGCTTCCTAAATGAACAATTTTTAGAAAAGCATCAGCTGTCCAAAAGTATTCCTGAGACTGGGAAAGTAGAATAAGTTTGATGAAGATGAGCAGAGACTCATCTGATAACTGTGAGACTCATTACTAATAATAATGACTTTAAAATGGAAAAGAAAGAATGACAGGTAGTTTGGTAGTTAGAACTCATAAGTCCTGCCTCAATGAGTGAAATTACTTCACATTTTTTGCCTCTGACTCCTCATTCCTTATGTCTTCACTGTTGAGAAAATTTTTGAGAGAGTATTTTGTTCCTTCATGTGCTTCTTCATATTTTTGTACGTTTTATTCATGTTTAAAAATATAGTGGCACCACAGAAACCATACGTTGACCTGCATTTGTGATCCAAGCACTATGTCATCCTGAATACAGCAGTAGCCAAGAGCAGAAGCAGAATAGAATACGGATTAGAAAATCTGTCACAGGCCAATTTGCCCCCCATATAGATCTCTGGATTTTGAATGATTATTTTCTATTTCACCAAGTTTATTTATTTATTTTGAGAATTTTATATTATCTTCACATTTGCATTACTGTCTACTTATTCTGCCTGTTTGACATTTCACTTCACAGGTGCACTATATTACATCCCAAACATCTACCTCAAAACTTTGTCCATATCCCTGGGCTACAACTGGATTTCTTTTATCTCCCTCTCTTTTTTTTTTTTTTTTTTTCCCTTGTCATACAATGTTCATGTCCATGTGAAGTCATGTAGAAAGCATAGAAACAGAAATCTTCATCCCCTCAGAAATCATTAAATATCATACACCTTCATAGTATTTCATTATGAGAAATATTTGTGTAGAAAACTAACTTAAAATGACTTATACAAGTCAAATTGTATGTTTTTCCTCAGAAATGATGATGTGATATATAAGCAAGCAGAGGCGGCATGTGGGAACAGATAAGATTACTCATCCAATCTACTGTTCCACATAGAATATTAGTAAATAGAGTTATGCTAATAATTGTTTTTTTTTCACATTGTTGGTTGAACAGAATATTTAAAACAAAACTTTTTTCCATATTTCTCTTTGAAATGAAAAGCAGAGAAAATGGCTTGAATGTTATATCTTGTTTAATTTGTATGTTTTAGTAAAAAAATTATCTTCCCATAAAATACTGTGTGGAAACAAAATGTAAATTTTTTACTAATTACTATTTTTTAGTTGAAACTATTAACTGACTTTAACATATTTTTTTTAAGATATTTTGGGCTAGGATAAATCTGCATTATTCAATGAATAAAACCATTGATCAAATACTCCCTGCTCTAACATGAAAACTGAAGCTTTCTAATTGCTTTCTTCCTTCAGATACATACAGTGAAAAAGAGTATTAATGAAGATGTTTGATATGGTGGAAACAAACTTCATCACATTAATGTGCTGTATTTTACTTTTACAATTCACTGTTGTTGCTAGGCAGATGTAATTTGCCACTATAAAGCAGCTATTACTATGGCAGTATTAAGAACCTGTCCTTTCTATGACCTTGTGCACACACAGTCAGCTCTTCACACCTGTAGGAACACATCTTTATGAAATTTGCTGATTGAACTCTGCAAAAAGTTAGATTTACATAAAGTGACCATCCATTGTTTAAGCAACTCTTAGCACACCAACTTTCCCATGAATTTTATGCAATCATACATAAAATGTTGTATCTCTATTTTCTTCCCCAAAGAAATGTTTTATATCAAATTTTATTTCAGCTAGGGAGATGATGAGAGCAAATGGTTGTGACTACCCACTGCAGTAGAGATATAGGATATAGGTGTAAAAATGTACGCACCAGCTATTGCACAATAATACTCTTGAAAACAATGTTACTTACAGCTGAGTCAAAACTACTTTATGATAATTTTATATATCCTATCCTACCTTTCAAATTGATTGTCAATGTTGCTATTATTTTTGTTGTGTTGTTACTATCATTCTATGAGGCCCTAAAGGCAACAGATAAACATTTTGTTAGATTCTTTACAAATGGCAGTCTCTGTCTCAAGAGCTCACATTCTGAAGGAACTCAGAGTGATTTAGAATAATGTAAGGTTTAAAAAGCTAAATTGGATATAGCATTTAAAATGCCACAGTGGAGACACGATAGTTTTTTTACAAGGGGGAATATGTTTCTTTGGTGAAGAATTCATATTTAGTTTTGACTAAACAATGAATATATCCACTAAAATGTCTTTGCCCAAAAGAAAATGCTAAGTTCTTGTGTAAAACTGAGTCCTTCCACTCTGGTAATGATTCTCACTAAAATGTTTCATGACTTTCTTTGGTTCAGGAACATTATGTAAAACTAGAAATCTAAGCACCATATTAATGCAGACACGCTTTGGGGAATTTCCATTCTTTTTTAAGACCTATTGTATTATAGCAGCTAGTCGGGGTTTGGTCTTGAAATTTTTTAATTTTTGCACTTCTCTGGAAATTTGTGAACATCATAGGTTCTCATTATCTCCAGAATGTGGTCCTTTTATTGTCTGTAGGTATTTTTGCAAGTACAGAGCAACTACTTTAAACTTAGTTGCTATATAAAATAAAGTATTTTCAAAGTGCTTTCCATCCTGGTGAAGACATATTTGTAAAATGTCAAAGCAATCCATGCCTTTGTCCCTATCAGGAAATAGGTTCCTTCACAAGAATTTTTCCTGGAATGTCAGTTTCGAGATTTGTATTGCTGAAGAGTGAGGTTCAAGTTCACAGTTTGAACCGATACAGAGAATGGTGGTGCCACACTTCCCGTGTGATTCCTGGATAGCTGATTTGTGGATTTGATACTCAAAGGCAACCCATCCTTCAGCTGCAGCACTGCTTCACAACCCATCCCTGGCATTTGAACCCACATGCAGCAGGTGACAGACTCTAAACTGGGGCAATCCCAAAACAGTGCTTATTCCTTCAGAAGTCTGCAAAACTTTAAAAAAACATCTTATTTCAAGTACAAAGAAAACAAAGGGAACATTTAAAGCCTATCTAGTATGAACATTCTCTATCTGATTGCAAAAGTGGAGAATACTGAACAGAGAAGAAAGGTTGTTTTTTTAGCTTTATAGAACAGAATGTACACAGATTAAGTAAAGAGAATGCGTGCATTTTATGCAAAAGCAAAGCAGGCAGTGCAACCTTAACACTGGAGAATAGACCTTGGCAAATTCAGAAAAGAAATTCCACCTTGCCATTCTGCTTACAAGTGATCTTGTGCTAACAGTACCGTCTGGTTGGCTACCTCCCTAACTGGTCATCTTTTTATGAAAATTCTTGGAACTGTTTAAAACATGGAGAAACTAGTCATTTTAAAAAGAGTTTAAGGAGACCAGATCTCAGAAGCATTGAAAAGCTTGTCTGTTGGGATGCTGGGTGGTACGATTGCATGCCTTCAGCTTTCATCATTTTAAGTGTTTATCTGATTAAATCACTAAATCATTGTCTTGATTTCAGCTAGGATAGAGTTAATTTTCTTCCTAGTCGCTGCTGTGTTTTGGATTTAGTGTGAGAACAATGTTGATAGCACATTGATGTTTTAGTTATTGCTGAGTAACACCCTGATCAAGGACTTTTCAGTGTCTCATGCTCTTCTAGTGAGCAGGGGCCCAAGGAGCCAGGAGAGAGCACAGCCAGGACAGCTGACCCTAACCAGCCAAAGACATATTCCATACCACTGAACATCATGCCCAGTATACAAACTGGGGAGAGTTACCTGGAAGGAACTAATCACTGCTTGGGATGGGCTGGACACTGGTCAGCAGATGGTGAGCAGTTGTATTATGCATTACTTGGGTAGGATTTTTGTTTGTTTGCTTATTTTTATTCCTCTCTCTCTCTTTCCTATTATTAAATTATATTTTATTTCAATTATTAAAGTGTTCTTATCTCAACCCATGAGTTTTACTTTTTTTCCCTCTGATTCTCCTTCGCATCCCACTGGGATCCCTTCCTGGTGAGGAAGTAAGTGGCTGCATTGTACTTAATTTCCAGCTGGGCTTAAACCACAACATTCATACAAAGCAAGTTAAAAATTGAGTTAATTTCAACATGTTGGTTGAAGCTTGGACTGCTTAAAATTAGACAGGAAATATTTATTAGGAGTACTAAAGCTGAGTGTTTGAAAAAATTCTGAGGTATATTTTGCAACATGATTTTCAAAGAGCCGTATTTAAAATGTATCTATGTTGGTTTATGCAAGGCGAGATGCTGGATTCCTGTCTTTCATCCATCTTTTTAGACACTTTTTAAGAAAAAAATAAACAACGAAACAATTAGATGCTTTCTCATTATAATATTTTGCTGCTATTATAATAGTTATGGTCGACAAGGCACTTTCATTATTGGTTTCTATTTTGAGCTGCCACTAACTTGCTGAAACAATCATTCTTTCAGCTGAAATTTCTCATGCTTGTTGCTAATCCCAGAGGTGGATTGTTTTGTAAAGTTTATAAAATTAGTTTTGGCTGTTTTTCTGAAATACCTAAGCATGAAAAATTGGTATGTTTCACCAGCTATTGTATTTGTTATTTATATCATAAGTTTTTCTGGACAGGGATTTGGTTTAATCTTTAGTATATTATATTGCAATAAAATTTAGACTGCAGTTATGATACTATATAAATAAAAAATAGCTTAATTTCTCACAAGCTTTCTTTAATGATTCAGTAAGCCAAGCATATTTCTATTTCAAACTTCAGTGGCTATGGATTTCGAAAAGTGTTAGTTTATTTCTAAAATTCTGTGTTATATGCAATTAAGAATAATGGCCCAGATACACAGGTGAGAAGTGCTTTGTGAAACTCACTGGAGAAGAAGAGTCACTCTACTCTTAGGAACTTGTTATGTTTATTCTCCCTGGGTTAAGGTTGTTCTCATGCATTTGGCTACCTGCCATTCCAGGTGGCAACTGTGGATTCAAAGTGTGAGTGAACCTCTTTGCAAGCAGTGCTGTTGGACCTTCAGCTATGAGCTGGCTTAAAATATGTGTTTGAACTTTCATGGATTTATAGCAGCCAAAAATCTTGTCTTGTGCATGTCTATCAATCCTCAGACATCTCACACATTCCTTTCTACTCATTGCCATTCAGCACTGTGACAGGTTACACAGTCAGAAACTGTCCATACTCCTAAACTTGGCCTCCTGAAGCCCTTCACTTTTCTGCAGCCATAGAATCATACAATCATAGAATAGTTAGGATTGGAAAGGACCTTAAGATCATCAAGTTCCACCCCCCCCCCCCCCCCCCCCCCCCCCCCCCCTCAGGGCAGGAACGTCTCACAGGGACTATGTTGCACAAGGCTGTCCAACCTGGCCTTGAACACTGCCAGGGATGGAGCATTCACAACATCCTTGGGCAACCCATTCCAGTGCCTCACCACCCTCACAGTAAAGAACTTCTTCCTTATATCTAACCCGAACTTTCCCTGGTTAAGTTTGAACCCATTACCCCTTGTCCTATCACTACAGTCCTTGATGAAGAGTCCCTCTCTGGTATCCTTATAGAACTAATTCAGATACTGGAAGGCTTCTATGAGGTCTTCACGCAACCTTCTCTTCTCCAGGCTGAACAGCCCCAACTTTCTCAGCTTGTCTTCATACAGGAGGTGCTTGAGCTCCCTATTCATCCTTGTGGCCCTCCTCTGGACTTGTTCCAACAGTTGCATGACCTTTTTATGTTGAGGACACCAGAACTGCACACAATACTCCTGGTGAGGTCTCATGAGAGCAGAGTAGAAGGGCAGGATCACCTCCTTTAACCTGCTAGTCACACTCCTTTTGATGGAGCCAAGTATACAGTTGGCTTTTTGGGCTGCAAGCACACACTGGAGCTGGCTCATGTTCATTTTCTCATCAACCGACACCCCCAAGTCCTTCTCCTCAGGGCTACTCTGAATCTCTTCTCTGCCCAACCTGTAGCTGTGCCTGGGATTTTCCCAACCGAGGTGTAGGACCTTGCACTTGGCTTGGTTGAACTTCATGAGGTTGGCATTGGCCCACCACTGTAGCATGTCAAGGTCCTTCTGAACGTCATCCCTTCCTTCCAGTGTATCAACCGAACCACACAGCTTGGTGTCACTGGCAAACTTGCGGAGGGTGCACTCAATCCCACTGTCCATGTTGCTAAGAAAGATGTTGAACAAGATCAGTCCCAACACCGATCCCTGAGGGACACCACTCATTACTGGTTTCCAGCTGGACATTGAGCCATTGACCACAGCAATTTGCGTGTGGCCATCCAGCCAATTCTTTATCCACCGAGTGGTCCACCTATCAAATTCATGTCTCTCCAATTTAGAGACAAGGATGTCGTGTGGAACAGTGTCAAATGCTTTGCACAAGTCCAGGTATATGACGTCAACTGCTCTACCCCGTCCATCAGTTCTGTAGCCCCATCGTAGAAGGCCACCAAATTGTTCAGTCAAGTTTTTCCTCTACAATATTACTCACTTTCTTTCTGTGATCTCCATCACCATGACTTTTCCAACACTCTCAACTTCTCCTCTGTCATTATTCAATTCAGTGAAATAGGATTTGATATTTTCCAAGCCACTTCCTTCCTCATCCTCATTTTGTTTGTCTCTTCCCTTCAGAACTTTTTTTTCTAATAACATTTTCATTAATGCAGTTTCTTTTGCAGTTCTTAGAGTTTAATCCATTTGCTGCTACTAGTAGACTGTTATTTTTGTGAGACCTACAAACATTTTCATTTTAAAGTAAGTATTGTCAGTAGAAATACATTTATTTTTCTGACAAGGCTATCTGCTTGTCGTTTAAGATGAGATCCATTTCTTTTTGGTGAGCTGTCATTAGTCTGCTAAAAACTGCTTGCTCTTTGCTCCAAAAGAGAAAGCAAAAACCTGCAGATAGAAAGGTAGACTGTATTCCTTTACTGAGCACATCCATACGTTGTATGCCTTCTTTACCTTTGCTTTGCTTTCAGTGTCTTTTCCTATGTCTCCACAATCACTTGATGCATATGTCTATTTAGGATCACTTACTGATGTTTTTATTCACTAGCCAATTTCAAGCACATTAAGAAGAGAATCAAAAATTGAATTCTTACAACTTCTATGGAACCAAATAAACCAAGAGGGGATAGGGGCTCTTTAGTGTTTTGACTGAGTGGAAAGATTGGAATATGATCTCACAGTGGAAGATACATGCAGAAAGAAATATCTTAAAAGTCTACTTTGGAGGAAAAGCTTAAATATGAACACTCTTTTTGATATCATTGTCAATCTACCTTGGAAAGATTCAAACACTAGTAAATATTGAGTCCCATACCCATAGATCTTTCTGGATTTTGTCAAGTGTATTTGAAACATTTCAAGTCAAGATCAGTGCCTTTCTGCAAGTTTAACAACAACTGAAATTGTATATGTGCAACTGGAGTGGGATAACGGTATATTTGTAGAGGGACAGATACATGGATTACAGCTCAGACTAAGGTTGAAAATTTCCAGCTCCAGATAATATCAAAGAGGAGTCAGAGCATGGAAGGCATTAAGAAGTTCATCATGTGGAGCATTATACTGTATTTGACTTGAATGTTTTGAATACTACAGAACGTTAAAGAGAACTCGTCAGTAGGTGTGGATGTGCATATACGTTTCCCTGGAGAGTATTCTTCATAATATGAGATTGTTTGGGATCCAGTTATTTTAATGCCTATTATAGAATCATAGAATAGTTAGGGTTGGAAAGGGCACCTTAAGATCATCAAGTTCCAACCCCCCTGCCATGGGCAGGGACACCTCACACTAAACCGTCTGACCCAAGGCTTTGTCCAACCTGGTCTTGAACACTGTCAGGGATGAAGCATTCACAACCTCCCTGGGCAACCCATTCCAGTGTCTCACCACCCTAACAGGAAAGAATTTCCTCCTTATATCCTATCTAAACTTCCCCTGTTTAAGTTTTAACCTGTTACCCCTTGTCCTATCACTACAGTCCCTAGTGAAGAGTCTCTCGCCAGCATCCCTATAGCCCCCTTCAGATACTGGAAGGCTGCTATGAGGTCTCCACGCAGCCTTCTCTTCTCCAGGCTGAACAGCCCCAACTTCCTCAGACTGTCTTCATACAGGAGGTGCTCCAGTCCCCTGATCATCCTCGTGGCCCTTCTCTGGACTTGTTCCAACAGTTCCAGGTGCTCTTTATGCTGAGGACACCAGAACTGCACACAATACTCCAGGTGAGGTCTCACAAGAGCAGAGTAGAGGGGCAGGATCACCTCCTTCGACCTGCTGGTCACGCTCCTTTTGATGCAGCCCAGGATACGGCTGGCTTTCTGGGCTGCAGGCACATACTGACGGTCCATGTTCATTTTCTCATTGACCAGCACCCCCAAGTCCTTCTCCGCAGGGCTGCTCTGAATCTCTTCTCTGCCCAACCTGTAGCTGTGCCTGGGATTGCTCTGACCCAGGTATAGGACCTTGCACTTGGCATGGTTAAACTTCATGAAGTTGGCATCAGCCCACCTCACAAGCATTTTAAGATCCCTCTGGACGTATGTTTCAAAAGTACAGATAAATAGATGTTAAAGAATATGCTTTAAAATTACCACTTCTAAAATATAAGCAATAATTCACTGTTTTAATTAAAGCTAATATTACTTCAGATAAGAGAGGGAAAAAGAAATAACTTTCTTTCAAAGTGCTCTGTGACTACCAAGTGTCAACATTGGTGTTAGTGCAGCAGTACTTCTGATATAAGTTTCCAGATGGAGTCTGCAATTTAGGTTCTTGTTTCTGCTTTATGCCTTTTTCTTTCTGTCCCCCTCACCTAAATTGCTGCCCTTCCTTCCATCATTTGCTATGGTCTGGATTTCAATACCAAAAGAAGTAGGACTGCACTGTTTTCAGATTACCTGAAACTGAGATCATGTCTAGTACCTAATAAATCCTCCATCTCATCGCTAATATTGTGTGGCCACATAGTAGCTTAGAACATCTTAGTCAAAATATATAAAGGGCAAAAAAGAACAGATCTTTCACTAAAAGGAAGGCCTTATGCTACTCACTTTTCTCTGATCCCCCTAGCCATTTGGCTTTCCTCTTCTTGAAGAATGAACCCAGAACAGGGAGAGTACATGCAGAAAACAGCAAGAATCAAAACAATGATATGAAGCAGAGCTGGGGGGTCAGATGCTGAAGGTCAAATGAACATGGAGAAAGTAAAGGGCAGTATGATAAAATGGGAAATCAGAGCTTAAATACAGGAAACCATCACATATGTTGGATTTCCTATTATTTGGCCTTTCAGAGTGGACGGACTTTTTCCAAAGGCATGTAAACAGCATTTTAGAGATGTATACTATCATTAAAAAACTAATTAAATGTTTCTAGCATAGTTTAAGGTAGGCATACTGGAATGAAGTTCAGGTATTTTTAGACAGATGTTAAAACATTCCTGGACAACATTGTTCCTGAACATTTCAGCAGTAGGTTCTGCACAGAATGTTGCACACAGATGTGTATAGATCTTCAAATACTAACAAAAAAGTCCCCAATAGACATCCTGAGGCAGGAATGACGTATTTCCCTGCTAGCTAGTGTTATAATTGTTTTCAGATGTTTTCTCATTATTATGTTATGTTCCCACCATGTATTCACATTTTGAATGCATGTTTCTATGTTCTGTGTATTTTTTTGTGACTATGATGTACACTGAACTTCCTCTTTCTGCTTTCATGAGGTATGGACCATTAATACATAGTTTTATAACTCAATCCTAATAGCACATAATATATACCAAGGCAAAAAGCCATTTCTTTGTGTACTCTTTCAAGTTACTCTACATCTGTGCATGTTTGTACGTGTTTGGGAGTAAGTTGGGATTCCTTATTTCTGTTTAGTCTGGAGTAAACAAATTTCCTGCATCATATTTTTTAAATACTACCAATCTATAGACACAATTCATGGTTAAGCAATTTGGTACGTGTGTATCTATATTATATTCTGCATATACTGCAATCATTAGGGAATTATTTTAGCACAAAATAGAACAGATTAAGAATGTCTTTCATGAAAACCTCAGGAATGGAAATTTAGACATAATTATGTTGTGCAGGATCAGTAGCACATAACTGCATATTTTTACTATAGACTAAATTTTGAAGACAAATCAGAGCTATCATAATTTTGATGAGAATGTGAAGTCAGCGAATCCATACAAGTACTTTAAAATCAATTAATTTACTTTAAAATTTTCTGTTTTGATAAAAACTCCACACATTTCGGTAATTATAGGATATAGACAATTACATTAATTTTCAGTCTTTATTACAAGTGATAAATAGTGCATATATCCTACATTTTAAAGACAATCTTCTTGCTAATAGTGGAGTTAGTCTTGAAACATGGCATGCAGTGTTTTATCAAAATTGAGGCAGGTGAAGGAACTACAACTGCGCAGCAGAATATCTGTCATACTTAGTAACCTGAGACTCTGCTTTCTAGTTATAAATATCATAGGGAGATGTCTCTTCTGCTTCCTGAAGTTAACATTGTAGAACTGATTTCCTAAAACACACAGCAGAAGAGAGTGATCCACTCAGTCTCCTCCCAGTAACCTTGTCCAAAAGTCTTGAATGTACAGTCAAAACTTGGCAAGAGATGTACAGGACCACATACAATGGAAAGCCACCCAGGAGCATCATGACATTTATTGTACTTAAGAGAATATACAACCTCTATCTGAACTCCACTGAAGAGGAAAAAATACTCTTTGCAATAATGTGAACCAAGTTTCCCAAACGTCAGGGTATATGGAGATACAACCAAAGCCAACAAAATGTCCCATGAAAAAGTACATTTAATATTTCAGTTCAAGCCCCTTTTCTCATTTCTATTCTGGTTTTACAACAGGAAAAGTAAATGCCAATAGCTGTAGGAGTGAACAAAGTCATTTATTAAATGTACATGCATCTCTCGTGTTCACATGGGAATGGGGATATCTTGTCCAGTAAAAGAAATCAAACACCACTAGGAATTTATTACGAAGGTATTTATTGTGTCTCTGTCTACTCAACTGTCTGAAGGCTTAAAAATTATATTTTGTTTATAACTTTTTAAAGGTGCCTGAAACTTTTTGGGTCTTGTGAGCATTACATATGTGTGTAGGTAAAAATTTCCTTTACTGTCACCAAAATAGTGAGTGTGATGTAGCTGTTAGCCTGTGTACTACATTCATTTCAACAGTATATGGTTGAATTCTGCAGTCAGAGGAAGAACAGCTGTGGCCTTTGAGACCCAAATGCTGTTTCACTGAAACATTCTTCTCTTGGCAGTTCCCCTGTGTCCATCCTGCTAACTCTTCTGTGGTCATGGCTTTCAAGATTGGCTCCTGCATTTACATTGTCTCAGACAAGAAAACAGATTTGTTCACTGTTATCTGCCTTTGATGTGAAAGAACGTTGTGAGATTCTGCGGTTGATATTTCAGGCATTAATCTCCAAATTCAAATGTTTATAGACTACTACTGTTCAGTGAATTCAATCATAAGTCTGTATGATGTGCTGTTACCATTCATCTGTCAGATTAACATGCACTGAAAAGCATCTGCTTGACCTATGCAGATACTTCATTGAGAGAAACAGTACTCTGCTCCCTTTATAATTTTCTTTTTTTTTTTTTAATAAATTGGAAACAGAACCAGCTGTTACTATGATTACATAAATTTTGTGCAAATGTGTTATGGAAGGCCTTCAAAACGGTGCTTTCTGATGATCAGCCTTGTATCCTAACTGTTCCTAAATGTCATGAAGAAGAGGACTGAAGAATTAAAAAGCTTCCAAAGATTGTAGCATCATAAAGAAGTTAATCACAAAAGTTCACTTCAATCAAATTAAAGCACAGCTATGATATTCTGTAACAGCTCCTGTGATATTAATACTTACCTTAGAACTAGGTTTGATATTTTAGGGATAATACCAGTTTTACTATACATGCTTGATTTTTGCTATAGTAGGCAACATTATGTCTTGTTCCTTTTTCTCTGATTATAGAATCATAGAATCATAGAATAATTAGGGTTGGAAAGGACCTTAAGATCATCAAGTTCCAAAACCCCTGCCATGGGCAGGGACACCTCACACTAAACCATGTCACCCAAGGCCTTCTCCAACCTGGTCTTGAACACTGTCAGGGATGAAGCATTCACAACCTCCCTGGGCAACCCATTCCAGTGTCTCACCACCCTAACAGGAAAGAATTTCCTCCTTATATCCTATCTAAACTTCCCCTGTTTAAGTTTTAACTCATTACCCCTTGTCCTATCACTACAGTCCCTAGTGAAGAGTCTCTCGCCAGCATCCCTATAGCCCCCTTCAGATACTGGAAGGCTGCTATGAGGTCTCCACGCAGCCTTCTCTTCTCCAGGCTGAACAGCCCCAACTTCCTCAGACTGTCTTCATACAGGAGGTGCTCCAGTCCCCTGATCATCCTCGTGGCCCTTCTCTGGACTTGTTCCGACAGTTCCAGGTGCTCTTTATGCTGAGGACACCAGAACTGCACACAATACTCCAGGTGAGGTCTCACAAGAGCAGAGTAGAGGGGCAGGATCACCTCCTTCGACCTGCTGGTCACGCTCCTTTTGATGCAGCCCAGGATACGGCTGGCTTTCTGGGCTGCAGGCACATACTGACGGTCCATGTTCATTTTCTCATCGACCAGCATCCCCAAGTCCTTCTCCGCAGGGCTGCTCTGAATCTCTTCTCTGCCCAACCTGTAGCTGTGCTTGGGATTGCTCCTACCCAGGTGTAGGAGGACCTTGCACTTGGCATGGTCAAACTTCATGAGGTTGGCATCAGACCAGGTAGATGACATCAGCTGCTCTACCCCTGTCCATCAGTTCTGTAGCCCCATCATAGAAGGCCACCAAATTGGCCAGGCAGGATTTCCCCTTAGTGAAGCCATGCTGGCTGTCACCAAGCACCTTGTTGATTTTCATGTGCCTTAGCATGCCATCCAGGAGAATCTGCTCCAAGATTTTGTCAGGCTCAGAGGTGAGACTGACTGGTCTGTAGTTCCCCGGGTCATCCATTTTCTCCTTCTTGAAAATGGGGGTTATATTTCCCTTTTTCCAGTCATCGGGAACTTCACCTGACTGCCATGATTTCTCAAATATGATGGCCAGCGGCTTCGCAACTTCATTTGCCAGCTCCTTCAGGACTCGCGGATGGATTTCATCAGGACCCATGGACTTGTGCACGTTCAGATTTTTAAGATGGTCTCAAACCAGTTCCTCTCCTACAGTGGGCACAAGGTCTTCATTCTCACAGTCCCTGCGTCTGCCTTCCAAGACTTGGGTGGTTTGGTCAGAGCCTTTGCCAGTGAAGACCAAAGCAAAGAAGTCATTCAGAACCTCAGCCTTCTCCAAATCCTGTGTAGCCAATTCTCCCCAGAGCTTCCTGAGGGGGCCTACATTCTCCCTAGTCTGTTTTTTATTTGCTACATACCTGTAGAATCCCTTCCTGTTATCTTTAATACCTCTAGCTAAGTTTAATTCTAACTGGGCCTTACCTTTCCTAACCTGGTCCCTAGCTTCTTGGACAACATCCCTGTACTCTTCCCATGCCACCTGTCCTTGCTTCCACTTATTATAAGCCTCTGTTTTCAACTGAATTTTCCTCAGGAGCTTCTTATCCATCCAAGGAGGTCTCCTGGCCCTCCTGCTGCAATTCCTTCTGGTTGGGATGCAACACTCCTGAGCTTGCAGCAGGTGATCCTTGAATATCAACCAACAGTCTTGGGCCCCTCTGCCCTCTAGGGCTGTAGCCCATGGAAGCTTACTAAGCATGTTCCTGAAGAGGCCAAAGTCTGCTCTTTTGAAGTCCAGGGCAGTGAGCTTGCTGCACGCTCTTCTCACTGTCCTGAGGATCTCAAATTCGAGCATCTCATGATCGCTGCATCCAAGGCTGCCCTGAAGCGTCACATTTCCAACAAGCCCTTCCCTGTTGGTGAGCACAAGGTCAACCATGGCACCTCTCCTTGTCGGCTCCTCTATTACTTGCAGAAGGAAGTTGGCTTCTACACAATCGAGGAACCTCCTGGATTGCTTGTGCCGGGCCATACCATCCTTCCAACAGATGTCAGGGTGGTTAAAGTCACCCATGAGAACAAGGGCCTGCGAGCGTGAGGCTGTTCCTATCTGTCTATGGAGTGCTTCATCCGCAGGTTCTCCTTGATCAGGCGGTCTGTAACAGATCCTCACAGTAATGTCTGCCATAGCTATATTCCCTTTAACCCTGACCCACAAACTCTCTGTGGACTGCTCACCTGTCCCCAGACAGAGTTCCATACTCTCCAGCCTATCCCTAACATAAAGGCCAACTCCCCCTCCCCACCTGCCAGGCCTGTCTTTTGTAAAGAGCCTGTAACCTTCCATTCCAACACTCCAGTCATAGGAGCCATCCCACCATGTTTCTGCGATGCCTATTATATCATACCCCTGTAGACGTGCACACATCTCTAATTCCCCTTGTTTGTTCCCCATGCTACGGGCATTTGTATAGAGGCATCTGAGCCGAGCTCCACATGAAGCCGGCTCATTGGCTGGAGCAGCTGAGATATCTCTACATTGCTCCAAGCGTTTATTATAGGTTCTGGCAGCTGACTGGGTGTGTTGGAATGGAATGATGCCCCCCTCCCCCAACACATCTAGTTTAAAGCCTCCTTGACCAGTCTGGCAAGCCTCCTACCAAAACTGCTTTCCCTTCTTTATCAGACCAGCTCCACCAGCCCCCACTAGACCTGGCCTACAAACTTGGGTCCCGTGTTCAAGACACCCAAACCCCTGACTATGACACCACCCTTTTAACCATTTATTAACCTGGCTAATCCTCCTAGCTTTTTTTAGGTCCTTCCCTGTATCCTGGAGAATTGACGAAAAGACCACCTGAGCTCCAGAGCCCCTAACCACCTCTCCCAGGGTTCTGTGGTCCTTCTTTATGTTCCCCAGGCTACTACTATCTATATCCCTAGCACCCACATGTATCACCAGGAGTGGGTAATAGTCCGTGGGACTTACTAGAGCAGGCAGCCTCTCTGCCACATCCCTGATCCGTGCCCCCCATAGGCAACACACCTCCCTTGAGATGGGGTCAGGCCGACAGACGAGTGCTTCTGTCTCTTTCAGTGTAGAGTCCCCTAGTACTACGACCCGCCGCTTTTTCCTGGCAGCACCAGTAGAGAACTTTACCGGTGCATCAGCCGGCTGTTTCTGGCTCGAGTGCATTTCCTCATTAGCCCCCTGCAGGACAGCAAAGCGGTTCTGCGTGGGGACAGGGGATTTAGGGGGAAGCCCCTTGCTTTTGGTTGTCCTTTTCCTTCTTTTTTTTGTTGTTTTTTTTTTTGTCACTAATTCCCAGCTTCCCAGGTTAACGGCCTCCTTCTTTCCTTCATGAGGTAGAGGTGAAGCTCGAGGCCCCTGCACAGTTTGGGCCAGGAGCAAGCATTCCTGCTTCCTCTCAGCTTCCCTGACATCTCGCAGTCTATTGACAGCGTCCCGCAGCTCAGCCGCTGCTGCAGGAGGACCTCCACCAGAGCTCACTGAGTGCAGCCCTGCCCGTTGCGCACCCTCCCCTCACCAGACCAGTGCAGGCACTCTCTACACCCCGAGCTCCGCACTGCAGCCTCCCCTCTCATCGGCTCTGTCTGGGTGTCGACGCTGGCCACCGCCGGGGTAGCCAGAGCAGAGCTCCCGGACCGGGCCCTGCTCATACGACGAGCGCTCACCACCCCGCGCAAACTGCCAGCCGCGCTCCCTGGGGCAGGTTTTTAACCACTCAGGGCTGGTGCCGCGGCTCCTGGCTCCGCCCCCTGTGAGTCAGCTGCTCGCGTCAGCTGAGCTGCCGGCTCCTGGGCAGGTCCTGTCGAGAACTTGAGGCGCCGTCAGTGGAGGGACTGACCAACATCTCAATTTTTCAATCTGTACACATAATATGTTTTTGTAAATCATCCACCAGTCCAGTTTTCTACTTGGATGATGTTCTCAATAACATTTCCATATGATTAGGCAAGACAATCAAACCTGTTTCCTTTCATGGGTTAGTACAGCACCTCAAGCTCATGTCAAACTATCTACTTAACCTGGCTGATGTTAAAGCAAGGGCAGGTCTCCATTACCATACTTTCTCTAGGCAGAATTCATGTAGGCATACCATAAATAGTTTTAAACCAGCTGAGTACCCAGTGGTCAATTACCGTCAGTCCAGAACTCAGACTATGTCACAGTCTCTTCTTTCCAGCCCTTCAAGGGCTGAAAACATCCTCACGTCATTAGCCTTAGCTAAGCTCAGCTGAAATACTCTGCAGGCAATTACCAAGATAACTAATTTAAACTTCTTCAGATATAACACACAACCAGCAGCTTCTGCCATGGCTGTATGATACAAACATTCAATAAAAATTCATTTAACTTAAACACATGCTTAAAATTAAACAGACATATAATATTTGCAATTAATTCAGATGTAAAAATCTTAGTTTGTATCGCTAAACCAATAAACAGTAATGATATGGTGTTTGTCTACTCCTTTAAAGTAAGAGGAAGCTCCTAGAATGACAGTAATTAGAAACAATTGAGAAGCATCCCCAACTGTAGTTATAATGACTGTTCAATCTAATGTTACATGTTTCTAAGACTGTAGGACAAACTTCTCACTGAAGATTAGGCATTATCTTGTAATGGTTATTCAATCTACTTTATATCTGTCATCAGCTGAAAACAGAAAACCTGGAGGAGTCAAATGGAAGAAGAAAAGAAAATTACTATGATAGAATGAGTAATCTGTGGATAAAATGAAATATTCACAATGCAGGGTCAGCTCTCTATTTTGGGGAACAGACCTCAGGCATATGCTAGCAAAAATTTGTTTGCAAATTATGGACTTTGAAAAAAAACCCAGAGCAGATTAAATGTACAAGTGATAAATTCTAGTGTGACTCTCTGTGAGAAAAAAAAAAAAAGGCAGAATTTTGCACAACTAGTAGGTGTTGTATTTGCCCATGGGGAGACCAGCAGTTGAGAGAGAGTTGCAGTAGTCTAGCTAGAAAAAAAAAAAAAAATCCAACTGAGCTGTTTGCTGCTCTTGGCATTTTAGGTTCATTGGAAATGTTTCATACCTCATCACCAATAATGACAGCAACAGAAAACATGTTCATATTATAAGCCTTGCTAATGACTTTGTTGTTGCTGAAAAATAAGGGAAAACTGATTTTTATACACTGGCACAGGCAAATCTGGACACAGTAAAAGAAAATTGAAAAATTAACAGTAGATAAATTAATTTCTTAAAAGCTGAATTTACAGCTATACGTATATACTATTTTCATTTATGTTAAACAAATTAGATATTCAGCATAATCTGAAGAGTATTGAAAGAGCTCATCTGGTCAAATGCCATCATTCCTCCAATAATCTTTGTAAGAGTATCTGTCCCTTTAAGGCTTTGGCTGAAATAAAATAGCCCTGAAGCATTCTGACAAACATTTTGCCAATCAGCTGGATATGTGTTAATCAGCCTTAGTGAAAACATGGCTTCCCTCTCTCATACAGCCTCTTTCCTCTGATGTTTGTCAGCTAACCTGTTGTTTAATTAAGGACTTGTCTTAGTTATAAGCTTAGACACTGAATTCTTATTAATCACTAGCTAACTTAATACAAATCTCTAATGATTCAGTCTAGCTTCTTTGTCATCAAAGGACCTTGCTCTGTTATGATAATGGGTTTTTAAATAACTTGGATCTCTAACACCAAGGCTAAACTGAAGACCACCCGAATGGTTCCAGAACTGTCAGAAGATAGGAGCATTGGGTCTCATTAGTAATCAAATTACCATTAACATTTTTATTTGTATTTGTATTTGTATTTTTGACAATTCAGAATAGTGCAATTTTTACAATGTGGCAACAGATATTTCAAGCCATTTAAACATTTCCCATTCTGGGCTGAAACCAACTATAATGTGTCCAGGATTTCAGCTCAGTTATTTTGCTTCTGATTCTCCTGAGGTGCTTGCATTTTCCAAAAACTTTTGTATAAGTGGTTAGAAGAATTATTGCTTGTAAGGGCAATCCTATCTTTTTTGGCATAGCACAAAAATGCCCTACATCCTTTTTAAAGCAAGCTTGTAAATCACAGAGGGTTTTAATATCCCTTCATATATTTCTGATATTTTTATTTCAGTAACTTACTTTCTTCAAACCTTAAAGAGAATTCAGAATACAAGGCATTTATTGATGCTAGCATAAAAAAATAGAGGCATTAAAGATAACAGGAAGGGATTCTACAGGTATGTAGCAAATAAAAAACAGACTAGGGAGAATGTAGGCCCCCTCAGGAAGCTCTGGGGAGAATTGGCTACACAGGATTTGGAGAAGGCTGAGGTTCTGAATGACTTCTTTGCTTTGGTCTTCACTGGCAAAGGCTCTGACCAAACCACCCAAGTCTTGGAAGGCAGACGCAGGGACTGTGAGAATGAAGACCTTGTGCCCACTGTAGGAGAGGAACTGGTTTGAGACCATCTTAAAAATCTGAACGTGCACAAGTCCATGGGTCCTGATGAAATCCATCCGCGAGTCCTGAAGGAGCTGGCAAATGAAGTTGCGAAGCCGCTGGCCATCATATTTGAGAAATCATGGCAGTCAGGTGAAGTTCCCGATGACTGGAAAAAGGGAAATATAACCCCCATTTTCAAGAAGGAGAAAATGGATGACCCGGGGAACTACAGACCAGTCAGTCTCACCTCTGAGCCTGACAAAATCTTGGAGCAGATTCTCCTGGATGGCATGCTAAGGCACATGAAAATCAACAAGGTGCTTGGTGACAGCCAGCATGGCTTCACTAAGGGGAAATCCTGCCTGGCCAATTTGGTGGCCTTCTATGATGGGGCTACAGAACTGATGGACAGGGGTAGAGCAGCTGATGTCATCTACCTGGTCTTGTGTAAAGCATTCGACACTGTCCCACACAACATCCTTTTCTTTAAATTGGAGAGACATCAATTTGATGGATGGACCACTCGGTGGATAAAGAACTGGCTGGATGGCGACACGCAAAGAGTTGTGGTCAATGGCTCAATGTCCGGCTGGAGACCAGTAACAAGTGGTGTGCCTCAGGGATCGGTGTTGGGACTGGTCTTGTTTAACATCTTTGTCGCTGACATGGACAGTGAGATTGAGTGCACCCTCAGCAAGTTTCCCGATGGCACCAAGCTGTGTGGTTCGGTTGATATGCTGGAGGGAAGGAATGCCATCCAGAGGGACGTTGACACACTTGTGAGGTGGGCTGATGCCAACCTCATGAACTTTGACCATGCCAAGTGCAAGGTCCTCCTACACCTGGGTCGGAGCAATCTCAGGCACAGCTACAGGTTAGGCAGAGAAGAGATCCAGAGCAGCCCTGTGGAGAAGGACTTGGGGGTGTTGGTTGATGAGAAAATGAACATGGGCTGTCAGTGTGCGCTTGCAGCCCAGAAAGCCAACCGTATCCTGGGCTGCATCAAAAGGAGCGTGACCAGCAGGTCGAAGGAGGTGATCCTGCCCCTCTACTCTGCTCTTGTGAGACCTCACCTGGAGTATTGTGTGCAGTTCTGGTGTCCTCAGCATAAAAAGGACCTGGAACTGTTGGAACAAGCCCAGAGAAGGGCCACGAGGATGATCAGGGGACTGGAGCACCTCCTGTATGAAGACAGTCTGAGGAAGTTGGGGCTGTTCAGCCTGGAGAAGAGAAGGCTGCGTGGAGACCTCATAGCAGCCTTCCAGTATCTGAAGGGGGCTATAGGGATGCTGGCGAGAGACTCTTCACTAGGGACTGTAGTGATAGGACAAGGGGTAATGAGTTAAAACTTAAACAGGGGAAGTTTAGATAGGATATAAGGAGGAAATTCTTTCCTGTTAGGGTGGTGAGACACTGGAATGGGTTGCCCAGGGAGGTTGTGAATGCTTCATCCCTGACAGTGTTCAAGACCAGGTTGGACGAGGCCTTGAGTGATATGATTTAGTGTAAGGTGTCCCTGGGTATCTATGGATATCTATGACTGTATCCATGGATCCAAGAAATCATCTGTCAGGCTCCTATAAGAACACTATTTTTTATCAGCTTGTACAGTTTAAATTTTTGCCCTTTTTATCCTTTTAATTCAGATAGTAAAGCACTTGCATTACTCCCAGGGGGCAAAAATCTTTGTAAAATTTGCAAACCTAAAGTAAATTTCAAGCATATGTTTTCTGAACTCATTACACTGTTCTCTGGTAACCGAGCTCTTAGTACATTTCTTTTTTCAAAGCAGACAAGTGGGACTCCAGTTATAAATATTTTGTTTGAAAGTGTAAATCTTGAAGACAAGAAAAAAAAAATCCTAACAAAAAACCGAACCCAGAAACCCCAACTAAAACAAACACCAAAGGAAGTGTACAAACCAGCATTGTCCCAGCTGAACTATAAAAAACACTCCTTCAAATGTTTGGCTCTGGAAATATGTATGTTTATGCAAATCTCCCTTTCCTTCTCCCCTATTCTTTCCTTGCTTCCTCCTCTCTGCTAGCTTATAAAAAATCTACAAGCCAGATACTCAATTTATGTAATGAACTTCATATGCAAAAAGTAAGAATTTGCCCTTTAAGATATATAATCGATAAAAAAGTACTTGAAAAATATTACTGGGGACAAAATTAATATGCTGCCTTGCTTTCTGTTTACTATCAGCACTTTCTGCCCTTTCATTTTCACTGTGTGTCCATTTCATCATCTATGACACAAAGAGTTTTTTTTTTAACTCTGAAAAACCTGCCTTTGGGAGAGAGCTCATTTTGAAATAATTGGTTAAAATCTAGTAATGAAAACAGGGAAATGGTTTTGATTTTCATTATGTTTAGGGTCATTCCCAGGTCACATTTGACACAGATTCAATGTTCATATAAATTTAATAAAATCTGTAAAGGAAATTCAAGGAACTGAAAAAGCTGTGAAAAGAATGTGATCAATAGGAGCCAAAATAAGTGTCACTTTGAAATTTGCCAACTGCTGATGGATAGTTAAATGAATAAAACTATAATGTCTCTACCAACTTTTAAGAGCAAAAAAGCCCTGGGAAATCAGTCAGTTAAATGACAGAAACTTTGCATGCTAGCAAAGCTGTAATAGTTATTCTGTTCATTTAATATCAGATTTCCTACTCTGGGTTTAAATCATACTATGAGTTACTTCATCACATTCCTGGTCTTTAGATAACAGAATACTGATAAAGTTATGTTAAATAGCTCTTTTATCACAGCAACTGATTCTTCAAAAATCCTTCAAATACACACCTTAACCTATGGACTCAACTGAGGTATTCATCTTCTTCTAACACTATTCAACCATCATCTTAAAAAAAAAAAAGAAGTCCCTTAAGCATGTTTTCTACATTTCCAGGTGTCTCTGTGGTGTGGTGGTACCCAGGAGCCAAAGGTAGGGGCTCTGGCACAGCTGAATCCCCAGCCTGGACATCAGTAAGAAGCAGAAAGGTACAGGGTACAATATGGTCTACCACCATTGCAGGCACAATCATGTCAGCAAAAAGGTATTTAATATCAACCTGACTTATATAAGAAGTATCTATATTGATATAATCTTTTACACAATACAACTGCATTTACATCCTTGGTTTTATTGGTATAATTTTACCCTTTAAAAATGTTATATCAGCATATTTGTAATAGCAAGATGAGGTCTCATCAGTTTTAGAGCTCTTCAGCTACAGTTTAAATGTAGTAAAATATTGTAAGTCCTTCAAAGCCAAAAGAAGTTAAAAGGAATTTCAATTATTTCAGTGGATTTTGACCAAAGAGATAAAACTCCAGAACTATATATAGTCCTTACATAAATCCTCTGCAGATATATTGCTTAAAAACATGTTAAATTGGTTGTAGGTGAATAGAAAAACAAGCAAAAAGTAATGGCAAGTGTCTGGAGATGTTGCTGCTGTAATAAAAATAGCATGCATAGTACTAAAAGCTATTTGAATTTAATTTCCTTGTGTTTCATTCTTTATCACTTTTGTGTTTATCAGTCATTATAAGTTGCTAGATACTACTTGGAAGTTTGTGACTTGTGATTGACAGTTGTTAAGATATGAAAAGGCTTTCAGCTCGAGATGAACTGTCTTAAATTCCAATAATGTAAACACACATGTGTGCAAACTATAATGACCCAAGCATACTTTTCTCAAAGAACAAATAATATTACCGAAAGTACCCTTAGGGCCCAAACATGTGTTTATAATATGCATACTTCTAGCTAAAATCACCATCTGAATTACTGGAATCTGCTGCATTATATCCTCAGATAATGTAAATCAGCATATACCTCCACTATAGTCAACCTAGGGAAACTGATTTACAGCAGCAGAAGACCCAGCTTGCTCTAGGTATCCTGTTGTTTTCTCTTTATTAACCCATTGGTGCATTATATTTTGTCTTCTTTAGCTTTAGAAACATTTTGTTATGGGATGAATGAACACGTACCCATGAAAATCAGAAAACTCACAGATCAATTGACTGACTTCTTCATGGGAGGAGTCAGGGAGATGAGTAAGGTTCTGTGAGTAGTAGGTAGCACAGCCCAGCAGGAGTAGGCTGGAGAACAAAATTCCTGAATGTGTTTTGGGAAACTATTTTGGACTAGGTCTAGTCTGATGCTCTGGACTGAATAAGCATGTGGATCACATTAGGGATCACTGCAGTCTTGGATTGTATCTTCCAGTTGAGTTTCCCTTGAAAGAGATCCGGTTTATGAATCATGAGACTATTCTGAAAAATGAACCATAGCATGGTGGCTGGAGCTGAGGGAGATGTGTGCTTCCTAGGCTCTCTCATGGGTAAAAATAAAATGACAGTGTAGACTTGCTCTAAAACCCTGGTCATTGTATTTTTTTTTTTTTTTTTTCATTTTGCTTTATTCTCCCCTTCCCTTTGCTTTATTATCATGATTTAACAAAACACAATTGTACTATATTTAGAATGACAGCTGACTCCATCAGGGACTTGACCCTTCTTAGAATTCCAATACTGAACATGAAATCAGTGGAAGTTAATGTGAGTTTGAAAGTAACCTAGTGCTACACAACGGACCATTTGGTGCAGGAGCTTGTATCAGTGTTTGTGTGTTGACAGAATCTGTTCTCGTTACCTTATAGAGGTACTAGCTCTCTACTGTGCCGTTTAAAAATGTCTTAACTGTAACCTACCTCAGATATGATAAATTTCTGGATGGATGGACTGGAAGGAATGAAATCATTCAATGAAAGTGCACTCAACCTGGCAGAGAAAGTATTTAATAATTGGACATAATATACAGTCACATCCTTATGGGTCTCTGTAATTTGTGTTTCGGGTCCTTGTAAAAAATGCCTGATGCTTATCTGTAAGAGCTTTTGCTGCAAAGTAGGTACTACGCACAGTGTGTTTGTTCATCAAGAACTGCCACCTCTTAGAAGAGAATGCTAGCAGTGGAATATATTGATATATTTAAACTGTACGGACAGTGATGTCTGCAGACTGTGCACATATTTGGAGTACCTTTAACAAATAGTCTTGAGGAGAAAAATGGCATATGTATTCTTCTGGGAAAAACATCTGGGCATTTACCCAGCTGCTTCAGTGAGTCTGAGAGTTCGTAACAGGCTTGACACTGCTGTGGCCAGCAGTACTAGCACTAGCAGCAGCAACATTATTTGCAATACCTTAATTAGTATAATTACAGATAGCTCAGGCTTCCAAAGATGACCTGCACCACTTGGCCTGTGTCTGTATGTTTGGGGTTGGCCATGATGTGATACAATTTATTCTCTGGATAACTCTTACCTCAGCATCTTATCTAAACATTTGCACCACTGCCGGTATGAAGATAGCCTTGTCCTTTGGCTTGAGACCTACTGCCATGTATAAGCCTGTGGCTGAAACTATCTCACACTTGAATACTAACTGCAGCATATTCATAACCTGTGTCTCTTGGAATGTAGGAAAGAAAAGAGGAAATCAATAACACATTTTATGTCATTTTACATTTTCAACCAGTTATTATTAAATTATGTCTCATTACTAGTTTTACTTTTTAAAACTCAATGTGCTTGTCCAATATATAATGTTCTTTGGAGACCAACCAGTAGCAATACCACTTGGGGCTTCTGTTGTGCTGTACTCTTCTGAAGTTATGCTATTGTAGAACTTAAAAATCTCAAAAGTATGCAATATATGAGCTAAGTGACTGCACAATAGTTAATTCTAAGATAAAATACACTGGTTTTGTCTGCCTATGGAAAATGCACTCAAATTTATTAGGAGAAGCATCAAAGCAGAGATGGACTGAATTAGTTTTTACATATCAATAGATATCAGCTAATAGCATTTTTCTCCAACCTATTTTCCTATTGAATTCAATGTCAATGGGATCAGGATTTGGCTGAATTTCTCTCTTAAATCTATTCATTGTAAATCATACAGATGACAAAGGAATTTGCATGTCCATGCACAGTAGCCCATGTTATAGTAGAAGACTGAATGATTGTTGAGTTTTTGTTAGATGCATTATCTATGCAAGATCATGCCAAACTAAAAGTATAACTGAGGACATTGTGAATAAGATTTTTAAATGGCTAGTTCACAGTGTGGCTTCACCTTCCAAGTTCAATTATATGGTTGTTAGAAATGTCATAGACAAATATTAAATAAAGTTAAATTAAAAGATTTAGGTCTTCACACAGACATAAATATGCATTTTATAAAGGCAATCAATTTTTTGTCCTCTTTAGTCTTCTGACAATTATCCTGGAAAGTTCTGGAGTTTCCTATGAAGCAGCACTTCTTGCAGGCCCTGACATTATAAAGCCTTCAAGCGTTTTGCTGAACTGAAGCTTTCAGAGGAAATTTGAGACTATTGGGATTGTGGTCAGAGTGCTGAAAATAAGAGATTTTTCATTTTGCAACCTGGATACAAAAAGTGCAGTGCAAGAACTTACACCTAAATATGATATTGAATGATATCTTTCATGAAAGATATGATCCAAAGACCCATGAAATAAATGGATGGATGTCCATGTGGTCTTGCCCGAGAGATGGAAGGCTGCATGAAGTTTGTAAATCTTATAATAGCTTAAGTAACTACTTAGAGCTGATATAGCAGTCAGAATGTTTTATAATATATGCATTTGTAAACAATAAATGGTTTAGGTCCTACCAGGTATAGATCTATCACCAGTCCCATTGTCTGTAGCGTAGGCTGTTGAGGGAATTGGTAGAACTGTATTATTTGCGGCACTACATGTTAAGTGCTCTTCCAAAGTCTCCTTTTATAACACTTTAAAAACCATTCCCTAGTTTAACAAAGATATTACCAGTTCTTTTTTATTCTGTTCTATTATGTGGAGCACACTTTTTTTCTTTTTCTTTTTTTTTTTTTTTTTTCATGGGGGTTAATCTTCAGGGATGAAACAGATTACTAGCTTTTGAACCAATTTAAGTAGAATCTCCAGAAACAAAGCCAGGACAAATAATTATTGGCAGTTCACAGAAGGTATCCTGTGCCACAGCTCTGCAGGATATCGGTAAAGTCAGTTCACTTGTCTTAATGGGAAACACCTGTGGTCTGGAACACAAGAGGAAAAATCAAACTAACCATGCTGGAGACATTACAAATAAATTCTGAAAATAAGATCTTCCCTTATGTTCCTCCCCTCTTCATTCTCCCATCTGCATCCTCCAGCCCCTAGACATTCACTGGTACCCCTCCTTTCTTTTAGAAAAATTATGAAAGCCTGTCTTCAAAATTATATTCAATCACAGGCACTGAAGGGTATCAAGCAATTTCAGCTGCAATATTAAATCAGAAGAAATCTTACTACAAACAAAAACATTCTTAATAAAGGCTCAGTTGGAAACCTTGTTTCAACTAGCTATTACAGTGAATGCAAACCATCTGAAAATGTTTACCATAAATAATGACCTCAAACATTAAAAATATATTAATCTCTAAAGTTCTAAGATCTTCTGTTTTTCTGTTGCTTTCTCAAAATGTGCTGAGGACAAGACATTTATTTTGCTATTTTATCAAGTCACTGAAATTCTAATAGGTCAAGAAATATGTCCTGATTTGTCCAGAACACAAATTTATGCAACTTTCATAATTTCATTTGGAATACCCAACTACATAACAATCGTATATAAGAATAAATGTAAAGTCTTGTCACAGGATGGTGAGGTAATTTACAGTTTAAAGTGATCTGCAGCCTTGCTAGCACTGAAGGTCACAGAAAGGCATTGATTGAATTAGAAACATTAGCAGAAATTCGGGAACAACTTTTAATTAAGGCAGTCCCTGGTGAAAAACAAACTTGCAGCATTTTTTTTGCCTGTATTTTTTAATGTGTGCATGCACAGTTTTTGTCTTTTACATCTTTTACTTTTCATTTCATCTTTTCAACAGAAATATCAGGAAGAAGAAATCAGAGAGAATTAGATTTGTTTTTAAACATTCCCAGTTACAAAGAAAAGGCCCTGATATAGCAAGATGTTGAAAGAAGGCAATTTCTGTTCCCAAAATTTTTAGAGGTCTAAAACCACACCAGACTGCAAAAACTAACACCTATATTTGCAATGTTGCACAAGTTTAAAAATGTCACAGCAGGGAAAAATACATCTTTCCTCCCTTAGCGACTGATGGTTGTGTTTAGCTTCAGAGGCAAGCTACTGTCGTAACCTGAATATTTTGTATATAGATTCACCGTATGGAAAGAATATGAAAACTGGCTTTCATCTGAATTTTCATGCATCCAGGAAACAAATTTATTCTACTTTTTTTAAATACTTAAAGGAAATGGCTCTGACTTCAGAAATGTTTTAAATCAATCTTACTATATCCAAGGTGACCATGTCATTGTATGTTGATGATAGTTTAGAAAAAAGAAAAAAGAATCTGGAAAATAGCCAAAACAACAGTGGCGTGAACAGGAAAAATAATTCCTAAAAACATAAAGATACCCAATTTCCAAAGAATACAGTGATCCCTGAAGGTATCCTGTGCAGCTTGAATGCCTTGTAGTCAAAGGGGTTTCCTTTTCTGTATTATTCACTTTACCTCATTGTTGAAAGGATTTTCCTTTGATTATAGGGATACAAACAAAAGGAGTATTGTTCCACATTGCTTTTTGATACAGCTTTGAGTTTTGTTAGGTCAAAAAGCAGGCTGCAGTGTACCTTTCCGAGCAGTCTGATACATTCCATTCCCATTCAGAGACCTGATGCCAAGTTGTTCTAGGTTACTCAGCCTACATACCCAGACTCCTGGTAGCTTGTACATTGTGTCCTGCAGCTAGCATGGCTTGCCTTTTCTTCCCTCTCCCACCAGCCAGCATGCCACCTGTACTAGTTTGAAAAGATAACAGTATTGCCCACAACTAATGTAGAAAGGTGTGGGAAGACTGCTATCAGGTCTCCCAGAGACTTCAACAAGCCCAACTCTCTCAGCCTGTCAACACCCCTATAAGATTATTTTGCCTTGGACATTAGAAAAAGTTTTGTCTTTGCTAAGCAAAAAGTTTGCTGCTTGTCTCCTGAAATGTTTCCTTTATGTTTAAAAATCACCTCCCCTCTCACATTAGTACATTCACAAATCATTAAAGGGTTCTTCTGCTTTTAAGTGCCCTCTGGGGATAGTGCCTTTGAGACAAATGTTTCATGGATGGAGCTGACAAGTTCCTTAAATATACCTTAAGCCTGGGGGAGGAGATACAGTCCTATTCTGTTCAGGCATTCAGATGGCTCGATCCAAAGGACAAACACATTCTTCGTGCCGTTTCAGGGCTTCCAAACATGGTCCAAAGGCCCTGGGGAAAATTATAGAAAAAGGCCACAGCTTAGAATTTAGATCTCTTAAGGAAGTCAGTGTCCGTTTGCTACAAACACAGAGAATTATGACATAAAATGAGACAACAGCCTTTTGCATGATGTAGTGAGATCATTGTGTGTAGGTGGCATAGCCAAGTGAGGATAATGCTAGAAATATTTTATTAGGCACCTGCAAAGAAGAGGGTAGAATAATGATCCTGATGAAGTATGCGGCGTGGCTGTACCCAGGTCAACTGGGGGCAAATTTAAGGGGCTTATTTTTTATGTTTCCAGGCATTTAGGCATGAAATTTGATTTCCAGGTTTATCTCTAACATGATCTCACAGTCAGGGAAACCTGCTGCAGATGGGGAATGAATATAAGGTTTGCTCATTTGAGAACCCGAGTGAGCTGTACATTCAGCTTTTGTCGGGTTGTTTCTGTGTCACATTCCCTTTATTTTCTATAACCTCTATCTTTTCTTCCAGGAAGTACAATAATTCAGTGTCAAAGCCTGTACAATGCTGAGAATGTCGGAATGCTGCAGTGGGCGTTTCAGACACCACATGTTAACACTAGTGTGGGACAAGTTCTTGCTATAATGTAAGGCCTTTCATCTCCTATTGATGCTTACAGTTTACTTTTGTAAATGGGCAGCACTGTGTAAAAGTACTTTCAGATCTATAACACCTATAATGCTAAGGCCACCTTACCCTGCAACTCTTTTTTTTTTTTTTTAAGAAGAGGAGGAAAAGGGAAGAGAAGGAAAAAGTGTTATCAGCAAGAGGAGGCTGGACACAGTCTGTCAGATCCTTCTACTTCTGAGCAATTAGAATTGAAAGAGCTAGGAGAGGCTTAGCTGTGACACAAATCGGGATTATCACACTAAATTCAATACAGTTGCACAGACAAAAAGGGAGTGTGGAGAAGAGGACAATTACATAAGTATTTTTGTAAATGTAAAGACTTTTTATAAAGTTTTTTTTTATGAAAACTCAGAAAAAACACTTGAGATCATCTAATCCACATAAAAGGCAAATTTCTATAATGTTTGGAATTAAATATCAATGTATGATATATGATAGGTGGAATAACTACAATTAATTCCAAGATAGCTGAAATTTATCCTACTCTAAAACGTCTAAATGAACCATGGTCCACCTTTAAATCAACAAACAGAGACATGATTTCAACCCTGATTTCTCCTGTCCCATATGGTGCATGTTCACAACTTCTACAGAGGGTAAGACAGAACTGTAATTCGTGTAAATGAACAACCACACTTAACACCTCTGTGCATTTTAATCAGCTAAAACTGCCACCTAGCTTGTGCATTTGGACAGAAAAGTGTTCTTAGCCAGAAAAGGGTAGCAGATCATGACATAGAGAGCTATGTTTTGTAAAATTATTTTAAGTTCTGTAGGAACTGGGTATAAACAGTAACTAAATTCTCTGATTGGCACATATTATTTAAGATTTTTGCAGAACATAATAGAAAGGCAAAACAAAAGACTCATGAAAAAATGTTTTGATTTGATTCAAAACCTTTCGTTCAGGCTCTGACATTTTGTATTTTCCGATATGACGTATTGAAATTGGAAAATAGAAACATTTTCTCAAAGTCCTGATCACAAAATTTCAACCATATTAGAGAATATGTGACCACTTTTTGTTCAAAATTATCCCCTGTCAAAGTCAACATATTTGTGATAGGTGTTTGATGTGAAAAAAGTCTAACCCACTGGAAGAAAAATGTAGATTGAGATTCCATGTAAATCAATACTCAAAGCTAAAGAAAACATAAGAAAGCAAATATTTAAAGCATCAGTAAAATCAGAACTACTTGAGTTTGACTTACAAGCAGGTAAAATAAAATGCTTTTTGCTTTGATTTTCCCCTTGACATTCCTGACAGGATAATGTACTGTGGTATTAGACATCTGGGTTAAACTCTAGAGCTTACTGGATTTGATCAAGGCTTTTTCTGTCATTTTAATCTTTTAAAAACACCACCAAACAGATATGGCAAAAGATTACTGAACCTAGTTTATCTGTTATAGTCTATCCTCTTTTGTTAAGATATCCTTATGCTTCAGAAGTTCAGCAGATACATCTCAGAACTTAAAAGAGATTAATCTTGTGGTATTTCTAATTGTGATTTGTGATGTCTAACTAAAGAAATTATAAATCATAGAATTATAGTTATCCAATCTGGTCCAATCACACGGCACACTTTAATTTTCAATAAGGATGTTAAACTCTTGCTCCTCTTAGAAGCAGCATGTGCCAGCTTCAGGCAGAGATTTGAACACTGGCACTCATCCAGGAACAGAGAGGAACTTGAAATGGAGCTGCTACTGAAATACATGCACAGCTTCTTCAGACGAGATGTCAGCAGCACTTGTTCTTATGTCTGATAATGAAGTTTTATTTTTCTCAAATGGTGAATTACAGGACACCCACACATAAGGCATTTAACTCTTCCATGAAGAGAGGCAGGTACTTGACGCTGCCAGTGGAAAGCAAGCATTTAACTCAAGGCGTAACAGCACTATTGGTAAACCACAACTTCTTACACTGCCACTATAATTTAAATTAAGTAGAAGCCTAGCTTATAAACTCACACTATGACCCATATTTTATGGTCCTTTTATATCTCTTGGGTCCTGATCACAATGAAACTTTCTCAGTCTAAAACAATTTAAAGCAAACATTCCTGGGGCAGGCTATAAAATGTGATTTTTGCAGTCAGTATTTTATGGGTATTTTGGATGAATATTGTACACCCAGCTGAAAAAAAAAAAAAGCATGATGAATGTAGACATTACGACATATGTGTGGGGTTTAGCTGAGTCTGTATTTGCACATGATTATTAACCCTGGTAATTGAGAAAACCTGCCTCTCCACACATCTTGTTCATTTCCACAAAAACCATGTGCATAGATTTAAGAGAGAATTAATGTCTTGCCTTACTTAATTACAAATTTTCTGGCTATGAGACTCCCCCTGCTTGCTTCTCTTTGAGGGCAAGGGGCTCAACAGATGCCATGTTACACCTGCTAGATGGGGATAATTCTACTTGCTACTAAGCACTAACAATAACACATGGAGATGTAAGTTGTGAATCAAGTTCAGCAGACAGCACGGCTTCCAATTCTTAAGCATTTTGCAGTAAAACTAAAAAGCACCATCAAAGATGTTCACAAGTGGTATCATTGCAAATGTTTACAAAACATGAAAAGAATGGTAAAATATGTGCTTAAAAAATGTACTTGATAAGATCTCGAGAGAAAGGCATGAAAACACATGGCGTTGAGAAGTAGACTTGGTTTCCGGCGCAGTGCACCAAAAAATTGCCTTTTTAACAAGTAATGGCGAATTCTTCATTAACAACATTTTTACAGGTCACTCTCACATGAATGAATTATCATGAAATAAGCCAAGCTAAGTTTATGATGTCCTGGCTTTTCTCGAAACAATTTGTCTTTGTGATCCTGTGTGATTTTGTGAGTATAAACTAAAATAGGAAGCAAAAATGAAAATATGATGTCTATAACGTTTTTTTCTTCCCTTATTTTCCCTATTTGGGCAGATCACAAGCATCTTCGGTTTTCCAGCCACATTCAGATATTATAAAAGGAAAGCATCAATTGAAATGCAATAGACAAACACCTTCTGAAAGGATTTTTAAAATGTTTTAAAACAACAGTGTATGAAATGATCGCAGTAATAACAGAACACACAGTCCTCTGCTGTCTCTGGCAAACTGAAGGGCAGCTGCACACTGTCACAGATTCAGGTGCTGCAGCAATACACTACAAAAAGTTTCTATTTCAAAATCTTAGTAAGAACCAACTCAATGAACAGTGGAAATAAATGAAGCTTATGAGGAAACATAATATTAGTCAATGGCCAGACACCAGGGTCTCTACAGCTTCTGGTCACAGACAAATTCTTATTTCAATTTTCTGTTCTGCTTCCTCAATACAGTAATAATCTTATCACTCCATTTACTCTTCACAGCTGGCCTGCAATTCTTGGTTGGTTTTGCGCTACAATTTAACCTGTTCGTATGTGTCTGAGACATTTGCTAGAAATCAGGATGTGCCATTTACAGAATGCAGTCCCTTAACTTCAGGGCTGTTGTGCTGTGTCTAGTCAGGCATAATTGCCCCCAAGGACTCATTTCTTTCATTTGGAAGGCACACTGAATGAGACAATATTTAAGGAAAAAGGGCTCTGGTAGGATTTTGGCTCCCTGACAATCAGTGCCTCAGAATACTTTCCTTATTCTACTCAGCAGAACCTTCTGTCATTATAGGAATGAGCTCATTGTGCTCTGTTGTTAGGATTTTGCTGGCCATCATCTAGCTGTATTGGAAACCCTCTTTTCCCACATAACTACAGGCCAGTTTGAGATGATTGTTTTTGTCTTTCCCCTAGCAGAGGCCACAGATGCACAAAATAGGTTCAGACTGTTGGTTGATACCTGTCTGATGCATCAGAGGAAGCTAAGAGCACTCGACATGTTTGTTTTTTGTTTTTTGTTTTTTTTTTTTCTAGAAAGGCTGGGAAAAGGATTTAGAATTTCTCAAATTTGGTAAGGACAAGAGGCAAGAGTGTTTTCTCTACTCCTTTTGTCCTCCTTTGAAAGAAAAGTACTGAAAACACCAGAACTGGATTTGGGAAAGTGGTTAATGGCATTGCTGCTGGCAATAGATAGAGGTGAAGAGAGACGGCACCTACTCACTGTGATGAGCATTGACAGAAAAGTCCCAAGTATGGCATGTTTATGACCCAATTATACTCCATTTTTCGTCTTTTTTTGCTTACGTATGTCTGTAAAACAATGGAAGCGCAGCTATACTAAGAAAGCACAGTCTGTTATGGCCAGATTCAGACACTGAAGAGTGCTATTACATCACAGAAAGTGCAGATCTCGTGAGCTGGAGTACTCATGTTGCATTAGGCTGTACATCCACCCTAATCCTCCTCAATAAATCTGTGCTTGCTCTTTATACTGCAGCTTGAATATAGACATCATGCTGAACTATCCATTTTGGCATAAAGACTTAATTGTGTACATTGATTACAAAACTGCATTCAGTTTAACTGGATGAAAATTGCAAGGGATAGACACAGTCAGGTTTCAGATCACAGTGGTCTCATTAACTGATGAGGTTAATGAAAGAAGTCCATTATGGATAGAAAATTCCATATTTTAAGGTCCTTTCCAACCCTAATCATTTTATGATTCTATACCTTCACCTTTATAAAATCACTGGGCAGTGGCCATCATAAAAATATGCAATGATAAAAATTGCTAGTTGATATGATTTTGGTAGTCATTGTATTTCTAACTGTTTGACTAAATCCTACTTGAACAACTGTTTAAAATACATAGGATTGTAATAATAGATTTGAAAAGCTGTTGATAAAATTCCTGATGCCCCTACAGTAAACAGCCAAAGAACAATTGGCTTCAACGGGAACAGAGAGTAATTCCTTTCCTCTCATGAAGGGTCTGACCCTTCACAATGCTGAATGCCTTTTGTATGGTACAGCATGTGAGTTGATGCTGTGAGCACTTTGCAGAATAGGACCCTAAGAGTGAATATTCATGGCTTCCTCCAGTGCTACCATAGATTATTTAATTTAGTCCTCAAAACCTTTTAAAAAGCATTGATGTCATATATTCTGAATAAAATAAAATCTATGTATAGGCAATCTAGCAACTTAATAGCTCAGTGGGATGTAAAACCCTAAGCACCACAGTTTACTTGAATGAATGAACTTGTTTCCTGAGTAAAGTTATAATAACACTAAATGTTTTTAATACTATCTGAAGAGAGCTAGTTCCAAACTGTGTTTAGATTTAAATGTAATACTCTGAGTCTAAGAGAAATGGTAACTGTAAATGTGTCTCATCAATCTCATCAGATACACAAAACAGTCAAGAAGTTATTTAGTACCATAGGAGGAAAAATTCCAAGAACTTGCAAAAAATAATAAGAATTTAAATAGTCTACAAAATTTTAATAGAGACTAATTTTATGTGTAAACATTACGATTTGATTTCTTAATTTTCTGGTTTACAGATCATGTAATATGTAGGGTTGAGCAAAATTATAAAGATTTTTGAAAAAGGTTTGCAGTTTTATTTGACAAATTTGTCCCTGTAAACCTAGCTTTCAATGAAATTGATGCAGTGAGGCCTCTGCTAAAATTAGGTGGACATTTTCTTCTATTTTTTTACAAATCAGTTGCAGTTTCATTTGCAGCATTTTTACTTTTATATGTTAACATGGCTTACATTAATTTCAGATATCTCAGCACTGTGTCCATTCAGCACTTCCTATTCACCCAGAGGCTTAAAAGGACACCCAAGGTCTCAAGAACACCTCTGCAGTGCAGATTCCGTTCTAGCAGTAGACAGCTTTAGGATGAGACAAGGTTTTGCTATACCCAGGGGCTTGTGGTTCAAACACACTCTTGTTTGCTCAGCTAATGAGGCCAAAACAGTTTTATCAGTAACGAAATGATTCTCTCTTGTGTAACTAGCCTCTAAAACAACACACCATGAATGATACAGTCAAAAGGAATATAACTATACAATTTATTAAAACTGAGGCCTTCAGCATAGGATTCATGAAATGAAGCAAGATATATAGAAATGTTATTAGCACAAGTAAGATGTAGGTCACGCTACAGGGTTGTTCTAGAGAAAGATTAATGAGCAGTTCAATGCTGGCATCAAGGTATATAAAGATCACTAGTGAGCTTTTGTCTGCCTCAGTCCCAGAGTCTGACGAATCTTTAAATGATTTGTTGGCAACTGTTTTTTTGTTCTGATACAAATTCAATGGACTAAACCTACAGTTGTACCGAAGTTGAGCTGGGTACATCAAAGATGAATATAAGGAGACAAAACTGTCCTTAATCCACTATTGCTTTCTGTCTATCTAGTCTGAATCATCCCAGGGACTCCTCTTAGTTGTGGGGGCTTGCAGTGTCTCCCCAGTTTGTTGGCTTAATGGAAATGCCATAGTGGTAAAGTTCCATGGCTTCCCCTTGTCTCTGCCCATCTACGCTACTCAGAGGGACAGTTTCAAGAAAAGGTTGTACTCATGATAATGTCCTACGATCCGAAGCAGCTTGAAGATCAGCAGAAATGTGGATCATGCTTATCCAAGGCTACCCCAGGCTGTCATAGAAAGCTCTGGTCCTGGGCTGCCATACTTTGTAGTGCAATAAAAACATCCAACTTCAACAGAAATTCTCGTATATAACCTCTGATCTTTCAGCACAACAGTATGGAACTGAGAGCTGGAGGGACAGGAGTTCAGAGAATGAAGTCTGGAAAGGCAGAAGTGAACACTACAAGTGACACTGATCAAAGACTATAAAGGCCAATAGTAGAACATACTGCTATTTTGAACTTTGTTTAATTTTAAATGCTGGGAGTTTATGTTTTAATTATTACTTTATATTATTATAATTTTAATACAAGTTATATCCACTTTCTTTGTGCATGTCACTTATGTGTAAACTGGCAGGCATTTTTGGATTACTGTAGTTTCTGTAGACCCATATAAAGAGATTAGACTGGAGATGTTACCAAATATACAGTAAGTACACACATTGTATGGATGTTCATATGATTGACAGCATGCACAATACTTTAATACACACCTCTAGGAGGTGAAGTGGAGACAGGTAAGAATGCTGCACCAGCACAACTGGTGAAGCAGAGGCCACTCGGAAGTAAGCTTTGCTTTCAACAATATCCCCATCAGAAGCTGTCGTTAGTGGCTACTGAGCTTTCATTGACTTCTAAGTGCAGCTATCAAGCGTACTTCTTGTAATTTTTATCCAGGCTGTAATGTGACTGTGGGGCATGTCACTCGTATTGTGCTTGTATCATTTGCTGAGTTCCACAGCTGCAGTCTACCCTTCTGTGTAAATAACTTGAACCTTGTTCTTCAGCAAGCAAGCCAAGGTATACTTAGAAACTTACTCACTTTACTGGTCTGTATGCAATTTCCATTGTAAATGTTCCACTGTAAAGAAGATTTTTGAAAAGATATGGAACAAGCAGAATGTTATGAACACTTTTCAGGAGTTCATATGATCAAATCGCTGTCAATGAACAATCCCAGAGTTTATTAATCATTATAATATATTAATTATATATTTAAATTTCATGGGACATTAAACAAAACCCTACACTGCATAAAACAGGCTTTTCAAAAATATTTAAGGGCATAAGTAAGACTTGGTGGAAAAAAACATTCTTTCTGTTTAGATTCTTCAGTTCAGTGTACTATTTAATAAAATCAGCCAGTCAGAAATACATTTCTTTAAACTCTTTGATCAGCTAGGACAATACCTCACCATATTAATTCACTAATGGACTAAAATTCAATATGTCATAGAAGCCAAAATCAGTATTAAAAAAAAAATAATAAAAAATAATCCTGTGAATCATTACTGTCTATATGAATTTTTTGGGGTGAGTGGACTGGTGGTGGGTGCTAAAGAGTACATGAAGTCATGGAAAAAAATAGATTGCAAGTGACCTCCAGAGGTCTTGTCCAAAATTCTGCTTAAAGTAGACCAGGTTGCTCAGGGCACTGTCCAATCTAGTTTTGAGTATCTGTCAGGATGGAGATTTCACTGCCCCTCTGGGACCCTGTTGAGGCTGCCTTTATGGCAAAGCAAGTTTGTCTTTATATGAGATTGGAACGCCCCATACGTGCCTGTTGCCTCTTGACCTGTTAGGCGCTTCCAACAAGACTCTGTCACTGTCTTCTGCATACTCTGCCATTAGGTAGTGAAATAAAGGTACAAGGTCTCCCTTTAGCTTTCTCTTTCTAAGGCTGAACCACCCAGGTTTTTTTATTGTCCTTTCATATCATATGCTTTAATCGTTCGGCCATTATGGTAGCACTTCTTTGTATGCACTCAGTACATCAATACCTAAACTGTAAGGGAAAGACCAAAAAGTGGCAGAGTACTCTCTCAGCAATCTCAAAATGCTGAAGAGAGTTAAGAGTAGAGCATATCAACTGCTCCTCAAGTGTGACTTCATCTGCACACTTGCTGAGAATGGAACCCATTCCGTTGCCCAGGTCATTGCCAAAGATTGTTGGTCCCAGTACTAAACACTGAAGGATGCCACTAGTAGCTGGTTGTCCACTGGACTTTCATGGTACTCATTTTCATCCAGCACTTTGGCCACTTTTTCCACCTGCTTTAAAGTTTACTTAATAGTTCACCAATTTATCTACTATCTTGACTATGCCATGCGCCATGGTGATCAGACAGCTAGAGCTTCCTGACAGTGGAGTCGGACTTCAAATCACTCCGCTTTGGAAGTGAGAGCTGTAATCATAAACCTGGTCAAAATGTTAAGGAGTCATTGAGTTGATAATTTCAAGTAGATATCACCAGAATTCTTTCTTACATGCTTCTGGCATAGAAATAGATGTCACCTGCATTAGCTTGCTAGGCTAGGAAATATCAAGATGGCTTTTTTCATTTGATTGGTTTTGACCCCCAGCCTTTTCAACCACCTTGCATTTGGAGACTTTGTATGTAACCATTTACTTGTGGTCATTTAAGGAAACAGATTCCAAAACACCTCTACCACAGTGACAATACAATGAGATGTCTGATTCCCTCCTTGTATTCTAACTGTCCAGCAACCTCACAGATTATCCACATGGGAGCCAAATTTTTGCCTCATAAAAAAGCTTAGTGCTTTGCTTTGCCTTAAATATAATCATATTTAAAGATCTTGCAGGTTTCAGTTAGCAAAATTAACTTTTATCTAAATTCATTGTAAGTTTTAAAAGCCTCAGCAACTTTCTGTGGACAAGTTTGATGTTCAGAACTTTCTTCAAAAGTATTCTGAATGATAGTGAAAAAAAGGTAAAATGAGTTCCCTTTCCATTAAAAGCTAAATTTTTGTCTTCTTTCCTGATTTCCCCAATGTGACAACACAATCAAACCATTTGTCTACACAAATTAGTTTTTTGCTGACTTCAAGTAAATTAGGTAAGACATAGTGTCTCTAAATGGGTATGTGGAGGTAATTTTACTTGATTCCATCAAATTCTATGGATTTGTCAATAGAGCTGCATAAACATCATTAAAATGTAATTAAATTTCAATTTTCAGGTAAAAGCTGCTTTTTCAGTGAGGTATTTTACTCATAATTCTTGCTGAAATTAATTATAAATACATATATGAACACACAGCTAGGTACAGATAAACATCAGTTCTAGCCTGGCCTCTGAAATTGTGCTGATTGACCCGACTTACAGTTCTGTAAATTTACTATTCACACATTTACAAATATTTATGCTATTAAAGAAGTATATAGGTTTATTAGAATCTACAAAATCATCTAAGGAAGTCCATCCTAATCCTGCAGACTTCAATATATCTTGTTTATGGACAGTGCATGTTTGTCTTTATTTTCTTATATGCTTAAATTCAAGATGTGCATAATTTCATTTTCCATTACAAATGACGAATGCCAAAACATTTCTATGCATAAAAATTACACTTGGAAAATAAATCTGATTTAGAACTTTGCATGCATTCCATCCAAAATATCCTTTTTGTAAATGAATGAATGCATGCATGCATGAATGTAAAAAAATGGCGTAAAACCCAATTTGGATAAAAACAAATGAAGTGACTATCTGATCAGCCATTTCTGGAAATATAACCATGAACTAGACCTAATTTGTTTCCTAGAAGGCACATGCATTTGTTTCATGTAAGAGTACATAAATTACTGTAACCAATATTTCTGACCTGGAGTTGTTTGGATAAGTTCCACTGCTACCAACAAAATCACTGGGAGTCTTTATATATGAATAATCAGCAAAACTAATGAGATCTTATTTACTATGGCAAAACCTGAAGGAAACAAAGTATATGATTACTATATGTTATTGAGGCCTTATCAAATCTCTATGCTGATTTCATAGGCTAGGTCTTCCAAAAAAAGTAATACTGAGCTCTCAACTTATGTGTATTTTGAATGAGTTAATAATTAAACAAATTAAATAAAGAAGCACATATATTTCCCATTTACCAAATCATATGCAGATTGATATAAGAACATAAGAATGCCCATATGGAGTCAGACCACACCTCTGTCAAGGCTAGGATTCTCTCTTCAGCACTTGCCAGTACCAGATGCCTAATGAAAGTACACGAGAGCAGGACAAGTAGATATGGATATTATGTGTTGGGATATTCTGCAGAATACTTTCCAGCCATCTGTGGCTCAGGTAGTTGCTGAACTGCAGAAATGGTGTCTGCATTTAATTGTCCTAAGCAGATTTTCCTGTCACAAATTTGTCTGAAACCATGCAAACTTTTCCATCTGCAATATCTTATAGCAAGTAGTGTCATAGCTTAATTGCGCATTCTTTGCAGAGGCACCTCTTGCTTGTTCTGGGCCTGCCACCTGCTAATTTTATCTATTGTAACTTTTTTTTTTTTTTTTTTAAGATAGGGTGAGCAATTATTCACTAATTGACCTTCTTCATACTACTCATGGTTTCACTGATGTTTCTACAGCCTTTCAGGCTAAGGGATGCTAGTCCATTTAATCATGTCTTTTTCCTGTACAGAAGCTGTCCCACACCTTTTATCATCCTTGCACCTTCCTTTGTATAATTTCTCAAGGCAGAGGATAAAGACAGAAACAAAATGTGCATGCTTAAGATGTGGATGCTGTTTATGTTTTCTTCTCTATTCTTTTCTAATAATCCATTTGATTTGTTTTTTTGACTACTTTTTAAAAGAATTAAACTTTCTATTGTAAGACAGATTGTAATTGCTGAGAGTAACTGTCATTTCAGAAATAGCTATTGCATAAGGAAAACTAGGGACTCCCCCCCCCCCCCCCCCCGCCTCAATTTACATTTGTTTAGTTTTATTTGTTCTTAGTCTTTTAACCGTTCGTTATATGAGAAACTTCTGAAGTCTTCATAGCATAGTCTCGTATTTTCTTTCTTGAATTTCTTTAGTGACCTCAGCAAAGTTGTTACCCCAGTTTTTATCCAGTTATTTATCTATCTGAGAATTTGCCTTTAGTTTCTTTAATGGCCTTTGGTGAGACGCTGTGTCAAATACTCAGCATATGTTCTGCTTTATGCAGTTTCCTGTCAGCCTATCTTATAAAGTATGATAATGTGAGTGTAATATAGAACCGGAGTATTCAAACTTTGCTAACTGACTGAAGACATTACCAACTTTGATTCAACTTACAAACTGTATGAATGAGAAAAATTGCAAAATAGTGACTTGCTGCTTTCCTCATATTACAAGTTAGTTGCTTTTTCCTTAGCACCTTACAACAGATCATGCATTGCTGTCAAACTCACAGGCTTGTATTTTGTATATTACTATTGAAAATGAAAAAGTGGCTTTTTTTTTTTTTGTAGATATATCTAATCTTGATTATATATTCTTATTAACCTCTCAATAGAAGAAACACAAAATGATGACACATAGTGTCCAGGAACTGTCATTTTCTTCCATACGTACACAAATTAAATTTACGTAGGTGACATTCAGCTCCAGTGCTGATCTACCCTGTGAGGTTTTTCCTTTGTTAAAAAACATTCATTGGAATGTTAACTCTATAAATGGATTTATACTGATATAAAAATTGTACAAATCCACTTACAAAGTGTACAATTACCTAGTTAACTTTCAGATATTAAAATAAACGCATATTTTAAGAGTGTTAGATACTATTATAGCTAAATAACTGTAGTTAAGCATTTACATCATAGTACATTTGAGATAGCCTGAAAGAAAATTTACATTTACAGGGTTTGAGAAAGCAAGTGCATTAATGAAAATGTGTTAAGATATTTTATGTTTACCTGGGAAAACAGTGTTTATACAGGCCGTTACTTGTAAAAAAACCCCAACCAAATATTTAAAAAGCTTTTATGAAAAGGCTATAAACCCCAGAGTAGTTTGGCCATATCAAACCAAACTGACATTATCCTAAAGAACTGGGAAAACTCTCACAGCTCCTTTGGTTTAGCCCAATTATAGCCAGTCTCACCTTGAATGAATCCAGACTCCATTTATCACATTTTCAAATGCCTGTCTGTCAGTGCTTCTCACACTTTCAAATGTACAGTCTGCTTGTTTGTATGAAGCTTTCAGCGTGTGATTTGCACCAGATTTATGTTTAAAACTTCACCTTTCCATTCATGTGTCAAATCCTAAATTAAGTCTCTCTGTTACTTCATGGCAACTTGTTCATGTAGCTGCATTGTACATCAGCTAAGAGAGTTTCTCCCTCCTTAAACATCTCAGACAGACTTTTTATTCCTTCCACAAACTGCTTCTCTGAACTCTGTGCATGACTCCCCAGGCACGTGTGACCCCCAGTTTGACCAGTCTCTCCTCAGAACAGGGAGACGGCCAAGCTTCACCAGCATCTTATCCTTTGTTAAGGAAATGTTGGATAGGTGCCCAGGTATGTTTTTTTGTTTATGAATATAAACAGAGTTTTCAGGCAGTGTGATAAGAATGACAAAGCTGATTATAATGGCAGAAAATCCACTAGAAAAAGTAAACCATGTAACTTGTGACTGATGAGGTGAGAATATTTTCACCAGTTATAAATTCACATTTGAAAGTTTTAGCATTGAGAGTTTTATCTCAGTATAAATTGAATATGATGGATTTACTCTGGATTTACACCAGGACATGTAAGATTGGAATTTGGTTCAGTATTTTTACTCGCACATCACAGGTTACTTCTAATAATTAATTTAAATGCTGTGCTTATTCCGTTTCCCTTTCCATACCAATCTCCAACTCTGGCATGTCACAAAGAAGTCACAGTTCTCGTATACTGAATTAAATGTTCTGCTGCTACTCAGCACAGAGCTGCCACAGAGCAGATATGGGCAAAATGGCTGGCATTTCCCTTAAATGGAAGAGGTCGGCATTTCCCTTAAAGCCGTGCTGGCACTCTTATTGGTTATTCTTTGACAGAAAATATAAAGGGGAATTTTTAAGATTTCATTAACTGTGTGGAAAACAGTAGCAGTATTGGTAGAATAGCAGCCAACATTTTGAAAACTCTGAGCCTTCTCTTTGCAAGCTGTAGTACTAGCTTGAACCAGAAGACAAGAGCTAGTTCATGCCATAAAACATTGCTTCTTTACTTTCATGATAATTACTAAAAACCTGTGAATCTGTTTAATAATATATTAGTTATTTAAAAAGCAGCTGATATATTTATGCAAGTCAAATACAAAGAAGGGGTCATTAGGTGGCCCAGTAACATTAGTGAATGTGATGCATAAGGCTGTGGAAGTATGGTGCATTTGTTTTCTGTGCCTGAAAAGTCATATTCATTTTGTTTTCTGATCTGGTGAAGTTGTTAAAGGACAAGCACACTGTGTTGTTCTAGTAAGATATTACTCATGTTTTCTTGTTTTATTTAATCTGGTATAAAACTAATACTAGACAATGTGTAGGTATGGTTGATATTCTCTATTTGGAAAACTGTGAGAAAAAAACTTTTGCTAAGAAATATAATTGTACTTTAAAAGAATTAGAATAAGGAACAGGCTGATTGATGTAACAATCATACATCATTTTTTCTGTGAGACAGTTGGCTTTTGCAGTCCAGTTAACTTAATGCAGTTTAAACCTTGCAGTACCTTTCTGAATTTAACAGTCCTGCATCCTGGAGTCATGTGAGAAGCATCTTTCATTTACAAATATGAAGTACAGTCTAACCTTTGCAGTATTACAGAAAAGCCTGCAAAAGTTTTAGAAACTAGAAGAAAAAGCCCCACTTCTCAATATAAACTCAATTGTTTGCTATAATATATCTATCTGTCTCAAGATCTTGAAGAACGTGGGTTTCAGTTTTATTTGGTTTGTATCCAGTTAAATCCTTTGATGTCCAGTGATAAATCAGTGGCTATTTTTGACTCAGATAGGGATTTTCAAGTTGTTTGAAGAAAATAAAAAATATTTGAAATGAGAGGCATGGTACACATGATACTAAAGGAAATCCATTTTTACCTACACACAATGACAAAGATGGTTTGGGCTGAAAATTATAAAGGAGAGTAAATGAACTGGACTATAAACCTTGGGGTTTAACGAGAAAATAATTCTGGCAAATTTTGGCAAGCTCCCACTGTCCTGCAGCTGAACAGTTTGGCAGAAAGCACCTCTTATACCAGCTTTCCTCCTATAATCTTAATTTATTTGTTTCTTACATGTGTGCCTCTAGATCAAATAACTGTACAGCCTTATAAAATGGAAGTAAACAGCATATCTAAATGCACTTAGTATGTTAAATCCTCATTTTAGAAGGTTCCATAGCACACATTTAAGTCTGAGGCAATTTTTTCTGTAGATGTGAGCTTTACGTTGAGAAGACTATGCACATCTTGAATAAACAAAGTTTCCCAATATAGTAGAAACAATTTGCTCCCACACAATTAATTACTTGAAATGTATGCAGTTTGTTACCCTAAAAGCAAACAGAAGTGACAATAGCAATGGGAGAGACTGAGTTCCCTTTTGCTTTTAATACATGAGAGAGCTGTGATAAGCCTCAGCAGCCGAGGTAAAACCTAATAAATATTGTGACCTGAAGATGCAGCAATGGCCTTGTCTGCAGTGGGAAAAAGGACCACAAAACCAAGACAACTGCAGCAGTGTGACTGTCCAGGAGAGGCAGGCAGGGTAAAAAAGGGGGGGGGGGGGGGAACGGGGGGACGGGAAAAGGGACTACTTGTAGTGCAGTTGTGCAGAGGAAAAGGGACTACTTGTAGTGCAGTTGTGCAGAGGAGCCTGAGTGGCAGCTCACCCTGCAACCCAACCCTGCTCCCAGTCACCATGGTTTCCTGGGGCTGTTAGAAATGGTGAAGGAATAAGACTATTTACAGCACCCAGAAGTTTCCTTTCCATCTAGCACTCTGGATATTCTTCCTTTGGTTAATCCCAGATATGCATTTTGCTTGGAATTATAAACTGTGAAGTCCAACTTAATGAGAAAGTTACAGAAAACAACATTTAGCTGAACACTCAGTTCCAGCAGAGAGAAATGCAACACAAAATTTCTTCTTTTTCATTTTGAAATTATATCTTATTTTAATTTTTTACAATTTTAGACATACATTCCAAGAAATTTCCAAATGAAAAATTTCAGAAATTCTGCATGTAGAAAATAAAAAAAGGATTCATTCTAAATACTGTTGTTAGTGTTTATGTTACATTGTCTCCATGTCTGTCGTAAAGTGGGATTCCTGTGTCATATGTTGTGCTTTGAGGAGGTAACCACCTCAAGCAAGTGAATAGTTTGTTATTCTGATGTCTTAGAAGACTTGAGTTCCAGTCTTTTGACTGGATTATTGACAATAATCACTGTGCGTGAGTCAAAGTTTGCAAGCTTTGGGCTCTGAAACAAGCTGGTTAACTACGGATGTTGCTCACCCTTCACAACTTTACAGTTTAAAGTAGTTTGAAACTGGTGACCTCAAGTGATCTACATTTTTCTAACTGGAAACTTCAACATAATGTTATTGCATGAGAGGAATATAATATAGTTTCTATAATCCACAAGTCTCATCACTGTTTGATAATCTTGTTTAATTACCTGTTTAATATTTTCATAATCTATCTTTCTTAATGAATTTGTGTATTGTGTTTTGAATTCAAGAAAAACTAGAATAGGAAATAATTGCTAGTTACCCAGTTCTGAACATCCATTGCATTCATTTTGCTATCAAAAAAATTCTAGTTATTTACCGTAAGTGTAATAGTCATTAATATCTGTAAACACATCTTTAACCCTGTGAGTCTGAAGTAAATGTAAAAACATCTCTGAGGAGATATACTGCCTGTTTTGTGTCTATAATTAATAGGTTCAGCTGGAAGCTGTGGAAGACATATCTAACATCTAAGCTAACTCCAGTGAAGTCAATAGGAATTTTTCCACTGATTCCCATGAGCTTTGGACTCAGTCCCTAAGTTCTTACAACTCAGGAGGAGAACAAAAAAGTATGAAGTGGTTTCCACAAATATTGCTTTAACAGAACTTCAAGATTTCTTTTTTAAACTCAGCTTTGGTGAGGAAAGCGAGAAGAACAAGTAGCATCTGCATGGAGAGCAAGTTGGCAAGAATTCCAGTCTGCCACTTTCCAAATTGTTTTAGAAATGTTTGGCACGTCTCTGTCACAAATTACAGCTGATTATAATTTCACAGTATGTGCAAGCAGATGGAGGAGATGAATTGGGGAAAAGTTTCACCCCAGACAAATTAATTATTAGTAAGTATTTTCAGAGCAGAAGTTCAATATTAAAACTATGGTTTGAAATAAAGAATTATGAGATATTGAAGTAATCTATAACTTTGAATCAGACATTTTATGAACAATTTGACAACTGGATAGAATAATTTATAATCTTCATAGATGAAAATATAACTCATACTAAAAGAAAATATATTTTAGAAATTCTTAACAACTAGCCATTTTTTTCCAGTTATCTATTAAATGAAGAAGTTTATGAGCAGTTAAAAACAGAAAACATTCTTACTAGAGGTAACTACGGAAATACTTTTTTTGCTCATGGGAAAATACCAATATTTAGTAGAAAGCTTCAGAAACCTAGATTCACATTCACTCTATTTTGTATGCAATTCATATTCCAATGTTTTAACTGCTACCTGTTATCTGTCTACACTTTTGGAAGCCATGATGAAGACACTAGAAGGGAAAATATGTTGTAAATGAGAAGAGGAGAGAGCAGAAAAACAAGTCAAATGCTTCTGTTTGACAAAATAGGCGGCTTAAGGAGTCAGTGACATTCCATTCTCTTTCTGATCCAGGAACTTGCAATCCTGGAGTTGAAACAGGCCCTCGTAAAAATGGTGTCCTAGATGATGCTGTCCCTGGTGAGCATCCTCTGGTGACCAGTGATGCTCTTTGCGTAGTCCTAAGCCTCAGTTGCTCCAAGTGGGTGAGAAAAGTGCAATCTTCTGCAGGCATACATGGAATTCAGCAGTTGGTAAAGTAATTTTGCATATATCTTATAAAAAAATTTCTTGCAAGAAAGCTTTGGCATAACTGAAGTATCATATTCAATCATGCCAATGTGCAAGGTCCTACAAGTGGGTTGGAGCAATCCCAGGCACAGGTTGAGCAAAGAAGAGATTCAGAGCAGTCCTGCCCAGAAGGACTTGGGGGTGTTAGTTGATGGGAAAATGAACATGAGCAGGCAGTGTGCACTCGCACCCAGAAAGCCAACTGTATCCTGGGCTGCATCAAAAGGAATGTGACCAGCAGGTCGAAGGAGGTGATCCTGCCCCTCTGCTCTGCTCTTGTGAGACCCCACTTGGAGTACTGTGTGCAGTTCTGGTGTCCTCAACATAAAAAGGACATGGAACTGTTGGAACAAGTCCAGAGAAGGGCCACGAGGATGATCAGGGGACTGGAGCACCTCCTGTATGAAGACAGGCTGAGGAAGTTGAGACTGTTCAGTCTGGAGAAGAGAAGTCTGTGTGGAGACCTCATAGCAGCCTTCCAGTATCTGAAGGGGGGCCTATAAGGATGCTGGGGAGGGACTCTTCATTAGGGACTGTAGTGACAGGACAAAGGGTAATGGGTTAAAACTTAAACAGGGGAAGTTTACATTAGTTATAAGGAGGAAGTTCTTTACTGTAAGGATGGTGAGGCATGGGAATGAGCTGCCCAGGGAAGCTGTGAATGCTCCATCCCTGGCTGTGTTCAAGGCCAGGCTGGACAGAGCCTTGGGTGACATGGTTTAGTGCGAGGTGTCTCTGCCCATGGCAGGGGGGTTGGAACTAGATGATCTTAAGGTTCTTTCCAACCCTAACTAGTCCATGATTCTAACTCATATTTGAGATAAGCAGTATTTATCCAGGTTTGTAAAAATTCAAGTAATATGGTTCCCCTGTAAAGTATTTACTATGAACAAAACAAGAAGTGAAATGACAGCATTCAGCTCTGGGGTCCCCACCATAAGGAGGACATGGACCTGTTGAACTTTGTCCAAAGGAGGGCCACGGGGATGCTCTGAGGGCTAGAGCACCTCTCCTATGGAGACAGGCTGAGAGATCTGGGCTTGTTCAGCCTGGAGATGAGAAGCTTCCAGGGAAACCTTAGTGCAGCTTCCAGTGCCTAACAGGGCTGACAAGAAATCTGAAGAGGGATTTTTTACAACATCATGTAGTGACAGAACAAGGGGGAAAGGCTTTAAACTGAAAGTGGGTAGATTTAGATTAGATAATAGGAAGAAATTCTTTTCTGTGAGATCGGTGAGGCACTGGCACAGGTTGCCCAGAGAAGCTGTGGCTGCCCCATCCCTGGATGTGTTCAAGGCCAGGTTGGATGGGGTTTTCAGAAACCTGGTCTATTGGAAGATGTCCCTGGCCATGTCAGAGGGGTTGTAACTCGATCACCTTTTAGGTGCCTTCCAACCCAAACTGTTCTATGATTCTATGACAGTATTTCTCAGAATGAGCAAAACTGAACTTATTTTACCATTGCACACCCTATTGTTCCTTAGGATTTTTTAAAAAGGAAGTTTACATTTTTAAGATTAAGTATTTGCAGTTATGCGGAGGCCAAAAGTGATTTAGTAATATCTAAATAGATGTGGAATGAACATAAAGTGAAAAGGAATGTATGAGAAAAAATTGAATATAAAATCTTGAATGCCATGGCAAAAAAAGACAATACTGTGCTTATCATTATATACATAGATTTATCAGTACTCTAGTTTTTCTTATGATAAAATGCAGCTTTAAGTATTTTCACTAATTGAATTTCACTTTTTTTTTCAAGAGTTTGAGACAATCTGAACTATTTTACAAAGAAAAGTGCTTCTTTGCTATACTTTCAATTTTCTCTAGAAAATCTTTTAATCAGCTGATGGTGCTTATGTGGTGTAGTATATGTAGGGAGTTGAACACAATGCATATTCAATGACTCTTTCCTTTGAACAGGAGCTTTACTGGATCTTTGAGATTGTGTCAAAGGCTGGCTATGTTAAATATTTTAATTCTTTTTATAGGTTGATAGGAAGATGGATATGTATTAAAGCAACCACAGTAATGCATCCTGCCAAGATTTTTCAAATTAAAATCTTTACTGCTCCAGATGTTTAAACATGAAAATGTTAAGAGACATCAACAGGCTCTAGAAAGGAACAATTTTCTAAATCATTTTGGCCTTTCTAATGCACAGAAAAATATTGTTTTTTCATAACATTTAGCAAATTTGATCTTTATTTTAAAAGAAATCTGTGTAAAATAGATGAGTTATTACCTAATGGTACATTTATATGCATTATGCTATATATGAGTCTAATTCCTTGTAATATCAAGCTTAGGCTATATTTCATATTTTTGCAACATTGAACATGATAGTACCCTATATTTGGTCCAGGGTTACTACTTTAATATATGTCTAATATATTTTCTGTCCTTTGAATGACAGTTTTCAGTGGCAACAACAAAGAATTGTTATATGTGCTAAGGGAAAATGAAGATGCTCAAGGGAGTCATCTGGCTTGGTTTAATAAGGTAGCACTTGCCTTCTCTCCCAGCCAGAGTGACTTGAGTGAGTTGTTTACTTCACATTGCAACTGCTAGACACACACTTGTGGTCAGGAACTGTGTGTAAGATGGTGGATGAGGGACTTTTTAGAAAAGCATGTAGTGACAGGACAAGGGTACTGGCTTTAAACTGAAAGTGAACAGATTTAGATTAGATATTAAGGAAAAAATCTTTAGTATGAGGCTGGTGAAGGACTGTCACAGGTTGCCCATGGAAGCTATAGCTGCCCCATCCCTGGCAGCGTCCAAGGCTGGTTGGATGGGGCTTGGAGCAACCTGATCTATTGGAAGCTGTCCCTGCCTGTGACAGTGTGGCTGGAAATGGATGAGTTTTAAGGTCCCTTACAACTCAAGCCATTCCATGTTTGTATGAAATTTGCTGTATTACTGATACTCATTCCGTCATACCTTAAAACTAAGTTTCAAGGAAGCCTGTAAACATGAAACATAACTTTAGTAAGGAGAACAAGTATGCTTCAGTTACAACTAGGTTTCTGTAAAGTTCAGTTTTGTTTTAGTCCTGCAGGACTTTAAACATTGTGGCGGGTAAGGTTAGTCTAGACAACTACAGACAGGCTAAAATCCTGCTGATATATTTGTAAGTGTTCTGTGCACTTCAGCTCAGCCATTTCACCCAACACTCAATCAGCATGAGCTTTCTGAGCTTTGAAAAGTACAGTTGAGCTGTCTGTATATTTTGAGTTTAGTAAATGGCGGTAATGAAGTAACAATTTGCCAATTATGTTTTATTTTTACACAGTTTCAAGTTATTCAATATTATGATGACTATGATTAATGTGTCACCATGTATAAACTCTGGGGTATGGGTGAAGACTATTAAAGTTGTTTACACTGGAACATACCATATCCTTCTTCATCTTTTATTATGCTGTATACTTTTATTCAGACCTCCAAACACATTAGTAAGTGTGTATGTAAAATAAACAATACCATGACCCACCACGATAGACATCTGATTAGTACAATAAAGCAGTCTTTTACACTGAGTTCCCCACACCTACATTTAAACAACAGATGCTGCAGAAGATATTGATTAGCTTCATATTTCTCTTCCCATACATTAGCATAACTAAATAAATAAAACATGAGATACAAGAAACCTGTAAGAACACAAGGTAAGCATTTACTTAGTATTCCTTTCTTATCATTATTCAGAAATATATTACTGAGGTGTAAGCCATGTGCACATGTAAAACATGTACTTCAGTGTTCATGTATATATATATATTACAACAGGTGTCTAATTTTATCTGTTTCTGTGTTTAGTTGCTCTTTATGATTTTTCAGTATTTGTCCAGCAAATATAAAAGTATTAATAGTGCAGCATATAAGTAATTCTAAATTAAGTTCTTCAGTTAATAGGACTACCTGCATACTGGGTTTTTTTTTTGCCTACATTATCTTATGTTGAGAACAACTTTAATTAATACCTCATAAAGCAAACCAGCCTCTTACAATGAATGAATTTATTATACACAAAGGCCACATGTTTAAGAGGTCTCCATTGTATGTAAATTAGCTATGAACTATGAGCTAGATCTGCTAAATACTACAGATTTCATACATAGTGGAAATAAAGATGCAAATCACATAAAAATAAATTCAAATCTTTGTTACAAACACCCTGGAGAAAACTTTAACAAATCATAACTGTCAAAGGGATGGATGATGAGAGTTTTTGTCATGTAAAAGAATACAAATCACTCCATTGTTGCAAGCATCACTCTTTTATTTTCTTGGTTGTAGGCACATCATCAACTTTAATGATAAAAGCCTTCCACAAAAATAATTCTTAAGCCTCAGGAACAAACACCTCTTTGGCACCCTGAGAACATGTTCCACAAACATCATCAATCTCCTTCTGAGTATGATTTACAGCCTTTCCCTTTGGCTGACTCAAGCTGTCCGTGTGCATGCCCCAGCAGCGTCACATTGGGATTCTCCTCCACTTCGTCCTCCAACTACACACCACTCGATTAGCATGCTTACAGCCAGCTTTCCAGACACATTTGGAAAATAAGAGAAGGAAGTTTGAGTATAATCCCTTCCATGTGGACATATCAGAAATGCATGGCTCAGATGAGAGAAAAAGGGAAAGAATGCACACCTAGATTCAAACTCATGGGCCAAGTTCTCAGTTACAGAGAGATTTATTGTGTGCAGCCAGGAAGAATGCTTATGAAGAAGATGCAAGTCTCTCCCTGACTGTGTGGCTCCTCTAATTTATTTAATCACCTGTATCTACTAAGGGGCAGTCCATGCACCAAGAGAGCCAAACCACAGAGCATCATTTAGTGAGATTGGTTACCATCTGCGACATGACTTTTGTGCCAGGTGCTGCATATGTATTGAGAAAAAGGTTGATGAAGGCAGCTGTACTCCAGCTGAGACTCCTCTGAAGATTTAAGTGCTCTTTCGTTCTTTGCTTTGCTAAGCTGAAGGAGAGGGATAGAATATGGTTGCTCTTTTCTGCTGAAACAGCCTTGATCTGTCTCTTTGTGCTAGCCCTGTGGGTGAGTGTATGTTCATTTAAGGGAGTGCAAAAGATAGGGAAGCCTGAATCCTTGTATGTGTTGATGAGAGGCAGCAGAAGAAAGGTTGTAAGGCAGCAGGATAAAATAACAACTTAAGCCAGTGAAATTTAGCATCTGTGAGTGTAGCTCCCTCTCTATGACTCAACTAACTGAAGTTTACTTGTGGACTGCAGGTGTCTGACAAGTGAACTCTTTCTGGCAGCTTTCTTTGAGTTTCAGGAATAGAGTATGTGAACCAGAGCTGAAGACATTTAGTGTTCTTTAGAAACTCTTAGTACGTGCACTTACTAAGGCAGCTGTACATTCATTAATAATTGTTGCCTCAATTAAGCTGTGCTCACAGACAGAAAGACTATATCTTTATCAGGAAAACATGTAAACATAATGATTAGTTGTAAACACAGATGAATCTTTAATATGCCTACATTGAGTGAAACAGTAGATACCTATAAGCCCAGGGATATTTATAGGGGAAACAAAGTGAAGCAGAAGGACCTAGAAAAATAAATCTACAAATGCATTCATGAAAACTTTTGGATTTTATTATAAAGGCTTGCAAATTAAGTGGATTGAACTTTCTATATGGGGTTTTCCAGAGTGCTTCTATGATGAAGGCCTAGATTATATAATAAAATATTTAAACTATGTCTGTCTAGAGGCCTAGACTTCAAGCTAATTTTATAGCTCATAGAAAGTTCTGGGCTGCTCTGAAGTGTGCTTGGAAGCCTTAACTTCTAATTAACTATCTAAGCTAAAGACTCAAATACAAAGCGCCCACATGTATCTTCAAGAGCTGTTAGTACAAACCTGTAACTATATTTGGGAGACTGCAGTGTTGCAAGAAAAGTATTTGGGAATTATGTTTCCAAAGGAAGTAACCTCTCACAAAGTTGCTGGGCACAAAGTAAGACTGATACTGTTAGGCCATCTTTAGCTAGAGCTGATCATGTACTGTATGCTGGGCAAACAGAAATACACAGCAATTTTCTGACTATAAGTCATCTGGTGTTAAGCACCTTGTTCTATTCCTTTGTGAATTGTAATCCTTACCTTTACCACTTTTATCTGTGTAATGGGGATAATATTTCTCTAATTCCCAGCAGTTCTGTAGAGGGAGATATATTAACTTCTGTTATCTCTAGGAGCTGTATGAAGATGAAATACATTCAAAATACTAAGTATGAAACTGCTACGCAAGTGCACACTTCAGTCCATGGCTGATGATCTGTTTCAAAGCATTCAGTCAATAAACCAGGTACTGATCGCATTTTCAATAAGGCTGGAAGTTTTCCATCAATAGTGGAAACAGTGTTTCACTGAAGTGAATCTTTTTTGAGTGTCTGCTTTTCAGAGCAAGTTCTGACTTTGTCCCCAGATTGAAAATATTAAAACATTAGAATTTGTGAGGTTCTTATGACAGATTTAGTCTTTTGTCACAGGGAAAACCAAAGATTTTTATAATCTCTCATAACTATGTTACATATTTTTACATAAGGTAATGACACTTAATATGGTGCTATTACCTTATTTCTGAAAATTTCAGATGATGAATTTTTGAACACTGAAAAGCAGTCCTTATGCATTAAAATTGCTATTACAGCTATTAGAGGAAATTTGGTTTTATTCTGTGTTCTGCAGTTAAATTCCTGTTTATTTTGGAGCAGTTATAGATTAAGTTACCAATGAGTTTTTTAAAAGATAAGACTACTCGAAACTTTGCCATCACTACTCTTCCAGTGAATGGAATCTTATGCAGAATGGAGGCAATGCATAGTTTCTGGAAAAAAAAAAATAAAATTGAATAATTTTCATATGGAACACTTAAAACAGCCATTTAACCTCATCTTGAAAGAGTAAAAGCTCTATAAAATACCATTCCGCTTTACTTACAGCCCATGACATCAATGGTGGGGAGCATGGAAGTGAGAACATGAATAGTAATTTAAGTAGAATTGAATCTACTGAAAGTAATGAGAGCAGTGATGGCCTCATGGCTTTTGGAAAGCACTTGCCTCCATGCAGTGCCAGTTATCAAGCCAATACCCCTCATGATTTTTTAGTGCAAGGCTGAGTCAAATAAATTCTTTCTGTTCAACTGCTTAATTTCATTATCATGCATATTTTAAAAGCACAGACTAAAATTCTGAAGGCTTTGATGTGTGGAGTATAGCAAACATTTGAAACACATTTATTAATTTTATGAAGCACAATAATCTATCATGATACAGAAAATATACAATTTTCAATACAACTGTGGAGCCAATATGTCTAGTTGTGACAACATCCTTTAAGAGCCATTTGGCAGTAATTGTTTCTGTGCTCTTCTTTTAATTTCACTGCCTGATGATATCTAGATACCTAAGTGTCCTAGGCTGCTTCACAATCCCATTAGAAGCCATTAAAAGATCTGATTTCCTAGGAGTTTTAGGAGTTTTGTTTGGGGTTTTTTCCTCCTTTTTTTGTTTGGTTTTGTTGTTGCTGTTGTTGTGTTTTTCTTTCTTTTTTCTTTTTTATTTTTTTTTTAAATTTTTATTTCTGTCTTTGGAGGTTTGGGGGGTATTTGGCTTTTGTTGGTCGTGGTTTTTTTTTGTTTTCTTTTTAATCTAGTTGTCAGTCAATGTGTTATAGTACGCCTAGCTTTCAACTCATGGCTACACACAGTGGAGAAAAAAACAAAAGAACTATGCTTCATCATCCTGTCAAGGAGGTTTCTTAAAAAAATCACCTTCACCCTCAAAAGAAAACACAAACAGATATTTTTTGTAGCTTTAAGAATCTCATAGTTCATGTCTTATTTCTTGGCTATTTAAAAAAGAAACAAACCTACATCTTCTAGACCCCAGAAATAATGAATGAGATAGCTTTTAAGTCTTATGAAAATTAGGTACTTAATAAAAGCCTGATTCTTTAATCTGTAAACTCTATGTTTTTTCCTAAAATACTATGTTTTTAAAATACATAGTTTCACTGTAGACCATTTATTTCCAGAAAGCATATAATGGTAAATTACAATGCAAAACAGTAAGCCCTTTCTTTCTTTACATGCTTGTTCATGAAAGACTTGGTATTGATAGGTTTATGTTTTAATCTGGATGAAAGGTGCTTGGTGACAGCCAGCATGGCTTCACTAAGGGGAAATCCTTCCTGACCAATTTGGTGGCCTTCTATGATGGGGCTACAGAACTGATGGACAGAGGTAGAGCAGCTGATGTCACCTACCTGGACTTGCGCAAAGCGTGAAGCTCAAGCACCTCACATAGAATCATAGAACAGTTAGGGTTGGAAAGGACCTTAAGATCATCTAGTTCCAACCCCCCTGCCATGGGCAGGGACACCTCACACTAAACCATCTCACCCAAGGCCTTCTCCAACCTGGCCTTGAACACTGCCAGGGATGGAGCATTCACAACCTCCCTGGGCAACCTATTCAAGTGCCTCACCACCCTCACAGTAAAGAATTTCCTCCTTATATCCAATCTAAACTTTAAGTTTTAACCCATTACCCCTTGTCCTATCACTACAGTCCTTGATGAAGAGTCCCTCTCTGGTATCCTTATAGAACTAATTCAGATACTGGAAGGCTTCTATGAGGTCTTCACGCAACCTTCTCTTCTCCAGGCTGAACAGCCCCAACTTTCTCAGCTTGTCTTCATACAGGAGGTGCTCCAGGCCCCATATCATCCTTGTGGCCCTCCTCTGGACTTGTTCCAACAGTTGCATGACCTTTTTATGTTGAGGACACCAGAACTGCACACAATACTCCAGGTGAGGTCTCACAAGAGCAGAGTAGAGGGGCAGGATCACCTCCTTCGACCTGCTGGTCACGCTTCTTTTGATGCAGCCCAGGATACGGTTGGCTTTCTGGGCTGCAAGTGCACACTGCAGCCGGCTCATGTTCATTTTCTCATCAACCAGCACCCCCAAGTCCTTTTGGGCAGGACTGCTCTGAATCTCTTCTTTGCCCAACCTGTAGCTGTGCCTGGGATTGCTCCAACCCAGGTGTAGGACCTTGCACTTGGCATGGTTAAACTTCATGAGGTTGGCATAAGCCCACCTCACAAGTGTGTCAAGGTCCCTCTGGATGGCATTCCTTCCCTCCAGCGTATCAGCTGAACCACACAGCTTGGTGTCATCGCAAACTTGCTGAGGCCACACTCAATCCCACTGTCCATGTCAGCAACAAAGATGTTGAACAAGACCGGTCCCAACACCAATCCCTGAGGGACACCACTCGTTATTGGTCTCCAGCTGGACATTGAGCCATTGACCACAACTCTTTGCGTGTCGCCATCCAGCCAGTTCTTTATCCACCGAGTGGTCCATCCATCAAATTGATGTCTCTCCAATTTAGAGACAAGGATGTCATGTGGGACAGTGTCGAACACTTTACACAAGTCCAGGTAGATGACATCAGCTGCTCTATCCCTGTCCATCAGTTCTGTAACCCCATCATAGAAGGCCACCAAATTGGTCAGGCAGGATTTCCCCTTAGTGAAGCCATGCTGGCTGTCACCAAGCACCTTGTTGTTTTTCATGTGCCTTAGCATGCCTTCCAGGAGAATCTACTCCAGGATTTTGGCAGGCACAGAGGTGAGACTGACTGGTCTGTAATTCCCTGGGACATCCATTTTCCCATTTTCACCTGACTGCCATGATTTCACAAATATGATGGACAGTGGGTTTGCAACTTCATTTACCAGCTCCTTCAGGACCTGCGGATGGATTTCATCAGGACCCATGGACTTGTGCACGTTCAGATCTTTAAGATGGTCTCAAATCAGTTTCTCTCCTACAGTGGGCCCAAAGACAGGCTAAGGAAGTTTGGGCTGTTCAGCCTGGAGAAGAGAAGGCTGCGTGGAGACCTCATAGCAGCCTTCCAGTATCTGAAGGGGGCCTATAGGGATGCTGGGGAGTGACTCTTCGTTAGGGACTTATAGGACAAGGGGTAATGGGTTAAAATAGGGTAAGTTTAGATTGGATTTAAGGAAGAAGTTCTTTACTGTAAGGGTGTTGAGGCACTGGAATGGTTTGCCCAAGGTAGCTGTGAATGCTCCATCCCTGGCAGTGTTCAAGGCCAGGTTGGACATTGCCTTGGGTGACATGGCTTACTGTGAGGTGTCCCTGCCCATGGCAGGGGGGTTGGAACTAGATGATCCTAAGGTCCTTTCCAACCCTGACTGTTCTATGATTCTAAATACGCTCCCTTACAGAAGAGCACCACAAGGCATTGCTCAGATTTTCTTAATCTTTCTTTTTTGAGTGTCATGTAATGGAAGGACCAGCTTTCAACACAGGAATGACTTGATCCACTGAAGTCCTCAGGAGACTGCTGAAAATAGAGGGGCTGTTGATTCTATGGGGTCCAATGGGTACTGGTACTTTGGAGCAGGAGTCCCTTCCTTCCATGTCTCTCCACAGCTGTTCCAGCAGCCTCTTTCCTTACAGGCATTGAACAACCTGTTGATTCAAATCATACCTGGATTCACAAAGCCATTGTGAATTTTTAACTGCAAAGAGCTTGTGAACTGCCCTCACAAGTGGGGAGACACGGCTTGTGCCCCGTCTGTTTCATGCCCATATGCTGGTTAGGGTTTGTTGTGTCTGTTTAGGATATAGGGACTTCCCTTTTTGGTTTACTTCTTTTTCGTTCACTTCTTTTTGGAAGCTCCGTGTTTTCTGCAGACTTCTTACATTTAAATTTTCTCTTAGAGTCCTATAAATCAGGTGAAGAATGAATGTATGGTCTTTCCATGTCATAAATTAAGCTGCAATATTTCTGGTATGTTTTACTCGTAATAGGTGGATGTACTTACAATAGACTAGAAAAATTTCAAAATACATAGGAAAAACAAACTCCAACAACTTCAGCTGTGTTTCTAGAGCATACTAAAAGCATACTATTCAATACTGTTTATTTTTTTCCATGTAAGAGTAATGTAACTTACTACAGGGATCAAAACACACATTTGTTCAAATAAAGTTAAGGGTTCCACCTTTTCTAGCATATCACCAAACAAATTGTGTGAAGTACACAAAGTATACATGCATAATTTCCTCTGAAATTATCCTCTGAGTTACTATTATGAGCAGGCATGGATCACAAATACATAGAAAATTATTCGGCAGCTGCCAGCCATAGTGTAGCGATACGTTTTTTTGCCATTGCTATATTGTACTGCTTAAATGTTTCCAAGCTTGCTTTGAACAATGAACAGCTCACAGGGAAAGCCTAAAAACTAGAGACTTGATATGTCACTTTACAAAGGTGCCCTTAAGCGCTTTGTAGACACAATCCATCTACAGAAAGAAGTTGTTGCTAAACTTTAAGCATGGAAAGATCAGTGAATAAACCCCATTGTTAATTTTAAAAGCAATTTCAAATGCCTTTACAGTTAAGCCATTTAATTTCCATTGGTTTAAGTTTAATTATTTTTCATTAATGTAAGCTAATTTGCAAGCTAATCTAATAAAGTAACATGAAACATGAAGAGCAATGCACTGAAGTTCAGTTGCTTGCAGCTCATTAAGGTTCTTTATGCTTAGAAGACTAATTACTGACTAAAAATGATTTTGTTTACGTCTACCTTTTGAGAGTTCCTGTTTTATCCCGTAGTTTAAGACTCATGGGCCAAATCATCAGTAGGTATAATTTGGTAGAATTCCAATAAGTCTACAGGCCAATTTATAACAGTTGAGAATTTAGCTCTTTTTTTTTTTTTCCTGTTGTCTTCCTCAAGTAAAAAAAATGATTAGAAAAAAAAAAAAAAGAAGATGGGAAGTTATAAAAGCTTCCCTTTGAAAGAAATGTTTTAGCATAAATGTCAGCAAGACATGGTGCCTCACCTTGTCCCTACTGGAGTCTGTGAAGCGCTTCCCATTGGTTTCAGTGGCAGAAGCTTCAGATTCTAACATTCATGCTGTAAAATGAGAGTTGAAGGATAATTTGTTCTGGTTTCCTGTAATGATGTGGCTACAAGACCCCTCAATTAATTTATATCTGAAACAGAACCTAAATTTTATAAAGTAATCTACAAGTCCTAACTTGCAAATTGTGAAGGACAGTAACTATATAACAGTCATCAGTGAGCTATTTACTCTTGCTCATAAAGATTCATAAAAACATCTAAAATTATTTCACTTCAGTATTCAGTTATTTTACCAGCTAGACTGAACTGTTCATTATTTATCAAATTTCTGTTCTCCATGTGAATCTTTCAGGTTATTATAAAACTAATCTTGTTTTTCTATCATGCGTTTCTGGTCGAATGTGAACATCAATTATAGTCTTACTCTAGATATATTGTTTATTCATGTAAAGATGGATGTGGTCGTACGATCAGGAGATCAGAAAATAAGCTCATGTTCAGTCAGTTACTGAGCACGATTCGAAAACATTTTCAAAATTGTCACTTCTCTGAATGCTGCATTTTTTACATGTTCAAACACACATTGTTTGCTCATGCCCAGCTTAACAAGAGGTAGGTCATTCTATACAGGTCATTTGGCAACAGTGACACTTCCTCCTCCTTACTTGCACTGATTTATTATTTTTTTTTTTTTTTAATCCTTAAATAGCACAAGACCAAGAATTGTTCCAAAATATGGCATGTATTATGAGATAGCTAGTTTGGTATGCGATCTAAACATTAAAACAGAAGTGCAACAGCTGTGTTTTTGTATGGAGTATTGTAAACACTACAATCTTAAAATATAATAAAAAATCCCATACCGTATTACTTAAGGTATTACCAAATTCATCCAAATCTCAATAGAATCAAAAGGAATCATATGATTAGCATTAATTTAACAGTAAGCATTTTATATTCTTATTTAATAACACAGGAAATACTGAAATGTTTCAGCCTTCAGCAATACATATCCAAATGCCCTTTTCTCACGTGCTCCCTTTCTCCCAAGCATCCCTCAGCAACATCCTGTATGAGTTTCACCCACTTCTGCAGTGGATGGAAGACAGGGATGAAGTTTGTGCCTTAGGGATAGCTTTAAACCTGATCCTGACACACTTTCAGTTTGCCAGTTCGACCTTGCTCAGCTACCAAAGGCCTTAGGGACTGCATTGAGATGGAGGCTGCCTCAGTACCACTGGCTCTGTTTATCTGTCTAGACCAGTGCACAAATCTAACAGAATTGTTTTGCCCTTAAACAGCCACAAATACTGCTGCATAGGCAAGCTAAGAGCTTCCTCCTGTGTAGGGACACTACTGAGCCAAACGCTGATCTTGCAGTGCACTTAGTCAAAGAGCAGTGGGCAGTCTTATCCCAACTGACATTTCAGCAAGGCATATGCAGAAGTGAAGCATTTCTGTCTGTGGGAGAGGGAGATAAGAATCTCTTCCTGATCCTGGTTTTCTGTTGTTATCGAATCTGCAGGACTGAGCACATGGTTATAGTTATTCTAGTTCACGAATAGGATGAGGAGTTGGGAATCCAAAATTGAGAGAAAGATGAGTGGTATTTTAGTCAAAATGAGACTATTGAATAAAATAATGAGTTAGTCTGGACTAAAATAGAAGAAGAGTGTTATTTGAATGGTGGTTAAAGTGAAGTGAATGGAATATATATATCATTATGTATTATTTCATAATCATTAAGACAGTTGATTTTCTGTCACTCTCACCCAGATATTAAAAATGCTGACTTTTGTCACCTTTTTTAAAGTGAAGTGTATTATGTGGCCACAGTACAATTCCACATGCATGGGTATTTATGTGAAAAAGCGTTTTATAAGCAATGCAATAGTTGTGTCTGCAATTAAAGATTTACCCTCATGTCTGTACTTGAGATGCAAAAAGGATAATGCAATTTATTTTTGACAGAACATGTAAAAAAAAAATTATCTGTTTTGGAGCTAATTCACTTGGTATTGTTCGAACTTCAAAGAATGCACAAAGTGGAAACACTACTGTGTATGCAGTAGGCGGCCACAGGGATATTTGGCACTCCCTTATTTGTTGAAGGCTACCTCCATATAAGAGTTATTTTCACAAACAAAGGTTAACCCAGTATTGTGGACTTGGAGTTTAGACACAAGCAAAGGAAAAAATGCTATTACTAAATTCAGTGGGCTGGGAAGTCATTCCTATTGTGGTTCCTATGTTATAAATGGAGCCTAGAAACATTTGTTCAACTTTCAAATTGCAAAGCAGGATTACAAACTGAGTTAAAGTGATTGGGCAGAAAAACCTTTTCTAAAAATTCAAGTTACTGAATATGAATAATTGCAGATGAAGACACTTACACTAGAAAACTGCTTCTGTACTGTAGGGGTATGAGAAAATTGCTATTTTTGTAAGAGAATGGCAATTATTAAATCACTAGGAACTGTTTAAATGCGCTGGATTGTGGATGTGACGATTAGCAGCATGAACAGGTAATATATATTTTCTTTCTTCTTCTAAAAATCTAATTGCTCTCTGCTATATCAAGAGGAAATTCAGTATGCTGAGTGATCCTCTGAGGTCACTTATTGTGTTTTAAATAATTTTCTTAGTGGAATTATCCTATGAATACTTTGTAATTCAGCTGAATGGGAAAAAGTTTTTCTATTTCATACAAATTTGCACAGGTTGAAAAAAGTTTAAAAATATTGAAAATTTCCAGAATGGTCATGAATTTCTATCTGAAAACAAAAATTTACACTTTGAAAGTACTTTAAAGGAAAAAAAAACCCTCAGTTCCTGGAAATACTAAAGAAGAATTTTCTCAAGGTCTTTCATCTAAGTTTTTTCTAATGTAGATATTGGAGTTGACCAGTGACATTTTTATTTCAATGAAGCACCTTAAAACGAACTCCTGTTTAAGGTTGGGTTTTTCTTTTAAACATTTCAGTAAAATGATTGCAAAATTGTGAATGTTTGAAGTGATAATGACTGTACGAGGAGAGCCAAAGCATTAGATTACACAAAGTTTGGCATGAGGCTCAATTTATAGAAGTCAAGTGAGATTTGCCAAACTGAAGCATGCAAGTGTCATGCTCTGCTTGTGGAGGACAGGTATCATGATCTGGGCCTGTACTTGTGCTCCATTTCCATCCTTATATTTACATGTGAAAAAAATTTCGGGGTTAGACACACAAACTAAATAAAAAATGTTGCTGCAATAAAAAGTTCTCATAATAGCATATGATGGTTTATTATCTCCTTGAAAATGCAAAGTCTCCTTATTCACAGAGATCACAAAACTGCTTTATCTCTCTGATAACTGAGGGAATATGGTTGTATGTTGCCAGTGAGGGATGAAATAATAAATAAACCCACAAGCAGTTGGTTTCCTTAGATATACCTAAAAGCTATATTAGGTCCATTGCATCTTTGCTGGACATGGTAAATTATGTACTATCCTTTCAGGATGTTCAGAAAATCTCTGCATGGGTCTGTAATCTATATATAGCCCTTCTGCCAGCTGGCTAATGGCAGCAAAAGGGCTGGTTTCAGTATGCTTCATTTCTCTCCTGAAGCAAAATTTAACCAGCTTAAAGCATAGTGAAACTAAACATGCTTTCAATACCCTTTACAGTCAGAAGTTTGACAATCTCAAGAAAATCCGAGGCCATGTGAAAACAAAAAAACAACAAAAAGGCTTTATTAGAAGAGTGGGAATAATCATAAACTTTGGAAACAAAGCAACAGGATGCAGCTGTTCTTTTACATGCAAACATGTATTTACATGTTACAAGAAAAGAAAAATATATTCTCTCACCTTCTAGTATTTTATTTTATTTTTTTTGTAGTAGCATGTATGGTGGCTATATGATATGGTGTCTTGGAGCCCTTCTAGCAATAGAAATTAGTAAATATTTTTTACCAGATCTGCTACCAGTGGCAAGAAAATAACTTGTATGAATCTTTAAGACAGTGTAACCGTCCAGACCTTTTCTCAGCTTCTACCCTGTGAGTACAGCAGAGATCAGGCCTATAATGGTAGGACTGTTTTATGAGTGTGTACACCTTGAATGGTTTATCACACTGTCCCCAGTGTTACTCATGCCTTTATTAGTTAAATGGGATCAGAGCAGTCTTCCAGAGGGTTTGATGACTAGCACTCCTCCCAGCACATTTCTGGACCCTTGCTACTAGTTGCTTACCACATGTGCCCAGGATCAGGTTGGGTTGTAGTAGGGGACAGCGTGTGTCATGCAAGCATGTTGCTCACCATCTGTAGAGGAGGAGGGTCAGTACTGGTGAGCTTTTAAGGAATTAGGCAACATTTCTCACCTATCATACTGATGTGTTTTAGGTATTTGCATGTGTAGATTAAAAAAATCAGGAGCAATCTAGCGAAGCTGTATAGATACGGCTAGCGTCTTTCAGGCTTTGGGGGGACTGCAGTGCTTGAGCATAGGCTTTGCTATGTGGGAAAAGCACAACTGTCCAGACTGTCTCCTTTTATGGTCTCTCAGTGTACACACATTTTAATGGAAAGAATAACTTCTCAAATATGATGGAAGACATAAAGGTAGAAGGCCAATGTAAATTAAATTATCTACAACTTTCACCTTTAGCTCCTGGCCATAGAGCTCAAATGCATGTACACTCCTGGATTCAGGTTGTGGTGGAAGAGTTAGATGTTTGAACTCTGGATAAATAAGCAGTTCTTCAAGAGAAAATCTCTGCCTGCTCCTCTCTGCTCTTTGCAAACCCAGGAATTTATGAGTGGATGAATTTAGCAGCAGTGAAAGCATTACTTGATCAGCTTCACTGTCATCAGCAGATGTCACTGCAGCCATTAGTAACTAATGAATTGTTTAAGAAGATATAATGGCTAATTTGTCTGGTCAAAAAGGCATAAACACAACTTCTGAAAACTGAATTCTATTAAGTCAAGAGTAAAAATCAAGTTCATTGTCTTTTAATTTTCAAATGGGATGAGGTCCAAATCAGCTACAGATCTAAGACAAATTACCTGGTGAATTTGTGGCATCTTCTGAGATGATGATGAGAAAAGCATTATGAAATATTTAGGATGTCAGTCAATCAGGTGAAGAAACCAGAAAAGAGATTCTTATGATCTTAACATAAGTTGTCTCCTAAGGGACCATGAAATAATTTTGTCTTCCTGCTCTGCTCCCAGTGGGTTTTAACAATGAGTTCTTGTATCTAAAGACTTTTCTATGTTTTGGGAGGCCAGAAAATATTTCATGACTGTGATTGTTATTGCAGGTTCCCATTAAGGAAAAGTTCTTACCTTGTCCTCACAAAAAAGTAGACACTAGACATAAATATGAGAGCCTTTATGAATAATGAAACTAGGATCCTTTTCCTTCTTATATAATGAATCTGTCCTAATATTTAACCCAACCTGAACTAAGGACCCATATTCTGATTTATCCATATTCACTATGGCCCAGAATATCAATCATCGAGTTCTATAATTTAACTCACAAAAGTAGCATACTTTGTTGGATCCAATCTAAATATCAATTTACTTGTAGTCAATTGCTTCTTCATATAATCTGTACAAATCATTGGGTGATGGAACAGGACAAAAAGTGTGTGAAGCAAGAGAAATTTAAAGAAAAATTTAAGTCAGTCTGCCTCACTGTCTGATGGTGGTTTGAGTTACTAGTGGTGCAACTCTGCCTTGTATAATTTTTTTCTATTTTGTTCTGCTGTGGTTCAGTTTTGAACCCTGAATCTTGCAAACAATGTAAATGTCTTCAAATTTTAACAATATTAGTGGTAACTGTTCACCATCGGGGGAGGGGGTGTGGGGTGTGTGGAGAGAAAGCAACAAAAACCCACTAGCATTTACATTTCTAGCAATTTTAACATCATTAACAAGTAAGAAGGACATTTAATTATTCCTTTTCCAGGTAAAATAGTAATTAAGCACCTGTGTTCTAAAGTGGGAAGAATGACTGCGATTTTGGTAACATGAGCTACTAACAGAAGGAGAGGGTGTGCTAAAGGTGTTCAACTGTTTTAGTAAAAATGTTCTCATATTAAAGATTCCTTGGGCATGAAACTGAACTAATTAGTTCTTGTTTTTCTATTAAGTCAGTTAGACTGCACTGTCAAAAAATAACAGTGCAAAGAAAAATTATGTGACATGAAGCTGTAAAAAAGGTAACGATCTAGGGGTCAGTTCATCAGATGGTGTAAATCAGCTTGGTACTATGAAAATCAATTGAGCTACTCAAGTTTACAGTGGTGGACAACGTCATTTCTTTGTAATGCGCATGTATGCTAAGAAAGCACCACTCACTGGCATAGAAAGAGCTACAGAAGGGGCAGTATTAATTCAGAAAAATGTGGACTAATGTGTATAATGGAAGTAAGAAAGATGTTTTACCTTGCTAAATATTTGCCTTGACATTTAAGTCTTAACAAGGCATGGAAATATTTGTACACAGTTCCTTGTTTTATTTTTTTCCTCTGTTTTGTTGTCAGAAAAGCTAAGAAAAGGATTTCTGTTTTTAGAAATGAAATATTCAGAGCAGTTTAGATGTCAAATTTACTTCAGGTATCCATCACAAATTATTATGTGGATTTTCAGAAATTATCGAAAATCAAAATTAAGATTAAACTTAGTCTGTGTGAAGACTTGCACAGCATACTTGTTATGTTGTATTGAGTATTCCAGTCAAATTATTGTTCTTGTTCTATATGAAAATGTAATTCATTAAAATGTAATACAATCTGATGATTGCAACACAATGTTGACCAAACCTGGATTTATGGCACTAGCCATAGATGATATACTCTGTTACTCACAATAGGAGAAAAATGTACTTCAGGCAGAACCTTGAAGTATTTTTATTTCATCAAGTAAATTGCAGGAACAAAGTATGTAGCTTCTGCTTTTCATGTAACATGAGTTGTGCACAAAGAGGCACAACCTGGAATGGAATTTCCCCGTGGCAGCATGCAAAACTCCAAAAGTTAAGGAGACAGCAGCAGGGACAGATGTCATGTCTTACAGTATAGCAATGAAGAAAAAGACATAGAAAACAAAAATCTTTATAAAAAAATGAAGAAATTCTATTACAGGAAGATTTCCTCTCTATAGGGGATTGATTTGGAAAGTTGTGATGAATTATGTGCCACTGTATTTTGGATTGTTTCTTAAATCATGTTTTAAAAATACATCACTATTGAGCAATATTTTTTATAAACTAAGACCACAATTAATATTGAGACAACTTTTTTTTAGGATGTAAGATTTAAGAAAGAAGACTTTAGAGAAATAATTTACAATTTAAGGAATGGCTATCTTCCCTTGACAGACAAAAAAAGTGCCATTTAGATTTACTAACAGTAAACTTCAGGTCATATTCTGTTTAACTGTTGGGAGTGAATAATAGGGGAAAGGAGTAAAGTCTAGCAGGTCTTTTTGCCCTCTTGTACTTCCATTACCTATACAGGTAGTAGAAGCCTTGCAAGGATTTTATATATTTTTTTCATTTGAATAGGGGCAAAATTACTTTTCAATTTCTCACACCCTAGTGAAAATCCATAGTCCCTGGATATGAGACAACACTTCTGAAATTGAGCTATGTGCTCCTTAATCTCTTAGACTTTTTGTTTATACACTCTTGTATAATGCCTTTAAAATATATTTCAGTGTTGCATTTCAAACAGCTTATCAGAAAAATTCTTTCTTTAACAAATTCCTTAGAGTCACACACACACAAACACACACACACACAAAAAAAAAAGGATGTCAGCATCTCTCAGTCTTTCAGGAAATTTCAGCTATATCTGTGTCGATATTGATAGGTTCAGTAATCTTTTTAGTCTTTTAGTCTTTCCTTAAAAATTTACAATACTGGAAACTGTAGGGCATCTCCAACCAATCCAATTGGTCTTACTATTCTAAGAAAAAAAGACAATATATATATTTGTATTTCAAAGAGTAGATGCATCCTTACACTGTACTACAATGAAATGTGCAGCCATATAATTTTTATTAAGATGTTCGTATTGATCCCTATAAGTGTATTTAATACAACTAACATGCTAATGCTAAGCTGATGAGAATATGTAAGGATAATTATGATCACATCAACTGCATTAATATCTAACAAGTGGACATTACTCATTTCAGTCCACTGTGGTTTTAGTTTTTTTGCAAAATCAGAGTGATGACAGGTGGGTATTGACACTAGTGTGATGGCCTACTAATATATTTCCTCAAATGACCACTGGTCAATCTGTAGTATGAGCTCTAATATGGAGGAATTGTTAAAGAGGCAAAGCACTGATATATAATGCCAAACTAATCGTGTCAAGCAGCATGGTGTAAATCTCATGTAACCACTTTTATTTGGTGAACACGGTAATTTCCACTGTAAAGAATATTGTTGGTCTTTCATTTTTTCTCCATCAGATAGCAGCAAACATTCAGAAAGACTGAGAGGCACAATGCTCATTTTCAGGAATTACAGATCACACTTACTAATCAATGTATTTATTCTACATGGTTTCAAAAAGATCAGGGTAATATTAGTGTGTTGTCTCTTTTTCCTCTTGTCCTGGGTTCAGCAGTAGCAGTCATTTTTCTCCTTCTTAGTAGCTGGTGCAGTGCTGTGTTTTTGACTTTCAGCCTGGGAACAATGCTGATAACACTGATGATCTTAGTTGTTGCTAAATAATGTTTAGTCTGACAGGACACCTGACCCAAACTAACCAAAGAGGTATTCCATACCACAGCACATCATGCCCACTATATAAACTGGTGGATGTTACCAGGAAGGGCTAGATCACTGCTCAGGTCAGTCTGGGTATCGGTCAGCTGGTGGTGAGCGCTTGTATTCTCTTCCCTTGTTTCCCGTATCATTATTATTACTGGTGGTAGCAGTAGTGGTTTGTGTTATACCTTAGTTACTGAACTGTTCTTATCTCAACTCATGGGAGTTACATTCTTCCAATTCTCCTCCCCATCCCTCCGGGAGCAGGGGGAAGAAGGGCGAGGGAGTGAGCGAATGGCTGTGTGGTTCTGGGTTGCCGACTGGGCTTAAACCACGGCATGTCTGGAGAGCGCCAACAATATGATTGCATCATAAGAGGTCTCTATGCTGTTTGTGATATTTTTCATGCAAAATAAGTTTTAGTGCTCAGCATTATTCTCACAGGACTCACTCTCTTTGCCACAGAAGCAGTTGTTAAAAAATTCTTTCGTTTGAGTAAAAGTGCTTCTTTAGAGCTTCACCATGTATATTGTAAAGAAAAAAAAAAAAAGGAAAAAAAAAAAAAGGACCTATATCACATATTTGGCTTATCAATGGTCACAGCTGTGCTAATATAGAGAAATATATTAATCTGTATTTTTACACTCAGAAAGGATTTTGGAAGAGAAGGTTGCTTCTGAAAAGGGCACACGCAACAAATATTAGCTGCAAATAAATAAAAAGTTGAGGAGCCTTCTAGGAAATATTTGTGTATGTAAATGCACCCACTCGTGTAGAATAGGAGGCTGGGCATGCTGTATTTATCCAGAGCACTATTTTATGCCATGTTAACCAAATTCTTGTTAAAGATTGCATGTGTTTCTTTCGCTGTGCTCTAATACCAGAGCATATAGGCTGCAGAAAACATTTGAATTTGTTGATTTTTAGTAAATTTGGAAATTTCAGAAAGCTGTTGGGGGTTGGTTGCTTGTTTTATTCACAGGTTAGTACAACAGAGGGCCCTTTCTCAGGTTCAATTGCGACATTCCTTTCTTAAATGAACAAATTAAAATGCAATATACAAAACCTTGTAGTTTTATTTTTAAATTGACATTTGCAAGTCTTATGCTGATTCAACATCCCAGAAAATTTGTTTTTGTTAAGTCACTAGCACAAAGGAATGTGACAATATTTCTATTATTAACAAGTTAAGTACATAATGTCTGCAAAATAAGACCAGACAATTTCAGAATTCAATTGTAGAGACTTGCAACAAATCTTACTCTGTTTTAGATACTGGTTAATAAAACTGCTTGATAAATTAACTACTTTATATCTTTTATTTATTTATTTATTTTAGTTACAAATTACCTTTTTCCAAAAGGTGAATTTCTTGACTTTTGGCAATAACATAATAAAAAGACCTGAACTTGTTTGCTAAAACATATTTAAAAATTAGTGACATTGTGTTGGATTTTTTTTCCCCCTGAGGAAAAATGAAGGAAATTTTCTTATGTTTGAAAGGATTAAACATTAGAGGATATTAATTATATTAAAATTTATTAATTAAACATTTATTGCATTTCAGCACTGTGCAAAACTATGTGTCCAAGAAAAAAAAAGATCAGATTTTGATTTGGATCACAGATTCCAGTGAAACCTAATCTCTTAAAACATTGTTATGACATTTATTCTGTAAGATTATTATATAATGACTTGAAGTCCAATGAAATTAATTTGCAAATGTAAGTGTAGAGTTTGACAGGCCAGAACATGGCTGTTTCAGACACTATAGCATTTTGATGTGACATCTTCCTTGTGGATAGTCTGATGGAAAGAACAAGTCTGTTAGAGATATTTGATAGAAGTTAGATTGAATTTATTTCATTATACCTAAGAATCAGTTGATATAACTCAAACAGTAATTTGCCTTTTTTTCAATTTATCGGATAGAATCATCTTTACGAGGGTTACTTTTAATTGTAGGAACTTGTAGAAGAAAATAAATGCTTTGGAGCTCAGCTGGGATTTTCTTAATATCTGGAGTGTGATGGAATGGGAAGGAAAACCAGGTGGAATGACAGCCCTATCACCACCTCTTCCATGAGGCTTGTCATGGTTTAAATTCAGTCAGCCATGCAGTCTCTCTCTCACTTCCCCCGCTTCCTCCTTCTGCTCCCAGAGGGATGGGGAGGAGAATCGGAAGAATGTAACTCCCACGGGTTGAGATAAGAACAGTCCAGTAACTAAGGTATAACACAAAACCACTACTGCTGCCACCAATAATAATAATGATAAAGGAAATAACAAGGGAAGAGAATACAAGCGCTCACCACCTGCTGACCGATATCCAGCCCGACTGAGCAGTGATCTAGCCCTTCCTGGTAACATCCACCAGTTTATATAGTGGGCATGACATGCTGTGGTATGGAATACCTCTTTGGTTAGTTTGGGTCAGGTGTCCTGTCTCTGCTTCCTCTCAGCTTCCCCTCCTCCCTGGCAGAGCATAAGATTCAGAAAGTCCTTGATCAGAGTAAACATTACTGAGCAGCAACTAAAAACATCGGTGTTAGCAGTGTTGTTCCCAGGCTGAAAGTCAAAAACACAGCACTGCACCAGCTACTAAGAAAGAGAAAAAATGCCTGCTACTGCTGAACCCAGGACACTTGTATAACAGGCTGGTTATGTGAGACAGGAAAAATTATACTGCTCTGAACATACATCCTTTGCTCAAATTTTTAACAGACAAGGCAACAAATCCTCTTTGAACTGCAGAAGAAATGCCAAGATAAGACACTTTTGATTCTTTATTTGATGGGAACATGGATCAGTACAAAGGAGGGAGTAGCTTGGGTAAGTGGAAATTATTCGGGTGAGATTGTTTAACACCAGCAGAAAATAAATCAGATTAAATGATACCAGTATTAAAGGTTATTATTTCCAAACTTTCTTCTAGTTCTTAGTAAGTTTAGTTTCTCTTTCCTATTGTTTTCTTGTATATGATCGTATTGTATTAGATATTATTGTATGCCATTTGGTAGTTGTGTGGACATCCTTATGACATTTCATTTTATTTACTAAAGTATATAAGCGCAGTATAACATGCTGAAAATGGTATTTCATCAACTATAGATCATACTTTATCTGTAGAACTCCTGTGTTAAAGCTGAATTGGTCTATCTATTATAAGTCTTGATTTGGGAGGTTTAAATATTTCAGCTTTTTCTCTCTCAGCATAGTCAGCTTATATTTTATTTTACTGGGTTTCCAAATACATAATTCTCCATTCAAGGTACTATAGTTCACTAGCAACAAGCTACCAACCCACTCTTGTCTTTTCAATTTTTCACTCATTTCTTAGTCTGTACATTTTATATCTTAGTGAATTCTTATCTCCCTGGTCCACTGGCATAGATTTGTGGTATATAACAAAGCTTCATCTCTGAAATGTCAAAAAAGGAAAATCACAAAAGAGAAATTGGCCACAGCCACTTCTGTGAATCCAAAGCTCTTAGACTTGTGTTCATCATCAAACCTTTAGTTAGGTGGCTTTTCTGTCACCTGCACTGCAGCTCTGCTGTCACTTGCCAACAAAGTACTGCCCAGAAATGAACACTTCTGGAAGAATTTTTTTTTGTGCCAGTACTCACTATCAGCTAGAGAAAAGACTGCACATCAATAAGGGATCACTCTTCTTTTTCAGTTATCACACGGACTTTTCAAGAGTACAGACAAAGTTACAGGAGAAGGTGACATAAGAGCATGTAGTAGTTATAAAAGAGGAGCTGTAGGTAGGATTAGGAGATTTATATGGAGTTTCAAACTTTTTCAGGAAGGTCACTGTAGGTTTATTCCTCACTTTAGTTACTACATTTCATCAAAGTTTCAATAATCAATTCCTTTTTAAAGATTATACTTTCCTTCCATTTGCATATGTGCTACACCCCCTGGGATGAACTGATGACTAGCCTTTTCACCAGTAATAAACAGAAAATCTTCAGTGTCTCTTGATATTAAAACAACGTGTCAGTGGAAAAAAATGTGAGAAGGGAGAACAACAGATGATGTTCTTGTTTAAAAGTTGGATTGAAACTGAAAAGCTGGAGAGAGAAAGAAAGGAAGAACTAAAACATGTTGTCCACCTTAAAGGATGAAAACAGTGAAGAAATAGGTCTATCCCAGCAAACGGAGGGAGTGTAATAATTCTCTTTAAAAAAAAAAAAAAATAAAAAATCAGCATTTATCTGCACAGCGATGTGAGACATTTGACCATTATTTTATCAGAACTGCAAGGCAGTTACCGATGTGAAAAAGACCTAATTGTGACAATCCCCCTGGAAAATAATTATACCTAAAATAAAATATACTACTAAGAGGCATCACTACTCCCCTGTGCATACGTATCTATGCAGCTCTTTCCTTGCAGTTACAAACATTGAATGTACTTTGGTAAAAAAAAACCAAACACATTACATTTTCATTAGAGTTATGAATGATGCAATGAAAACATGTTAAATTCACTGTAATATCCTCACAGCTTTATGGATATGACACTGGCTGTTCTATGCCTTTCCCATTCCTATGTCCTATGTCATCTGGATTAATTAATGAATTTTAAATGGACCACACACACGCATTATAGGCAACCTGAATTTCCAGCTACTGTGCCATGTGGATTGTGGCCTACTCCTGAATCTCTGACCCCATGAATTTGCTATTTCAGCAAATGCTGCCAGAATTATTGGAAGGCCAGTGTGAAGTATACGCTTGCAACTCACAACAGTGTATGACAAAATTGAGCAATTAAATGGAATTTCTTTTATCCTTTGAAGTCTAAAAAAAGCCAATAAAAATTGAAAAAAAATTAGTAAATGCAGCATCAGAACTAGCAATTTTATTGAATAGGAGGAAAAAAACAAAAACATTGAACTGATAGAGCTACAGAATAAAAAATCTGGACAGTCAATGTCTTTATACTTTGAGTAATTCAAGGCATAAATAATAATCAGAAGGATTATCTGACTATTTGTGGAACAATAAAATTAGTGACACCAAATAAAAGTGCCAGCAACTACATGTAAATGAATCTACCTTATCACTGTATAATGAAAGGGACTAAAATTATACTATACACAGTGGGTTGGTAGCCAGCTTTTGAAGCACAAAACTCAAAAAACGTCTAAGCACAGGTCACCATTGGTGTTCTGTGGTTGAAGTACCAGAGAGATTTACTTTCTTTACCAGCTTTAACTAGCATCATCTCCTTCCTGAATCAGAAAGCAATAAAATACCAGGTAAACACGTAGAGGGATTTTTCTTGGTATGGGTTTCTTTTTTCTTTCTTCAGTTAAACATTTACCTTGCCCTTTTTGTGGGAGTGTCAACAGATACAGTATGATATTGAAAAGCATGAGTCTGGGTCTTGTGTGTATATATAGAGAAATTTGAATCCTGAGTCATGCTCTACTTGAAAGTGCTCATTGGATGCTTCATATATATTCATTTCATCTTCCCTTCTTGTCTGCTTTAGTCCTCTCCCTTGGGTCTCAGCTTCTGATTACAAATCCATACTCCCTGCTCCCTCCCCCAAGACCAAATCCTATTTAGAACATATTCAGGACACAGCTCCTGAATTTAAAGCAATCTGTCATTTTTATGAGGAGTTTTGACTGATTTTTATGGGAAGCCTAAGGGACAAACGGCATGCAGCATGCCAGAGTGGAGTGATTAGCCTGCCAAACTTGGAATCTCTAGCAAACACCCATTGCTGCTCTAATTAACTTACTATGTTCACCATTTGCATAAATAAATTGCTTAATTGAAGCTTCCTGAATGCATGACTTTGCACAAATTCTGTGAGACCAAAAAATGTCTGAAAAGGCATAGCGAATTTTATAGTTTTTATAAACAACTTCTTCCATTTATGGAACCCTCATTCATAAAGTATTTACCAGTGCTTTGATAGGTTTACATAAGATTTTTTTGTTGTTGTTGTTGAATTATGAGTTTTCTAAGCAAGATATAAATGCCACATCTTTCCAAATTAGATTTTATAATGAACAGGTCAGTGCCTCTGTAAGTACTCAGCCAAGATATGGCAATCATACCTCATTAGTGAGTATCTTTCTAAGACTTCACAAGAATCTCTTAAAGCATTTAATGGACACTATAAAGAGATGCAGCTGAATCATTGCATTTTTCATGAGAAACAGAAAGACAAGGGAATTGTCAAGCCTACAAAAAAAAAACTTTAGAAGTTAAATTTTAGTGGAACAACCATAAATAGAGTACAACATAACTGGGAAAGGAAAATCTCATTTGTGAAAATCACATTGCAACCACCCTGCTAAGACTAATACTGTAAAAGAAATTGCATCATAAAAAAAAGATACAAATAGCAAGAGTGGAGTTTTGGAAACATCTTGGGCATGCCCTGTCTTTCTCCATTTCTCTTGTTCTGGGAATAGCTTATGCTGCAAAAGTAACACATCCTGAAGTAATTGCTCACTTAGAATTAAGAACAAAGCAGCTGGGGGAAGAATTCTTTGGTCACAGGAGAAATCAAGATGAGTAAATGCAATAAAATAAAATATCCCCTCGCTTGAAAATTGGTTTCATAAAAGCTAGATAAACGTGGAGATTAAGCTCAACTTCCATGCTAGCCATCTGAAAGCAATTTCATACATGTGGCTGACTTCACCATTCAGCACCTAACCTGGCAAGATCAGACCAGAATGACTTCTCCTCCAAAACTAGATAAACAGATCATAACATTTCACAGTGATTCATCAAGGCAAAAGCATAACTTCAGTTAAAGTCACTTTAGCTGGAGTAAACAGTACTAGATATTTCTAAACTCAGCATATGAAAAATGTAAATCACAACATTTATTTATTGTTCCAGGATAACAATGATGGGTGGAAAGAAGATCAGGATTAAAATGTTTTCTGTAAGCCATTTCTTACTGAACAGAGGTCTGCTGTGTCACTCATCTAGTTGGTGACAAAGCTGTGCCATGATATTCTGAGATCTTGAGCTAACAGAAAAACTGAATTATGAACATTTCTGGAATGTGATGAAGCAATCTCAGCAACCCAGGAAAGCTTTTTCAGCTACCTTCCATAAGAGTAACTCCTGTCTCCACTCACTATTGCCCTTTAGAAGCCTTTGAAGCAAGATTTGAATCAAATCCTAGCGGAGCTGATGATATCTCAAGGCTTTCTTCAAGTATGGCAAAGACAACATAAACCTGCTGTGCCAAATTTCACAGAGAGCAGCGTTCAGTTTGTGATCAGAATGTGGTTTGGTACAGCCCTATGCAAATCCCAAAGTAGGAATAATCAGCATGGGAACTTCACGAGCGTCTGTTGCCAGATTCAGGGATGAAGATATGAGATTACTAAATGACTTAATGTAGAATTGGAGTGCTGCAAGCTGCCAGTCATCTTTACAAAGAAAAGCCTTTTTTTTTTTGCTTGACGTACCTGATCAATCAAATGCATATTAAAATCACAGACAAAAAAAAACCAACATCAAAACAACAACAAAACTGAGAGAAAAGGCAGCACAAATATAAACATTTCTTATTGAAAGATGATGGAAGTTGTGATCAGGAACTTCTTTCGCAGCACCAAAAAAAAATCATTTCCTCAAAACTTTTGTTGAAAAGATGTTTTTCAGTTGAAAGATACTATCTGTTGAAACTGAGGAAAAGTCTTAAGAAGAGTGACTTTTATGACTCTTAGGGAAATGTGACATTCAAGTTCCTGCCTGATACAAATATGTATTTGTAGTGCTTTCATTAAAGTTAGCATGTGAGGCTATTCTGACCAATAATTCCTCCATTTTCTCATGAAAATTCTCTGAAGGGAAATATTTGTTTTTTTCAAGTATAAAAAGGTATGGTATAGAAAAGCTGTTTCCTGTGGAGGGCTGTGCCATAAGTATGGATTTCCACTTGGAGGCATGGAAAGACTTTAATCTAATTAGGTAAGTGTGTAATTTTCTGTGCACAGAGGATAGTTAAAAAATGGCACACATGAATTAAACTGGAGATTCCTTACCAACCTGATTAATCAAAATAAACCATTTTTAGAGTGTGAACACACCAGATTTTTATTTATTAAGGAAACTGCTTAACTGAGGTTAGCTGCCTACACTATTCATGTGTTATCAAGACTTGATAGTCAACAAAGCTTAACAAGAAACTCATCAGTTCTCTCAAATACTCGAAGCTGTATACTACATAGAAAAGTCATTTGTTACATCTATTACTTTGTACTTCAATAATGATATTTGAGAATTTTGGGACATTTAAAAGAATTTTGTTCCCTTTATACCATATTTTAGCAAGGTTCCCACTATGTTACCATTTGATGTCTCTGCATCAGGTATATTCTAAATGACAGTCTGTACAGGACAGACCTTCAGGTCTACAACTTGACGTAGTCAATATTTCTTAATAAATAAACCATAATGTATTATAAAACTTTCTGCCATAATGAAAAGCAAAACAGGAATCTTCAGAGGGAAGTGATTGTGTTTTAAATACAAAATACTGATATTTATCTGCCTGTAAGACTAGTTGAACATGAAGTATAGTTAAAAATTCTCCAAAGAAACAAAAGCTAGAATTTATCAACATGATCATCTACTTCATGGGGATAAAAATTCCCACAGGAAATAATAGCAGTTCCATATTTATTTAATTCTGAAGTGGAACAAAAAAATAATTCTTAACATTTCCTGAAACTTTTTCTACAGCATATCAGGGTTGGAGTGTTTTTCTTCAAAATTTTGAAATGCCATGGGCATTCTCCTTATTTTCTGTTATTTTGTACTGATACCACAAGACACCAGCAATTGTAAGGCTCAGGCATAAGCTCTCACTACAGGCAAGTATCCTCGGCCTGCAGGGTGACAGAATAGATGGCACACCCTGCTGCCCACCATATAGCCTGGGAGACTGTGGGGCCCAGAGACCTGCCTTGCTGCTGCCGCACTAGCTGCCAAGCCATGGTGTGGGAGGCAGAGGGACACTGCTTCTGGCATTGTTTCAGGAATGATTCCAAGCAGATATTCTGCAGACAGCAGCTCCCTCCCTTTCATATCTGTCCCCAGACCCAGCCCAGCAGCTCTGCCTGAATAATTGCCCCCGTGGGAAGTGATCTCACCCAGGGACATGAGTTAGTCACTGAAACATGACCAGTTGACACCAGTGGATAGACTCCTGCTCCTTTGATGATCTCTGCACCAAGTGCTGACTGAATATTTTCATTACATTTGTGAAATTCACCTACCTACGGATGCTCTGATGAAATCACTGGAGCCTGTGAAGTTCAGCTGGGCTAACGTGCACAGCTGGGCCAGCAAGAAGGTCCCTGACTGCTCTGCTCTCACGCCTCCCTCTCTCCCACCTGTAGACACTTCACGACTCTCCAGTTTCTCTTTTGGTTCCTATAATGGATCTAATAAAGGAAGTGCTGACACAATCTTCACTACAGCAAAATAAGTGTTCCCCTCCAATAAGGGGAAAAGTAGGAATATAAAAATGGCTTTCTTTGTTTAAAATAGAACAAACCAGATGGTTTCCCAGACTATAGTATCTAAAAACTCTTGCACTGATTCCAGTGTGTACAGTATAATAAAAGTGTTCAGGGGCCTCTAACTTATTATAAGGTATTTTATTGTCTTTATTCACTGGTCTGGATATTTGCCAAGACAATAGTTGAACCATGAAAAACGCATATTTCTTTAAAGAATGTTATAGTGCAGTTTTTAGGGAATTGATGGTAGAGTGTAATGGAAATGATTTTCATTAATTAATGCTTTGGGACCATTAGTGCAGTTGAGTAAATAAAATTATTTTATACATAAAATGTGTATGGTATTCAGCACTATCTTTCTCAGAGCAACATTAAACCTAACCAACACTTCTAAACTAGAAAAAGTTTATATATAAGGAATAGATATCTGTGTAGCTGAACGTTTTTCTTAGTGTTTTTACACTTTTTATACTTTGTGATTAGGAGCAGAAAACAATTATGTTTTCTATTAATTAGACTTATGAAGGTAAACTACTGTATCAGGTTGAGGCTGATAAATGGAAATAATTATCTGTAAAAAAAAAAAAAAGAAGAAAAAGTAAAGGAATCCCCATTCAAGAGAAAGTTACAAGGCCCTCTTGTAAACTTGTACTCAGAGCAACTTCACCTCTGAAGCTGTTTAACTAGGGAGTACTATGAATAATCACCATATTGGCCCCAGATATACACTCTCTTCCCCGGAATAGTAATAAAGAGGAAAAGATAGTTGTTCATAACTACCGCAGTGCAGCAAGGGGAAGCTTTTAGCAATCCCAGGTGTGCAGAGTTTATAAGTTGTAACAAAAAAAAAAGGGAAAATGTGTGTAACTATTACTTTACTCTTTTTAAATGAAATTAGGCGATGTATCAGTGTAGTATAGGGAATAGGAACAATTTTGAGGAATGCACAAGCCATACACAAGATTTCTTCAATCTGTAATTTCTATGAAACAGTAAACTATATATTAGTGAAACTATCATTCTGCATTAAATGTTTCCTCATTTCCCCTGTCACAACCTCATCCCCATCAGCACTGCTCCCAAATGTTCAGGTGCTGAGGCACAGGCAGGGACAAGACTGTAGCACATACTAATGTGCATCAGGAATACCGTCATGACAAAGTCATGTTTTTATTTCTCTAGAGAAAACAAACTGAAATTCAGCATTAATGTTTACATGACAAGATAGATCACCATGGGACTGTGTTTGAAGATTCAGACAGCAAAATTAACATATATTCATACTGGACAGGGTATTTCAGGCAGGTGGTATTTTCCTGACACTCAGGTTAGAGTGAGTAAAAAAACATTTGGTTAACTAGCCTCCCCCTCCACTATAGTCTTTCCCAATGTCATTAGCTGAATATCTTCTGGCACTGCATTTGCATTCAGTGTGGAGACTGGTCCTTTTGAATGTGTCATCATGGCATGCATGTGATTGCCAGGATGAAAGAATAAACCAAAACTAATCTAGAAAACAAATGTCTTGGAAGAATCATTGATATATGCTGATAGATCCTCACCCTTCTCCATGCCCTCACAAAAATATTGTATGAGCTGGAGAGACAAAGGATTTCGCAGAGAGCTATGGAAGGCTTTCTACTGGTGAGCTTTAGATAGTAAAATCAGATCAAGCCACTACTACTCATTTATCGTAATCTAGCAGTCCATTTGATCTCTGCTGCTGGTAGAAGTGGGAAGCAAGAGAATTTTAGGTTTCTTTGGAGACAGTTAAAACACAGGCAAAGGACACATAATGTCAACCTTGTACTTAACCTGTTAACAATCTAATGAAGAATAAACTGTAACTAATATATTTAGGAATCTTTTCAAATTTCAAGTTTTCAAAATGTATACAACCATCTTCAGAGAGATCTGTATTGCCCTTTTCTAGACAGTATATAGTATACATCTGTGATGGTTTTGTCTAGTTCATTTTCTTCATAGTAGCTAGTATAGGCCATGTTTTGAATTTGTGCTGGAAACAGTACTGAATATACAGAGATTTTCTTTATTGCTGAGTAGTGCTTATACAGGATCAAGGCCTTTTCTGCCTCTCACCCCACTCCACCCGAAACTATGCTGGGGGCGCACAAGAAGTTGGAAGGGGACACAGTCAGGACAGCTGACACCAACTGACCCAAGGGATATTCCATACCTTATTATGTCATAGTCAGCATAAAAAGCTAGGGGAAGATGAAAGCGGGACGGGGGGAGGGTAGGGGTGGGGGGCTGGTGTCATTTTAAGTGATGGCATTTTGTCTTCCCAAGTAACAATTTTGCAGAATGGAGCCCTGGTTTCCTGGAAATGGCTGAACACCTGCCTGCCGATGGGAAGTGGTGAAGGAATTCCATGGTTTGCTTTTGCTTGTGCGCAGCTTTTGCTTTACCGAGTAAACTGTCTTTATTTCAAGTTTTCCTACTCTTACTCTTGTGATTCTCTTTCCCATTACAGCAGGAGTGGAGAGAGCAAGTGCATGTCTACTGGTGCTTAGTTGCCAGCTGGGGTTAAACCATGAAAATAGGCTTTTGGAGTGTTTTATTACAATGATTCAGGTAACTGTTAGAGAAAGAGATAATTTTGTCTATCTTTTCCATGTTCAAGAGAGGAAAATTCAGTTCTCCTTAGGTTCAAAAGTTTAAAGAACAATCAAAAGCTTGCTGAATTAAATGGACTAACCCACTGGTTTCCCATAAAGACCTACTTTTTTCAGGCAATTATTTTCCTGTTTAAGTATGCCTTCCAATTTTGTTTGTATATTCTAAAAACCAGATAATAATGTATTATACATTTAAGTATATTGCTAGCAAGGGAACATTTGTCTATCCAATGGTTAAGGAGAGCTCACTACATTTAAATTATATTCTCAGCTTGGCCACTTTTCTATTTATGTGAAATCAAGAAAAATTTTCTTCAGTTAAAGTCTTGGCCATGATTAGTACATGTTAGTAGTCTCTACAAATGTCATCAGATTCTATGGGAAAGCCCTACAAAATGTAATAGAAAATATCTATTTCACCCAGGTTTTCAACCACCAAATATTTAAGTACAGAATAATGCACAACAGTGCTGTAGATTATTGTAGCAGGCTTTACAGATATAAAAAAAATGCGTAGTTCCCCTTGAAATTCTAAAAATTAGGAATAAATTCTGTAGAAGCTTTATTGTTTTGCATGGAACCTTTTTGTTTTGTTCATCACTTGCTGTAAGTTTTTTTCTGGAGTTCCAGATAAACTCCCACCTGAGAAAAATAAGGCATCTTATGTATTAATACATTCTGTAGTGCCAATGTTTTTCCTTTGTTCAAACTCTTCAAATTACTAGCTGTGTGTTAGGGTATTTCTGTCTTAACCAAGATGAAAATGAAATGTTATACATATTTAGGTTCAGTCAAATGATTAATTCCAGCTGAATCTTTTACAAATGATTTCCCCAGGCTGAACATCCTAGACAGCAGTAGCCAAAGCCACCACTCTCTGTAATGATGACCAAACTAAAGCAAATCAAATTTTGTTTCATTTACAGTCATTGTTGGAGACATACCAAGGCTCCGACCCTCATAGTTACATGAGGAGCCTTGGGACATCATACAAAGAGAGGCCAAGTGTAATTAATGGGCAACGTCTGGCTTCATAAAATCTTCCTGTGCTTGCAGATGTTCAGCACTTTACCTCTCTATCAGACATAAGCATTAAAATCTTTAAACCATGTGCTTAATTTTAGGGTCTAACTAAACAGAGATGAACAGATGTGTGGCCTCAATGTCCTCGGGCAGCTCCTGGAGAGGCAGTTGCTACCTGCCCTGAAGCCAAGGAGCCTGCTAGCTCCTTAGGGGATTTTTTTGCCAGCACTTCATTGTCTTTCTTCTTGTTAGAAAGTCTAAGTCTGCCAGATGAGAGGCAGGATATCCAAGTACCTTGTGCCTTATGCTGGATGGCTGATCTGCAGATCCTCACTACTAGCAGCAACTACAACACTGGCAACGCATTCCAGGCACCTCCGTGGGGGTGGGTGATAAATTCATTGGAGATTTATCTCCAGTTATACAGTTATCTAAGCAAAGGAGCTGCTTTTTTATGGCCTTGTATTATAAGTCTTTCAGAACACCAGAGATGACAAATTTATACCTTTCAGAAAACAAACCTGTAGAAATAAAAACAACTGTTACTGCAGATTGAATAGAATTTTTATCTTACACCATTAAGTTCTTGCTGCTAATTTTCCTCTTAGTTATAAAAGGTCATTCTCTGAATTAAGTGAGAAATATAGCTGTTTAGACAGTGTAAATGAGAGCACTGATAGAAGAATTAATGTTTGGCAGTAAGCAGGAGGCGTTGATAAATGTACTTGCAAAACTTCAGTTTAAATTCTGGATATTAGATTGTTGTCACAATTAAATTAGGGCCATGGTTAGACTGCAGCATACATTTTTTGGTCTTGTTTATAACATATGTTTGGACTGTGTATGAGAGATGGAGCCTGTATATACATGGTTGTATATTTTACATAATTAACCGCCAAATTTTTTTTTTTGGCTTTTTTTTTAATGCTTTATGAGCTACTACACATAGCATCTTCAAACAAAAATAATGCAAACCTTTTTGATATGAGGCTGTATCTACATGAACTGATTTTCACCTAAAACGCTAGAATGAAATAATCACAGTAGGGAAAGCCTGAAGCAATGTCTACACTGGCTTTGCTCACCAGTGCATTCATACTGCTTTGAAGGGCTAGGCTTGCATTTGAACCAGCTCCCTCTTGTACTTTACTTTCTTTCTTAGACAGTCAGTTGGCTGACCCAAGCTTGGACTACGATGGGCAAAATAACTGCTGTGGGAATTGATTCTCTTGCATTATGTACTCACCAAGCTCTCCCTCCTGAGGGGCTGAACCCCAGTTGCATCCCAAGATATTTAACACCTGGCTGGACAGGACACTAGGGGCAAGAATTCAGCTGTATTTGGAAAGAAAACTAGATGTTTTATAAACCTTACTTGACACATAACTAGCATTGAAAACACCTGCATTTATAATGTCACCTGCTTAGATGTCTAGGAAATGCAACCAAACACCCACTCCTTTAGGCACTTTGTGTCATTTTCCAGTTTTGTTTACTTATTTTCTTTATATGCCAGCTGAGATTAAAAATTGTCCCTTCTTATGTGCATTAACATTATAATAAATACATTCAATATTGACAGTTTTTTCATTCTAAAAATTCTGTCTTTTCTAAGCAAGGATCTAGGACCAGTCTGTCCCTGGAATAAGATAGAAAACTGCTCTAACAACTATTTAAGAGAAGAATTAATTTAATTTTTTTTTTTTGTTTGTCTTTTACAAGCTCCTATTTTTAGTATTCTGTATCAGAACAAAAGCTACTTTAGCAATTGCATATGTTTACTTAAAACCAAGTGTTCTGGTTATAAGCATTCACCTAGAAGGCCTGAAACCCCACGGAATTATATCAAGCAGGTTACTAGTAGTCCTACTGTCAATTTTAGCTGACATAGTAATCCATCTCTCCCTTGGCTGCACTATGGTACAGAAACTGCTCTGTATTAATCAGGTGAATAGAACTGGCCTTTTTTTTTTTTTTTTTGAAAGATGAGAGTGTGGGAAAATGCATGTTTCCAAATTTAGAAGCAAAGACTTGTTAAATCTGAAAGGCTGTCAAATTGTGTTTTCTGGAAAATATTCATTTATTTAAAATATCAATTAGATAATTTGTCTTACAATAAACAGAAAATTAAAGAAAGTAACTTTGATGTTTTTCTAGTTGATATTTTTAAGACATGACCTACTTCTTATAGTGGCTTATTAGGAAGATGACAGCTTAGTAACTCTTCAAACTGACTTTATTTATTTAGAGATTTCCTTCTGTTATGTGTAATTTGAGTACCATTACCTGAGACATACAGGTTTGATATTTATAATATGAATGATAAGAGCCAATGAAGCTAAAAAATGAAGCATGAAATCTGGAAGGCAGCATAACAGCACTGGGACAAATATCTAAAACGGGCAGGCAGGAAGGAAGGCAGGCAGGCAGGCAGGAAGGAAGGCAGGCAGGCAGGCAAGTGGGAAGACAGAAAGGCAGGAAGGAAGGAAGAAAGAAAAGAAGGAACAAAGGAAAGAAAGAGAAAGGGAAGAAAAAAGAGATAAGAGAGGGAAAAGAAAAATGCATGCATGCATAGAAGGGAATTTCTGTCTACAGCCAAAGTTTTACTAGGCTAAATTCAGTTTAAGTCAAAAAAATTCAAGGTACTATGCAAAGTCTTTGAAATGAACAAACAAAAAAAAAAGGCCCCATTTTTTCATGTTTGCAAATGACTAACATTATGTTTACCAAACACAATTTATTCCTGCTGGTATAAACAGAATTAGAATATTCTATTTCCCCAGCGACCTGTGAGGCCCTTTTTGTAACAAATAATTTGTTTATCTCTGCATTTTCAATTTTCAAATTTTGTATGTTGTTAATAATATCACAATAAGATTTTAGGAAACACTTAAATGAAAATTCTAATAAAGTCATTTAAAATCCATATATTCAGTGAAACACAGTTTCTGTAAAATTCCCAGCCTACCAGAGTCAATCTTACCTTATTCCCTTCTTCATCCAGTCTGCAGCTCTGGAATAAATATCATAGTAACAGATTTTTAGCGCCCAAGGGCTATGGGCTACCTGCGGCTAATAAGATACAGTACCAACAGCAGTCTTGGTAAAAAGAACTATACTAAGAGGGAAAAATGAAGTATTTATGTACTATTGAGGTTGCTGCTTTCTCTACAGAATCCTCCCTGTACCTGCAAAAGCTGGGTCACTTTTTCAGGTGTTCTTTCAAGGCAGACTCACCAGCACTGCAGGGACAATGGAGAAGCAGGCTGTTCATCTGGCTGCTGAGTTGTATTTTCTGTCCTGTATCTAATATAGTTGTAGGTGATGTCCATGCTGTTGTTTGGGGCTGACATTAAAACTCCCTTCAACAAACCTGACTAATGTTAGCCACATTTCTTCATTTCAATCACTTATCTGATGGTATAACAAGTAATCTACAGTTGTGCTTCTTACTGATGTATCACAACCTGTCAAAGAACTGGCCTTGAGGGGAGTTGTGCTTTCCAAGATTTTTTCTCTTTAGATTAAAAGATGATTAAAAGATGATTAGATGATTTTTTCTCCTTAGATGTCAAGAATGACATCTGGCCACAGAATGACACTGAGGGACAGATGTCAAGAATGAGTCTTGACTTTCTTGCAAGATATGTTAAGACATTAAGCATCCTAAGAAGAATTGCTAAGCATGCATTCTCAGATAGCTGAGGAAAGGGAAAGTAAGCTTGTGTGGTACTTCCCTAAATTGTGGCTCAGCAAAATTTTCTGGACTGAAGGGCAGAGCTAGCAGCCTTCAAGCTGAAGAGTTTACAGCCTAATCAGTATGCAGTTGTATGCATGGCCAGCCTGCGGGGTGTTGATTCTTCTTGTACACTCTTCATAGTCTTCAATGTTTAATGTACATATTGTCACAACAATCCGGAAGAGAAAGGCAGTTTTTTGTAAAACAATTAAATTTGTTTTGCAAACAGGAATTAAGTCACAGACAAATGACTGAAGTAGAACTTTTCAGGTGCTTGCTTAGAATACTGCCAACTGTCCTGGAGGAAGACTGAGATTGGAGTTTAACTATGCTCTTTCATGCCATCAGTTGTTGGTTACACTAATAAATCTTGTCTCTCATTCAGCCATGCAGAAATAGAAAGATTGCCGAAAAGGTATATTCAGTTACCTCTTCAGATTTAATAATGATTGCGATTCTTACTCATCTTTGATAAATATTCAGGTCAACACACATTTGCTCACATTAGTTACTGACCTTCCAAAAATATCTTCATTTAGAGTGAGAAAGGTTATTGGTATACGAAGGACAATTTAAATTTCTGATTAGCATTTACTTGGGTTTGTTTGTTTTTTTTCAAAATATTTCTGTCAATACTGTAAGGGAAAAAGTGCTTACCAAATCCTATCCTCTTGAATATATGTTCTGTTTCTGTAATAAACATCCTTAAAACACTTGGAAGTTTGATTTCAAAACCAAATTCAATTGCTGAATTACTATTCCTATGCATACTGCAGGAACATAAATGGTTTTGGAATACAGTCTTCAACGCCATGTTCATTCTTCTAAATAGAGTGTCAGGGCATGTTAGGTATACTTAATGACATTATAATTGTAATTTTGCTAGGATGCAAAATGTCAAGACATGCTAGATGTTCTAAACAACATTGCAAGTATACCTGCTGTATTTTTTCTTCAGCAAGTCATTAAACAAAATTAAGCAAATTAGATATCAGCAAGGAATATGAGGGGCAAAAGGTTAAGGACTACTATGAACTGAACTCTTCTTGACAAAAAAAAATACATCTTACTGGTAAGGAATGATTTCACCACTTCTCAAGTAGGATTGCTGAATTGTTGTCACAAGAAGCCCCTATCCAGTAAGACACTCAAGTCCAAGAGTAATTCTACTACGAAGTCAATAGAAGAACCATTTGCATGTTCTGCACTTTACTGGTCAGAATCAAATCTTACAACCCTAAATATAATGGAATGTAATTTCTTACCACAGACATAAAGACTATGTTTCAATGGTAGTAAATCTCAAGAGCAAAGTAGTATGTGAAGATTTTTATAACAGCAAGGCTCCAAAGGAGCATCTTGCTAGAAATAAAAACAGACCAAGCCAAACCAGGAAAACAACAATCTATCTTTGCTGCATATTATTTCCCTCTTTAATGCTCTCCTAATTCCAATTGTCTCTGATGTCTGTTGGGATTTTCTTTGCAAACTTTTTCCTTGTTGCTTCTCAGGATATGGACTGTCTAAGCTCTGTTTGACAGAAAAATTGATTTATAACTGAAACCAGTAAAGAGTAAAATATTGCTAAATAAAGGAATTTAATGATCACTTACAATGTTAATCCAAACCAGTGATTCACAATTTATGAAACCTTAGTTTGAACACAATTTATATTACTGCATAAAGGACATTTTTATGGAGTGTGTTTTTCAGTATATCACAATGGTGACTAAAGTAACTAACTTCAATTTAACAGAAAACATAAAAAAGAAAATGTATTTTAAATGTTAAATTTATATTTAAAAAATTGGTTCCAATAAATTATTAAAAACAGCTCTTGTTAATTTCCTTTCTTACATTTTCAGTGAACATATAGTAAAATCTAGTCTTACTTTATCATTCCATTAATTATTGAAATACATATATTGAAGCAATAGCCTTTCTTCAAAAAAACATCTCAAGGATGGTGTGCTTTGTAAATTGACAAAGACAGGGAATAAGTTTGACTACTAGAAGGAAAAGTAGCACACAGCATTTAACAGTTGCATTAAATGGTACTTAAGCAAAAATATACTCTTTTAATCAGTAATGCTTTTGGGAGTGGGATTGAGAGTTTCCCTTCTTGGATGGTACATTCAATTTTGCATACACATTTTATTAGACTATGGGGAATGTTGCACAAGAAGTTGCGCCAGCAGACCTGGACGAGAGCACAGACATCCTGACCCTCATCAGCTGCAAACCATGGGACTCAAGAGGAACTAAAGTTAAAACACTGAGATAATCTCCAAGAACTAAAGATATTGAAACAAAGAAGTTACTGAAGACAAAGATGTAATGCTGTACCCAGGACTTTCCCAGGAGATAACAAAATTCTCCAATGTGGACTAAAGGGACAAAAGAATGTGTGTTCAAGGAAAATAGAAAGTAATAATGTAACAGAAAGTGGTAACAGAAAAATCTGTTTATACATCGCGGTACAAATAAATTCATAGAATCATCGAATCATAGAATGGTTTGGGTTGGAAAGGACCTTAAGATCATCTAGTTCCAATCCCCTGCCATGGGCAGGGACACCTCACACTAAACCATATCACCCAAGGCTCTGTCCAGCCTGGCCTTGAACACCGCCAGGGATGGAGCATTTACAGCTTTCCTGGGCAACGCATTCTAGTGCCTCAAGACCCCAACAGTAAAGAATTTCTTCCTTATATCCTATCTAAACTTCCCCTGTTTAAGTTTTAACCCATTACCCCTTGTCCTGGCACTACAGTCTCTAATGAGGAGTCGCTCCCCAGCATACCTATAGCCCCCCTTCAGATACTGGAAGGCTGCTATGAGGTCTCCACGGAGCCTTCTCTTCTCCAGGCTGAACAGCCCCAACTTTCTCAGCCTATCTTCATACGGGAGGTGCTCCAGTCCCCTGATCATCCTCGTGGCCCTCCTCTGGACTTGTTCCAACAGTTCCATGTCCTTTTTATGTTGAGGACACAAGAACTGCACACAATACTCCAAGTGAGGTCTCATGTGAGCAGAGTAAAGGGGCAGGATCACCTCCTTCTACCTGCTGGTCACGCTCCTTTTGATGCAGCCCAGGATACGGTTGGCTTTCTGGGCTGTGAGTGCACACTGAAGCCGGCTCATGTTCATTTTCTCATCAACCAACACCCCCAAGTCCTTCTCCGCAGGGCTGCTCTGAATCTCTTCTCTGCCCAACCTGTAGCTGTGCCTGGGATTGCTCTGACCCAGGTGCAGGACCTTGCACTTGGCATGGTTAAACTTCAGCCCACCTCAAAAGCGTGTCAAGGTCCCTCTGGATGGCATTCCTTCCCTCCAGCGTATCAACCGAACCACACAGCTTGGTGTCATCAGCAAACTTGCTGAGGGCACACTCAATCCCACTGTCCATGTCAGTGACAAAGATGTTGAACAGGACTGGTCCCAACACCAATCCCTAAGGGGCACCACTCGTTATTGGTTTCCAGCTGGACTGAGCCATTGACTCCAACTCTTTGCGTGCGGCCATGCAGTCAGTTCCTTATCCACCAAGTGGTCTGCCTATTAAATTGATGTCTCTCCAAATTGTGTGGGACAAATTGTCCAAGCAAAGGCACGTGGACAATAATGTGATTGGTTGCAAAGGCGCGTGATCAGTAATGTCATCGGCTGGGAAAAGCGTATGATGTTGTGAAAAGTCCCGAAAAAAAACCAACCAATACTAACAATTACTAACTGTTAGGCAGGGGTCTATTAAAAGCCTGTAAGCTTACTTGATAAATGATTTCGGTTGCACCACAACTGGTGTCCGTGCCTCAGTTGCCACATTAGACCTTTTCTGGTGCTATGGAATATTAGGTGCACAAGCACCTATATCCAGTGCAAAGAATTTGCACTGTCCTAGGCATTGGTAACATTCATAATTTACAGCTGTTTAGAATGCAATATTAGTAATATTCTCAAGAAATAAAAATGGATGGAACATTTCAGCTAAAAAATAAAAAAAAAATAAAACCCATGGAGTCCAGAAGATTACATGGCCTTTAATAACTTTAGAAATAACCTAATATTAAACATCTCTCATATATCCAAAATGGTCATGAAAACAGTAATGTAAATTAACAACCATAACTTCCAAAACTATGTTTTTGTAGAAGCACTTTTCTAATAGAACTATCTGAAGGAGTTTTATTTCATACTTTTGTGATCAATCAGAAATACTTAAAAGTTGTATAGAACTGTCTTTGCCAGTACGCTGCTGAAAACACAGCAGCTCCACAGTATATATGCAAAAGCCAGTGTTTTTCAAAAAGTAATGGTGAGGAGAACTGGGGGCATGTCTGAATCCAGCAAGGTACCAACTAACTGATGGAATTATTTCTTTGGTATCAACAAAATTCTCTAAAACTGCTAAAGGATACTGTTGTAACTCATAAATCACTAACCAAAACAGATTCTCAGCTTCCTTATTTGTGAATCCCACTATTTTTTTAAACCAAAGAGGTTCAGATGACTTTGTATAAGCATGAGATAAATATAAAATAATTAGGTGTGAAGCAAGGAACCAATCTAGGGACTCTGAGTTTAATAGAACAATCATCCAGCACAATGATCAGAAATAGGAAAATCATTGAAACCATCAGTCCAGAGCATAACGGCAGCATAAAAGGCAAACAGGGAAGAGGATTGTTAGGTAATGCACAGAATATAAAGCAGCAGAGGTTTTTATAGCATACGTTTACTTTGGCATAATTGGAAGCAGTATTAAACTGCATAGGTGGCAGATAACTGTGAACAGTCTAAAAGATTTTGTCAGAGAAAGTGGAAAAGAATAACATCATTTTGGGTAAAGACATCTTTTCCATTTTCACAGTGCCTCATAAAATAAAATCCTGGACTGCAATGCTCTACTGTCTCAGAAATTATTACAGTGACTAAAGTCAAAGAGCTTACTGAAATAAAAAATAAAATTGAAGAGCACAATGACAGAAAATGTTTGGTTTTTTTGTTTTTGTCTTTATAATATTATACATGTGTTTAAAGACTGCAGGATCACACAGACTACATTGCAAAATCACTGTTCTGGGCAAGTCAGTGAGCTTTTTGCCAACAATTCACATCAAGACTTTGGTCCAATGAGGCCAGAACTATACTGGTAGAAACCTCTGAACAACCAACACCAATTAAATTACATTAGAAAAGATGTTTTTCCAGGTATTTCTGACCATCACTGAAGTTATTTCAAGTTCATATCAGTAAGGTCAACTTTTCCTATCCAAGAACAAGAATGAAGCGGACATTCAGAAGTAATACTGTATAATGTGAAGGTGCTTGATTTTATATCAATTTAACTAAGAAAAGGAGACAACTAGGATTTATGGGTCAGAGAATATGAAACAGACCTTTTTATCTTCACTGCTAACTTGGGGTTTTCAGAAAATCCTAGCTCTGGAAACATTTTCTATTTGCAGGGTGCTCCTCACAGAAGGGCAAATCCAGCTGAGAAGGGTCTGCTGAATCCAGGTTCTCTTACAGCTTTCCAGCATACTGTCTAATATAACACACTGCTTCATGTAAATTTTCCTTTGAGACTTCTCACATTATCTAGTCACATTCATCACTGCACTGCCCTGGGTGTCTAAGCATTGTCCTTAGGTAGCACATTCCATCAGATGTGTTTGCAGTTACTATAGTTATTAAAGCCCTAAAATTTTGATACATCATGTACTTTTTTTTCTGCAAATTTTTTTTTAAACAGGTCTTCCCAAAAGGAAATGTACTATTTTCCTCTGAAATAGAGAAATGCTAATATTTGGTATTAACTCCACCAATACAAAGAAACCCAACAAACAAGTATAAAGAATATAACTAAAAAACCTTTAACCTTATATTGTCTTTATGTTTTATCCTTAAAAAGAAGATTGAACTAATCCTCAAGTAATAATGAACCAAATCATATACCAAGATACAAACTTCAAGAAAATTCCATGAATTCAACCTCTGAAACTCATGTGTCAGGTACGCACGGTTCCAGTTAATAACATTGATTAAAAGAAACCAGAAGTTTCTAAGCTTTATCACTGGGACTGTAAAAGTGCTTAATACTTAAATATGTGTCGTGGGTTAAACCCAGTCAGCCATACAGTTTCTATTCCCATCCCCCCCCTCTTTTTTTCCTTCCCCCCCCCCCCTCCCCACCGGAGGAATGGGGAGGAGGCTCAAAAGAATGTAACTCCCGCGGGTTGAGATAAGAACAGTTTAGTAACTAAGGTATAACACAAATCACTACTGCTACCAACAATAATAATAATGATAAAGGAAATAACAAGGGAAGAGAATACGATACCACTCGCCGAAACGAACCTGACCAAGAAGAAAGAGTGCTCTTCCGGGTAACTCGCAGTTACCTCTCTGGACATGATGTGCTGTGGTATGGAATACCTCTTTGGCTAGCTTGGGTCAGGTGTCCTGTCTCTGCTTCCTCCGGGCCTCCCCTCCTCCCTGGCAGAGCATGAGGCTCACAAAGTCCTTGGTCAGAGTAAACATTACTGAGCAACAACTGAAAACATCAGTGTTATCAGCTCTGTTCCCAGGCTGAAAGTCAAAACAAACACAGCACTGCACCAGCTACTAAGGAGAAAAATGACTGCTACTGCTAAATCCAGGACAATATGCCAGATCAATAAGCTTTCCAAAGAAGAAATTAGGTCAATTCAATTATGTGCTTTTTAAGAAATAATAACATTAATAATAGAGATAAATCCTACTAGAAGGAGGTTTTTAGACTTCTTCATTTATTTGTGCATTGGTTTTTTTATACCTTGAAAGTACGCATGTCTGTAAAAAGTATTAAAACTCGTAGACAGAATTTTTCATTTTTTTCAAATGTTTTTGTACTTACAGTCTATGAAATCTCCATAAAAATATAGAATAAGAACATACATTTGTTTAAAATTTGGCTTCTTTTTGGACAATTTTGAAGAATGCTTTAAGTTTATCAAATATGACAAATTTTGTGATTCTAATTCTCAGAAATAACACTAGAAATCCATGGAAAACTTTTGGGAAATGGCTTATGCTAGATATATTCTACTCAGATCTTACATCAGAGAAAATAGGAAAAATATTTCTAAACACTTGTTTAACCTTTCAAAGATAAAAAAATCCCCAACAAATTATAGTGCCCTTAAAATAAAATATATACGTTATGATAAGCCTTTGCATGAAAACATTTGTTGAGTGTGTACCAGTGCTTAGGGTTTTCTTCTGTGTAAAGTTAAATAGGTACAGCCCAGAATTTCATTCAAATATTTAAAAAATGGAAATGTACATTGAAGGGTGAATAATGTTCCTGACCTAGAAATACCAAGTCATCTGCAGTTCACTATGAATAAAGACCGCTGCAAAAACTGTTATTCAAATGAGGAACAGAAGAAGAAAGCATCTGAATATAAACTTAGCAAAAATGTTCTCAAGTCTTATTTTGGGGTTTGTTATCTGTCTGGGTTTTGCTGATGTTGGGGTTTCATGTGTTTGGTTTTCTAGCAGCCCATTATCTGGTTAGGTTTGTTCTTGTTCTGTGTAGTTACTCAGTATTGGTGAGGGACAGAGAGTAATGTAGCTCAAGCAGAAGGCAAAACATCATCTCCAACCATTGGATTTGCTTTTTGTTTATTACAACTCCAGGGTTCCCGCCACCTTCAAGAATATGAAGTAGTTGAAATAAGAAAATTGTCCATAATTATATAATCCACAACACCGAAAGCAGAACTACAGACATTTAGTGGCAAACAATCAGTTATACATCCTTTGCTGTATGTCACCAAAGCTAGGTGTTTCATTTACTCTGTTCTGCTGTAAGTTTTGATTGCTGTATCAAGTATCTATTTTTCTTTTTTTCTGCTTTGTTCATTTGAGGGGCTCTGGCAAGAATGGTGACGCTGAAAATAGGAGGAGAGGGATGCTGTCAGCTTCTGCTGATCTGGGCTACTTCTGAGCATTGGAGTTGACTACTAGTTTAAGCAGAATGGATAGAGCACAGTTTAATATTCAGTACCCTGGGTGGAAGTTGGAAAACGTTTTGACTCCTTCCCCCCATACCTCTTGAAAGGATTTCTTAAGACCTTTCAACTTGTTGAAAGGTCTTAAGAAATGGCATTCACAAATTTGAGCATAGTAATAAATAATATCCTGCCACTCAAGCAGTTCAGTAAAACAGTTTAGCAGGCAGACCAATGGAGTTAAACTGCATTAACAATTAAATGATATTTCATTTGACTCCTATGGGCTAGATGTCAATTTTTAGACATATATAACTGGAAAGAAACCTCCACACACACCAAAACAACATTTTCATACTAACCAAAGTGTTATCTAGATTTACACTGTGAAAATTATTGACTGGAACAGTTTTGTAAATAGGAAAGTGATGAATTTATGGCAAAGATCAGAAAGCATATTTCATCTAAAAAATTGGTGAAATTTATTCCATCAGAATAGTAAAATTCTTACTTCTATGGAGCGCATCTCACAGTAAGATTTAAAAAAGATCTAAGTGCTTGACTTTTTTTAATAAGTAGACTATTTCAAATGAGCACATCTGGTTTATGTTCCTAAACCTCTGGCCTTTAAAAAGTTCTGTTCCCAATTCACACAAAATACCATTCAGGATTGCTTGACATGGTGACCTTCCCTGTAGGTGGCTGGCTGAATAAACCGATTAAACAGATTCTGGAATTTAGCATATATACAGCAAGTTAACACTTGTGTCCTGGAAACACTGGTAAACGTACTTGCTGTTCCTTTATGTTTTCTACTATAGGTATGGAATTGTACTGAGATTTAAAAAATCCACTTACAGAGCATTTATTAATTTTAATGTCCCATTTTCCTCAGTCATAAAAGCAACATAAATAAAAAATCAAGTAATTACAACATTAAATGTCATTATGGTTTCTCACTGATTGAGGCACTGAAGAGGTGGACAGGTTAGGTACATAAATTCAAATGATCAGGAAATATTTAACAGACTCTTTTGTACTAGGTAAAGTTAAAGCATAAAATGTGTATGGGCTGGGAATCTTTCATTTTTTTTACCATAACACTTACTTACATTCTTTGTTATTTCTGTAGAGTGTAATTCTTTCTGACTTTGCCTTCCATTTGCCTTGAGGACAAGCCAGTTTAAAACTGTTCAGCACACTGCACCATGCATAACAGGTAATCTGTCTAATTAAGGCCTGTAAGGATGTTCAAAGTAAAATATTGAAGAGCTTCCATAACCTCACTTTCACCCTCCCTGTGTACCACAGCTTCTGAGACTTAGAGATACCCTAGCCATTAACTCAAGTGTTTACACTCTAAGCTCAAATTCTACTTTGCCAGAATGGTTCATTTCACATTTTACAAGTCTGTTTTCTCATTTACAGACAGAAAGCAATTTATCAAATTTTTATATTACATTTCTCAGCTTGTTCCAATATTGGATGATATAATATATGCCTGGAAATTCAAAATGCAAAAGCACACTGTGACTTTATCAAGGGACCTAATAAGATTTATATGCACATTCTTTTTTTGTGTGTTCATTTGGTGCATTTCAATGAATTATTAATTATGACTAACAATAAAATATTATTTTGCTCTGATGCACAGGAAAAGGAAAGATACCCAAGAGAATTCCATCTGACAGCTCAAAGCAGACATGGCCAAAGTATGCTCACAAGTTTCTCATCAAGTATCGCATGACATGCATCTTCCCATCAAATGAACCAGACTGACTGAGCCTTTCTGAAGATACAGATGTAATCTTTGGGGAGGTAAATTCAAGATTTATTACATATTAGGAGGCATTTATTTGATTTTTTTATAAACATCCAAAGCTACAACAGTGAACATCAAAGATTTCATTTGATTTTCCAAACCTATTTTTAAATGTTGACATATGGGATGGAAATGTATGGTAGGATGCATGTTCTGAAGCTGACAGAAGTCAGATTCAAAGCTGCATGTAATAGCTTTTTTACTTAGGAGATTTAAATCATACTTAAACTCAGCATTATATAACTGCTACAAATATGTTATTATCTGCTAGGAAATTTTTTTCATTTTACTTTTATTACACTTTCTAACCGACCTTAATTTAAGCTTTCAGACTATTTTAGGTACATATGCCACACCTTTTTGTCATTTCAGTTGCACATCTCGTTTTCTAACATAATGAAAAAATACAGTCCTTCATATATTTCATCTATATTGTATTAGCATTCTTTATGCCTTACTTACTAATGAATATCATAAAAAAAAATCTACAAGCTTCTTTACTTTCAAGGTCATGGTAAGAATTGTTTTTGAAACTGCAATGAACAAATGTTAAAAACAAATGAATTTTCTCTCCCTTACAGCTATCTAGAGAGTCAAAGAACATCTCGTAAAATATCCAGAGAAAATGTCAAGTTAAAACACTTTGGGTCTAAGAGCCATAAAGCAGGACTAAAATATTCAGATTTTCTTTTAAATAGGATATTCAAATTTGTTTAGATCTCTTGTCATGCTATAAACAAGAAATTTACAAAAGATAATATAGTGCTCCACACATTAAGCTGCACCTTCAGTAAGACTATTTTTCTCTATAAAGTCGTCAACTTAACTTGAAGCTTATCAGAATTCTATTCAATGTGCTAAACAGACCCAGTTGAAGAATATAGCATGCATTTTACCAATTCCTGAAAAATCATCTTTTATCATATAAGGAATGAAATATTTCATGCATATAAAGGATTACTAAGAATGATAAGAAATCTGCTTTGAAAACAAAGTACTAAAAGCAAGCTTACTGCTTATTTGAAGGAAAAGTGAGTGCTAATGGATTTTGGCAGGCTGATCATGCCCATTAACATCATGCATACCAAGTTCTTTTTCACACCACACTGTCCCCAAGGGATCATCAACCTATAGTTTAAAAGCCCTGAACTTTGACCTCTCTATACTTAACTATCTGTCAACTGATTGCTAGCTAAGCTACCAATAGACATGAGATCCCTCCCCTGTTTATATTAATTACAAAGATTGTTTTTAGGTAAGGCCAGTTCACAGCATACATCCTCTAAGTTTTGAAGCTTCCCTCAAAATTCTTTTTCAGCTGCAGAAATAAAACAAAATATTTCTTCTGGAGAGCAGGAAGCAAAGTCTTGCCAAGCAGTCCAAGTACCTCACAGTTGGCTGCTCCTTCCACAAAACAGCAAAGCTCAAGCGCATCTGGGACTGCTGAGTACCAACACCCTTTTTGGTGTCAGGGAGTTGTTACAAGGTTTCCTGTGTGGCAGGAGAGCATGCCTCTACCTAAGTGCCATTTATTCCTTTTTCTACTTCAGAGACTGAATCAGCAGCAACATGGAAGCCAAGCTCCCATGCTCACTGCATCTCCTGTGCTTAGAAATCCGCTTTGGTGGCCCTCTGCAGTGTTTGGCTTCTCTTCTGGTGGGTGCAAAAAGGTCAGTTAGTGAAGTACCCTGAAAGAAGTAGACCCATGCCTCTGTTCTGTCCTTCATTTAAGTGATGGGAAAGTAATAATTACATCAGAAACAAGTAGGACGTTAGGCAGGACAAGTTTCTCAGCATCATTTTCACATGCCTCTACTGAGTCAGGAACAATCTGCTTGATTCTTTGTGAGATTAGATAGGTTTCCAACTTCTTTGAGATTTGAAAAAAAAGAAGACAGTTACTATACTGGGCACTGTCAATATATGCAGAACCTGCCCATGATAAAAGGGGTAGGCTCAAAAAAGAAGCATAAAACTTTATCACTGTTATCTTTTCAGAAGCCATACTCAGCTTTTCCACACTCCAATTTTCAGAAGCTTGACAGTTTACTATGTTTTTTCTTCCTTTCCAGGAAGAAAATGCTCAGAAGAAATGACCTCTTATTATGGTAAATTGCGATCTAGTGACTAATGGCTAATTGTTACAGCAATTCTTGACCTGATCTGTAGGGCTGGAAACAAAATCTCAGTCTCTGGAGTGTAACCAGATATAACAACCAGACCCTGAGTTTATACAGGCAGTGTATTAACAACTGAGCAACTTCAAAATTTTTACCTTAATGAGCAGTCTCAGATCTAATAAATTCCAATGCTAAAACTAGGTGAACACACTTGTTTTCATTTGAACTGACAGAACTGAAAATAAGACATTTCTATTAGTTTATTCAGGGTAAAGAATAGCATTAGAAAAATAGAGGAAACCTTCTCACTGGTGTGTTTTTTCAACAGCTTCAAGCTGTTAACAGTTACATTGTCCCCAGGTATGGGGTGGTGCATGTTATGGCTAAATGATTAGCTTAGAGGCTCTTGACATACAGACTTTTTTTGTTCCCCAGTATCAGCTGTGAAAATGTATTTCCAAGCAATTAAACCTCATCTCCTGCTGGCTTGGGAGCCAGGAACCTTCAAATTTCAATTCAAATTCTTCAACACCTACTACTGCTGAAAAATAATATATAACTCAAGTTAGTTAGAGTCACAAAGAAATCTATTGATATATGTTTGAGTATCTTTTAAAGAGGAAAATGAAAGGCCTGGGAAGAAAAGTTGCTAACATTGTAGGTAAAGCAGATGACAAAAAGCATTCGCTTTTATTTTTGTGGGTTTGGAAGTTGCAGCACACATACGCATCAGAATACACAACAGAAAAAGGGGTGTGCAGTACAGAACAGTAGGAAGACAGAATTAATTTTTGACTCTTTCTTCCTTCCCCCCCGCCCTAAAGAAGACTTTCTGACTGTTGCATTTTTAAAGGTAGAGGGGACCTCCATTTGCAAATGCTTGGTTTGTAGCTCAGAGACAACCTTGCAGTATTAACCACAAGGTTATTTTATGGCACAGATTGTCTAACAGTGACCTATGTGGCAACTTGGTTTTTCTGTGGAGGTGAGACTGTCAGAGAGCTGAAAGGGAGGAAAAGACACACATCGATTTCAACAAAGATTGCCAGCTCCTCTATACAGATGCTGGAGGGCTGAATGTTCAAGTTCATTTCTAAATCTTAACTAAAGCTCATTAATGGCCCATTGCAAAGATCCAGCTTGTAGGAACACTAAAGAGAATAAGGATATATTAGGAGATTTCTCTATATTACTTGCTCTGTCTGCTACTGGATCTTTTAAATGATAAGTGTTTTAATTCTAGCATGTGTTTCTTCTGTATTTCGAAGTGTTTTATATTAGAGATATAAATAAATGGAAGAAAGAGAGAAAAAAAAAACAAACAAAAAATCTTGGTTACATTGGTTCTACATACTAAGAGAAAAAAAAACACAACAAAAACCAAACAAAAGCTTTCCATCATATGCTGTCACAGCAAGGATAAATGTTTGCTTCAGGCAGATGCAGCTGCTGTCTGCAATAGTCTCTTTATTGTTGCTTTCAACGTGTAGTTATAGTTTTCAGCTTGCATAAAGCATAATCAGTCATGCTGACCAATATTTAGCCTGAATGTGATATAATTTAGGGAAGTTTGATGTGGAAAAGTTTAATAATTTATGTGTTAAGGTACAAGCTACTTGAATGAAGGATATATAATAAAAAAGAGCTAATGTAGTTCATGCATACTTTGTAAGGACCTGGCTTGAACCAGAAGAGTTGTGACTTCTCGGGAGGACATTCTGGAGAGCATAAAGGACCAAGGACAATGTCCCCTCTCCATGATTTGTCCGTTTGAGTCGGGGGAAGGCAACTTTGTGATTCTACCCCAAGGTCTCTAACATTAGCAAAAATTACTGGATATTTGCTGCTTCCCAGCATGAAACATTTGTATTTTTGATTCTGGTGGATGTACCAAAAGCCACTAATTACCTAATAGCTAATATTACAGTGCTTCATTGACACAATGAAGGAGCAATGAAAGATAATGTTGGCTTAAGAAACAGCCTGAGTCGTTGGGGGACAAAAGCAACCACCCAGTTGGGTACTCATCATATTACTGCTGGATTTTTGGATTTATTGTCATGAAGTGGTATGCTTCCTAGATGTCTTTTTGTCAACAGTAGTAATCTTTCTTGCCAGATTCATCAGCAAGGCTTAGTAATATGAAGTAAAAACCTTTCAATTAATTAACATTTCTGCTCTCATTCAAATCACCTCGGACTTCCTACATGGAACTGATATCAGGCTTTAATTGCAATTAGCATATTAGTACCCCCCCCAGTGTTCTTAAACTGCAATAATTTCCATACTTTTATCATACTAATAAGCTAGCCAATGGCTTCCTGCAATATAATTGAATTGAATATTTCTAGTTAAGGTTTTACATTGTTTCTAAAAGGTGTAACTTGACAATATGTTAATCACATACTAGTGGAAGAATGATATTTTACTCCTTCAGACTCTCTATTTTAATACTTTATCTGATTTCCACAGATGTGAAAAGTAAGAATTAATTAGAATTTGGTGAACACAGCAAACATTTCTATGAATATTCTTTTGATTTTAAAGGAATTAGTTTAAATTGTGTACACACTGCTGCTGTGATTACTTTCCACAAATATTCTGGTCAATGAATTTGTGGAAAAGAACATACAGCAAATGAGGTACTTATATATCCCTATTGTACAAATCATTTTTAATTTGAAGTGTAAGTATTTGACTCTAAAGTTTCATAGATAAAGTTATCTAACCATGGAATATGAACATACTTCATGACCTTCATGACAAGTCTCATTGTAGTAGATGCATGCTGGCTGTTCTCAGTCAACCTTTTGTGAAAGCAGATTACACTCTTCGATACTTACTGTTTTGGGGTTTTTTTTGATTCTTATCCTGTGAGTTACAGGCATTAAAAATCCACAGAATTTTCTTTGGGTCGCCAGGAAAACAAAAGAATGATTAGAAAAATAAAAGAATGATTAGAACAAAAAATATTAGAATGATTAGAAAACAAAAGAATTATTAGTATTACCTGGCTGTTGTTTACACACTGACCAGAAGCTTCTCTAATCAAACAAACTGGTAGCTTTCAAGTGAGGTAGAGTTTCTGCCTCCAACAAGATCTCCCAAGTACAACTGCCAGGATGAAATGGGCAGCTGACCTTTCTTGCCACTGCTTAATTCTGTTTTTTTTAATAAGACTTATGGAATACAGTATTCAGGTGACACAGTGAAAACATATGAATTACATGATTCTACCATCTGTCATCATAACACATCAACAATTGATCAGTTCTCAATAACCACAATGAACTTCAGGCAAACAAGCTAATTAATTTTCTTCAGGTATGTTTCTTTAGTTGGAATGGAAGGATTTCTCACTGCTGGTGGCCAATCTTTCACAGCCTTTGCAATTCTTTTTGGCTAGCTCCATATCGTTTTGACGATTCTTAAGCCAGACTCTGCTGCCTGTCTTTATAATGTGATCTGTTCGTCATGATGCCTATGGCCTTGAGGAGACCATCCCACCCAATGCTTCCTACATTCCTCAGGAATTTGCCCTGTTTTTATTTCAGCCATTTGTGTTTCTTTTCCTTTTTTTGAGCTTTCTGATCCTTAAACATTCTCTTTCCAGGATCTCTGTTTATGACTTTTCCCCTGGCCAAATTAAGTATTTTTTGCAGGTGTATGTTTACATAGATTTTCTGTTTAAACAAAGGAGTTTTAATGCTATACAGAAAAAACTTTAGATTAGTGGTAAATATAGATAATTTAGACTTGTAGCCAAGGTAGTTCTCTTGGTTGAATGTTACAGAGATCATGCCAAGCTTTCACTTGTCTAGCTTTCAGGTGACTCATGTTTTGCTAAAAATACTGCCAAAATGCATGAAATATCAAACATTTTTGATAACTATTCCAAACTCTGTAGCTGGAATGATTGATGATATACAATCAATGGGCCAGAATTTTCTAAAATTGACTCTCTTATGTATCTCTGAGACAGTCATAGGGACAATTTATCAACAGAAAATAAACAAGATTCAATAGGGAGATAATGCATTCAGGTTTGATTAAAGAAAGCCCAGTACAGACTAGCAGCTTTATAGTTTGACTATAATGTGATTTATTCTTTTGTCTGGATGCAAGAGAAATGGGAAAAGGATAGAGAATAAGAAATATTCACAGGGAAAATCTTGAGAAATAATTATTTTAATTACATTTAATTATGACTGTAGAAATACATTTAAAAATTGAAATTTTTAAATATAGGATGAGATAAGACGCATTAATCTAATTGTTGAAGAAGACTGATAGTCTGGAAATACATAGTTACTGAGAGGAAAGTGAATTGGGTTAAATCTTCTCCAGCCAATTAGGTCCATGGCTTTCCTTCATGTTGCTTTGTAAGAAAAAAAAAAAAAAATCATAGCTAATTTTTGTGACTAATATTTAATGCCTAAATCTTGCACAGGTATCATGGTGCATGTAGTGATCCATAAAATAGAAGGTAGCACAGAGGCAGATATTCAGATTTACACTGTCAGCAGGAATCTAAATAGTCACAGTACTTTTGGCTTTACCTATACACTCCTTTATGGGTCACTGAAAACATAAGTCAAGTACAGCCTATTGTAGCATTTCAACTAGATGAAAATGAAGGATGTGTTTTGAATGTAGGAGCTTGATTACCTATCCACATTCCCTCCTCAGTCTAGTGATGTGGTCTTCGCAAACGAAAATGTGAATTTTTGTAATCAGTCCTCAGTATCCATTCAAAGTTATGATGGATGAAGACAAGCAGATTCATAATTATTTCAAAGATGAATTATGGCATTGTAAGTTTGTGGTCTGTGACCCATACTGAATGCTGCCTACTCTTTGAAAAGTCATGTAAAGGAAAAGGTTTTCATCAGCAAATATTACACTGAGCAGAGCATTTTTCTTTGACTTGACAGAGAATACAGCACTGAGAGCATCTTCATGTGAAGTAACTTATTCTAATTCAAAAATAGAACAAGCAACCTTAACTTCAGCTATACTCTGTGCATGTCGGGAGCTACTGCAGATTATCAAATATGCTATAAATTCACATTTCCTTGAACCAGCTGCACTCTGACTATGGCATGCAGACAAGCCTTGATACATTACTATGTATGATGTAAGGACCAAGCAAATCTTTACAGATTCTTTAAGGCTTTCTTGCCTTTTTATCATGGTACAGATAACAATGATGGCTTAATCATTCTTAACTCCTTGATATTTATTACAGGAATATTAATTCTGATAGACTCATTTAGTGTTAATACGGCTGCAATAGAACTTTAGTAGAATTCCCACTGAAATTCAGAATTAATTATCTGGCTCATTACTTTGAAGCTACTACTCGGGTATGTAGGACCTGTTTTTATTGCTCTTAACTGAACAAAACTTAATGGACTTTCATAGGGTAAACAGGGTAGATACTGTGTGCATACTGGCCTCACTTAGGGCTGAAAGTGGCAGAAAGTGACCCAATGAGCACTAGGAAAGTGAGTTCTAAGACAATTAGAAATGACTCCAGTTTCTCATGTCAGCTCCCAAAAGAATGTACCTACCTTTCAGATGCTATAGTCATGTGTAACTACATTAAAGAGGAAGGAGAGAAGTACAGACAAAGTGAAGTTAATTTAACTAATAGTGGAAGATTATTAATTGAGGTGCTGTGGTCCTTTTTTTTGCAAACAGAAAACTTGATTGCACTTAAAATTCCACTAGAGCCAAAAAGATGCAAAATTATTGAATAAAATGTTACCAATCAGTTCTTCAAATCTCCATGGGGGAAAAAAAAAGTCTAAAGACCACAACAAGTGACCTACTTATTCAGAGACTGTTTGCTGACCTTCTTAACAGACTGGAAACTAGCAGATATTGATTACTGCTTTAAGAAAAATGCCTTAAAAATCTTTTTTGTATATAAAACTTTTGTTGTCTCGATCTGCATTTAAAATGTTATGAATAGATATTGTCTTGCTTTGGAATATGATTTTCTTATTGCATTATTATGACAAAGCATTTTAGCTTCTTAACAGAGTTATTTTAATCTGCATTTATAGTGCCAAGGTCTGTCTATTATTTCATAAAATAAGCAGGGTTATAAGTTACTTACTTAGTCATATTACCAGGATCCGTACCACATCATAGATCTTTATAAGGAGGTTTGAGCTGATAAGTTATTTGGGGGTCTGTGTATAACAGAGTGTGATTTCTTTTTCTTACTGTGACCTTTTTGCAGGCAGTAACTCATTCTCTGAGTCAGTATACTGAATCAAGAAAACCTCTTTTTTCTTAAATTTGGGACAATATTAAGGTCCCTATTTTACTAGCCACTGACAAGTGCATTTTAGATGTAGTTAACTGAACTAAAGGAAAATGAAGAGGGATTTTTTTTAAGTATATTTTGAAATATGAGACGATTATTCCTGTGTCCTGCAAAGAATGTAGACTATTCTTGTGATTTCTAAGAAGTCAAATTGTATTTGCTGATGTAACTAAATTTTCATAGCAACGGAAGGATCTCATCCTGCAGCTGCTTCAGCGAAGAAAATTTTCAGCTTTTAAAAAATCAGTGTGGTTCTCAATATAAGAGACTGGAGAACCAGCTGGAAATTGAAGAAGAATAGGATGAAATTTAGCAAAACCCAGGCGAAGCACTGAGATTCCATTAGCTAGCTTAAATATTTGGGGTTTAAATATGTCTTCCAAAATTAAAATAATTATCCAGCTGAAGTCCAACTTTCACTCAAAAAAAAGTCTGAATTAAGAATTTCAGAGGAGACTTAAAATTTACACTCATATATCCATAGAGTGGAGATTTAGACAGTAAACTGAAGAGCAGGGGTTAGGTTTTTGTTTTGCAACAAAACTGAAGAAAATCTCACTGTGATAAGAGTGTATCTCCTTCTTGAAATTAATCTTTGTTGATACTGAAAAGATTTTCTCATAAACAGCAAAACCATTCTGTGTTTGCTCATTCTGGTGTAATAGAGGTATGATTTTATCAATAATTAATCAAAACCTAAAAGTAAAACATCTGTGTGTTACCAAAATGGTTGCTCAGATGTCCTGCAAAGAGTGTAAACTGATTGTCTGTTGGATAATCTATGCTTCCAGGTTAGATTTCCTCAAAAAGTATGCATTAGTAACAGTTCCATCATAACAGTAAAAGCACCGTGGTTCATTACTATACTTCTCCCACTTCTGTCTATGCACAGTTTACAATTTTAAAATAATTTTAGAACTGCTGAATTAGCGAGTACATCACTGTATGGGAAGTCTGTAAGGGTTATTTATGTAATCTCCCTGACTAAAGATGATGAAGGATTATTAAACTCTGATGAACATTACTCAGGTGCATCTCAAAGAACAGGATATTCACATGATGTTGAAAAGTGAAATAATCCTAAACAGAAAAACACACCAACCAAATAACCAAAAATAATTTGTGAATGCCAGAACTTCAAAGTGGGATAATAAAGTTTCAGAGCAATTGACAGAGGCAGTGGAAGCCATCAAGTGGGTCAGTACTCCTACTAGGACAGGGAGACCCTCTGAGATTGTGTGAACATCTTGAGAAAGAAAATGCAAATTGGCATTTATATTTAAATTGCAAAAGTCATTTATGAAGTGTCTGGGGGGGGACATGGAATGTTACCAATCCATATTATAATGAGCTGGTCTGGACAGATTTCCAGTGAAGCTGTAGTAATGCAGGACTGAGGAACTGACACTACTGTTCAGGTGGAGGGAAAGAAAAAGTAGGTGTAGCTCACTGTCTGACTCAGTTTCCCTGTCTGTGAGACAGGTTCTAATAATTTCAGCTGTCTGAAAAAACTTTGAAATATATGAACAAAGATCACTATCAAAAAGCTAAATATTGTTAATAACTATGACCTCAGCTAAAAATTATTTTGGGTATAATAATTTATTCTAAACTTAATACACAAAACGTTTATTTCAATATCAATAGCCCAAACATGCCATCCTGTATTCATAAATCAAGTACTGTGTTTAGGTTTTCTGAAAGCTCTACTTAAGCGAGGACAGAGTTTGTGTGCTTTGCAGATGTATACGATCATAATATTTACTGAGGATAGAAGCTTGGCTTTGATTCTCTGCATTAACTTTATCAATTCAAGATAAAAAATGACTGAATGCAACTGAAAGCTCTGCTAGGAAGGCGCTGTTGGGTGTATGTCTTTTCACTGACCTCATAAACAAATCAGCATTTCTCCCTGGTTTAAGCATTCTCTGAGGCTGGTAATCATCACTAAAGAAATGTACTTTTATTCCCTGCTTAGACAATTCACAAATTAAGGCAAAGCTGATTCTCACACCATTAATGGATACAAAAGCAGTTTCCAGAATATATTTTCATTACCTGAGTGCCACATCATCCTGTGTGGCAATTTAATCCACCCACCTGTACCAGTGGGAATGTGCTTGTTTGTTAGTTAATATAGATTAGATCTACTGCTTTCTGAGGAAAGGTACAGAACTCTTCCCTCTTCCTTTTTAAGAGTCCCAGAGAGATCTATGCTGGAGATACTTATCAGCTGGGACAGTGCTGACAGATGCAGAGCAGCAAGAAGCTCTGGAGGCAGCACAAAGACCTGAGCACGTGATGCTGGAATTGTCAGATACATGGAGAGTGAATTTACTGTAGAGTGTCTGAGTGTTACTAGTCTCCTCTCTGTGCCATCACCAGAGTGACATGGAGTAAACTCCATGAAGAAAACCTCTTGTTTTTTTTTTCTCCTCTTGAGGTTTCCTTGGCCTATGCTTCAGGTTTCTGGGCATCAGGCAGTCTCCCCAGCATTGTTCAAATTAATTTTATGTCTTGTTCTTTTTAAAAGTCATAAAAGCAGAGAAGCTATCCTTGAGATTGCTCAGATTCTAAATAGACCTACTCTTTTCAATAATCAATTAGGATACAAGACATAACAGGAAGGAGTTAAGCAAATTAAAAGTATTCCCAAGATTTTACTTCTGTTCAACTATAATTATAATCAAACAATAGTGCAAAAATAGTTTGGGAATATCACACAATGTAGCTCTGAAAAACCCCAAGAGGGAGTTATAAATGCTTCCAGCAAACAAAATAAAAAGAAACATTAGTCAGTCGCAAGCCTCATTTCCTCAATGATGGGAAGCAACAATGCCATAAATCACTAGTTACCTTAAGTCATACCATCTTTTGTGCCATGGGCCTTTTGATAATCTTTACATTTGCCATCATGGGAATATCTGTTGAATATACATTTACTAGACTGAACACACTATTTCAGTACAGCAGGCATTTTTGTAAACAGCACTGAAAAATGACCTACACATATGAAGGACTCTCAGCTAACTATCACTTATTTTCAGATTTTTAGAATAATTCTTTAATAAAAGTTGTGAGATCCTAATAAAGAGAACAAGGTATTCATAAAAATGATGCAAAATTCAATTCAATGCTTTGAACTTGAAATACACCTGATGATTGTATAACTTGTGGTATTTTATTCTGGAACTGACAAAAATAAAGAACACTGACCATGTGTCTTGGACAGGCATAGTCTCACTTTGCACAGCACTGAAGTACTTTGATCAGAAAACACGAGAAGGGTGTAACTGCAGCCAGGAATACTGTTTGCAAGTCTTGTGGTCAAGTTATTTCATTCTGGCACTAATATACCTCTTAATAGTGCTTCAGTCTAAGCATAAATATCCACAACTGTGTGTGCTTTCTTATGTCTCACAGAACCTGCCCAATGTGGGTGAGTTTTTCTAAGGTGTTTTTTTTGAAGGAAAACCAACTACAACAGCAATGTCAGGTTTATGTGAATAAGGACTTCTGAACTGGAGTCATAGTAATAATTACTAGCAATTTTTATAGATTTATTTTATGCCAAATATTTCACATTTATATTTTATGCCCATTTACCAATAGAAACAGAGTAATACCTAGGGTGGAAAAACTGTTATTCTATGGAAAACAGCTTTCATTGCTGTGTGAAAAACAGAAAGGTAGAAACTAGAATGAGAAAATATTTGGCACTCTCCGAGGCCGGTGCTTAAAATGTGATTATCCATCATTTTTGCAAGTGATGGGGATGGGAATTTCTCACGATTTGACTCCAGGGTTAGTGTATTAACTGATTGCTGCTATTGGGTGGAGTCTGGGGAAGCAGAGGAATGGGTGACATGTCCTGAGGGGTTCCCTGCACACCCATACTCCTCAACACGATGCAGCAACAGCCTGTTTCCCACCACATGGGGAGGAACTGCCTGGAGAAAAAACCACTGTCCTCAATATATTTGAGGCACTTGGAGGGACTGGTTAGTGGACCAGCCCCAGACACTCAGGGTCAGCTCAACTTACCTTCCTATGGATTATTAGACCAACAGCTGAGTCTTTGCCCAGTCTTAAAAATTAGGAGATATTAATCAGAAGGTATATAGTTATGGACATCATGAAATAAACTATTTGTATAGATACTGCTAATGAATAAATGAATAAATTTGGAGATTAAGATCAGCTCAGATAAATCCTCTCTCTAAGTAGCTTTTGGGAAGTGATTGATTTTCCTCTTAAATTTTTCACCCAGAGCTGTGTGACTCACAGAGCAGAAAAAAGTAGGAGAAAAAAATGAGGTCTTTTTCATTTGGAGGATATTGCAGAGCATGTTTTTGGGGAGTCATCTAGCATTTATTCAGTCCAATCTTTCAAGTGTCATTCTTTAGTGTGTTGGAGAAGTTATGTGATATTTTGGGTCCAAAATTGTGCCACAGATGAGAAGGATCATCATTATAGGTGCTTGTATAATTATTATTGCTGAAGTATGCAAATTTTATGGAAAGAGTTGTAATTAGCAAGCAAATGTTTCTTTACTTACACACTGAAACTCATGAGCTGAACTATATCTAAATCAGAAATTTGCCAAAATTTCAGTGTAATAAAGCAACTGATTTTTTTTTCCTTTTTTTTAGTTAACACTGAGAAGCAAGTATGTCATTTTTATATAAATGGATTATGTTTAAAGGATTAGGATGAAAAGACATTGAAAAACCAAACAGAACTAAAGTAAAACATTAATGAACATGAAAAAAACTCTTCATAATGCCAGTGTTCATGATTTGATAGAAAGTGGATAAAATCTATCAGAGATTAAAACAGACACAGAGATGAAATACCAGATTGCCTGTGGCAAACTCTGGGAGCACTCTTGTTCACATGGAATGGGAATAAAGCACTAAGATATGACAGGCCATGTTTTATTGGTCCATTAATACATGCCTCAGGTATGTTTTCAGGCAGGAGGCCACAGGCTATTAATTGAAATGCTTTGCAGAGGTTTAGCCCTGAAACACCAAAAACTATTCTGTGATCAATCACAGTAAATCAATCACAAAACCTCCATTTTAGGAAGATGTGACAGAAACTAAAATAGAAAATAAATAGCAAGTAAGAAACAGGCAGAGATGACCATCTGCTTTCTTTTACCTGAGGAGTTAGAAAGGATTTCTAAAAGTAGGAATTTCTCAAATATAATAAGCCACGCAGAAATTAAAATAAAGGTATATGAATCAAACTTTGGTTGACTTTTATTAAGTTCAGGTATTCTGCAAAGATACAGGCTGAACTTAAGTAATTTCATTATATTCTTTATTTCCTTTGAAAATGTTACAAATATTATCTGTATATTGCGATCTAGTATGCAAGATTGCAAAACTCCTAAATCCACACCCTTTCTGGATATAGCCCTTGTACCTCAGAACATAGCCTTGTGATTCATAGAAGCAGATAATCACAATACAATTGAAAAGGAGTTGCGAGAGCTGAGTTATGTTATACGGGAAAAGTAGCTGCAGTTTTCAAGGAAAGTAAGAACAATCCCCCAGGCCCAGCAATCCCACTTGACAGAGCCAGGGTTGGCTGAGGAAGTGCTTTGTTTTTTTGCCATAGTAGCTCCCTGTTGACCCTGACATCCATGAATAAATGCCTTGGTAGCAGATCTCCATTTTCCTATTTTACTCTTCCGCTGAGAATTTTTATCTTAGAACATTCAATTTTGCATATTTTACCTTCAGTTCAGAGGTTTTGTTTTCTTTTCACACAAATTAGAAGTTACTTTCTTCTCTTTGCCCTAATGTCTTCTCTGTGAAATTCAAATAAAATAATTGTTCTGCTTGCAACTTTTGTGGCTTACAGGACCATCCTAAAGTTCAAAGGCTTCACATAAGAACCATCTTTAAAGAGTGAAATCCTTTCAAGGGATTGAAAAATGTTCTCAGCACAGAATAAGGAGAAGGGCTCAGAGGTTCAGGGTGAAGGAACTGGGAAAAGAAAGGACAGCGAAACTTTAGAAAAGATGTAGCAAGCATGAGCCATGCATAGGAAAGAGTGGGTTAGCAGGAGTTGCCTGAGAAGGGGATAAACAGAGCAGACTCTCCAGGGGGAACTAAATGAGGAAAAAATAATTCTACAGATTAAGGGGGTGAAAGAATCCTTAACAAAATGCAAAACCCAAAAGTTTTGGTCTCTGATTCTGTGGCCAGCCACATTGCTCTTGCCTAGCTTAAAGTCATAGCCTGTCAAACTAAAAGCTGAAACAACAGTGACAAAAAAGATCTTTTGAAAATCCTCTAGAGACCATAACCTCTTCTGAATATGTCGGTCCATAGTGGTTGTCTCTTGCACTGGAGAGAACCATTGTTCAAGTGCATCCTTTGTTTGCATTCCCACACACTTGTGTGTGCTTAGCTGTACACACTTTCTAAGGTTTTTCTCCTTACCTCCTAATCACCATTTCAATCATCTTTTCTCTTCCAAATGTACTGTGGCATATATTCTTCCCAAGTCAATGATTTTCTGTAGTCTTCTTTTCTATATGTTCAATGTTTCATGATCAACTTTTATATTATTTCGTCTACCCTTACTAGTGTTTTCATTTTAGTGCCACTTAGCACAGTGTAAAAAAGCCATCCATATGATGCATGTTTCTCCTTCCAGACCATTAAGGAAGTTGGTTAAAACTGGAGTCATTACTTATTTTTGCAGTTCAAACTAAATACTTCCTTCCAAATCATCATCTCACTTTCTATTATAGCTCTTTGTTTAGTTCCTTAGTCCATTTAAAATTCATGCAAATCTTTCAAACAAGACAGTTGAGAGTTTTGAATGTAGGATTTTGTAAAACAGCGTGTTAAATGATTTACATTATGTTTGCAATTTTTCCTTCATTCACTAATCTGGAAATCTGATCTATTCCAGCAATCAGGTTTCTCTAGCAAGTACACACCTTTCATTCTCATAGTTAGCTTTCTTTTTTTTCCCTGTCCTTCACACCAACCCTTATTTTAATTTCATTGCCTTCCTTTGGCTGAGCACATATCTGGTGCACATATTTCCTAAATAATTTAGCATCTGAAACTTAAATTTCTGTTTCCATTCTCCTCCAGTCCCAAAGTGACAATGCTGTTTTTAACTCCTTTTGTTTTCAGTTCTTTAAAAATAATCTAAAATAATTCATCATTGGATTGAAGCTCTCTGGCACTGTAAATACTTCTGGTTTATAAAAATTCAACTATAATTACAGATTTATTTCTTTATTTATTTCCTAGAGAAAAGATCCTGCCATCTTCTTTTTTTTTTTTTTCCCCTTTCTGTTTGGATAAATTAAAAGGTAAAGTGAATGGATTCCATTTAGCTTTAAAATGTTTCATTCTGGCTACTTTTTAAAAACACAAAATGTGCAACCAAACATTTTTTCAGAAGTTTCCATGCTGTACAATCCCTCAACAGTTTCTAATTTTAGTGCACAAAACCTAATCATTTTGCAGTGCATATCCTATTTATTTCTTAAAGTTAAGTTGGAAATTCTCTTCTTTTACTCTATATGATGAAAATATCAAAAATAAGCTACTACTAAAGTTTGAGACACTATTTCAGTTAAAATCATCTGGAAATATCTGAGACAAATATTAATGCAATAAATTCTTATCAATACATTTTTGAATATGTAATATATAAGATGAGATGTATGTAAAGATTATGACAAGAGACTATGTGAGTCTGCTTGAAGGAATATGAGACAAATGAGAATGAGAAAGTTATTAAAAAAAGAGGTATCTCATTTTTTGAGTGATGTGTTTATGCTAGGTGATACAAATAATATTTTTTTTTAATGCATTTTACCTTTCTACCCTTGCTTGAACTGATAGCTGATATTACATTCTTTTTTAAGTGAAGATATTATTTCTCACTCCAGCCTAGCAATGTTTCTTCATCAGAGTATGTTGTTCCTTGCACGGTTGCATTGGTAAATAGCTTTCTAAGAACTTTAAAATGGAAAAAAAAATAAAAACATTTAGAATACAGATAAAATCGATGTGTGCAATACAAAGAAGAGATCCTTAAAATAATTATAAGAAAAATAATTATTAGAAATCTGTTGGCTTAGTTTCTGTATGTAGCTTGTTATTATCTTAAAACAAGAACTATTAAGTCAACAGAATCCCCCTACTGATTTTACTAAGTATTTTACTGGGTTCTATATGATCAGCGACAATTGAATGTCTATTATCCTTTGGCAAGGCAACATTTAAAACGTCGAAGCATAAATGTAATATGCTCATTGTTATCACCAAATAATAGACTATGTACCACTCACAGAGGCAGAACTTCAACAACTGTGTATCAGTGAGGTGCATCACAAAGGCATAAAACAAGACAGCTTTATGGATTTGAGAGAAACTTTTCTTCCAAAGCCATTAATTATACTGAAGTGTTAAGTGAGTATCATTTCAACTTGAATTATCTTTGAGCTTTCTAGTATCTTCCATTATCACCTCAATTTTAGACTAGTTTGTTTATCATTTTAACATGTATAGGAGTCCACTGGTGGAAAAACTGTCAGCACAGATGTACTTTGTAAAAGTAAGAGCTGCAGTAGATTACTTAAGCACATTTTAAGCCCTTGATCCAGCCAAAGTGACATACAACAGCTGTTAGGTTGCAGATGTTCCACATACATTTCCTGGGCTGCATATACAAAGATGGCTCTCCATTCCAAGCAAGAACCACCTACCTTATACCTGTTACAGTAAAACTTATTATGTCTCAGTATCTCCTCAGAGTAGCTCAAGGACACATATTGCAGCAAACTGTATGATCCAGAAAAACTAATTAAGGATAAGTTGGCAGCAGTTCATCTCCTGGAGACTGGACTGAGAAATATCTGTGTTGTGAGAGCTCCTAGCAATTAAGGAGTCTAAGATTTACGATCTTGTATGGATAACCTGATTCCTTTCACTTTATTCTACCCTGGACGGATACTTAAAGATCTCAAGTCCTTGCTCTTCATTGCTCTAGTCACTTAGGCCAGTGCAGGATTTCTTGTCAAATGAAACCAAAGAAGAAAAGCAGACTTTTTCTCTGCTAGCTGGTATGCACTTGTAGGGCAAGGGAGAAACTTTTTCTCCATCTCTTATTATAAGTGATATGTCTATTTTTCTGACTATAGACTGACTACCCAGGGAAGCTTTGATTAAAAGTACTTGTGTGCATAGTTAAATCTGGAAAATTAAATACACTCCTTTATAACCCAACCAACCAGCTACAGATTGTGAATAAAGTAGGGCTTTACAGAGAGTTGTTTTTCTACAGTGACAAACTTAGGTTCACTCTGCTATCCTATAACCCTTAAGGTGGATAATAAAACTGACAGCTGATTTTGTACATCATCACTCAGGAATATTATTCCTTTCTTGTGACAGTTATTAACTCAAATAGACTACTTAAAGCAGTAATACCATCTTATGTCCAACTGCTTATGTTTGGATGGGAGGATGTGTGAATGCAAATTAACTATAAATTAAAAATCATTTGTATTGAAAATGGTTTTCAGAACTAGACTGCAGTCATAATTAAATAAATAACTCTGGATCACCCCCCAAAATAAAACAGCTGATGCATAAAACAAATCTCAGGTGAGGCTTTGGTATACATAGAAAATGTGGCAGCAGAAACAGACACCTCATCAGCCCGTGTTGTTGATGAGAGACGCCTTCAGAGTAGTACCAGTATGATGTAAATAGGATTCATCCACAATTACTCCGGGAATTATAGAAAGATTCTTGAATGTACATACTCTGATTTCTGGTAGGTGTTGACCAGTATGTGTCCTTCAGGTGAAGTGTCTTAAGAAACCAGAAACTTATTAAGATCTATTAACATGTTTATAAAACAGTATTAAAATTTTAGCTTTGTACTCCTAACCAATATTTTACCTGTGCTCATAACTGTTATGTAGTGCATCTATTTATTTTGAAACTCAAAATATAAATACTTGAGGAGCTCAGTGCAGTTGCAGAGAACTTTTATAAAACTTAACCTTGCAGTACAAAAATTATATTAAACTGCTTAAATCCAATGCCAGCTGTCCATACAACCATATCTATCCGACTCTATAATTTAATTTTATTCTATTAACAAATTCCCATCCAACTCTAACCTTATCCAAGATGCCACATGTATCATCAGTGAAAGCCGCAGTAATTCAAAACAGGTATGAAGATATTGTCTGGCTATCAGAGATAACAGGATGTACAGATAAAAGCTGCTCTCAATAATAACTGAAGGCAATTTACATGGTATTCCCACCCATGGACATCAGGTTTATTTCACTACTCAGAATCTCCCACTAAAAACTTTTGCTACTAGACACTGTCATGCTGATTTAATATGATATAAATCTTTCACTGGCTAATAAAAAAAATATCTATCCTCAGTTTTGTCAGACCATGCGATTACTATCAAGCACCTTTCAGTAGACATTAATGTTGCAAACCCTTAATAAATGTATATAACCATAGACTGGATTTTGAGAAGCACATACTTTTTGGAGGATCTCAGTTCTATACAGTTACATCACCAAGAACTTTGAAACAAGATCAATTCAGCTTAGTTCTTTAAAGCTGCCAATAATACTATAATTTGTATAGTTTGTGATTTATGTAGTTCTGAATGGCATGCACTGAAAAAAATGTAGCACAACCACAGCACAATAAAATTGTAAAAGGTCTAAGCAGTCCTCTACATTTTCCTATTTATGAAGAGGTCTTAGAAACTCCACTTTAAATAAAGTTTGTTCAAGTCCCACAAGCTGCTCTTATTCAACAGCATTTACAATTACATAGCTTCTGCTTGTCAATACAAAAGACTGGTCATTTGCCGAGGTGAGCAGGTCCAGAGGAGCCTTCAACCCCGGGGCGAGGGGAAACACCGCGTCCAGGAGCCTCACTTCTGAGCGGCGAGAGACATCAAGGGAACCTCAAGCCCTCGCCAAGCCTTGCCCAGGAGCCGGCAGCTCCGCTGAAGCGAGCAGGGACTCACAGGAGGCGGTACCAGGACGGCCGGCCTCGCCCTGAGCGGGTACAACTCGCCCCAGGGAGCAGCTCCAGTTGGTGCCGGAAGCGCGACCGGGATGGTGAGGGGCTGCTTCAGGGCCAGCGCCCAATCTGGGGTCTCTGTTCTGGCTGCCCCGGCGGTGGCAGGGTCGGCACCAGACAGAGGCAATGAGAGGGGAGGCTGCGGTGCAGAGCTCGGGGTGTAGAGAGTGCCTGCACGAGTGTGCGCAATGGGCAGGGCTGCACCCGATGATCCCTGGTGGAGGCCCTGCTGCAGCAGAGGCTGAGCTGCGGGGCGCTGTCAGTGGCTGAAAGATGTCGGGGACCCTGAGAGGGAGCTGGACTACTTGCCCCAAGCCCAAACTGTGTAAGTGCCCCAAGCGGCCACCATAGTGCATGCAGAAAAGGAGGGGGGCATTAATCCAGGAAGCTAGGAGCTAGTAACAAAAAAAAAAAGAAAAGGAGGAAGAGGGCAATTAACAACAGTAAGGGGCTTCCTCCACAATCGAGCATCCCCACCCAGAACAACTTCCCACTTCTGCAGGAGGCTAACGAGGAAACACACACTGCACCAAATGACCATCCTGCTGATGCATCAGTAAAGAGGATCACTACTTGTGCCTCCAGGAGAAAGCGGCAGGTCATAGTTGTAGGGGACTCTACTTCGAAAGGCACAGGGCACCCATCTGTCTGAGTAACCCAGTTTCAAGGGAGGTGTTCTACTTACTGGGGGCTCAGATCAGGGATGCTGCTGAGAGGCTGCCTGGTCTTGTAAGTCCTGCTGTGACCCACTTCTAGACGTCCATGTGGGTGCTAGCAGCAGCCTGGAATCATTAAGAAGGACTACAGAGTCCTGGAGAGGTGGTTAGGGTCTCTGGATCTCGGATTGTTCATCGGTCTTCCAAGTCAGAGGGGAGGACCTTGAAAAGGCCAGGTGGATTTGTCAGGTTAAGAAATGATTAGAACAGTGGTGCCATAGTCAGGGGTTTATTTATTTAGAGCATGGGACTTGATTTGGGAGGCCAGGACTACTGGAGGCTGGTGGAGCTGAGGAAGCGGAAGAGCTGCTTTGGTAGGAGGCTTGCCAGGCTAGGGAGGCTTTAAACTAGATGTGTTGGGGGTGGGGAGCATCATTCCATCCCAACACTCCCAGTCAGTTGCCAGCACCTGTAATAAATACTTAGCATGATGCAGAGCTATTCCAGCTGCTCCAGCCAATGAATCAGCTTCATTTGGAGCTCGGCTCAGATGCCTCTATTCAAATATCTGTAGTATGGGGAATAAACAAGAGGAATTAGACATATGTAGAGGCGACAGTAACCTGTCCCGGAGGAGTGCAAACCCTGCTTTGCTAATAGATGATATAGTACCACACAAATGAGTAGAGTATGCAGTTAATCAGCCAGTTAATCAAGAAAGCAACTTGGTTCTCCTATGTTTAAACATTTCTTCCCTTAGAAAAACCAAAACCAAACAGAAAGGCAATACCCCTGCTCCGAGCCATTTTTTTTGTTTGTTTTTTGTTGTTTTTTTTTTATCAGCCTGTTGATAAATAAAACGGCTTAATTGCTCCTTAAGACAATTTTTTGAAGACTGTAAATCTAAGAAGAATTTCTTTAAGGAAGACAATATAAAAGTTTGGCTTCCTTTTAATGTTGCTAGTCAGTGCTAACTCTAACTGTTTTAAACTGCCCCAGTTGCTTTTTTTAACTCTTCAGTTGCAACATAGCACTTTAATTATGTTCAACCCTAATTATTTAAACAGGTTGTGAAATTGCAAGTTACCAATAATCTCAATAGCATTGTTTCTTCTGAAGAAAAGATTAGATATTTCTTCAGATTCCTGATTATTTCAAAGAAAGTATGATTATGTAAGTGACACTGGTTTTGCTAATAATAACTCAGAAACAGAGTCCAATGGATATTTGCATATGAACATAGTCATTTAGAAAGCACTCTATAACAAGATTAAACAACTCATTACATTTGGATGGATAAAGTTAATTTAAGCTAAGGAACATAAAGCACTTGTAAGTATCTAAAAGAGAGAATTGATCAGTGGACCTAAACGCATTTCACATTTATCAATAACACATTGCTTTCTGAGGTTGAATGTTCTGGAAATGGAGTAGTCATTTTATTAATTGGATCCAGTTCCTCTTCACGGCTGTTGATTATCCTTTACTTAGAAAGAGGGAACACTGGGTAGTTACAAAAGAAATTAATCACACAAATGTCTTAATTTTATATATAATCAGTTATTCTGCCTACTTTCTCCCTTGGACCTACCACTTAATCTTATTTATAGTGTTCTAGTATTGTGCCTCATTCTCAGATACTGCATGATCAGTTTTCAGAATATATTTACCAACAAAGCTTTCTTTAATCAAGTATTTCATGAGTACAAGTCCTCAAAAGATATTTCCAGTAATACATGCTGTACTGCCAGTTAAATTAGTTTTGTGCAGTATGTAATAAACTGGGTTTATTGTGACTAGAAAAGTAGTTTTACCAGGATTTTCAGCTTGGGTGTCTTATCTCATTCATCAAACTCTTGTCAACAAAAGAAGAGGGGAGCAAAACGTCAGACAATCTTGAGACACTTTTACTGATACACATTTCTGCCAATCAAGATAATCCTGTAGATAACCTAGACAATAAGAATTGACACAATTTTTTTGTTCACTGCTAATATCCATATTTTAGACAGTGGGACCTCAACACAGATGATACCATGTTGGTTTGTGATCCCAGTTCTCACATGAACAGCATTGTTGTATTTAGCTTTCTACCTCCATTTTTTTCATAATTTTATTGATCTTTGAAAAATCAGTAGTCCACATTAATACAATGACACATGTAACTAGAAAATACAAATCTCATCTCACTTATGTGCATTTCTTCTACTATACAACTTACAGGTTTGCTCAAGTTGAAAAAAATGGGATAAAATAACTTCTTGTAGCATGTATTCAAAAGTTTTGAATGGGGATCATCTTTTTTTAAGAGATAATTTTTAAAAAATATATTAAATCTATTATATTTACAGAAAAGCTTCAATATTTTAAAATCAATATTTATAACAGTTTTAATATTTATGGTACCAAGATTTTGTGAGCTGAAAGTCAAACAGTTGAAATTACATTTAATCTTGGAATAATATATAGGAAAATTGGTAGTGAGTTTTCAGGTTTTTATGCATAGTTCCAAGTATGAAATTGATGTAAAATTAGTGTCATGATTGATATTTGCTGTAAATTTGTTCCACAACATTTATCTGTCTTCCATCTTATTTGGGTGTTACATCTGAAAATACAGTTAAAAACATGCTTTGCAATCCATTAAAATTAAATCAGCCTAATTTTCTCTCCAAGGTCATTTCTGAATGCCATCCAATTAAAAAATGACAGGCCATGAAATTTCATAAAATGCTTTGATTTCATTCCATGTGGTTGTTGGTTAGAATCCATAAACCCAAATCAGGAAGCACTGTCATCTTTGTTACCAGTCTCAGCAAAGACAATTTCTAGGTAATCTCTGAAATCCAATTGAGACATTGTAAAGTACTTTTTCCTGTCCTGCAGTTGTGTTGTTGCTAAACAAAGACAGCCTTTCTCTTCAGATACCAATATACCATTTTTCAGGATGATTATATATTACTAAAAGGAAGTTGAAATAAAAACCAGCAAACTGCATGTATAATGAAGTAGGAAATAAATGCTTTAATAATGATTTACATTTTTCATGTACGTTTTAGCTAGAATAATCCAAAAGTACTTTAAACTGTGTTTTTTTAACATTGTGGGATTTGCACACTAATGCATTGATTATGATTCCATAACTGAAGGCTAGAATTTATCCTCTTTATGTATTAATTATACTGCATGTCGTCCCTCATCATACAGAATTTCTTCTTAGACTAGAGGATGAGACAATGTATTTTGAATGGATTCTTCTGAACATTTTTGTGAACCTCAGCCTTTTCAATTACTGTCATTAATAGATTGTTTTTAAAAAAATCAGTTAACTAAGCTGTTAAAGTGTTTGTTGGTTAGTCTGTTATGCTTGTGTTTAGGACAGGACACTTTTTCAAGGCATTTTGAAGAGGCTGACCCTGTGACATCAGAAGGTGCTTTTCCACTCTAATTTCATGCTGCAATATATTAGAGTTTGGATTGAGTCAGTGTGGGGAAGATTGCTTATTGTTTGAGCACAACAATTAAAAGAACATTTGCCATTAGGAAGTTTTTCATAACATTTTATTGAAATGCACTTTGCTGCAGTTCAAGTCCATTACTTTCCATCTTATTCAGTAGAAGTGGAACCATTTATTCAGTTTTTTCTGTGCAACAGGTTTTTTTTTATGCTTGTGGCCATTATCTGCATCCTTTAACTAAGTTTTTTTCAGCTGTTTGTAAGGATTCTGGATTTTTTTGTTTCTCTTTTCTGCAGTGTGTTCTCCAGATGAGGCTATCCTGTTTCTGAGTGCAGCTGGACGATTACCTTGAACATCCTGCAGGTAATGCTCCAGTTAACAACTGTGCTGAAAACTTCATTGATTGATTTGGTTTGATTCAGTAGAACCATCTGTTAAAATCTCTGCCTGGTTCCAACAGGCTGTAAGAATTAGAAGCAAGAGGCATAGAAAATAGACTTCACAATGTAAAAAAAAGTCAAACCTGCTTTAAAAGTGGGTAAGTAAGCTACCCACTGCTCCTGAAAACCAATCTGTATTAATTTGGCATTTGCTGCTATTTTTAAATGTGTTACGAGGTAGAAGTTTTGATAATGGTATGATATTGTGTCTGTGGTTCTAACAGTGATAAATCATAATCCTCATTGTATTTTCTTCATATTTTTTCATGATACATTGTCCTCCATTCCTGCCCAAGTTGACAGCGTTGTACCTGTCCCTATTGCTCTTGTCTCATTTCTTTCAGACCATTTTGTCCAACTTGTCCACAACATTTTTAAATTGTACCTTTGAGAGCCATTACATCGGTGCTGTCTGCAAATTTAATAAATATATTCCATCTCCTGGGTCTTAAAGGAAAATGTTGCACAAAACTAGATACCCACTTTGCAGGTGAAGCGCTGATAATTAGACCTACAATGCAGTTTTCCATCCTTACAGCAGTGAATGAAAACATATGAAAAATGGTTGATTTAACCAGTCTGTTTGGTTGCAACATGTATGTTTGGCAAAACCTGCTTGACAGTTTCCTAGAATTTTAACCAAATGCATGGTGAAAAAGTTAAACCTGATTGTTATAAAAATATATAAAATATATAGTTATATATCTTTATAAATATACTATATACTCTATATGACATAATTATAGATTAATATATATTCTAAAATGTATATTGATTTATATAAATATATATTTATAAATATATATAAAATATGTAATATGCTTTTATTTCAGAGTCAGGAAACGGCTTTCATTTTTTAATGTAAAATATCTTACTTTAAAACAAGATGGCTTTTTTTTCTTACTTTAAAACAAGATGGCTTTTTTTTCTAACAGTGAGGCAACACTATGTAGACATTTAGGAATGGGAGACAAAAAAAAAGGCTTTATTTTGCTCATATCAGTAGGAGATTCTAGTATCTAGAATGTTGTTACCTATAGTGATATTGACAGATTTATTCTATTCTTCCACTATATTTTTCACATATTTATGCTCTACCTGGTGTATTCTCTCCCTATGCAGTCCATACAAGTACAACATATGCTACAATCTTGTGGAAGAAGGATGCAAGCTGTTTGGCTAAAAATTAGTTTAGGAAAGTAAGACAAGAATCTTGTGATAATATCATTCAACACACTTTAATACATCTTTTATGAACAGTAACAGTTTTACTCCTTGTAAAAATTAATCTACCATCTTTGAGCTTCACTTCCTTTAGAAAAAAATTGTTTTCAGTTGACAAAATAACTTCAATAAGAATTGTCATTGATTACTTGAAAAATAATTGTCATACACAAAAAGCAAATACTTAGCCCAATTAATATTATTTGAATTTGAACCAATAATGCAGTGATTTTGTTTGTTTTTTATAACTGATATTCCTTTTGCCTGTCTTGTTGAATAATTCATTGTATGTGACATTCCAATTAGTAAACAATAAATTCAGTCCAAAGCAGAAAAGTAGATTACATTTTCTGTACCGTTCACTTCTCTTTGCAAACAGGCAATAAGTCATCACTTAAGACACAGCTCTGGAAAAGATGCTACAGGATGATGAATCACATAGTTAATCTGAATGAGTAAATTGCAGTCACTTTTTCAATACATGGAACCCAACTTTGTTCAAAAGCCACACTTCTGAATTAGCAACTGACAATAAAAGCAAATGCATAGAAGACCTTTTACAAAGAAGCATTTTTCTAAATTATCTGAAAACGCAAACAGTTTTTGATCATCATTCAGTTGAAATCTGTAGCAATTTATATCTGAGAAGCTGGCTAGATAGAGCAGATCACAAATCCAAGTCAGTATGTTTTGAGCATTAAGTCACCTTGTAACTTTCTCAGACTGTTCTGTGCCTTTTGAAAAAAACTTTCTGGATGCAATACAAAGTTATTTCGCCTCCTAAACCAGCCTGTTTCTATCATTGATTTAATTTGGAAATGTATTTTTTATCAAAAGAGTATATTTTAGACTAGCTCTGTGTACTAAAAAAAGGTATTCAACTAAGCCTTCTCTAGCTATTGTAGTTGCAAATAGCATAATTATCTGTCACTTTTCAGTGTGTTTGTAATGATAAGAGTGGTCCAAACAGGAACTAATGCGTTCTCTGGATGTCTTTCCAAAGAAGGAACAATGAAGAAAGAGAATGGACCATGCACAAGGAAGGGATCCCACCACCCTAACACATGAATGACACTTCTGCCTTCAAGCTCTCTTTCCTATCGCTCCTTGTTCCTCCACCTATAGTTTCATTTTATTTCATTTCCCAGCTAGGTAAGCCTTAGGGGAAATAATTGCTATCTTTTTTCCTGTGCTGTCTTTGCAGTGTCCTTACCATCTTTGAATATCAGGAGGGTGGAATGAAATGAAAACAGAGTAGAGACAAACTCCCTTCGTTTACCTTGAGAAAGCTTGTCTTCTGCCATCAGATATAGCCTGCTGTGGATTATCTTGTTCTGACAATTTGAGATATTAAGTGATGTTTCTGTAGTCAAAACAATTCAGAAAACTAAAATCATGTTTTCCTTAGTTCAGTGTAATAAAGATATCTTCATGTTTCAGGTAGATTCTTATTATTTCACCATCTTAAAAAAAAAAAAGGGTTTTTTTCTTCATATAGGTGCAGCTATATATCTTACATCTTTGGACCTTTGCAAGAAAATTAATTGCTTTTTATTTTGGCTGAGAACCGGTGTATCTGGATATGGACTGGACATAAGGTGGCTAGGAAGGTTTAAACTGCTGTGTCACATAACACGTTTGAAACACCCCCCTGCCAGCCAAAGCAGTGCTTCACAGTCACACCAGGCTCTGCAACTTGAAGAAACTCCTTGATAACACAGTTTTAAAAAGCCTGACACATATGATTTTAAGACCACTGATACTGGGTTCTCCTCGTTCTTTTTCACTTAATGCAAGATGGATTTGTGTCAGCCATTTTTACAGAAAATGCATTGAAAATGTCTGGAAAGTGGCACTGCACTGAGCTGGAGCCAGAGGTACTGAGCAGGAAAAACTGGCTATAACGGACTCTCTATGCTTTCCCCACTGAAGCCAGTGTTTCTGGCCAAGCTGGCACCTACTGAAGAGATGATTTCTTAACTGTTACCGTGGCACTAAGAAGGGCCACCTTCTATTAAGCAATTCATTTCACTTCACTTGAAGTGAAACATCAGTTTTACAGGAAGTTCTGGGTTGTTAGAGGCCTCGAAAGATTTAATTTACCAAGCAAAAAGAAAAGAGACCCAAGTGAAATGTTTTAAACACTAATTTGGAATTAAAAAGTAGATGTTATCTCCTACACGGTCATGGCTGTGCCCTGAGTGTACTCCCTCTCTTTCCCTGTGCTGTTTCCTTCTGAAGTGGATGGAAATGATGTGGTTGAGAAGTTAATAAAATAAAAGATAAGGGATATGTACAAATTTATAGCCCCTTAGTTAAACTTTATATGAACTAATTTTATTTAAAAGTTGCCTTTTCATTTGTTTTTTCACATCATTTATTTTGGCATTTTAGCAAACTTCCTTTTAATGCAAATTAGGTGAAAAATTCTTTCTGCTTTAACATTTAATCCCTCCACTCTGCTCAACTTGATCATGACTTTATCCTGTTAAAAATGCTCTGCACACTAGATTATTGCTTAATTATGCCACATTGCATTTTTATTGACAATCAAAAACCCCAAACTGCTGACATTAGCTTACTAATAAACTCAAAACCTCATCTGCCCATTACGAGTGGAACAAAATTAAAATAATACGTGCAGTATTTGTTGGATATTGTGGTCATATTTTAGTATTATAAACCCAAAAAAACCAAAAACCCAAAACAAATCCACTTTAAAAGTTAGTCACATCTTGTTTTTACTTTTTCCAGAAATAAATATACATAGGACATCTCAAAAAATGGGACCCAGCAGTAACTCTCAGTCTAGATGAAGCCACTGAGTTACCGTCAATAATAGAATAGCTAAAATCAAGCTTCTCAACAAACATACCAATCATTTAAAGCACAGTGTTGCTAATCTTTTAAGGATTAGAAGACAGACCTGTAATATAAAAATCTATATTTCCTTTAAAAAATATATAATTATATATATTTAACTATAGGTTATTCTGACAAGAATAAACATTTTAAATGTCCCAACTTATTAAACAGTGTTTATAAACATCCATGATATGCCCTTAATAAGAATTAATTTATTACATGATCAAGTGTAAGTCTGAGCTAAGCTACTCAGTTTACCTAAGTTTGTTTGATCATGATTTTTAAATTTTGACAGTCAGAAAAGAAGCAGATAATTCAAAAATAATCTTGGTTAAAACTAAGCTTCCTAAAACTGTCCGTTTGCAGGTACAAAGAATGAAACATATTTCATATATGTGAAGTAAAGAAAAGATTTTATTATGCAAGAGTTGGTTTATTAATCACCAGGATGATACGATGGATCACAACAGTCATAGCATAAAGAAGCTTTCAGATAAATTTTGATTGTTGCCATATCCTACTGTTTGTCACTTTCAGAATTTAATTTGAACAATAACAAAAATAATTTGGACTTTTATGAAGATTAAATGTGTTAATAAAGTAGCTATCATAAAAAAGGACTTCCAGCTTTCCCCTCCCCTTCAAATTAAAACTAATAACAATTTGTTTCGTGGGTAAATCTGTGGCAGCCTAATAGAGTTGCTGCAGTATGACCACATGCATTAATCATACGCTTTATTCCAGTTATATGTTATAAACATTGTTTAGAGATCGCGAATGACCATATACTGTGTAGAGTTTTGTACAGTCTGTAAGAATTAATCCTTTACTTTTTTTGTAGTTTGTTGTTCTGTTTTTTTTTCCTCTTTTTTTATTTTTTTTTTAATTGGGCACTTGCAAATGCTGCTGATACAGCCACAGTATTACAGGAATTCTGAAATGATAGATTTTGTCATTGAGTTACTTTTGCTATTTGCACCTAATTAATTAGTAATAGACGTGGAAGCAGTATTCTGACCTAGTTATAAATCTCCATGGGCACATGTATATTTATAGAATTCCTTTTTAGACTAAATCATTAAACAGTGTGCAATAAATGAACTTTAAATGTTTTGGTGTTGTTGGTTTCTTGTCAACTTTCACAAACACCTCAGCTGAGTAGAAGTATATATATATAACATGGACACCAAAAGTTAAGTACAACTGTCCTATAACATATCCTGGTTTTAAATTTTACACACCTTTATTGACATTTTGAACTTGCAGCTAAGTATGCTATGTAGTGAACTTTTACCTGTGATGAGACTACTATTGATCCATGCAATATCTAAAGCTGTCCTGATCTTTAAAAAGTCTTTTTTTGTATTTACTTTTCCTTCTTTAATACATATTAAATCCTTTCGTATTGTCTGATGCACTAAACTCACCTAACTATAATACCAGTCTTAGGACAGATAATGGTTTTCAGCTATACTAACTGTCTGTATTTATGAGCACAGCTGGTGTTCCTCCCTTATTGCTTTATGGTGCTTTCATGTGGATTTTTCTATGATAATGTCTCATCCTTACATATCAGAAAGAAACCTGAGCATTAATCACAAGAATACAGAGACAGGTGCCTCTGTGTTAGAAGCCTATGTTTTTTTTACAAAGGTAAATCTTTTCAGCTGAATTGTATATGTACATACATATCTATACAATATTCTCTTGTGAACACCTGCAAACAGTTGAGTTTAATTAAACTGCAGCTGTTGCTGATTGAGAACAGAGATTTACCAACAAGTATGCTAACTTTACACTGTCTTTTCACTGTGCATTTGGGTTTTTTACTCCCAATTATCTGTTAACAATTTTTTTTTTTTAATGGTAGAAACAGTTTTAAATAATAGCTGTATAATTAAGGACTAAAAATCAAACTGCTGTCTAAAGTGGTGGGCATGCAATGCAAGTAATGGTGCTCCCAAGATGAAGACCTTAGGGAATACTGTATATGCAAATAATACCAGTTTACTGAGCACCTTGAAAGCCAAATTGCTCATCAGTAGACATTTGGGAAAATGAAGAATATTCTTAGATAAAGTAATGCAGACTTCTGAGTTATATGCCATCTTGCAATAGAATAAGCCATTTCCTAAGAAGAAGAAGAAAAAAAAAGAAATAAACTAAAAATAGAAATAGAAAATACTGATGCTAGAGACAAAATATAGCAGAAGTTTATTCACATTTGTATTGTACAAAAAGACCCAAAAAAGTTAAAGCCAGCTTGTCTGTACTGATAGTCAAGTGCCATCAGCAGCACAGGAAATTTAAAGGTGCTTCTAACCATTCACATTTTAGAGTTACTTTTCTGAAAAGCCTTATTGCTGATACACTAAGCAAATTTCCCATCAGCTGTTCCATTTAATTTGTAGTAATCAAAAGGTACTTTATACCTTATGTTTCCAAATTATTTCACTCTAATATCACCACGTTGTACTGGGTCAGAAATCATACCTTCAGCAGCCCAGATCCTTTTATTAATCAATTTTGATCAATTGTTTTTCTTTAAATATTGGGTAATAGCATACACAGCAGAGATGTGTAATGTCCAAAACAGAAGCTACTAGTATGTGAACTCTACACTTATGAACTGACAAGCACCACAGTAACTGAGAAATCCTGCAACTTAGAATCATATAGAGTTGGAAAGGACCTTAAGATCATCTAACACCAACCAGCCTGCCATGGTCAGGGACCCCTCATACTAAACCATGTCACCCAAGGCTCTGTCCTACCTGCCCTTGAACACTGCCAGGGATGGAACAGTTATCACTTCTTTGAGAAGCCTGTTTGAGTGCCTCACAACCCTCACAGTAAGTAAAGAAGTTCTTCCTTATATCTAACCTGAACTTACTGTGTTTGACCCCATTACCCCTTGTGTCCTGGGTTCAGCAGTAGCAGCCATTTTTCTCCTTCTTAGTAGCTGGTGCAGTGCTGTGTTTTTGACTTTCAGCCTGGGAACAGCACTGCTAACACCGATGTTTTTAGTTGCTGCTCAGTAATGTTTACTCTGACCAAGGACTTTGTGAGTCTCATGCTCTGCCAGGGAGGAGGGGAAGCCGGGAAGAAACAGAAAGAAGACACCTGACCCAAACTAGCCAAGGAGGTATTCCGTACCACAGCACGTCATGGCCAGGATGTAGAACTGGGGGCAGTTATGCGGAAGGTGAGATCACTGCTTGGTCAGGCTGGGTATTGGTCAGCAGGTGGTGAGTGCTTGTATTCTCTTCCCTTGTTATTTCCCTTATTATTATTATTATCGGTGGTAGCAGCAGTGGTTTGTGTTACCACCTTAGTTACTGGACTGTTCTCAACCCATGGGAGTTACATTCTTTTGATTCTCCTCCCCGTGCCTCTCGGAGCAGAGGGGAGGAAGGGGGGGGGAGTGAGAGAGTGAGCTGCGTGGCTGGGATTAAACCACGACACCCTTGTCCTATCACTACAGTCCCTGAAGAAGAGACCTTTTCCAGCATCCTTGTAGGCCCCTTTCAGATACTGGAAGGCTGCTATGAGGTGTCTATGCAGCCTTCTCTTTCACCCCAACTTTCTCAGCCTGTCTTCATATGGGAGGTGCTCCAGTCCCCTCATCATCCTCGTGGCCCTCCTCTGGACTTGCTCCAACAGCTCCATGTCCTTATGTTGAGGACAATAGAACTGTACACAAAACTCCAAGAGGGGTCTCATGAGAGCAGAGTAGAGGGGCAGGATCACCTCCTTCAACCTGCTTGTCATGCTCCTTTTGATGCAGCCCAGGATACGGTTGGCTTTCTGGGCTGCGAGCGCACACTGCAGGCTCATGTTAAGCTTTTCATTGACCACCCCGAAGTCCTTCTTCGCAGGGTTGCTCTGAATCACTCAGAATTAAAAAAAAATATTTTTTATTTTTTAATAGGAAACTGTGTTTAAGTTTCTGATACCTTTCAATAGATACATATATATTACAAACTGGCATGTGTAAAAATCTTACCACCTTCAAGTTTCATATAACAGAATACTTCTTTTTAAAAAATAGTATGATTTAGAACAAAACTGCAGAACTAAGTTTCTCACTGTCTTTTAGCTATCAGACTTGTCAGTAGATATATGAGAAAATAAATATTTGAAGTTCGCTTATTTTTGTAGCAGCCCATTTTATAAAGATGTACTACATGCCATTTTATAAAGGTGTACTACTGCTTCACTGTGATATCTATAAAAGTAAACTGTATAATTGGTAGCTTCCAATGAGTCTTCTGTATCGAGTTGTACCATCTACCATGACTTGTATTTTTATCAAACTACATGTGTATCTCTCTGGTACTGAGAGACGAGAACACGTTTGTAATTAGCCTCAGATAAAAGGAGCCTATTATAGAAATCAATGATAGATCAGCATAATCTGTTATAACTAAAACAATATTTATGACTGCTGTAAGAGCTGCTGGTTAACATATATTAATGATTTCTGTTTCGTTCAGCAATCTGTTATATGCAGGAGTCGGACCCACAGACCCTTCAAGGAAGAGCATAGCAACTCAAGCCCCAAAGCACAGTTTCATAATCCCTGTAACACTGCCTTCATTCTCTCCCCTGAAATAAGACCAGAACACAGGCGAAATTCCGCCAGTGTGATGGAGCATAAAATCTTTGCCAGGAAATCTTCGTACACTTCTGAAGCCCAAAGGGGGATTCTTTAAGCATCTCATTGCTGAGCTAGAGGTAAAACTTGCGGATGCTCAGAGGTGGCTGGCATTCCAGGTGGAACAAATACATCACCTTCACATTTGAATCTCTTCTCTATTAAAATATTAGCCTGAGGTGGAGGCAGTGATCTTCATATACAGAATACTCTATTTCTAAACTTGCCTTTGGCTGAAGAGTTTCAAAGTCATGATTCTGTCTCTCTTGGGAGTGTTATAGCCACTGGACTAAAGGCAGGTGCTAGACAGCTGTATTTCATTGGCATCTGCCTATGCCACTCCTGTACTTCACAGGCAGGGAGAGATGGTCTAATTTAGGAACTACATCACTCACCTAGAGGGGTTCTGGTCCCAGAGCTGTAATGTGAAATATATAATCAGTGCAATTAAGGCACAGTCCCCAAGTAAGGACAGAGGAAAATTTAACCTTCATCACAATGAGAAAGAAACTGAACAAGATTCTAGTCAGTGCCAGCCTGCATGCTAGAGGAGTATTCAGCACTGGGATGAACACTGCAGGAAGAGCAGTGCATTTCTGAAAATATGAAGGAAATGTAAAAATATTCCGAAAGGAGAAAAATCGTATCTGGGAACCTTGAATAATACAAACAAAAGCATCTGGAGAACTCAGGTGTTTCTAGGTTTAAGCATCAGCTAACTACAACTTCCTAGTGCCTTTCTCTTCATTCTGGATGTTTGTGCTGGACTGAAATCCCATTTTAATGCATCTGTATCTCTCTTTTGGAGGTGGTCCTAAGTGTACTTGATAACTTATAGTTTGAACTCTACTTTTCATATTGTAGATTTACAATTAACTAAAGCATTAAAACTAATTTAATATAGGTATTTTAAAATACCCACAAACATAAACATGTAGATACACAGCTACATTTCTTTTATTTTGCTTTTGGATTTATCTGTTTGCACTGACTTCGATGCTGTACAGCCAACTGCTTGAGTCTTACTGAAGCCAATAGAAGCTCTGCACATGTCTGGATACTTTGTGGAACAGGTTTGAGATTATATTCTTCCTTTACTGTTTTTTCAAATTAGGGACTCATAATAATTATTGCCTTAGTGTTCAGAGTAGGAGTGCTTACTATGCTCAAGGGGATGAGACGTCACTTTTCCCACAAGCAATTTGTCCTTTGAGGTTTTTCTCTTGCACTTATCAGTGATTTAGCTTTCTAGTGCAGTGTGCTATAGCACATTCTGCAGTTCTTATTAGAATCCTTTTCTCCTTATCTCAGGGATGAACTCCCAAAGGAAAGATTTTTTTTTTTTTTTGGCCTAAATACTCAAAGCCAGGACTCTTCACTTTGTTTAAGCTTGATTTGAACAGCAAAACCAAAAAATTAAATTGGTTCCTACATAATGAGCCTATTCTTGGCATATTGAGCCATCATACTGAGTTTTTCATGTATGTTAATCCAACACACTTTTAAGATGAACTAATCTTTTATTTGCAAATTTTATTAACCAAATACTTTAATAAAGGTAGACCATGAAATAACATTAGAAAATAAATTGGCTGGTCATTCTCAGCTTTTGACACCTGGTTTTACCCTTTCCTTTTTTGATCTATCATAATTTACCTAATAAGCCAAGCTCACAGAGTATATTTTTCAGAAACACTAGACATTTCAAGTTTTACATATTTTACATCTAGCTTTTGCTAGCTAGGGAGCTCATTAGCAGTTACGTCTTGTGGTGAATAAAATGCCACCTGAGAGTATAAGAACTCCCTAATTCACAAGTTCACATTCTTTTAAGAGGTCGCTTAACCTTTAAGTCAACTGCAGCATATTAAAATTAAGCTGTTTTCAGCAGATAACAGATTATTCAGTTGTATTGGAATTTCCAGGTAATACAGTTGCATTGGAATGTAGCTGTTTAAAATATTGCCAGGCATAAAATTCCAATAGTTAAAAGTTTGTGGTTTTGTACTTCAAAACATAAGGGTTAAATTTGTTTTGAATGAGATGCAATCTTTGAAGGGAAATACCTCATCATTGTTTTGACTACTGTAATGCAAATAATCAGCATAATATCTGGAATTAATAATAGCATCCTAGACAGTAGAAGAAATGAGCAGGAATTGCTTTTGTTTTTAAATTCACAAATGTAATCTGTGGAAGGTGGCAGACTGACAAGCCTGGAAACCTAGCAGCAGAACAGCTAATGGAACTGCAAGTTCCCTAAATCACGGAATACATCTTTGTGAAAAATTTCTTTGGCAGGGCAAAAATCCCAAGGTTTCAAGCATTCCTGCAAGTTAGAAATGATTGATAGTATTGTTTTTGAGTTGTTCACAGAAACATTGGGCAAACTTTTGCTCTTAATGTGCAAATTCCTGTCCATGAAAAAAAATAAAAATGTCTATACTAGGCACTTGAGTTAATTTGCTTGCTGGGAAGCTTTGCGTGATAGAAATAGCTTCTTCTATTTATTTGACTGGTTTTCTGATATCCATGTTCAATAGAAGTCTTCTCCATTTTATTTGTTAAAAAGGGCCAATACAGTTTAGCTGAACTTTTTTTTTTACTCTTGCTAAATATTTTGGCACATCCTCATGCTACTTGAAAGGGACCTAGTATCCTGACATATTTTAAGATTACTTGACTGTATGAGGTTTGGATTTTTTGATTTATTTTTTCTTTAAATGACATTGCTCATAGTTACTTTTAGATATTTTAGAAAATGAAGCTGTGTTCTCAAATATTTTATCTTGCAAGTGAAGTAGAACTTTAGTGTTATAAAAGAGAAATCAGTAACTCTGATGCAAACTCATATAAAGAGATGCAAACCATCGCATACAAATTTTGCTTTTGATTTCAGAATTTTACTAACAAGAAATATTAGATTTGAAATCTGTGCACTTCAAAATAGTTTTATGATGGCCCTGTCTACGGTAGCTTCCAATCCTAGGTTTGCAATTTGATCACATTCATGCCAACTACAATGGTGACCTGACTTCCAAGAAGCTATGCAGGTAATGTTTGTGGCAGGTATCACAAAGTTTTCAGAAAAAAAGAGAATAAATATATCTATCCTTTGGGCAACGCATTATTCCTTGTGGAAAAATTTGCAATGGAATCCAGAAACAGATGGAATTCATTAATTTTGACTGTGATGTAACTTTAAACCAAGTATGAAACAATATGAATACATTTTTTCTTTCAATATTTTAATTGCATGAGACAGTTAAAAGTGTGCTTCAGTGAAGCACTTAATGATGGTGATCAACTATTTTGTGCTGCATTTCTTTTTAAACGGCTGATAAAATGTAGTAATAGAAGTAAATGTTTTCCCTAAGCATAGTGAGAATGTTTTTGCTCATGTTGTCTGAAAGTTTCTTATTTATAACTGAAATAAAACCTAAGCTATTGACAATAACATTAAAAGCTTAATTTCTGAATCACTTTTCACTCATTGTACTTCAATAATAAATGTAAACATCTGTCACTACAGAAGCATAGTGAGATAAATTTGATCTCAGATTTTTGAGTAGAATAACACCCATCATTTAAATATCATTGCCCCCTTCAGTCCAAGATCAACCTTGTGATATTGAAAAATGTGACATTAATGAAACATTACTTATTGCGCCTGTTCATATTTAATAAAATAGACAAATTTATTGTAATTTTTTTTTCCACCAAAATATCCTTAAGTACTTAGATACAGCTTTATATCATCCATATACTTGAAAACGGAACAAAGTGGTGGTCTTGGTATTATTTGAGGTGAAGTAACTAAATTCAGTACAATTACTGCAAAATGATAGCATAGCTATAAATAAAAATTTTGCCCACTAGTGATTATCTACTGTTTAGGACAAACTAGCACAGATTTTGAGATTATTTCTCTGTTAAGACGCCCATTTTTTGTTCAGTCTGAGAAAGAACAATTCTGGTGGCTTGCTGAGATCTGAAATAAGATATGTGAGAGATGAAGCTGTGGGCTTTCTGGACACACATCTGTCTGCCTCATCATTTAAAGATATTTCAAAGCAACTGGAGAACTGGAAATCAACAAGTTGTCAGCCTTAGCTATAAGTTTCCTTAAGCATACTGCTTCCGAATGGACTCATGAAAAGAAAACAACTAATGGGGAAATTATTGTTCCCTAGAAAGTGTACTTAAACCAAGACTCTCACTGCAGTCTTAGAGAGAATGCGAGAGAAAAGGCTGCCTCTTCATAGATGTACAAAGGGAAAGGAAGGTGGGAAGTTAGTCCCCCAGGTTAGTCCTTACTGAACTGAGCAGGGAGAATACATCTAAGATCACCAGTACCTCACGGGCTGTGCCTGAATTAGCATGTGTGTTCATTAAGAGCATCTTACTAGTTGAAGACAAACTAGACTTGCTAATATCATCTAGGAAAAAACATTTTATTACTGTTTTCCCAGTCAGCTGCAGAAAGTTGAGTCTACTTTTCTGGGCACCAGTCTTCCCTGACTTCCTGTTGCTATATTCCTGCTGCTTGGCCACCACTCTCATTTTGTTAATTTTTGTCCATTGTGAATCAATGTAATTATTTCTTACTATTTTATTTAATAATGTATGTTCAATGTGAAGCCAGATTAAGATTGCCATAAAAAGTTGACATGCAAAAATATTTCCAGTGTCAAATTTCTCCACCTGTGAAATTATTCTAACACAATATACACAAATATTGCAGAAATAACCAAATAATACATTGAATATTATAGGAGAGAGAAAAATATGAACATTTTTAAAAATAAACTTCTAACCAAAGATTAAATATACTTGAAGTGCTGAATTTTAAAACTGAATGCATCCTAAAACTAGAAATGTCAAATGTGAAATTTATGCCAAATCAATGTCCCAAGTCAAGCTGATCTTTGCTTTGTTTAGGCCTTACATTGATCTCACCCAGCAAAACTTTGCAGATTTTAAGTGCCCAGAATACAGGTGCACATGTTGACTTAGCCCAGCTGAAATTTTGCTAAATAATCATTTAGAGATTTAAAGTAGAAGATATCTATTTGATTATTTTTGATATTTTCTCTATTTGTCTTTAACAGTCTCTGTTTAAAATCAGATACCTTAAGAATACTTGGATTTCTGGCCCATCAGATGATTCCAGGGTTCATTTTTCAATGTATTCATGCTGTTGCAGAGTATTTTGTTCCAAATGTTTTAGGTGAAAGAGATAATGCCTATCTTAACTTCCTTTCTCATATATACTTGGTAGGTTGTCCGTACATTTGAAATTTCCGTGTTCACACCTTTTTTCTCCGTAGGATGTCAGTGACTGTACTTTTCATCCATGTCAGTAATATCCTCCTTAACATCAAAGTTAGTACTTGACACAAGAGCAAGCAGTAAGAGGTTCTCCATGTTGTCATAGAATCATAGAATAATTAGGGTTGGAAAGGACCTTAAGATCATCTAGTTCCAACCCCCCTGCCATGGGCAGGGACACCTCACACTAAACCATCTTACCCAAGGCTTCGTCCAACCTGGCCTTGAACACTGCCAGGAATGGGGCATTCACAACCTCCCTGGGCAACCCTGGGAACCTGAGGAAGCTGATTGCTTTCTGGTTCTGGCAGGAAATTTTGTGTACAGTAGTACACAGACCCTGAGGATCAGAAGCCTTTCAGGTGGTTGGGGGCCTAGCATACTTTTTTTTTTGGTTTAGGGCATCTCAGTTACCTTCAATGACCTGAAAATAATCTATTCTATGACCAAACCAGAAAGTAACATCACTGAGTAAGAAAAACAAGCAGTAAATACAATCCACAAAAACACTGAGCTGGACCTATTCTCTCTCTGCAACAGGATAACATTCACCACAATACAAGTTAAAGCGATATTATGTACACTAATCTAAACTAAGCCTTTTGGATGGTGCATGAATTTTAAGTTCTCAATTTCAATAACACAGTCTCACATCTAAATCTAGTGCCATTTAAGTCACGTGTCTAAAGTGCCATGGCAAAAGTCAGTTCTACAGAGAAGGTACAGGGGGAAACAGTAATATCCTTTTTATTATTTTTGTTTTGTTATTAAAAGAGTTTCAACCAATATTGGCAGATTTCCTAGCTTTCGTGACTTCTGGTGCTATCGAAAATTCTTTCCATATTATCTTCACAATGTACAAACATTTTCCTACTCATGACTGCAGAGATTAACAAAACCTAGAATAACACTGTGAATTACCAGGCAGGTTTGTAAGAAGGACAGGTCAATATACTCCATGAAAATTAACTCGTGGAAAAATGTTGTGTGGAGAATAGGAAGTAATCAGTTATAGTGAATCTAAAGACATGTTTGTGAGCCCATATCAGTAGTTATGAGTCCCTTTACTCATGTGAGAAGGGCCACATAAACTGTTTCTAAGGTACTTCAGAGAGGCTTTCCTTGACTTTACCAAAGTAAGTGGCCTGGTATTTAACACCAGACAATATTTTGGCTCTGAAAAATATATCCAGTGTCGTGTGTTCCTTGTGAAAGGTACAGGGTTTGTTTTCAGGTACATAAGATACATATTTTTGTTATACTGCTCTGAAAATACCTTTCAGGTCGGCCTTGTGTACCGTTTTCTGCTGCTGTAGATATTTCATCAATCAGAAATATAATGAGGATGAATCAAGAGAGCTGATGTTTCTACACTGTAAAAAATATGCATATAGAGAAAGAAGGAAAACAAACCGAAGCAGCCAAACAAAACTTTTTTCTTTTTGGAACTGAGTATTCAGTTGAAGTTTTGCATATCAGTTTATATTTCACTAGCTAGAACAATAAACACAGCAATATATACTATTACAATGTATTATTAACAATAGTTAGATTGCTTACATATATCATAACCTTGAAAAAATCTTTACTTTTAAAATAACTTAATTGATTTTTCACTTTTCTGTAGATAAATGTTTCATCAGTCTCAAATATATCTCCTGTTAGAAATCACTATGTGTATATCATATTTTTGTTACTTTTCTTCAGTTCCAGATATATTCACTACTAATGACACATTAACAATATTTTGGTTGCAAAAATTTCATTTTACTGCTATTAACACACATACAGTTATGTGGATATGGGGCAACTGCTGAACACCAAATCACTTTGACTTGTATGAAGCCTAAGCTGGCAAGACTGCAGCTATGAACTTTGGAGAAGACTTATGTTTTCTCTCAATAGGCACCACCATCAGATATGAAACAGCTAATATTTCTGTTAGGCTTAGCTGGAATTGAAGGTATGTCTAGGAAAGCATGCATCTGGAGACCTGAGAATGCTCTAGATGGGGCTGACACACCTTTTCTTGGCCCATTAAATATCAGGTGGTAATTATACTTGAGCATGATGCTCTTAAACCTATTTAGCTCTCAGATAATCATGTTTTCCTTTCTGTTACTTCCAGAAATTACCAGCTGCTTGCTTTTAGAGAGCTTATTTTCTTATTCTCCGTCATTTTTCTCCAAGAAACGCAGCAAGAATTGGCTTCAGAGGGGCACATGCTAAGGAATGTGAATCATTGATTGTGCAACATGGCCACTGTATCAAATCACTGTTGTGAGAACAGATGATGCCATAGATACCTTCACAAATGTAAGCAGAGAAGTGAGATTATACAGGTAAATGGAGGACCCTAAACCTTTTACAAGACCTGTGCAATTCACTTCAGGCAATGGTCACATTCTCATTCCCCATATAATCTTTCTACCAAATAGGCAGTTACTAGCATGGCATCATTCTGCTCACTTTCATATATTGTCTGTAGAAGTCAGTAATTATCAGTAAGGATTATTTGTCTGAAGATTAAATATATACTTTGAAAACTATGCTTCCCAGAAAACATACTAAGTTTTATGTCATATTCTGTCAGCTTCCTGATACTGAAATAGATTCACACTGTAATCCTGGGGAAGAAATGCATGCTTATATAGAAAAAAGAATACAGAATAAGTATGATCAAAAATATTAATTCCTACTTGCTTTGAAAAAATAAATGAGCACTGATCATGCTCTGGAAGATTTGCTGCAAAATAGCTCTGCACTTGTCACTGCCTGATCCAAAGTGCATGCAAGCAAATTGGAGATTGTTTTGAATGCACTTTGGATCAGGCCATTACTTTGTCTCTAGTGTTTCTATGCTCTGCATAAACAAACAGGGAGTGCAGGGTGGACAATATCTGATTTATTATTCAGTCAGAGGGTGGTGAGCAACTGTATTGTGCATCACTTGTGTTTATTGGGATTTTTTTCCATTTCATTTTTGTATTCTCTCCCTGTGTTATTTCCCTTATTATTATTAGTAGTAGCAGCAGTATTATAGTGTACTTTAGTTATTAAACTGTTATCTCAGCCTGTAGGGTTTACATTCCTTCTATTCTCCTCCACATCCCACCCAGAGAGGGGAAAGGGGAGGGTGTGAATGAACAGCTGTGTGGTGCTGAGTTACTGGCTGGGTTTTAAGCCATGACACCTGTGCTGACAGGAAATTGCCATCCAAGTATGTCTGTTCATTGGTTTCTCTGCCACTGATTTTATAGGGGATTTGGGGAAAACAGATAAACTGAACAAGTCTGACATGCCTGTCTTTTTTTCCCACTGTTAGTGTTTATAAAACATTCTGTAATCCTGGATGTGAAAATGCCATAGAAGTACAAAGTAAAGTACTCTGTTTTGCTCAGGTGGGATTTGTGAGCTAGTGCACTTACAGTCCTAAAGCCAGCAGTTCATTTCTTCCCTGTGAAGACAACATTCTAAGAACTTTTGATTTGCAGGTGTTTGACATGCAACATACATTTCTTCTTTGGTCAAAGAAGAATCTCTCTTCAGTTCTCTAGTTTAGACTTTACTTTTAAAAGCCTAGGTTAATACAATATCTCCAATATCCTTCTATAGGAGATAAAATATCTGTCCGCAGAGTAACCTAATTATCACCTTAAAACATCAGTTGACTTTTTTTTTTTACAAGCAAAACTTAGAGAAAAAAAAAATCATCGCCAGTGAGTTTTTAATTAAAATATACAATATAATTTAAAATATCAGTAAATTTAGAGGAATAATAAGCTAAGTATATTTGATCTACTCTAATTTGATGATTAGGCTAGATTCTTTCCAGTGGAGAAGTAGAAGCCACCAAAAGATACTGCAAGCACTGGTTTCCAGACAGCAGAATTTTGATTTTCAGGGAAGCACAGGTAACATTTTTATTTCTTTCTATTGTTGGAAATACCCTATTCTATTCTGGGGTCTCCCAACAACCTTGCCTCAATCTACTGCAGTTGGAATATGCTCTCCCAAGGATATCACATCTGTCATTATAATCTACTTTAAACCATATAATTCCCTGATCTGTTTGCACCATGCAAGATACTTGGCAAACAAAGAGTCTGCAGTCAGTCCTCTCCAATCTGACAGCAAAATATCTTTATTTACTTCCTTATAACTCAGTTTTAACCAGTGGTTTAGGGGTGTGTCTTTGTTTGTTAAATGTGGAAATTAACCCATTACAAATCTAAGCCTCATAAACTGAGCTCTGCCTATTCTGGTCTGTTTTATTTCCAAGAGTTTCTACCATGGTATACAACCAGGATACATTTGTTTAGCTACAAACTGGTGTGAAGTGAAAGAATCTTGTATCCCAAGATGGAATACGATATTATGATCTTAAAATGTCAGCAAAGTAGATTTATGCTGTGATATTTAGTTGTGTTGTGATAATATTGGCTATAGTAATAGTGCACTTGACTATTCTCTCTCCTTACAACTTTAACCTCCAGAATGAGATACCACGGTTAAAGTTCAAAATTGCTAACAGTACTGGCCCAAGCAACACCATCAATTTTCGGTGTACAAAGTAGCATCATAAAACCGACTAGGTTGGAAAAGGCCTATAAGATTGTCAAGTTCAACCATTAAAGTAGGCCTAATAAGCTCCCCACCCCCCTTTTTTCTTTTTTAATTTAATGGAAACAAACCTGTCCGTCGATTACCATATGGGTTATAGGGGTTACATAAACATGAAATAATGTGACTGGAGTAATGGATAGTGAATGAATCAGCCTGAAGAGGTTTTTTTTGAAGTCAGAGGAGTAGCTGACCATCTCAAGGACACCCATTTCCCAAAGGATATGTGTGTCAGCATAGCTTACTGTTATTTTTCTCAGAATACCTGATGCATAAAAATTCTGTCAGTTTTCGTAAAAAAATAAGATAGATAAATAGATAAATTGTGCTGTTGTCATATGAGTAAAGGTCCCAAATACTTAGGGTTATGAATTACAATGCTAGGTGACCCAACAATACAATCTTGTCAGCCGAGAAATAGAATGAAGCAATGATCTCTAAAAATAAGCACACTAGGAGGTTTTGGGGGAAGGAGGGAGTACTCTGGAAGTCAAAAGCTAGCACAACTTATGGTCATGCAGCTTTTTAATCTTAAACAAATTAAAATGGAGACTAGTTCCTAAATATAATCTATGGTTCTCAAAGAAGTAGGACCTATAATACATTAACTTTACTTGACATAAAATGTAATCTTAGAGCTGATTAAATATAAGAAAATTACTAAAAAAGAAAAATACTACCAAAGTTAACTCAACCAGTGTTACTTTAAACATGGTACTTGCCTAACTGCACAAAGTTTCTAATTTGTTAGAGTTTACACTTCCGCCATAATGTACAAATCAACAATGGGTGGAAAGCATTGCTTTGCAAACTTCCTGCTTGCCAGAGTGTCATCAGCTAACCTCAAGCGTGTTTACTCTTTTTTTCTACACTTAAAGGTTTTCCTGAATCAAAACATACTGGTCAAACTACCACATAATCTCTAAACTGCTGATGGTGAGAAGCCTTCCTAGATGACAACTCCATTAAAACAAGCAAACAAAAACCAACACACACATCAAACCCCAAGCATTCCTCTGGTTATCTTAGCTGTAAGAACATCTGCCAAAGTAATCCATTAACCATCAAAAACCATCAGGATCTACTGGAAAAAAAAAAAAAAAGTAGCTCCTTCCCCCACTAATAGCTTAGTAGTTAAAAGAGCAGGTAGGTTTTCTAGACCGGAGTTCATAACCCTGCCTATTTCAGGCAGACAAAGGGATTTAAGTCCAGTTTGTCACCCTCCTGGGAGTCTGCTGTAACCATTAGGCCATAGCGCAGTCTGAGGTAAATCTTTCACTCCCCCCCAGCTGACACTATTCCATTTGGTATAAATAATTAAATGAAGAAGGACATGAATTTGACTTTCCCACATGATTGCCCTAACTACCAGGCTATAGAGTCAATCTCTCCTCCCTTCTTTTTCCCCCAGCTTAATGAATATTTAATTGTTTACACAAAGTGAAACAGTTTCAATAGGAGAGAAATTCTGAGAGAGAGAATTCCCAGTAAGCCAATACTTGGGACACTTTTCTGAGAAATGGGAGATCTACCATCAACTCAGTTTCAAATCAGGGAATCAAGCCTGCCTTGTGTAGTGGCTTAGGCACCAAACTGCAGGAGATGGCCATCAGTTGCAAAATCCTGGCTGGAGGAAAGGGGATTGCAGGCTCGTGGCTGACAGTCTCATCTGTTTTTAACACTTGCTTTCACTTATCTTTCCTGGCTTGCTGTTCAGGTTTTTGCCTTTTGCATACCTTATCTTCAGGCACCTAACACTTCACGTGCTCATAAAGCATGCAGACACTGAAGCCAGAGTGCCTGACTCTGTAAGTTGAGGTGATGCTCATGAGGCATAGAAATAGAAAAGACAAAGCTGTTTGTGATTTATAAATCAGTCTTCAATATATTTGCACTGAAAAATCCTTTGAATTTTTATTCCTCTAAGCATTCCTCAAATTAGGTTTGAGTTCTGGGGCAGAGGGCAATACCAGTGGGAGTAAAGCTGTTTTATGAGATATTTTGCAATTCAGATTGATTGTTCTGTGGGACACTTTAGTGCAACTACTACTGTCAGGTGTTTGGGAGTGGATGTTTTTGAAATGCGAAAAACAAACCCCTGCAAGCTTGGAAGCTCTTTGTTGTTTGCCACTTAGGCGCATCTGGAAGAAAGACTGCTGCCTCTGACATGAACTCTCAGGTCTGATCTCACTGCTTCCAGGATGAAACAGTTAGGTAAATCTGATGTGAGGGATCAGGAGTCAACTTGAAGCACAAGGAGAAATTGTCTTTTGTGAAATATTTCTATAAAGTGAGAACAGAAAAAGTAACCACACAAGGACTGGATGATATTTTTTACAGTAGGGACCAGTGAGCTGTCTTCCCCCTCCTACCACTTTCATCCTTTCTTTTTCCTCTTCAACAAGGTCTGTAAATACAACAACTAATCTCAAAAAGCAGTGCACAGAAAACTCATTCAAAAAGGTCAAAAACAAGGTCCATACAACTCTCTGTGTTAGTGTTCTTCATATGCTTCATTTTCTTCAAGCTGTTTCCCTAAATCCTCCTTTGAATGTTATCTTTTCTCATTATTTCCCCAAGCCAAAACGTACATCAAATCATAGAATAGTAAGGGTTGGAAAGGACCTGTCCTGGGTTCAGCAGTAGCAGTAGTTTTTTTTCTCCTTCTTAGTAGCTGGTGCAGTGCTGTGTTTTTGACTTTCAGCCTGGGAACAATGCTGATAACACTGATGATCTTAGTTGTTGCTAAATAATGTTTAGTCTGACCAAGGACTGTCTGAGACTCATTTTCTGCCAGAGAGGGGAGGAAGCTGAGAGGAAGCAGAGACAGGACACCTGACCCAAACTAGCCAAAGAGGTATTCCATACTGCAGCATATCATGCCCACTATATAAACTGGTGGATGTTACCAGGAAGGGCTAGATCACTGCTCAGGTCAGTCTGGGTATCAGTCAGCGGGTGGTGAGCGCTTGTATTCTCTTCCCTTGTTATTTCACTTATCATTATTATTATTGGTGGTAGCAGCAGTGGTTTGTGTTACACCTCAGTTACTGGACTGTTCTTATCTCAACCCATGGGAGTTACATTCTTTTGACTCTCCTCCCCATCCCTCCTGGAGTGGGGGGAGGCAGTGAGCGAGTGAGCTGCATGGCTGACTGGGCTTAAACCACAGCAGGACCTTAAGATCATCTAGTTCCAACCCCCCTGCTGTAGGCAGGGATGCCTCACACTAAACCATCTTACCCAAGGCTTCGTCCAACCTGGCCTTGAGCACTGCCAGGGATGGAGCATTCACAACCTCCCTGGGCAACGTATTCCAGTGCCTCACCATCCTAACAGGATGGGCAGAACAAACAAGCCAACCCCAAGAGGACCTATATTGTGAGACTTAGTCTAACTGATGCTTTTTCTTTAGTTCAAGTCTGTCCATCAATTAGCTCACAGGGATACATGTCCTATAGTGAATCTTAATCCAGCCATTTGAGGAAGCCTTAGCTTCAGCCCTGCATGTGACCTATTCCAATCTCAGAAGGTCATCCTCAAATTCTCATCTATTTTTGACCCTACAAAAAGAAAAATTAATAGCAGAAACCAATAGAAAAAATATCATTTTTGTATGAAGCATTCTTAATCAGTCCTTTCAATCTTGCTGTACTCAAAGAGCCCAATCTATTTTTCACATAATGCCGCAGACTTTATGGCAATTGAACGCTGTTATCTTCTTGCGAGAGCTTCCTCTAAACTCACGTCACTCTAGTCTTGTCCAATAAATCATTCTTCATTTTAGGGGTTTTGAGATCATATCCTCAAAAATCAGCCTCAATCTATTCTGTCATTTTACCTACAAATGCTGACCAGAACTACCTTACTCAAGTTTTTGACTCACAGACAAGATTTTCAAGAATCATTTTGAGTTATTCCAAGCCTATAGAAGCTGTGTATGAATAATCTGCTGACAACTCCATCATTTTTCAAAATCTCCCACCTGATAAAACCCAGCTCATTCATTCCAGTTTCAAAGAAGCTTTCTAGCAATTTAAGGAGCAGAGGGCCCAAATTTTCTTGCCTAGCAAGCGCCCAATGTCTTGGTGTATTTTAGTTTTGCTGTCTAAAAATTAATTCTTGAGAATTGGGCTTCCAGGAGGCAGAAAAGCAAAATGATGTAGCACTTGACGTGTCTCTTCACCACAAAACTGAAGGAAGGTGCCTGCATCTCTTGCAGATTTGCCAGATTTTGCTGTAGGTTTTCTGTACAAGACTGTTTTACTTCACCTACTTGGTTATTTTTCCCCCAACCAGAGGGCTTTAAGAGCAACATATGTAAACCATATTTCTTGTATGTCATCTTAAATACCACTTTATTTTTGTCTCCCCTTTTTAACTGTGGCCAAGATGGCAGAGCTCAGAGATGCTCTTGCATATCTTCAGCTCTTTCCCTGGATATTCCTGTGCTTCTGGCACAACACCACGGGACCACTGGTGGTAGGTCAGAAACACAGCCAATACTAAATTAGCTGCTTATAATGCTTTCAGAAGAACTTCCTTGTGCCTTTTCAGGCTCTACCTCTTCACAGAAATGTTTGACTGGGTCCTCAGCTCCTTGGTTTAATTGCTGACCTAATCTTTGGGAAGAATACAAGACCTTCCTTACCCTTCTAAACAGTACTATTTGGCTGGACAATACTTTCTACATTTACCTTAATGGTATGAACTGTTTCAAAGAATCATAGAATAGTTGGGGTTGGAAAGGACCTTAAGATCATCAAGTTCCAACACCCCTGCCATGGGCAGGGACACCTCACACTAAACTTTGTCACCCAAGGCTCTGTCCGACCTGACCTTGAACACTGCCAGGGATGGGGCATTCACAACCTCCCTGGGCAACCTCTTCCAGTGCCTCACCACCCTAACAGGAAAGAATTTCTTCCTCATATCCAATATAAACTTCCCCTGTTTAAGTTTTAACCCGTTACCCCTTGTCCTGTCACTACAGGCCCTAATGAAGAGTCCCTCTCCAGCATCCCTATAGGCCCCCTTCAGATACTGGAAGACTGCTATGAGGTCTCCACGCAGCCTTCTCTTCTCCAGGCTGAACAGCACCAACTTTCTCATACAGGAGGTGCTCCAGTCCCCTGATCATCCTCGTGGCCCTCCTCTGGACTTGTTCCAACAGTTCCATGTCCTTTTTATGTTGAGGACACCAGAACTGCACACAATACTCCAAGTGAGGTCTCACAAGAGCAGAGCAGAGGGGCAGGATCACCTCCTTCAACCTTCTGGTCACGCTGCTCTTGATGCAGCCAAGGATACGGTTGGCTTTCTGGGCTACAAGGGCACACTGCCGGCTCATGTCCATTTTCTCATCAACCAACACCCCCAAGTCCTTCTGGGCAGGGCTGCTCTGAATCTCTTCTTTGCCCAACCTGTAGCTGTGCCTGGGTTTCAACCATCACAGGAAAGGCCTATCCTACATAGCCTATTCCTACGTAACCTATTATATCTTTCCAGATAGGTTGTGTGCATACAGTAATTATTGCATACAATTACAGAAATATTAAATAAAATTATTTTATAATATTGAATGAAGTTATACTCTATGGTTCCTGAATCAAAATAAATATGAAATTTTGAGGGGGAAAAAGAGGAACAACACTGAATTAATAACAAAGTCAATTACTAATCCTCCACCAGCACTGAGGAAACAAGAAGTAATTAATTTCACAGCACTTCTTCCCTCTTGCACTTTCCTGTATCTTCCTCTTCTCACTTCAGCCCTCACATCAGTCTCTTGCCTTTCAGCACTCTACACACACACGCACACACACTATACATTCCTTCAGGGCAGCACACAATTCCCTTACCTGTTTTGACAAGAAACACACATCGGGTCACACGCCAGAGGCCATGGTTACAAAAAAGTCACAGGTCAATAAAGATCACTTAACATTTCCTATGAGCTTTTTCATCCTCTTTCTCCCTTCAGGATCCAGGGCCTCAGAAAGGAAAGACAGAAATGTCAAGGGCCCGTTTGTGAAGTGCTTTAAAAAAAAAAACAAAACAGACCCCCAAACCCACCATCGGATGCCCCCCTCAACCTCTTGTTACCTTGCCTTAAGGTAAGTGGCCTTTTTCTCTGGGCCTTCTTCACCTTGAAGGGGTTCTTCATCCCTTCAGGAAGTTGATCACTGACTTATCTCTCCCTTGATGATGTGTAAGAAAGATGAAGAGATTAGTCAGTATTCTTTAAAAACTGTCATTTACAAGGAAGCCAATAAAATGATCTACATTGTATCACAGTTCAACATATCTGACATCTGTTCTGTAATAAAATTCACTTCATACATATGCTTCTTCAAGCTCATACATATGCTCCCCACAAGCATTCCCCAGCTGCTCTTCTGAGACATTTTTGTAACGTATCTATAGTATTATGCTAGCCGTATTTAAGAAGATATTCTATCTTTTCTCTTTAAGTCCTGTAATTACTTTGAGCAACTCAGCTTAGTAAAGACAGTACCATAAACTGCACCAAGGCTGCTTGAACATCTCAAGAATTTGCTCATTTTCTCTAGGAGTGAATTTCAGGGACTGCATTCATTGTTCTGTTTCAAACTTGGTTTCTACAAACCTGGAATAATCATGTTCCATTCACACAAATGCTTGTGATAAATGGAATTATTGCTTAACAAATTGAGTATATTATTCACAGAATTTTTAATAGAATAAAACAGCACTGAACTGAATAAAAAAAATCAGTGTTACCCTGAACCTTTCACTGAGGGCTATACATTCTGCATACCAGATATCAGTAATGCAAATCACCAGAAAATGCAGGCAGCACAGTACCCATCCTGATATTTGTTTTGTGAACACAAAAGGTGCATCCTTGTTTCATATTGAACCAGATCAGCAGTAAATTTCCAAAGCAGCCTTTCCAAGTTTGTCTGCAAACTGTGGTGTGGTTTTCTCTTCTGAAGGCATTTCAGAGGACATGACCTGAAAAAACCTGCACTATAAGAGAAGCTGCAGAAACATCCCCAGTGCACTCCAGTTGCAAATGAGCATATAGATACTCCAATGTAAAGATACTCACATGTGTGGATGCCCACATAAGCAGTTTTGTTTTACAGATCTTCTCATATTAGTTCTTGCTGTTTTCCAATGGAAATATTTTTTGTATTTGCTCTTGTAGACATCTTTTGGTCTCATTTACATTTGTACCAGCACAAAAACACTTAAGTAGACTTGTGGCAGCTGAGTTGAACCTGGCACATGAAGGATTCACCCCAATTTCCGTGGAGCAAATTTTTACAGCAAATATAAGGGACAAGTGATACTGTTCCTTATACATTATCCCCTGATTTTATAACCCCTTGGTTTCAGGCATAATAGTGATGATGCTAGTTTATTTAGTTGAAGTCACCTCATTTTTTTATATTAATCCACTAGAAGCACAGCCTGCATAAGTACTTCGTAGAAACAAAGTACCTCCTGGAATAAAAACCTGAGTTTCTGCACTACTTTTTCTACAGCTTCATTATATTTACTTTTTTAATAAAGTAGATGCCAGTTTTTCTCTTCTGTCATTCTGATATTTTAAATTGTCGGTGATGTAAACAAAAAGACAAAAACCGAAACAACAACAAAAAAAAATCCCATACCAAAAACAGCACAACAAAAAAAAAAAACAAGCAAACAAACCAAAACCCCCAATAAACCCCCAACAAGGTCACCTCCATTATATAGTAATTTTATATAATTTTGGTAGGCACATCAGGTTGCCAACATTGGAAAATACCAAGTTATTTTACATATGAATATTTGGTGAATAAACACAGCTAGGACCAGCACAGACTGCTTATTCCCCGCCCCCCCCATCAAACTCCCAATATGAAGTAAAAGAACTAAAAGTGAACTTGAATACTTCACAATGTACTGTAACAACGGTTCAACAGTGATGTCGCAGATCAGACTTTCAATCCCCATGAGAACAGGAATATGTGGTAGAATTATACAATACCTGTTAGCATGCATCTCTTTATTAGCTGCCATGTTTTTAAGCAACTCACAATAATTTAATTTTGCTAGTACTGAAATTAAGACACATTTCATATCAAATGATTATCTGAGCTTAGAAGGGGGGTCTTATATTGAGGATCTTAACAAGGTGAAGAAAGAAATCTATGATACTTCCAATAGCTCCTGATGGGTTCAGTAATGCCAGCAGGTGATAGCAGCATGAGGAGACACCACTGGGAACCCTGCTGAAGCATTCATCCAGAAATAAATAAATTCTTCCAGGAAAAAAACAACAACAAAAAAATTTCTTTTTATTTTGAGTATGTGAATTTTGTTGTCATTCCAGCTTGTGATCTGATAATGCAACTAAATCATAGAATCATAGAATAGTTAGGGTTGGAAAGGACCTTAAGATCATCTAGTTCCAACCCCCCTGCCATGGGCAGGGACAACTCACACTATACCATATCACCCAGAGTTCTGTCCGACCTGGCCTTGAACACTACCAGGGATGGAGCATTCACAGCCTCCCTGGGCAACCCATTCCAGTGCCTCATCACCCTCACAGTAAAGAATTTCTTCCTCATATCCAATATAACTCCCCCTGTTTAAGTTTTAACCTGTCACCCCTTGTCCTATCACTCCAGTCACTAATGAAGAGTCCCTCCCAGCATCCCTATAGGCCCCCTTCAGATACTGGAAGGCTGCTATGAGGTCTCCACGCAGCCTTCTCTTCTCCAGGCTGAACAGCACCAACTTTCTCAGCCTGTCTTCATATATGAGGTGCTTGAGCCCCTGATCATCCTCGTGGCCCTCCTCTGGGCTTGTTCCAACAGTTCCATGTCCTTTTTATGTTGAGGACACCAGAACTGCACACAATACTCCAAGTGAGGTCTCATGAGAGCAGAAATCTATGGACAATTTACCAGATTTTTAGTAAGGATTCAAAAGGAAAGAGGACATCAAACCACTATTCAGCAATCATCTATGCCATCAAAACAGTCAGAAATAAACAAGTTCCAGGAAGTCAGAACATGTTTCTTGACAACATTGGATATTTGCTTTATAGTGGCCCAGGAGAAAATCCTTAAAAGGGAAAGATTATTTTAATTAAAACACTCATAATTGCTCTTTGTAATGCTGCCTCGACATGGGTCTTATGGTAGCTTACCAAATACAGTATGATCTCCTCAATACTGAAACACCTTGTTATCCCATGCCTGGTAACTGCATTGCAAATTTCCTTGGATAACTGAAGTCTTGATTATCCAGAAGACAGGCTGTCTTATCAAATTTTTACATTTATTACAGAAACCAAGACTTGAGCAGAGAAAAAATGCATTCTGCTTTGGGAAAGATTCAGGTTAAACTTTCTCTCGTTTAGAAGCAAATGCCTCCCTGTTAAGACTGTGTTCAATGATGAAGCACATCCAAGATTCATTCATAGCTACCTCTGTGAGCCACTGTCTTGGATTCTACATACAGACACAGAATAAGATGGGAACATGAGTGCATCCAAAAAAGGTACTGGATCAAAAAAAAATCATTGAAACTATACATGCAGTTCACTTTCACTAGCCTTGTATTTTGATTAAATTAGGTTTTAATACTCACTCTTTAGAGATGCTTATTTCCTTATTTTAAAGGAAAAAAAAAATAAATCTTCAGGAAGGGAAGATATTTTCTTCAAGGGTGCTGGAACAGTTAAAGCCTAGGCTTTGGTTTCCAGAACCTAGGCAACTATGCCTATTTCTACAAGATACACTCTCTGTTATACTACTGTAAATCCAGAATAACATAAATAATTGCAGTTGTAAGCTAATGTCAGTGAGGTCAGATGTGTGACCAATAGGTCTCTATACAATCTTTTACTTGAAAGGTAATAAAATAATTTTGTAAATTGTAATTAAACAAAGCCGCTTCATATTGTTTATATATTTTCATCAGGGAAGAGATAAATGGAATAAGGTAACCCATTTGAAAGTTTTTATTCCTAAAGATCTTAAAATAGTAATTTTGCATGCACCATCACTAGTAACCTCTATGCAATAAAATTTTCTAGAGTAGGTCTTCACAAAAATTCCTTTTTGATTTATTACACCACAGTAGTTACAACTTGTAGAAGGACTTTTGTAAGGAAAATAATATATTGACCCATAAGTTGCACCACCTCACCAAGTTTGTGATTAGTTTGTTGTAAAAAATGCATGAAAAGTGGTCAGAGGGAGTTGTGAGTGATATAGCCTATTAAGACAATTTTATTTTTATGATTTAAGAGCTGCCATTGAGGCATATTGAATATCATTGTTAACTTTTCATAGTTAAAGATATAAGCAGTGGTAGCTAAGTCTTTTAAGTCATATAGCATGAACTTTAATGGAAATGTTTAAGCCTTGTGTATGTTTTACCAGGATCTAGATATGGAAATGAATTACACAAAAATAATCAATCTAATTGCTCCCTGAGAGGTTCTTCTGGGAAGTTGACTTTACCTACCACCTTTAGCATTGTCTTCAAAGGCTTTTGGTTTAAGACTGATTGGAATAGACAAAAATGTATTTAAGAACCCAAAGGGTTACATACATTGTTTTAAATCAGAAATGTGTCAAACATATGCAGTCCCTTGATCCTATCATTTTATGCTTCATAAGGGATCCCTTTTGGTAAGGGCTTATGTGTCCTGACATATTTGGAAATGTTCCTTGACAGAACAAATTCTTTGAGGACGTAAATCAAAACTACAGCTGCTTCCCTAAAAGCCGTCAGTGATGATAACATCAGGAATTGGATTAAATAAGTCCTGTTGAGAGACAGTATGTCCATTTCTACATTCAAAACTCACATGAATTATCAAAGAAAATGATTCCAAGAGCGGGAAACAGACAACTAGTAGGTATATTAAAGCTTTTCAGCATGCAGAAGCCCATTTAAGGAGCTTCCCCGGAGCAGAACTCCTCTTGCTTTCTGTAAACCTGAGCGTTTCTTTGAATAATGTAAACATAAAACCCTAACATATTCTAGAGGATATGAATAAAACCTAACTGTGATTTCATCCCAGAATATATAGGACAAACATATTCATTTGCTCCAAAACCAGTAATCTGTGGTATAAGCAACAAAGGAGAAAGAATTCTACACAGAAGTGATAAATGTGTGACTTGGGATTTCCAGGTGACAGTTTGTTTCAGCTCCCTCCCACTGTGCTGCCTTTTATTTTCAGAAAAGGATTGCAACAACGTAGCAGTGATTTATACTTATTTACTTGAAAAGGAGAAATGTTGAAGCCTAAACAGACAACACTGGACTACCTAAGCTTATTCTCTTTAGGCTTCATGGTAGACCTCACCACTGCATTAGTTTCAGCATGAATCAATTTTTCAGCTATTTCTCAGTACTGTTGGCAACTGCACCACCACTGTCCTGGCTGATGCGCACTTGACCATTACCTATCATTTTTATTTTTCTTTTTACCGTATGTGATCCTATTTACACAAGAAGCAAAGATTTTGGAGAAAAAAAAAACAACCCACCTTCTCTGATATCAGTGTAAAATATGATAAGAAGTAATAAATCATTTGTATGATTTATTAGCAACCACATTCCCTTATATTTCTATTCAGTTTGTCAGAGTGTTATAGACATAATAGATAATAAAATAGATTATTACCATAAATATTTAAATATCAAAATCTGAACATCAATCACAGCTAAAGAATACAGGGCCTGTGGTCTCTGCACTGGGTCGTGCCCACAAATAGGTTTATAGGATATGCTTGGCTTTCTGCTCACACAGCTACCTAGGAAGGGTGGGACATGCTGCATATAGACCATGCAGTTGATTTGTATTGCACTTTAGATATAGCTTTGCATTTTCTCCATGCCCTTACAACAACTGGCTTCAGTATGCCACATCACTATAATTAGCGAGCTCCATTGCAAAGCATCTGTGTGAATGGGACTGCTAAACTTTAGTCCCCTCTCTATTGCTCTCCCCCTTCAGTTAGCAATGGGCAGCAAAATACTCATAGCCACATCATGTACCACAGCAACTGCTCCAGCTCCTTCTCCCATCCTCTTCTCTCAGCAAATAGCTGTTTACCTCTGGGAAGTATTCATGCCTAAGGCTGATTGCCTCTGCACTAGAAGTAATTTTGCTTGTGTTAAGGAACCTGCCTTGCTCTTCCAAGATAAAAAATGAAAATCAACCATACATTTACAAAAAAAATGGCTGTGATCTGTGTAATGTTTATAGCACAGACAGCTTACCTGTAAATTTTAGGATTAAAAAAAAGGGAAAAAAGAATTTTTACAGGTACAATATCCTTTACACCTTTATTTGTTTAGCATTTATCAGGATATATGAAGTCAGGAGGATGAAAGAGATTTTTATCCTTAGCTATGATGTATGCTTTAGACTCAGAATCAGCACATTGATAAAATAGTTATTTCTGAATGCATGGACTATCCAAGTTTTCCCTTATATCTTCAGGGTCACAAGCCAAATGCTCATTTGTTACCCAAATGGAGATTCATTATTCTGACTGAAACAAACAGGATTACTTGCTTATCAATTCAAAAGTAATCTGGTTTTGTTTTTGGTTTGTTTTTTTTTTTTATTTGCCAATATATTAAATTGCTAAGCAAAGAATTATCTTTCCATTGTTTATATGCCTCACTATTTAAGAGGATTATTATTGTAGAATAATCATCTAGCTTTAATTACCAAGAGAACCACATCATTTTATTAATTTTAGGATTTATGCCAAGTTGGAAACAGAATGTAAAACACAGAATCAGTCAGTAGCTGACAGCAGCTTTGTTAAAACATTTGTACAAGATTTTTACTGTGAAAAAAAAAGAACCTAAAATTACAGGCAGAAGAGTAGTAGATATTTTTTAAATAAATCAAGCAGCCTCAACAAACAATATGAACACACATTCTTGTACTGTACATACCTAATGCACAAAATGCATGCGTATCTCTTCTTGATCATGAAGAAAACAAAGTGAGAAAAGGGTGACTAGATTAGTGGCAGGGGCAGTGCTACAGACTATATTGGCCATAGCAAAAGGCACTACCACAGCCATCCCTCACACAGTAACTGAATCAATTCCAGCCAGGTTCAGACTCCAGAAGGAACAGAACAACTTCAGCAGCCGTTAGGAAACAGCCATTAAAGCAAGTTAAGGCTGATTGCCAGCACCTGCCAAAGCAGTTAAGCAAACACTCTTGTTTTACTAATCTTTCAACTTGTCTTTCTCAGGTGGTGGTTGTATTAGCTGGGAAATGAGGGTCTCATCCTGTACCTGGCTCAGCTCAGGAGACCATTTTCTTCTCTGGTGCATTCCAACTGGGGCAGTGTCTTCTTTGACACAGCTGTATCACCAGTTATAGGACCAAGAGTGACCAAAAGCAAGTTCTGAACAAGAGGGACTACAGTCTCTGCATATCTATACAACTTTTACCCAGATAAGACTCTATTACTATTGCCTTTAAAAAGTGTAACTGTTACCATCTTTAAGCAGAAGTCAAACTACTAACTCAGATGACAACATCCTATTATATTCTTGTGAAAAGAAATAAAGTAATGTGCATAAAGATTTAGAACCTTGAAGAAATCAAAATACATTTTTTTCACCATTGTTCTTTCTTGGCTCAGTTGCTTTACCTAAGCCTTCCTCAATCATAAGGTGTTTGTCATTAGGACATCATATAGAATTTTGGGACTGACGCTGCTCAAAATCTTTGTCAGCATCATAGACAGTGAGATTAAGTCCACCCTCAACAAGTCTGCTGGTGACACCAAGCTGTGTGGTACAGTTGACACTCCGGAGCACAGGGATGCCATCCAGAGGCACCTGGACAGGCTGGAGATGTGGGCCTGTGCAAACCTCATCAAGTTCAAGTCCTGCATCAGGGCAATCCCAAGCACAAAACCAGGATGGGCAGGGAATGGACTGGGACCAACCCTGAGGAGAAAGACCTGGGGTTGTTGGTCTATGAGAAGCTCACCATGAGCTGGCAGTGTGCACTTGCAGCCCAGAAAGTCAACCCAACACTAGGCTGTAACAAAAGAAGAGTGATCCGCAGGTTGAGGGAGGTGATACTTCCCCTCTGCTTTGCTCTTGTGAGACCCCACCTGCAGTCCTGTGTTCAGTTCTGGGGCCTGCAACATAAAAAGGTCATAGACCTATTGGAGTGAGTCCAGAGGAAGGCCATGAAGAGCTTGAGCATGTCTTATGTGAAGACAGGCTGAGAGAGTTGTGATTGTTCAGCCTAGAGAAGATAATGCTCTGGGCAGCCAGCAACCTTATAGCAGCCTTCCATTACCTAAAGTGTGCCTGCAAGAAAGCTGCAGAGGGACTTTTTACAAAGGCATGTAGAGATAGCAAAAGGGGGAATGGCTTTAAACTGAAAGAGGGTAGATTTAGATTAGATATTAAGAAGAAGTTCTTGACTGTGAGGGTGATAAGGTACTGGCACTGGTTGCCCAGAGATGTGGATTCCTCATCCCTGGAATTGTTCCAGGCCAGATTGGATGGGGTTTTGAGCAACCTGGTACAGTAAAAGGTGCCCCTGCCCATGGCAGAGGGGCTGGAACTGGATGATCTTTAAGGTCCCTTGCAATGCAAATCGTTCTATAATTCTATGATTCAGGATTATGTCTCTCTCACTATTTCATAAAATATTGTAGACAACCTGCAAAATAGCATTTCAGCTCTTTTTTTCAGCACCATTTTTGCTGGCTGCCTTTGAGGAATTGATGTAACCACCTATCTTCAAAAACAAAGGTATTAAAAAGAGTATTTTTAATCCCTATTTAAAGTCACCTTCTGAACGTCATCTTCTCCTGTTGTATTATATATGCACAGGAAGAATCTTTTAAGATGGAGACAAAATAGTTGCTTTTTTTTTTTTTTTTTATGTTTCCCTTCAGCTGAAACCCTGTCAGCCTCAAGAAGTCCATCAAGCAGCACTGGACTATCTGAGGTTTAAAAGATAATCTCTTAACAGAGGTTGGCACTAGCTGCTGCAGGCTTTTAAGTCCATTTATGCCCTCCCCAAGCCTCCAATTCTCATTTAAAATTCAGGAGTTAATTCAATTAGAAGCAACAAGATCTTTGTTTTTATATAAGAAGAAACATCTTTTAAAATATGAGAGATAGAAGTGTTGTGCAGCGAATCCCATAACCTCCAAATCATTGAATCTTCTGTTTCCACAGCCATCTCATACATACTTTCAGCTAAACATGAAAACTTGATTATGTTTAGTATTTAAAATAGTAAAATAATCTTTACCTTACACTCAGAAAATGAAGAATTAAAAAGGAGTTTTGTTTCATAAAATTAGGAGGTTTTTAATTCCCTGTTCCTAAGTGAATAACTGAAAGTTAAAACTTCAGTTTGTTTTTAGAAAATATTTTCCTTAGCTATTGCTTGTTCTCATTGATTTGTTATTTTAAGGTTGCTTATGATTGCTGACTCCCGGCATTGATTTGCATATGTTACATACTAAGAAAGAAAAAAGAAATGAAAGTTTTTCTGGTAAAAAAAAAGTAGATTATGATCTTTTCAAAGAGAAAGAACATTAAGATTTCATAATTCAAGGCCTCCTAAATTTGATGGTGTAAGATAAGGTCACCTTTTTGATCCTGATTCAGTCCCTGAAAATACCGTATTCTGGGTGAGTCTGTTTAGCAGTAACCAAGCAAACCAAAGGTATAATGAAGAGAGCTGAGCAAATAATTCACACTGAATAATTTACTCGAACCTTGTTTTGAGTTGTGGATTGTCAATTAACTGATTCCTTGAATTGTATTTGTTCAGAAATATTCAATATGTATTATTTTTAGCGGTATGCATCCAAAGTTCACGAAATCTATCTGATTTTAAAAATCGAAGTCATAGAGCTAAACTACAGTTAATTGCATATATTTTTTCTGCTTCTCCAGATCAAGAAAATAGTGAAGCACCTGACATTAAAAGCAGAATTAAAAAAAAAAATACATATCCAGGATACTGAACTTCTTTTCTAGTATGTAAAAGAAAGAGCTTTTAAAAAAATACGTTGTCTCCTTTTCAGACAATGATGTCCTTAGTCAAGAACAACATCTTTGAAGATGATTCTACGATGAAACAGTAAGATTCATTGGTGCAAGGTTTTAATTTGGTGCTCTCCTGCCATACTTCATGTTATGCAGGTGTCCATTTGCTTTCTTCAAAAAGTGCATTTGTGTTTTACCTTGATTTATTTAAAGTAGAATAGTTACAATAGAACAGAATTTCAGTTAGAAGGGACCTACAATGATCATCTAATCCAACTATATTTAAATACCTTTGTGCTAGTGTTGTGAGGAAAAACAGGGAACAGTCATCCTCTTATATATGAAGCAGATATTACAGCTCTTTATTAATTTCACTGGTCTGAAGTTTTGACTAGCAGTTTTGTTGTGATGCACAGTTAGTTGTGCAGTATCTAAAGATCAGTGTCTTACTTGATTGTGTGGCATCTTTAGTAAGGCCAAGTTTAAAAAAAAGGTCTTAACGCTAAATCCAGCTATGTTGTTATAGAGGACAAATGTTTATCTCATTTCTTCAATGTAGTTAAATTTATCTTTACGTTTTCTTACATTTAGGCATATCTAGACATGCTACATGCTTCACATTGCATGAATATCTGCAAACCAACTTCAACTTAGTGGAGCAAAAAGATTTGCCCATATTCCTAGTTGGATTTTGATTCTATACTCAGCTCTGGCTCAGTGATTACATTGCTGTTGGTAAATAGAGTAAAGCTGTATCAAGTTACGAAAGTATGGGACTTCTATTCCATTTAAGTGCTGCATAGACAAATATATGCAGGTTTAACATCTTGACTTTCTTATACTAAGAGGTACAAAACTGAATCTTATAGCATTTAAATATTGTTCTAAAATCGTAATTACTGAGCATCATTACATCTTTCTCCTACAGAAAATTTTATGGGTTGCGTAACTCTATAGAGAGGCAACACTTGTTAAAATTGATGGATCTTTCTTGTATATGTCAAACTGATATCCTGTGACAAGACATTGAGCTATAAATCAACATTTATCATTCCTTGTCTTATAAGAGATAAGGCCCAAATTCATTCATGGTTAAAGGCAACTCCCCTCCTTCCCCCCCCCCCCCCATTCATTAAATTACGTAGAGATCATTTTGTGAGAAAAGTATGAAATAAAATACCAGCAGATCAGGTGGCACCAATACGCATGCTTAAACACAGGAAAGCAGAGAACATGATCTAGTTCAAGATGTCCCTGCTCATTGTACGGGGGTTGGACTAGATGACCTTTGAAGGTTCCAACCCAAACCCTTCTATGACTTTATGATTCTGTTATTCTATTATTTTCAAATTACTATGCTGTTACCTTTACCTAGTGATAACAAAATGGATGCTAACATTCAGCTGTTCAAAATATTGAGCTCTGTTCAATACAGAAAACCAAAAGATAAGGTTTCTATAGTCCTCACTAAAGCTTTAGAATCCTAATGGGATTTTCTAAATGATGTAGAAATAAAATCTACCAACCATCTGGAGAAGAAACTAGTCAGAGAAAACTTTACATTCACACTGGATTGTATTTAGATTACTGTCTTTAGCCCTTTCATCCTTGGAAATACTGTGGCTTTGTTTATTCAGATAAAACATACAATAATAATTACATAGTTAAAGAAAAAAATCCATACAGAACATTTTCCTCATTAGGCCTTTATATAATATTTTCTTATTCCTCTTTTTGCTTTTATATGCCTTTTAAAGAAAAATTATCTGGTTTAGCACTATTGGGCAAAAAAAAACAAATTAACTCCTAAAATCAGGTTTTTAATTTCTCTTTGCAGGTCAGATTGATATCTTTTCTGAAAATTCACTTTATGATAGTTCAATTTCACAGTATTATTTAACTTCAGAATAAATTCAGAATAAATGAGGCCTCTGTTGGGAGACTAGTTTTATTTAAAAATATAGGACTAATAATTGTGTAATCTGGGACCCATTTCCTATTCTGTCACAGATTTTCTGGGCAATCACTTATATCCAGTCAGGCCCAATCTGATGAAAAGAGCTATAGAACACTTCCCATGGGAGTCAATCAGCGAATCATTATACTGGCATATATAAAATAGAAAAAAATAAAAAGTATGTTTCAGGTAAGTTTTAAACATTCATTAAATATTTTAAATTGTTACAAGATACTTAATGTACAAAATATTATGGGAGTAATTTTAATATTTAATATGCAGTATAGTTTGTTGGTTTTTTTATTCCTTTTTCCCAATCACTTTGCGGAGAAGAAGTCCCTTCAGCTATTCATGAAGTCATTGTAAATCCACAGGACAAAACAGGTAGCTGAATTTGTGTTAAGAGTTGGAAACATCACTGGGGCTGCCTTCTCTATAATCCTGTTCTCTCATACAAGAAAATTACATAAATCTTGTTAAACTTGCAGGGATTGCATATTCCCTGTATTTGATAGAGAAACAACAAACTGAAGACTACTCATGGAATGTTTTCAAATGATTTTTTATTAATTCAGAAAAAAAATCTAAAAATAAAATATTTTATTAAAAATATGTTTTAAAGAATAAATTTATATTTTTTTTACTAAAACCTATTTTCTTCCTGATATATATTTGGCATAGAGTCTCTGAACACATTTGCTTTTGCCAAAGTCATCATGGACCTAGTAGAGCTATCTTTTTTACAGAAAACTGATTCTTATTTGGTTTGTCTCCTGAGGTACATCAGATCCTTTCCTTGGATAAAGAATGACAGTGAAACATAGGAAACTGTATGCAACAAAACCACATTTCTTCTTCAGTATTCAGCTTTTAAAATCAAATTAGCTAGAAATGTATTTGATGACCATAAACTTTATGACATGTAATTAATCTACCATCCAAACAATCAGTGTACCAATGAAGTAACACCAAAAGGTAATGGAATTAAATTTTACAATATTTTTAATATTCAAATTACGAATTTACCCTAAAATGGGCCACAGTATTATGGAAAACTTTTTCAGTCGTTTAATTTTTGTTCCATGTGTGCTCAGTGCCAATTTATTCAATTCTGCATGATTTTGAAAAACATTTCCACGGACCTAACTTTGGCCTGGGAGGTCAGGCAGTAGCCGTGGAGCTAGATACCCCTAACAATATACATATCTTTTTTTATTTTCTGTTTAATAAGACTGACAGGTCTCCAGGCAAAACAGTTCAAGGCTTTCTGCAATACAGTACTGTAACTCCTAAACAAGGGTTACTAAGTCTTAATGGATACTTGAATATACATAGGTATATTCAAAAGAAAGACTGGTCAAAATAAATAATTGCTTTAAGCTGTATAAAAACCAAAAAGTGTTTCCTGAAATTTTGTTACTAAAATATGTTCCATGGATGAATACTTGAAAAATACCACAATGCTTTGACAAGTTTGCCTTAGCGAGTGCCAAACAATTGAGGTGTAGGCCACAGTGATTATACTGTGTATAGGGAAAGACTTTACAACAGTGAAATAATTGAAAATAAGTTCTCTGATATTAAGGGAACTACCCTTGTGCTGCTTTCATGCCAGTGTAACTGCAGGATAGTCAAAGGACCCATGTAAAATGGATAGTGTGAAAAACGGCATTTTCAAAGACCTTTGCAACTTGATGTCAGTTGCAGTTTCATCATTGCCTGAACCTGCCGCCATCAAAGCCAGTTCAGCCGTGTTTTCAGTTCCCAGAAGTGATGAAGAAAACAGTGTCTGACCCAGTACTGAGGAGGTGCTTTTGATATTTGGCATTCTTAACAATGGACATGGTAATGAGACAAAAGAATAAAGCTTCCTACTGTGAGCAAAACATTTGGGGCGCTTGTCTAATCAATGCCTCAACTGAATCCATTAAAAGAGCCCGAACCTTCTAAGAAGACTCAGATGTGATATGATATTATTGTGCTTAAGAAGTCAAAGATGTGTTTTCCATTTTCTCTGCAAAGAACAGGAAAATGAATTTTCAGAAGTTCACTAGCAATAGCATGTGTGTTTCTTTCTCCATCATAAACATTTGTTTTTATTGTTTTTCATTCGGACAGCAGAGGAAAGCCCAGCTGAGAGATAGGGAGTCAAACAGAGGAAAAGGGATCCCTGGAGGGGTAGTGATGTTCAAGCAGATGGGGGAGGAGGGAAAAGAGAGCAGGAGCAGATGGGAGGGGGGAAGAGACCAGAAGCAGAGCAGATGTGGGGGTGGGAGGGGGCTAATTTTGGTTAAAGACAAAGGAGGACAAATATGAGTTAAATTTGTAATTTTTATTTAGAATCCTTTTCTCATAAATACACCTTTTGTGTCTTACACTAGAGGAAAGTTTGAATAGCCTGCAAAACATAAAAGGTAGAGTTAAATAACAGCAATGTCACTTGAGCAAGCACTAGAAAGTGGAGGGGCCTGTAAGAGTTAATCAGCCATGAGGTTTTGTCTCTAAAAAACTGGAAAGTTTCCACCTGTACCATACTCCACTGCACAAAGTACATATTTGGAAAGATATGCAGTAGCAGAACAATAAAGAGGAGACTTATGTACGTGGATAATGAATGGAACTTTGAATTTCCTGAATTAAAGAGGCATAATAATAAATTTGAGTTACTGAGCCATGAGCGAATTACACACAGGTCTTCCCTATATTAATAATAAAAAGGAATAACCCATGTTCAAGTGCAGAACATTTTAATTTCCATGAACCCTCTATATTCTGTATAGTTCTATATTTTAAAGCTGCATTTCATTGCTGTGCTTCCTGGCAGGTTGTATAGGTTGAGAGCGAGTCTAACTGAGAATGCTGCAGCTGAAAGTTAATTAGTGTGTTGGCAAGCTGTCAGCTAGACTTTTGTCTGTTTGCTTTTCATACAGAAATGAATGAGAGTGGATTCCAGAGGTGTCTGAGTACAATTAAGTATCTCACTCTCTAAAATAAATATTTTATATTACTGCATGCTTTTAGGAATCAGACAGAATGTATCCATTGATGGCCTTTTCCACTGATATCCTTAAAAGTAAATATATGTAAGAAGGCAGAAAATATGTAGTGCAATTGCATCTGTTTGGTAGAGGATAAAGTGCCAGATTCTGTGTTTCACCTAACACAGAATAATCTGAAAACCTCCTCCAGGTTTGTAGAGGAATATTGGAGATAAGATTCTTGCCCAGATTAATTTGGCCTAATTTAATTGCTGGTTATAAAGCAGCCAACTCTGTATAAGTTGTTAAAAGAAGATTTTCCAATTCTGTGTTGAAAAACTGCTGGAAATCTTGGAATATGAAACAATCTACACTAGTAATAAACCTTCACCCACAATAATGACCAGGAATGTGACAAAAGGATGGCTAGATTTACAGCCCAAAATTAAAGTGGAAAGCCTGGAATGGACTCAGCAGGGAAAAAGGAGGGCTAAAGGGGCAACCTTAATTCAGGCTGGAAGCCAATTCCAGAGGGACGGGTTTCTTCAGACCAGGAAAAAAGAGCAATTTCTCCATTTGCATGAAAGGAGGTGCTCCAGATATCTCAGTCCTCATGAGAGGATGGGCACACACCAGCCCAAGCCAAAAAAAATGAGTGCACTCAAATCTCTTCCCTGCTTCCGACTTCTGCATATGCTTTGCTTTTCTGTCATACCTCTCTCCTTTACTACAAAGCCCTTGCAGTTCCCCACAGTTTCCTCATAGAGCATAAACCTCATGTTATGGCTAGGGCAATTACTGTGGACAGTAGTGTCACAGGGTTAGCAGCCCCGAGGCTATTTCCTAGTGTTTTCACAGGCCTTGGCCACTTACACTGGTGGACCTTCACAGGTGACGCAGTGCTCCCTTGAGCCTTCTGCAGCTGTTGCCCTTTAGTCTATGGATGACTGCATAAAGATCTCAGGACAGACTTTAGATTCTTCTTTACAGTGTGTTTTATTTGGTTTTGCAAAAACCACACATTTGCACATTCACTTATTCCCCCGTTTGCAGAGTTATGCTCCCAGGACAGGTAGTCACATAGTTTGACTGGGCTTCAGACAACTCTTTTTCCATGATTCAAGGATTAGCTCATTCTGAGTGGGATGGTCTGCTTCCTCCTTCCCTCTTGCACAGCAGCTGTACAGAGGACATGATTATACCTAAACACTGGTGTCAGTTTTCATGTCCATAGGCTCCCTATAGGAATCAGTATTAGCTCTGTAAATCACAAAACAAAATTCAGTTTTAACTTGTCTCTAAGAGAGTATATTCACCTTGGTTATTTAGGTATGTTTCAGTATGCTGCAAAAGTGTACACATAACCCCTATGGAATAGGAAATGACTGTGAAAAGCAAAGATTGTGCTACAGCCCGCAGTGTAGGTCTAGTGTTGTTTGTCTTGCAACCAAGACCCCCCAGAATCTGATGTGTCCAGCCACATGTGAGGCCCTAGTAAGTTATGTCCTCCTACCACTGCACTGACAGGAGATGCTGGCCATCCACAAAGCAGACCGAGTATCTCTGTGAGGAGAATTAGATTGTCCTGAACTAGCTTTATGGCCCCCTGAAGGAGCAAGCAGATGATACAGGTGAGAAAAATCTGCTACAGACAAGAATATTATCTGGAGGCACCACAGGATACAATTCCCAACAAACCTGAGTATCTGTTGAACACATGTCTATTGCATGTGGCCCTGGTGTTGCAGGGCAGACAATACATAGGACCCAAAAACTGGAACTTCCAAGTTCCTTGAATTGACCAGTAGTATTATAGAGAGATAGATATGCAATATAGATATATAATACCTTATAGTATAAAATTCTATAATAAAGCTGGTAAACTTTCTGAAACCTCACAGCAAAGAAAGTCACTGAAACACCTAGGCACAAGGAAATCATGTTCTCTTGGGTGCAGTTCTCTTCCTGTTTGCTTAGCTGGCTTGCGGATTAGCAGTGACTGGGCTCGATGCTAGTCCCTTTCTGAATCTTATTTCTGCTTTGTTTTGAAGTTCAGTGTGAAAGTGCCAGCTCAGAGCCTTCCCAGGTTGTCTCTAGCTTTTACCTGAAGAAGGAAAGCTCCCTTGTGCCCTCATCAGTAAACACATGTGTGAAGTTTAGAGTATTAGTTTATATACTTTTAGAAAGGATGTAAACTGTTTGGAATAGGAATGGTTCCCAAGAGTTCATATATAGCCCACAAGGATTCATATTCATCCCTAACCCACTAATCCTGCAGTTTTGATAGCTTAAAAGCCTACTACTTTAGAATTCTTTGTGTCTGTATCCCCAGCTGGTCCTTAATTGTTTCTTTTCTCTATTTACTCATACTCCAGATCATGTGTTGGTATACAGTGCCTTTATCACAAATTGATTTAAATCTGTCCGGCTCCAACTCTCAGAATACATCAGCATAAAACAAAGTATTTCTTTCCTGTCCATCACACAATAGTGCTGAAGCAGTCATGACTTCTAAACTCCAAAACACATCAGCACATAAATTATTTAGTGCAATTTATGAGAACAGATTCATAACAAGCACATTTCTAGCAGCACTGTATTAAATGGGAATGTTTAAGTCAGGGCAGCTTGTCCCTCCAGATTGTCAGTCATTTTCAGTCACAATAAGAGCTGAAAGCAATTTAAGGAAATATAGGAGTTTTTTAGTTTGAGCCTTTTGTTTTAACAAATGTTGCCAAGGTAGAAATGATGCCAACAGAGAATTTGTTAAGGTTTGCCAGTTTGCCCCAGCTGACCTCAAACCATAAGCTTCTGAAAGCACTGAAATAAAGCGAGAGACCATTGTTAATGCTGCTGAGCTTTCCAGAGGGTCCTAAAGAGACCTCTGTTATCTTTTATAAACACCAGGAAGATCTAATCCAAGTGCCGCAAGAGGCAGGTTATCTTCATTACAGGGATGAAGGAGTGAACATGTAACAGCCTGTAGGATTAATACCACTCAAAAGAAAAGTTACAGCGTACTTTTTGGTATAAGCACCCTGTTAGAACACGTTTTGCCTGAAGTTTAAAGCCCATTAATCTTGTGAAGAGCCAGAAATCTACAATCCATGTCATCTAGCTGGCATGAAACACAAACTGCTTCATGCAGTTTAGATCTAGAATAAGCTTGTGAATGAGACACGGGCAGCCTTAGCAGTTTGTTGCTTCTGGTAGCTGCTATCACCAGCTGCTCTCCCATTTTTAGTTCCCTATCATTGATTTAGCAATACGCAGTGTATTTTTTCTCGACTCACCTGCAAAGGTAAAAGTGCCATATGAAGTAATACAGCAAAGGTTAAAGACAACGTGTTTGCCCTTTAAGAGAGATACGCTACCAAATAATAAGGCCAGTTTATCAATGTGCAGGCTTGGAGAATTCTAAAAAGCTGCTCTTTAAAGATTTCTCTGATTTTATGCCAGCCTGAAGCTGCACATGGGCAGCTCTGCAACCTTTGCAAGGCCACCCTGCACCCTGGGACCCCACTCTTGAATGTCTTAGACATTGTGCCCCAAACACCTCATGTGCAAGAAAAATAAAGAGGGTCAGAAAACAAATTTGCTTTGCAAATGTCTACAAGCTTAAAAGCGAGTACTGTTTCGCAACCTGGCCATTGCTAATGGTCCCTGATTGGGACTTGCTGTCCATCCCACCTGCCAGACTAATTTCTACCCTTCCCTACCTGCCCTTAAGGCATCAGTGATTTCTGCTGAAGATGTCCCCAGACACCCCCCCTAACAGCCCAAGATGGGACAACAAAGGTGACAGAGGCCAGCTGCCAATCTGACCAGGCTCTCACCTAAAACTCGGAACAGCCAATAATTTATTGGACCTGGGTCCAAACAAGAACACTGCTGACTTGCACAGAAGGGCTAAAAAAGACCAAATAGCAGCCTTTAGGGGGCTGACTATTTAATACCTCTTCTAACAAAAAGACCTCTGTGCTGTGCAAGAGCAAGTCTGAACTTGCTGTGCAAGTGGCCCTCCCCTTTCAACTGCTCACCTCACCATATTTGGACTTCCAAGCGTTTCTCTTCTCTGAGATTCCTATGGAGGTTAGCTACACTTTGAGAACGATGCTGAGAAGGTTTTTTTTTTTTATGATGCCGTTATTGCACACAAAACCTGAGAACAATTTGTATGTTAGACAGCTTCCTATGCCTAGAAAATGTTGCCGTGTGCCATTTCCCTGTATTCCTTTGTAAGTTCATTCTTGTCAGAGCTTGTTTGCATGGTGCTATGGGCCGTGAGCACCACATGTTGCTCTGTGCTGGGCTCTGCAGAATGAAACACCTGAGAGTGTGACCTTCCAGATGCTTTCAGGAAAGCAAACTAAACATTTCAGGTCAAAACAAATCAGAGAAGGGAATCAATGTAAAAGGAGATGGAAAACAGTCATTGATCCTAAAACTCACACAATAAAATTTGTAATAGCTCGACCCAGGTAACCAGGCAGACTGGTTTAACAGCTTCTTTTGTTTTTCCCTTCTCCAAGCACTTTTAGACATACAGCATCAGATAAGAAAGGACCATGGGTAGGTGACAAGAAGTTAATTTCATGTGGTAGAGTCACAAATCACCATATACAATTTTTTTTTTCTTAGTGTTGGTCAAATCTCTGAATTTTAAGAACACAGTGGTTTTGGATTAGTGATATTTTCCCCCTTTTTTTTTAATTTTAATACCAAGAGTCTTTGTTTTCACATTTAATTCAGTCCTTTCTATCAACTGCAGGTGAAACCACAGCTGGAATTAGAAAAGACCAAACCACCAGATTATCAAAAGGTAAACAAATGTTCTTCCCCAAAAGAACATTTTACCCAGCACATCTAGCATTCAGAAAATCCATTTATGGAGGCTATTTTCAGGGTCTTACCTTCCTGTCAGAACAAATCAATAGCTCTCATCCCAAAAAGCTCAACAGTGGTCAACACACTTTTCAACAAGCCCATGTCATACAGTAACAGGTAAGAACTGTTGACTGTACTCTGCTGTTCACTGAACTTAATTTTCATGTTATATACAGGTAGTAGAATTCAATTTATACTGTAAAGCTTGCAAATAATCAAAATACTCTCACATTTCTCTTTTTTCTCTCTGCATTTTTGTATATGGATACATGAATTTTCTGGGGAAACATCTTGAAGTTACAGTGTTTGGATGGAGAAATATATTCAAATCATAAATTAAGCAGGAATCTTTATGATCACTTACTAAAGGGAAATACATTTACATTTTCAAATGCAATGATTTATTGAAGTAGCATGTGTTGAGACATTGCCAAGGAGCTGACTGCTTGCTTGAGTTCATATTTCAGCTTGTGAACACTCATGAATGAACCTTAGAATTTTGTTTTCATTGCTGCTCAGTACTGTCAAGTTTTTTAATTCTTCACAAAGTTCTAATTACTGGAAACACTTTTTGATGAATATCCCTAAGGCTTACTTACAGTAAGTGAAAATCTGTATTTAGAAAAGCTAGTGAATGCAATCATCCCATTAAGGCATGACTAAAAAGCAGTGTTTTTTCTGTTTGTTGTTTGCTATCAGTTTGCTTATTGTAATAGCTCTTTTATCTCTGTGTGTATTTTATGCTCACTATACTCTGTAGTGCTTTTGTACTCAATAGCATTGGATAAATCAATACTTTTAATGTTTGTTTTTGCCTTGATATGTATTTGTAAATCCTATTACCATACAGATTGAAGAGGAAAATACACACCAGAATTAATCAAATTAATATTTTATTTGTTATATTTGCTTCTCTTAGTGACTGATTCCATATTTGGTCTTTAACCTTTATGTCTGGTTAAATCAGTTGGTTTAAAAGTATTCAAGACTGTCTAAAAGCTCTTTTTACTGCAAAATTAAATATATTATACAGATATATTCCCAGTATTGGCCAGCTGTATCAGAGGCAAAATACTAATATGGTACACTGAAGCATGCACTTTCCCATGTGTACCAGAAAAGTGGCACACTTTCAAAGAAAATTCATTGTACCTACAGGAAGGCAGAATAATCAAGGTCTCTGCATAGCCTTCTGTAGAGACGCATGGGGAGGCAGCGAGGCCCTCTTTCCTTTCCAGAAGACTCAGCTGGATCCTGCACACAGGAACCACAGGATACTCAGGTTGGATCCATCCAAATTCTTCTTCTAAAATGTCTCCTATGGAACTAGTGGAGAATAAAGAGAACACACTGAAGATTAAAAACATCAAATACCACTTCTTAAAGGGAAGGGAAGGTTGCTGTGAGGTACTTCTTTACTGAATGAAATTTAGTCCCAAGAAGAGGAAAAAAAAAATAATTACAAAATGGGTGACTGTTCAAGGTCTTCTCTCCTATAGATACTTTGCACGTGTATATATTTAGCCACAACAGCTTTAGACTGTAAAAATTAATTAGCAGATGACAGTGCCATGACTTACACTGGAGACTTCTACAAGTTGAAAGCTTTAGGCTTGTAATTTATGTTTAATAATTTAACACATTGATAATATTTTATCTTTGGATTATTGAACATAAGCATGGAGATTATTTAAATGAATATTTAATTTTTATTCACCTTGCAAGAAGACAGAATGTGGTTTTAATTGCCAACAATAAAAAAGTGGAAAAATTAACAGTAAAGAAAGTCTTGTTACAAAGAATTCATGGGTTTGGGTTATTTTTTGCTTTACTGTAACATACAAAATTAATGTGGGACTTGATTTTTTTTAAGATGATAAAACAACCTTGCCATAGGAGCTTCAGCATCAAAAGCTGATATCTCTGAAATATTATCAAGATATTTAACTGAATCAGCTTTAAAGATGCGATGATTTGCATTTGCAGTTTCATGCTAATTTGTCTGCATTAGCACAAAATAACATAGGTTGTTTTTCATATAGGTAGTTACCATCTTTACTTTCCCACTTTCTGAAAGTATTCCTCAAGCTTTACATGCTGTGATTCTACCCAAACCCTTAGTTTCTTGAAAACCAGACAAGCCCTGCTTCTAGCTATTTGCAGTGTTGAATGTAATCTTGAATCTGACACTTGCGATGAAACTTTGAAAAGTCTCTGAAATTCTTTTGTATGTATATATATATATAATTTTTTTCTTACTATGTATTTGTTCTTCTGTTATTGGAGAAGCTATTGGTTTGTGGGTATTTTCCTGAATATTTCTTTTTTTTATTTATTCTTGTCCTTAGGATGCAATCAAATCAACCTCTGTGGAACAGTATCTTATTTTTAATACTGTTTCTCTGAAAATATTATTTGACTGAATTTCAACTCCATGACCTACCTTTCTTTAGAATTTAGACACTTTAATTTCCACCTTTTGCCTCAAGCTCATACATTTTTAGCTGTATGTGTTCTTAGTTTCTATATTTCTTAGAAATTGAGGGGTATTTTTCTTCCCAGTCTTCTAAACACCGAAACACTGAAACTCCAGAAAAAAAAATCTCATCCTTCAGAATTTTGCACCAGTGTTTACAACTAATTACTGCTAAACTAAATAGCTTGTGATGCAGTATGCCAGAAATCATGCATCTCTTTTGTGGGTACCTAATATGAGCCACATATGTGCAGTTTCTATTCAAGTTCCCTTCTGTCTAGCCAAATTATCAGATCATTATCATTTGCTTGCCTGTTTGGGCTCCCTTCCAATGTATTTTGCATTTGTATCTGGTTTTTTTTTTTCCTACTGGTCACTTGCTCTGCTGGAGGTTATTTTTAGTATTCCTAACTCCTCCTCTCATTTAACACTTTCCAGGTATATAAAACTCTGCTGCAAAGAGAAAGGGAATAATCTCTTCCCCATATCCGTGGTTGACAGGACAGGAAATAATGAGCTTAAGAAATAGCAATGAAGATTTAAATTAGATAATATGGAAAAAAACAACAACGACAAAACAACAAAAAAACAACCAACAAAAACCCAACAAAAACCAACAAAATGAGGTGAAAAAAATTATCTTTTCCAACCAAAAGGAAAGTTAAGCACCAGAATATATTGCTTGGGGAGAATATGGGATGCCTGTCACAGAAGGTTTCAAAAAACAGGTTAGACAAACATCTGTCAGGAATGGTTTAGGTATAGCTGATTCTGCCTTGGGGCAGAGGGAATGGATGAGGTGACCTCTCAAGGTCCCTTCCACCCTTATTTTCTGTTTATTTCCAATATATATATGTTTTTTTCTTTTTCAGCCTGGATTTGGAAGGGTTCTGCAATGCACTTTCCATTTGCAATGGATGGTCAGATTTTTGTTTATAAAATACAGATCGGGTGTTGCTGTGAAGAAAGATTCAGTTAAGTAGAAATTATAATTTGGAAAATGTTGATTAAAAATATCAAAATGCAAAATGAGGGAAAGAATTTTTAGCAAAATTAGTAAAAACTAACAGGAAAAGACACAGAAGGCAGCACTTGAAACCATTAATTACATAAGGGGTTTCAAACATTCATTAGACTGTACCACTTGTCCTTGTATTGACCCTTTAGAAATGAAGTTGATCCAATACTTTCTACTATAACTCCTCTTAGGGATTAGGAGATTTAAAGTATTTTCTCTTGTGATACTCAGTCCTTGATAGCTTAGAGCCAAAGTGAATTAATTCTTCCCATACAAAGAAACTATCAAATTCCAAGGAACACAGTTAAGTATATATAGTACATGTGTAACAATCAGAGTCAAAAAAATGTTTTGTGTGCTTAGTTGGAATCATCTGGAGTCATGTAACCCTTTAATTCCCAGAGCCTCATTTCAAAAGATTTATTTTGTTCCTCAAGTAGTGCGGTTGAAAATATAAAGCAAAGCTGCTGTCAGGGGTGGTGGAAACTTGTCACATTCTCTGATTCCTGGTAGAGTCTGTGGTGAACACTGATCAATGAGAGCCCAAAAGTCTTGTAACAGGCTTGTGCAAAACAATTTTTGCCACAAAACATTTGCTGGGGTCTTTCTACCGGTCTAAGGAAAGTTGGTAGATTTCTACCTCAGAAACCCAGAAAGTATTCCCCATGGCTAGGAACAACAAAATTCAGTTGCAGTTGGATCTGCTAACTTCATTCAATTTTCTTTTAATATACTGAAAGTATATAGCATTCAAATCAGATGTATTTTAAAGATATTTTAAATGTAAATTAGATCATGTGAAAAACGGTTTAGATGCTTTATACATATTTATCATTGTAACATGTCTTACTTCTTATTTCAGATTAAAAATTCACAAAGCTCAACATACTTTTTATTTCAATCAGTTTGTGAGTTGTCAGATTGACTTGTTATTTATTTATAAAGGCTTGTAATTGAGCCACATCATGCAGGTGACTGGTGAGCCAAGAAGTGACACTGCAATACTGCAACAGACAAACATGCTTGTATCACATGAAGTTCGCTGCAATAAGCTGTCAGTTTTATTAGCAAGCACAGAACTCTTATGTACATAGATATATTTCTGCTGACAACACAGTGATTCTGCTCTTGATTTAATGCAGTTTCAATGATGAGAAGAACATACGGTTTCCCTGAATGCTTTGGCTCAGCCCAGATGTTAGACTTTTGTCTGCATGTCTAGTTAAGAAAACCTTTGTTATAACTATGGAATGGTCTCTTTTGTTTTATTTTACAGTTTGGGATCTGCTTTCTACTTCTTTTCCTATATCTTCCTTGAAACAATGTAATGTTGTACTGCAAGAATTTTCTTTTCTTGTACCGTAGAACAGCAAAGTACTGCGCCAACCTGTATTCTTTCCCATTATTCAATAGACAAATCATTGGTCAGATCATACTTGTTTTTTGACTATTTTTCTGCCAATAAATGGGAGCATCCTCTGCACATCAGAGATGAGTTACCAGACAGAGCAAGCCAGTTGTGTAACAAAAGCATAAACCCACCATTTCATTTGACCCAGTCTACCAAACAGAAATATCTTTAACAGGTTTAGACAGATAAATCTCATTTAACTTCTGAATCAGTTTATTCATCTTTCCTAGCATCCATGCAACCCTCTGCAATTTATGTAGTTACTAAAAGTACATATACCTCCACACATAGTCCGTTAACTTTGAAAAATAATATTAATATGATTGTGACATTAGATTATTTTTTTACTGAAAGTAGAAATGAGTTTCTTTGCAGAGCTGTTAAAAAGCGCATTTATGATTATTTTCTCTTCTTGATTCTTTGAACAAAGGAAGTAACATAATTTTGTTCTGAAGTTCAAGTTTCCATGTGTATCACATGTGTCATCAGGTATAAACATATTTCTTCCTCTCTTTAATTACAATAGTCATAACTGAACATCTAGATCAGAATCATAACTAGAGACACTATTACTGCTGCTGTTGAGAAATTGCTTTGGTGGTCTTTGCTAGATTTCCACTAACAGGCAAATGAAGCACACTAGAGATGCAAATGCTTTTCTTAAATACCTCTGGTAGTCTAGATTTATTGTGCACTGTATCTGCTTCTCTTTTGAAACTTTAAAGGCTAAAGGAGAATGATAGGCCCTTGGTGTAGAAAATCATGCTGAAGCAGAAAGTAACTCCTGCTGCAAATGTTATCTGGCAAGCATGGCCCACAGGTTCAATGTTTATAACCCAGTACATGCTTTGTAGTGCACTTTTCTGCCATACATTTGTGGAGATCAAAAAAAAAAAAAAAAAAAAGATCAATAGGTCAAAACAATCTACTGAAATTTTACCTCAAAGCACACCAAACAAACAAGCAACAGTTCCTAACTGAAGACTCCCAGACCTGTTAATAGTATTTAATACTTCCTTTTTCTGTCCCTGGCATTAAAAAAGAAGCATCATAATGTTTAGTGAGGGGAAAAAAGTGTGGTCACATGACCCAATTTTACCTCAGATTTACATCAGATACTAGTCTGATATCTTCCTGTCTTTTCACAAATGCACTTTATGAAATTGCATGGCTTTTCAGTAAATTTTATTAAAAATACCCAAACAAAACAAACAAGAAAAAATTAGAAACAAAAAAGCCTTGTTCAGAAAAGCAGTCCACACAATTTTGTAAATCATAAAATAAAACAGATTCTTGTTTCTATGTAATAGAAAAGATTGTTTATATATTATTTATTTCTTACTTTCCATTCATAAAATTGCATTTACAGGAATAAGTCAGCATTTTCTAATTGTTTGCCTGTTTGTCATGTAAACCTGAGGTATATTTTCTTTTCCTTTTACCTCTGTATATGTCTCATCCAATGAAACTGTAAGATCTCTGGGAAAGGCTTTTTAAACTATGCTTATTTACCTAATATTTCTCCAGATATCTACTGGATTTACATGATACCATAATGAAAATAGCAAGTCACAGAAAGTTCTGATATTTCCCATAGTTTTCTGGTAGCCCAGAAGTGCTTATTTGCAGATCATTAACAAAATTGAAGGTGAAGTTATTGAGAAGTTGTGCCAAAACCAAAAAAGTTTACATCCATCAAATTTGAGTTGAAGTTCTGTAGTGTTTATTTCTATACTTCAGAGGAAAATCATTGGAAATGCTATACGTATTTGATCTATGATTCAATTCTCATGTTATCTGCCAAGAAGACACCCAGGAAAAGCACACAGTTTGACTGGAGAAAACTGGCTGAATCTTGCATGTGTGTTCCTAAAACAGTGAGGAGGATTTCAAGGCTATACAAAACCAGAAGGTGAATAGCTCCCAAGCTTTCCATTTCTTTCTGAAATTAGCTCCAGTGCTGAATTTTGAAGAGCTTATGCACAGCGCCATAATGTTTAGTTACCAGAATGCATATCAGAAATAGTCATTATAGCTGAAATCCATAAGGTATATTTGATAATTTTGTGTTTTACCAAGATTTCTATTTGTTCTGTAGTTTGACAGCAGTCAGCTTACCACACTTTTACATTAACAGTGCTTATAGTACCTAAATACCCCATTAGTGATTTCAGGTGAGGAAAGCATATTTTGAGAAGAATTATTTTAGTTCCAACAACTAAAGATTAGGTAAATGAAAATATTGCAGAAGTGAAGGTAGCATGAAGAATGCAAGATTTTTCTAACACACTGTATTTGAAGAAATGACTTTGACTTTGTCCCTCCTTAATAAAAATATATCTCCACATTCTTAGCATGAGGGAATAGGCAAACTTTATTCTGCCTAAGTTCTACTGTATTTAGTGATATGGAAAAATTTCACTTGGAAAAAGAAAAGATGATCATGCACAAGTAAAAGCACTGATCTGTAAAAATTTCTTGAAAGCCAACATTTTTAATCCATTGCCACATTGTTAGTTCAAGTTGGGTCAAGGCTTACACAGAAAGGATTATATAATTACTTCAGCAGGGTATTAACCCACTCTTAACTGATATTTACCCACTTTTCTATGCTACTGAGCAAGTTTTTCAGAAGGACTTGAATTAGCAGATGACGGTGGCTTGGCAAATAGGTACTGTGAAGGTGTAAAGGTGTTCACATTCTCAGTAATGGATATTATTAAGAGCAGCCATGTATCATAAAAGGAGTAAATCACTTGAAAGGTCAAAGAATAGAACCACTACAAAATGAAATAGACATTCTCCTCAAGCAAAACTGGAGAGCAAGTTACTTTTGGGAAGAGAAGAAAAATTATATTAGAATAATTTTGAGAATAAATTAAAAATTTCAAATATTTCTAATTTAATAAAAAGAAAACTACTGATTATATTACAAGAAAACAAGGTTATTGTTCTCTTTGGAAGGTATCAGAAAATCTGATTAAGTTGTACTTGGCTAGATCTTTAATACTTTGAAATCTGCTGAAGGCATCTGAGTAAAAGCTACATGAGACGGGAAATGTGTAGAACTTAAAAATCTTCAGCCCACTTATTTCAACTTATCGCCTGTATATAATGAATTCCAATTAACCTATTTCTGAGTCACCTCAGAAAGGGTAGGGAATTTAATTATTTTTATATCACCTACATAAGTAATTTTTCCAGTTGAGCTGAAAGATGGACAGACAGATATAGTGAAATGGAAAAATGCCAAGATCACGAGCACCAATCATTTTGAAGGTCTAAGGGTTTTAGAAAGGTGTTTATTTCTCAGAAACTCTTTTAAATCTAAAATGTTCATGAACATTTAAGTAAATAGAAAAAACAGAACTTTTTTTTTTCTTCTCAGAAAGAAGCTCAAAGCATTGCTAAGGATTTTCTAATTCCTGCTGATGTTGTTTTTCTAAAAATGTGTGTAGATTTCTTCTACCTCAGAGATTCATAAATGTTATTAAAAATGAATAGCAGGCCTGATTTAAATTGAAATGTCAGATGGTTGGTTTCTTACTAGTTAAAAAGTAATGACATCTGCATAAGAAGCAAACTAAATTAAATAAAAAAAGTTTGGGGGTTAAATAGGGCAGAGGGGTTGGAACTAGATGATCTTAAGGTCCTTTCCAACCCTAACTGTTCTATGATTCTGTGATATGAATAACAAACTATACGAATTGAAATAATATTATGCATATAAAACATATATTTACCCACATATGTGGATTTAATAATATAACATTATGAAGGCCCAGGTTGACTAATTCTGAAGCCTGTTTTGTTCATTAATCATACTGTACTTGCTTTACTGCTCCTGTTCCAGCACCACACCTCAGAGGGGAAGTATGTTAATTATAGCAGCTCTGCTGTGGCTGCTGCAGTCACTTAACACACTGGGAGGTAGCAAGCACAAGCTAGCACTCCCGTAAGACATTGGTTTGCTTCCCCACTGCTCCTGATAAGGGCAGGAATCAGACTTCACAATACCAGATCTCTTTGGGCAGAAGGGTCACTGTGCAGAGCCCCCAAGGGCAGAACAGAGTTTCTCCATACCTAGCTACCTTCACACTTTGAATATTTCTGCTAAGAGGAACTGAGTTGTGTCCCTTTGTATCTGACTTCTGCATTTTAATAAATTGATAGGATCATCTACCAGTATGTTCTAAGGCTGAATTTAGAGCAGCTTGAATCCTGAAAATATTGGAAACAATTTTATTACTTCTAAAATTAGATTAAAATTGTCATGGCTGTAAAGCCTTCCTTTAGAAGCAAAAATGCTTCTGCATACTGTGATTTAAAAATAAGATATGCAATGTATCTCCCCTCCATTAAACCAGGGGACCCTATACACCTTTATCAAGGGCAGTTCTTATACAAATACTCTAGGAAAGGGGAAATATGAACACAGGCCATTTGCAGGAAAAACTCCAGCACTTAAAATGATACAGCTTAGACTACAAGAGCATAAGATACTGCAGAAAATCATACCATTAATGTTCACCAGGCTTTCAAGTATTTAAGGTTGAAGAAGTAGGTGTAAGACATTACATGCTCTGTGACCTGATTTTTTCCTTGTACAAGAGAAATGATGCTCTATATTCCAAAGACCTTGAATGCATATTGAAGAAGTGATCTATTGCTACCATTCCATGGATAGATAGTTAATAACTTGATGTGCTCCAACCTGACATTCACAGATATTTTATACATATTCACTAGTAATACGCAGCTTTTTAAAATATTTATAAACTGAAAATGAGTTTTCAATTAGAAATATATTTATGGAAACATAAAGAGTATATTTTACTACTTGGTGAAGCAAACAACAAGAACAGCCTTAAGTAACATGTACATACTGTTGAAAAATTTTTTCTACAAAGGAAAAGGAAAAGTCTGAAAGATCCCAAATAACACCTTTATAAACTTACCGTTCTGTTTTAGTCTTTATCTAGAAGAAAACAGGAGTAGAAGACTTGAATTAAAAGTAACAGTTGTTGAATGCTGAATAGTAATACAAACTCCATAATGTTCTAGAATTTAAGCTACATTTTTTTGCTAAACATCATCTGTCTTTATCTCATAAAAATAATCCCCCAAATAAAAATTTGTAATAGAAAAGCCATTAAAATATTTCTTCCTGATTAAAAAAAAACCCCAGCATTAAAGATGGAAGAGCAATACCCTAATTTACCTCATAAGCCCTTCTAGCCCAAAAGAACAGTGCCTTACTGAGCCCAGTTTTATAAAATACACTGGTGAGACTAATTGAGGGTGACTAATAAAAGGGCTCAGGTCAGCTCTGAGGTGTGTGTATTAAGAAGAAACTAATTCATTTTGTGTAAGGTACTTGGAAGAAATAGGATGATTGGGGTTTTGTTAGCTGTTCTGTTCTTCATTCCCTTCTTTTGGGAGATTTTTGGTTTCTTTGCTTTGTATTACTTAAGAAAATATTTACAATTTTAGAGAATGTAAGGGTTTATTCTTTTAGAGTATACTCTATAGCCTACTTCTTGCTGAAAATGAAGACTTGTATTGCAGTTGTAGCTAGGCAATATGTAAATAGTTGTTTGCTATAAGCAGGTGTTCATGTTCTTTCTATTCTTTTATTGTCCTTATGAGGCTTGTGAGGTGAAAGTTCTCTAGCTGATCATATGACACTTTGTGAGAAATAGAATTGCTTTGAAAAGGCTTAGGTCTCTTGGTCTATCTTCTGGTCTTTAGGTATAAACAAACTAATTTTTATTCTTAAATTCTGACTTTACATTCCTGTTCATAACTTGGGTAACTGAAAACCAGATTTAATAAAGCCTTCTATGAAAAAAGAGATCCTGTAGGATCTGTTAAAAGTTCCTTCAAAGAGTTTGGGTTTGTTTTGTTTTTTTTTTGTCATCCTTTTCCTAAAAACTTCACTGTTTTGAAAACTAGGATTTTATTAAGTTACCTGACTGGCTGTTTCTTCAGAAAATGAGCTTGTCTTTCTGAAGCCCCAGTATTTCAATGGACTTCTTATTGCTGTGCTATATTCTGATGTTTTCATAGAGTTGAACAACCAACTGATATCTAGCAATATAATGTAATAAATATAATGGTAATTATGCTGTAAATTTACAGGTCTTGGCTGAATTATCAAGACTGTATAAATCAATGTCACCCCGCAGAACTGTGTACATCAGAACAGCAACTTGACCCTGCAGGCAGGACAAAAATTTGAAGGGCAGCCTGACATCAACAAAATATTTTAAAATTGAGCAATCAGAGGTTTTAATTTGAACTGATAAATGTGGTCTCAGTCAGTTGGACTATGAGAACAGAAGTAATGAGTTATATCTGTATTTCACAATCCAGAGATAAAAGAGGGCAAAGAGGGCAAAAAAGGGCAAAAGAGACAAAAGGGAAAAAGTTTCATATCCTAAAGTTTCCTATGGCTTAACTTTTTCATATGTTGTATTGTACCAAGACATTCTGAAAAACTAAGCAAGTAGAGTTGAAATTGCTTATGATTATAATGCAGGTTTTTGATATTTCAGGCCTGTTATTTATTGAGCATTTGCTGATGTGGTTTTGTTTCTTAGAACTGCATACTCAGGTATATAATAGTGGTGACAGGCCGCATTTAAGTTACATCAGCATATCTAGTGAAAAAGTCTTTTAAGGGAAGAAATACATTATTTCACAGTAAAGGATATAAATCTGTCTCTTGATACATAAGTATTAATTTAGGATTGTGAACTTGCACTCTTTTCAAGGCCCATAGTGGATAGCAGACTCTGTGTAGTGGAACAAATTCTTTAATACCTTCACAAGGCTCCTATTCCTGAGAAGCATTGATAATACGGAGATATATACCTTGCTTTTCAATTAGTAAAGCTGAAACAGGGTCTTTAGAAAGTGGTGAACAAAAAAATCCCAGCAAGCAGGAGTGAATATGGAAATCTTAACTGACCCAGCTGTGCAGCAGGATCAACTTTTAATTGCCTTACTTTATCGCTCCAAACAATTGGAAATTAAGTTGAATGTACATCTTTATTCATCAGAGCACTACATATATAGTGTTAATTTCCAGAGAACTTCAGTATGGACATTACTGACATTACTGAAGACATGTCAGTATCTTTTTATCAATTGATCAATTCAGACAGACTCCTGTTTACTGTATTTGGGGGAGTTTGTGGAGGACAAAAGGAGTCAGGCAAATGTAACTGAAAGGTTTGTATCTGATGTCTGTATTACAACACACCCCAAGGCAGATACAGTTTCCAATTTTCCTTTGTAATAGTTAAAACTTTGTATCTGGTTTAGCTACTTAACATATATTTCTATCCCTTCAGGGTTAGTGTGGATTGCTATCATGGCATATTGCTTTCTTTTTCAGATAAATAGTTTGCTTGAAATGTAACTATTTGTTTTCTTTCATTAAAATCTTGGGCTTTTTTTTTCCTGTCCTAATAGACAAAAGTGCACTTGTTAAGGAAAGATGTCCAAATTTTTCATAAAGTCGTTCAAGAAAATCTGGATAATTAAGGCATAATCTTCTGAAAAGTAGTCATCTTGACTATTAATGGTGCATTGGTTTGCCCCTGGCAGTGGTCTACACTTCCCTGTATCTATGTGGTCTTAACTATCCCTCAAACTAGAGATATCCTGAACAGTTTTAACTGAGAGGCTCCACATTCCTCTTCTTTTATTTTTTTCTGTGAATGAAACTTTCATATTAACACTATCATCTGCTGAAATAGCAGTGCCAAATAAGATATCTCATTTTTTCATTACTTGCTATTTATCATACCTTTCATTTATGGAAAGGTAAGAAGAGCCTAATCCATTAAAATAACATTAAACTAATATAACCATGTAAAAGTTATCTATGCTGTGCTATTAGAATAATTTCCTTTTGAATGCTATGTTCATTCTTCTGGCCACCAAGGGAAAAATGTTGCATTGGAGGTAGAGTGTTTGACTGCACAAGTGCCTTATATTTAGATAGTGATGTAGGTGTTACTGTGTAACAATATAGTTATTTGGCTGATTACAGTGGGTAATGACAAAATCCATAATTTATGATTTTTACACCATAAATATTAGGAGCTGTACAGCCATGCAGTAAGAAACAGTTGTGAAAAAATCTTAGGATGTGAACAGTAAGAAAGAAAAGCTGTGAGAAAGAAAACATTCTTACGCCTATTGCACTTGTAGAAAATGGAAAAAATACAGCTCTTATCACTTAAACACCTGATCCAAAAGATTACACTCTTCCTTGTCTACCTTCCTTAGTGACCTCACTCGTGCTGTGGAAATTAGTTTCTTGTCTCTGAGTGTTTGTTTTCTGCTAGCTTCACCAGTTCTATTAGCTAGTTAGTCTTCGGTAACTGAAATTTCATCTCCAGGGCCCTGTGAAGAACAAAACAAACTGAAACCATGACTGACATCCTGTTGCCTAGTGGTAATTCTTCTTGATTTGCAAAATAACTTGCTAAAATGGTCTCTGTCTAGACATGGGATTTTTTCATATTATTCTGACTTGATATACGAGTTCTTACCTTATTATACTCCAACACTGTTACCTTGGAGGGGTAGTTCTGAACTGTCTCACCAAGTAACCACCAAACTTGAGTGGAACTTTTTTGGTCTATTTGTCTCTTGAATTTCTTCTTTTACACCCAATTCCTCATTTCTTTTTTTTTTTTCCTGAATTATGAATTATTTTGTCCATAGGTTCCTTTTTCTATTACAGCATGTTTATTTAACCTTCCTCAGTATGAACCCTGACTAGTAGCTGTTTCCATTCTTGATGTTAACTCAGTGATTTGCAAAGAATTCTTCAGCTATTTTTTTAATTGTTTCTGGCATAATTTTCCATGTATTAAACTTACAATATCAAAATTACCTGTAGCTAGGGAATTCCTAAGGTTCTCTGGATAAAAATGAAGAGCTATATATTGATTCATAATACACATGTGAATTTTATTCTATTTTGATAATTTTTAAGTGTGTTTTTCTTGGTCAATATATAGAACTGTTTTTAACAGTGCTCTACTGAACCTTTTTACAAGAAACTGTGTCTGTACTCAGTACAGATTAGGTTAGGTCAGTAGGTTAGGTCAGAAGTCTAAAGACAGCAAAATGATTAGCACTGTCAAGATTACTACCCCTGCAAAATAGTCTGTCTTAGAATAGATCTGATTAAATGAGAAACACTACTTTGTCCCAGATCCCAGGATGACATCAACCTTACAGTTGTGTTAGATGATGCTTTTGTGTAGACTTATGTGTCACCACAGACACCCTGTCAATATTCATGTCCTTGCATAGGAACTTGTTAGTGTACAATGGGAAGAATGAAACTAATGAAATGTTTTCTTGCTAGGGTACCAATAACCATACTCCCCCTCACCTCTCCACCCACCACTACTTGCAATGTCTAGCTCAAGCAGCTGGACTATTTAACTCCTACACCAATGATACCTTTTATTCCTTACGTACCTTGAATGCACATATGCCTGTGGTCATCCAAAAATTTGGTCCATACTGTGCAACGAGATCAAAGATATGATAAGCAGCAAAGCTAGACTCTTAAATGTACATTTCAGATTTGGCTGAAATACACAGTGAAAGTAAGATCCAATTTTTTTATAAAATAGTCTTATAACTGTTTTCAACTACAGTATTATATGATTACAACTCTGGCAGTTAAAAACAAATTTTAAGCTAGACACAAAACACATTTTCTTTTTTTTATAGGTGGGCATTTAATTTCAACTTCACAAACACCAGGTTTGGCATGTGGAGTCTTATTCACTCACAGTGCTTTCATGCTGTTACAACTTGTGGAGCTTCAGGTTGGTTGTTCAAGAAGTGAGAATGCTAAAATCGTAATTTCAATTTTTCTGCATTTAATTTTAAATTCTTTTTAATGGTGTGGTTACACTGGCCACAACATAAATAAGAAAACAGGATTTGCATTTAGAATGCTGTAAAATGCTATATTCCTTTGGGTACACTTAGAAAGATACCATATACTCATTTGTATAAATCAAGATAAGAATACTGAAAGCAAAACAATTTGATTAAGTACTAAATTCAAAATGTTACAAGAATGTGGTCTAACAGCACTAGGAACTTGAGTCAGGCTACTTATACAGCACTGTCTAGAGTGGAAAATTAAAATGACAGGTTTAAGAGATAGAGACAATCTCATTCTCATTCAGCTTCAGGGTTCCAGCCAGTTTCTTTCTTATGAGGTGTAATGTAATATTACATACACATCTACTATAAACAGTGAGAATTTTATAGATATGTCGAAAGGATACCATCTGATGTAATATAAAATAAATTACATCTTGTAAAAAGTCTGTAATTTATTCTTATAGGCATTTCTCTCTGAGAGATATAGAGCAAAAAGTAAAGCCTATATATTTTACCTAGTGTATAATCAAGGTAATAAAGTATAGTTTTCAATTATGGGAGATAAAAAATCTGACCTTAGCTAAACTAATAAACAATGTCATTAAAGCTTATGCAATTTTAATTAACAAATATTCAAAGTTTTTAGACCATTTCATTTCTGGTTAATAGGCTCAGTGAAAACATGCATGAGTATGCTGTTCTCCTCTTCCTCTTTTCCTCTGTTACTTTCACCTTCTTTGGATTCCAAAGTTGTAAAAAGTTACTCTTCTTTTTTCCCCATTCTTACTCATCTGACTCAGTCATTACTTGATTTTCTCACGATTACAAGGAAATTCCACTTGAGGCTACAATAGATGATTGCAGACTTTCTCTAAAACAAAACAGCCTCCTCCCCTCTCCTTCTGATAATGACATAAAAAAAAACATTCATGGTTTAGAGATACTTGGCAAGTAACTGCATTCCCTTCCTATCAAGTTTTATGGCTTTTATACAGCTGGCATAGCCCATTTAATCTCATACTCATTCTATACATACTCTTTTTACTGGTATTTTCTTGCATACCCTCTTATAATTAGGAACTAGGCCCCTGAGGGCCTAATTAGCCAACATGTGAATGTAATTATAACCCCTGAAATGTTTTTTTCCATGTGTGTCTGTGATATGACTTTGACCATGCATAATGTGAACCTACTCACAAGGAAAGTTAATCTCCTAATCATTTGTAGAGAAAGCCTTTCTCAAATTTATAGAAGGAATACAAATGGTTATAGAATAATCATACTCTGGATAGGGTATTAAATCTGTAGTGCTTCTACGGCAGTATTGAAGAAATAATCCAAGTTTCAGAGCTCTTTACTACCTCTCTATTTTCATTGAATTGTTAAGTTCTGTGACACTGCTAATGCGTCAATAATACCTGGATTTACTTTACTTTTGAGATTTTTAAACTTTATTTAAATATTTGAGATTTAACCTACACATTATTTCAATGCTTCTTTGAGGCAAGGGATTATAGAAACTCCCATTCTCAGGATCTAAAGTGTGAAGAAAGTAAACCCCAAACTTCTGAAATGCTATTCCCAATATTTTCTGAAGCCTGTTTTTTAACATTATTTTTGTCATGTTCTCTGAATTAATGCTGACAAATGTCCCAAGCATCTGGATATTTTTATTTTACTTCCCATGACTGGGCTAAGTCTTTATTGAAATACTTTTCAGATTTTTAAGGACTGTTACTGAAATGGATAGTAAATATTAACTTGCATGGACAAGCAAGTTTGATACAGAATTAGAAGTATTCCAGGCTAATACCTAGCTATTTTATGCTGGTTTCCTTACTAAATGTCTACAGGATATAAACCCCACAAGAAAATAAATCTCTTCAATTTTAGTGCCTAGTACTGTGTTGGTAATGTCCTGATTTGGCTTGACTTGGTCAGGAAAAAAAACGTGCCAGCTGAAAAGAGAAATGACAATTTTTCTTTAAAAGGATGTTTATCTCTGAATGCAAATATTGTACATGCATGGACAAGCAATTAAACAAAATTCATAAGAATATATCGAAGCTAACAATCTTACATGGACAACTTAATTGTCAAAATGGCCTGTTATTGGTCTTTCTTGTTTGTAGGGTTTGGTTGTTTTGTTTTGGTTTTTTTTTTTACGTCATCTCTATGGCCATTTAATCATAAATTTACAAACAAGTCCTAGAAATATGTGGCTGCTTAAATTGACTCCTATGAGATGTAACAGTCTGGCATTATGGGAAAGACTTGGCATATCAAAACTACTTATGGTTGGCACCTTCCATTTTCATTAAAAATGAAGCACTACAGCAGATGGGCATCAAAGATATTTTTAAGATTTACATGCCAGCCCATGGGATGGTTCCAGTGCAAACCGTTCCTTAACAGAGTCAGAGCATGCTAAGTCAAGGGAGGAGACTAGGGAGCCTGTTTGTCACACGTTGGGATACTTTCAACTGTTTGGTGTTGGTAAATTTCATTCTGCCTGTACAAACAAGTAATTTTAATAGGGGAAGCTTACATCTCTCAAGTATTTGTCCTGTACCAAATGTACAGTTTAAAAACACATAATAAAATAAAATTCACTGAAATAAACAACACTCTACTGATATGGGTTTTAGTCATGTGGCATCCTGGCTGCAAATGGCATATTTGGTCTCAGGATTAATTTCTCAGTTTGGCTCTCTGCTGAATCCCCTGAACAAGATGGGAATATTGCCACTGAATTCAGTTGGTGTTAAAAAAGTCAGTCCCCTCAGTGATAAGAACTTCTTTTCAAGGCAGTCTACTAGTGAATGTCACAACATATAAACAAGGGAACTATGGAGCTATTTAAGTATAAATTGTGTCTTAAGCTACAATGAAAAAGCACAGTCCTTTATTAATTTCTCTTTACTATATAAAGAAGTTGTTTCTTTCCTTGATTTAATTGAATTAATGATTTATACTACCTACAATCCTACAGTATTTAAACAATAAAGCTATTGGGAATCATTGGAAATTTTAAAAATGTCACCAATTTTGACAGTTATATCTATGAGTTCTGTTAAGTTTTCACATTAAATATTTACCAGACTGCTGTAACAGGCTGAATCTGCTTGCTGTCTTCAAGGTCTAACAAAAAAATCCCAGTGTCACACCAGTGCATCTCCAAGCATCCTCTTTGTGCACCTCTGATGGTAAGAACTTTCTGCTTTACCACTTAGAATGTTACGTTCAGTTGGTCTTTGCATACAGCTTCTGAGAAAATCATTGGTCTTCACCATGTATCTGAATGTAAGCCTCAAAAAAGGAAAACAAATCACTGATCCTGCTGGGGTATTCTTTGGGACACCATGGACGTAATGCCTTTTTATGCATCTTAGCCTGCATTTTTGAACCTTGCAGTTTTTTATTTCTGACTGTTGTTCCACATTTAAACAATGGCCCTCTGTCATGCTGTGAAAGCAAAATTAGAATTTCCCTCTACAGTCTCAAAATTCTAAATGCTGCCACAAGTCTGTTTTTCACAGCTTTCAGAGTTTTTATCTTTTTCCTTACCAAAACTTTCAGGGTATTTTTTTCTGTCTTTGGAAATTGCAGTGTGGAAAGACACCAACGTCTTGCAGGCAGGCATGAGAAAATTAGCTCTCCTGAGGAGTATACCTTTTATGCAAAGCTGTTTCAGTCTCTACAGACTTCTATTAAGATTTAGTAACATATCTGTGCTCAGATCTGTGAGGGTTTCTAGGAGCCTTGTCTGCAAGTTCAAATACCTAGTAGCACATACTTACAAGAAATACTGTAATGTTCTAATTCTGTCAGTAGTTCATTAATTCTATAGAAGTTCCCTAAATTATGACAAATATCAACTGCACTAATGACAGGGGCTTTGTGTGCTGCAGAAGTCTATTAAGAAACTAATAGAAGACAGTGTCATGTAGTATCTTGCTAGTCATTAGATCTTTAGGATGTTAAGCTGCCTGTAAATGAGATAATCGATGTCTTGGTTTAAACAGTTGATATCTTTCTAGGTTCCTAAGTTGATCAGAAAAAGTATTTGTAGCTATGAAGATTTTACTACTGGACCTTGATCAAAAATATTTGCTTAAGTTTTCTGTCTTTTTAAAAATATGTTAATCTTACTTTGTTCTCAGGGTTTTTTAGGGTATCTCTGTTCATTAAACAGAGCCATACAATGTTAAGTGCTATAAATCACTGCAAAAACATGGAGTATTTACAAAGAGATAAATATAAATATGCCTGGGAATCACTTACTGGAAGATAATGCAATAGTCATGACACAGTTTGGCTCTGGTAGTGACCATTTGTGCTACCAACCTCAATTACATCTGAGTCAGAGATGTCAATAAAGCTAAGATCCTTCTTGAATCACTTTTTTAAAAATACATGGCTATATCAGTTAACTTCAAAAATACCCCTAACCGAAACCTAGATCTCTAAAGAATTAAGACACAGGGGCACTTCCAGGTCTTGTTTCCAGAACTTTCTCATAGTGCTCTGTTGTGGTAAACCTTCTTGCGGTATCTGGTGACCACCAGAAATTTTATTTCCTGTTTGTGAAATTACAGGCTTCTTCACTTGGCTGCTAAAGAGTTTATTTGTGTCTATCTCTGTGGATTCACCTCACATTATGCAGTTGGACCAGCAGCAGTAACTGTAGCAATAATATGTCTACCAAGAACTGTGGAATCAGCAAAAAGCAACAGCAAAAGCCACTTATTCATCATAATCATCATCATTAGCAGAAATATAAGATCCAGAATTAATTCCTACAAGACTCATTTGTTATAAATAGCCAGTGTTTTGGATGGGCAGTGTGTTGTTTTTGAAAGGTTTCCTCCTGCACTTAAAGGAAGTAAAATGAATCTGTTTTGGGAAGGGAGGTTGTTGAGTTTTTTGTCTTTTTTTTTGGGGGGGGGGGTGGTTGTTGTTTTAAATAAGAAGAGGTATTTTTAGTCTTTTTATCCAAAGTCATTATTTCTCCATACAAAAACACTAAGTATAAACTGCTGCTTGACTAATAAGAGTTTTGTCTATTAAAATTCTAATTTTAGGGAATGGAACATTAATTTGTTGACAGTGGGTATTAATTTACTTATGCAATGAGTGGAGAAAAGTTGGATTCTGAGTGCCTTGAATCATTGTCTAGGGAAGCTATTCTGTCTCCTTTGGCTATGAAGAGATCTTCACTCTGTTAGATGTCACTAATAATAGCAGAAGTGCTCCTGTTTGCATTAATGAAGTTATAGCTATGCATGCAAGGACAAATTTTATGAGTGAAACTATATCAACAATGTACATAGATTGTAATGCAAGAATAAGGCTAAATTCTAGGGTATAGTAACGCAAAACAAAAGAAGCAAGATGTCAATAGAGCTGAAAAATCTACAACATTGACATTAGATGGGAAAAATGACATCTTAATTGAGGTTTCAGTTGCAGAAAAGGTGGAATAGTAAGAAGAGACTGAAGAGTTACTTCTAGTCATAAAACACCTATATTATTAAAGTATACTAAACAAGTACATAGGGTCTTCTGTGTGAGTTAAGTAAAGGATTCTCCCCTAGACTGCTGGATTGCCAAAGTCCGTGAAATAAACAGCAGTTACTGAGGAAGAACCTGACTGGAAAAGAGAAATGCATGTGAGATTCATGCTGCAGCTACTGGCTCAGTTGTCTCTGCAAGTGCTACAAAGCAGCCCTCCTTTCATTCAAGTTCAGATTTTTTGACATGGCATTTCTTTGTTCTTATTTTAAGTAGGGGATTTTTTTTATATTTGGAGCTGACTTTGACTTACAGCATGGCCAGTTCTCATTCCTCCCAAAGGAATCCTTGGCTAGAGGCTTTATTTCCAATCTGAAAATTCATAGAAATGGAAAACCTACACTTTTGCTGCTACAGAATCTCACAAAGTTCTCTTTCCCATTAACCTGTCTGTGGTTAAAATAAAAAATACTGAACTTAACTGGAGACCAAGAATCAAGCCACCGTCCTTTCTACTGCAGAGGTAGGGTTTGTAATGCATTATTCCCAGGATAAGCATGCATAACTATTAAATTTGTTAAAGCATTAGCATTAACATTTTCATTACTGCTAATTACCTATGATCTATAAATATTTACCTGTGATCTATAAATATTTACTAAACGATATTCCCATGTTTTCAGTGTTCTGTGTTCTCACTGGGCCACAGCCTGACCAAAGGGACCTAGGGGACAAGTATATTCCAGGTGTAAATACTATGCTTTGTCGCAAAAGTGCAGAATTTTAAGTGTTACATGTTGCATACTTACAGGGTCATGCCATCACTTTCTTCTAGATGAGTGCTTTGGAATCAAAGACAAATTACCTCAAAAGGAACATTCTGGAGGAGTAGTTTAAAATTCTTTCTAAGGAAAAGAATCATTCTGATGAATCCTATCAGCTTCCTTAGATACTCTTGAAATTTAAAATGGAGCAATTTATCAGCCTCCTAGCAGTGTGAATCACTAAGTACCTTGTGTGATCCTATTTACATGCTTTTCAAAGAATGACAGTTGAAAAAGATTTTTGTCTATTCTAACATGTTATAGAAATATTTGGAAAAAAAACCCAAACACAAGCAATTGAGTGTTCTCAAGCTCTAATATCTGAATACTGGAGAGACTTCAATTATTGAAAGTGTGGAGAATAAGACACATGATAAAAGTGTGTTCAGAAATATTGGAAGGCGTAGTGAACACTGTAATCAGTTGTGCTTTCTTCTCTGGTCAAATATTTTATTAGAGTAAGGGGATCTTTACTGAAATAAGTTCACAGCAAAGTTAGAACTGATATTTATTGCATGAGCTATAATCGCTGTAGAAGTAACATCTATTGCTTTAGCTATAAATTTTAAAGTGTTTTGATGGCTGTATGAATTTACATACAGCATTCACTGTCTTCAGTAATCTATAGTGAGCTTACTCTATAACAGAAGTAAAAAAGTTAGGTGCAAAAAAATACTAGTGTTTTAATAACATTTTTTTAATACTGTTCCTTAAAGCATAGGAACATATATTCATAAAAACATATTTTATTAAATGGAAAAAGAGACATAATTCTGAAGCATAGAATCAGAATGGTTTGAGTTAGAAGGGACCTTGAAGATCATCTAGTTCCAACCCCCCTGCTGTGAGCAGGGACACCTCACATTAGACTATGTCACCCAAGGCTCTGTCCTACCTGGCCTTGAACACTGCCAGGGATGAAGTATTTACCACTTCTTTGGGGAACCTGTTCCAGTGTCTCACTACCCTCACAGTAAAGAACTTCTTCCTAATATCTAATCTAAATTTACCCTCTTCTACTTTAAAGCCATTCTCCCTTTTTTTATTCCTATATGCCCTTGTAAAAAGTTCCTCTCTAGCTTTCTTGTAGCCACCCTTTAGGTACTGGAAGGCTGTTATAACATCTCCCTGGAGTCTTCTCTTCTCTGGACTGAACAGCAACTCTCTCAGCCTGTCTTCATAGAAGAGACACTCCAGTCATGATCTTCTTCATGGCCTTCCTCTGGACTTGCTCCAACAGGTCTATGTCCTCTTTATGTTGCAGGCCCCTGAGCTGGACACAGTATTGCAGGTGATGTCTCACAAGAGCAAAGTAGAGGGGTAGAATCATGTCCCTTGACCTGCTAGTCACACTTCTTTTAATGCATCCCAGCATATGGTTGGCTTTCTGGGCTGCAAGCACACATTGTTGGGTCATATTAAGCCAGCAGCCCCAGGTCTTTCTCCTCAGGGCTGCTCTGAATCCATTCCCTGTCCAGCTTGTATCTGTGCTTGGGATTGCTCCAACCCAGGTGCAGGACCTTGCAGTTGTCCTTGCTGAATTTGATGAGGTTTGCACAGCCCACCTCTCCAGCCTGTCAAGGCTCCTTTGGATGTCATCCAACAGATATTTTAAAAAAATGTTAAAAATGCTAAACTTGCTGTGAAATTCAACTTTAGCAAATGCAAAATTAAGTAGTACTTGAGAACTGTATTTCTAGTGAGATCCCAACTATGAACATATTCAGTGATAAGGGGTATCAATCACTTTTAGCATCATAGCAATTTCTCTTCTGCTCACTTTCTTTTCACTTAACTGTCAAGTAAAATAGAATCAAAATTTGAAACCAGCACCCTGTTGTGATCAAATACCCCTTTTTTACATCTTTATGCTAAGAAATCTGAAACATGCTCCTTAAAACACAGGCATTTTGTTCATTAAGAGCTCCTGTTTGTCCCAAAATGTTCCTGAATTATATCACAGAGATATAAATGGGTTGAGAGAAATAAAATGAAATTAATTATTATGATCAATTATGTTTCAGGTGGTAGCGGCCAAGTAGCAAGTATTGTGGTATATGAGGTACAGAGGCAGAGGAGCAAATTCTTTTCCTAAAAACTGCTTATAATCTAAACAGATGAGATGAAAAATATGGGTTAGGGGAAAGATTTAGTGAATGAGTCGCCACAGATTGTAGAAAGTGGATGTAATTTGCTATATTTTTAATATGAAAAGAAATTAAGGATTTGCCAGGAGGGCATCAATTGAAAAGAACATGCAAGAAAAGCGATTGGGATCTGTAAGCGTAAGGTAGGAGTAGGGAAAATGGAAGACAAAGGCAGCATGGCAGGAATCTGAAGCAAATGGACTGTAAGGAGAATTCTTAAAGTTATTCATATTTGCCTGAGTCCATCCAGATACCTTTTCTTATTTGGGTTTTTGTCTAAAGCTGTAAGGAGAAAGATAAGTGAACGAGGGAGGTATCACCTTGGTTCTAGTCAAAAAGGGAGTTCTTTGGCATGGTGTCAGCCACAAGCGGTGGGAGTAAAAAAAAGAGGCTTACAGAAACACTGATACATCTCTATTTTATGCATTTTTAAAGGGTACACGTTCACAATCTGTAAATGTGGCTCAGCTGTCTCTCCAGGATAATACAGGCACTTTTCATTGGGGAAACTTAAGGGGTTCCAAAATATATGCTTTGAAAATTTTGGAGATCTCTTAGCTAAAGCCCAATAATGTTTTACTTTCAGACCCCGAAAAAGAAACATAAATAATAAATAATATAGTGATCTATCCATGGTATTTGACTAGCACGTAGATTAAAATCTTAAAATACTGCTGAAGTTATCAGGGCAAAAAAGAGGCAAATGTAAGGGCTGAAACCAATCAAAGCTTTCAGTGTCAGGCAGCAGTATTTTCTCTGGAGCTAATCTATGCATGTTGCATTTATCATCTAAACAGCTCTAGTACTACAACCAGTGATGATATTATATCGCCAAAAGAAAGGGGAGAAAAAAAATCTTAAGATCATTTATCTGCCTTCTCCTTTTCTTCTTGTAATGCCATTTACATTTAGTTCACATTTTAAAAGAAATGGAAAGCAAAAAGAGGACAAGGTACCAAATTTGACATCAGTCTTTCTCTCCCCTCTTTTTTTCTCTTTGTTTTCTGCAACACTGTTTTAATTTTAGAAAGAAATTCTAAATTGACATTTAAATGTTGGCAGGGCAATTCTCATTCTCTGCCTTGTGAAACGGTCTCTGAAATGTACAATTATGCTGTCATCTTTAGCACTCCACATTGGACAGAGTTTAATTATTAATGTGTTTCCCTCAGAGAATGACTCGATCATGTCACAACTCTAGACAAATACAGCTAATGCAAAATCATAAAATATTCACTTGAATACTGCTGAACTGACAGGAAATTAATTCTATGAACACTTTTGATATTACCAGAAAATTAGTTTCAAATGCATAAGACTGATATAAATGTGTTCATAATTTGCTCAAGGGTAACGTTCATCTTGCAATCAGTTGGTGTCTTTTTATAAATGTTACAAGTATTCAACATGGCTTTATGATAAAGAGGACAGCTAATGTAACGTATTATTTGTAGACAGTATTTCCCTTGTAAACAGGAGGGAGTGAAGAATTGCTCTCTCAGAAATATTTAAACTCTAGAAATATTCTGCAATTTATCATTTTGTGGTACCAAAAATGCACCTAGTTTTGAGTAGTCCCAGGAGGGAGCAGGAGCTCAGGAATTTTGTAATAATGGCATGATAGTCTTTCACATCTAAATTATTGGACTGAGTTTTATTAGCCAGATTGGTAGTGACTGAAAGGCATTACCACTCTGAAAGCTGCAACCAACATAGTGCAATCAACATGTTCTCCTTACAGGCAAATGTATTTGTAGCAAATGTCACTATCATAGTGTACTCTCCAGCTAGATGAATTTTGACAATTTTCATGAACAGAAACAGCAAGGTCAGTTGTTGTTACTTGTGGTATATCATTTACTGGAATTTAGAGAGCCTGAAACCTAAAGAAAATAATTTCCAACAAAAACAATTATCATCTAAGATATAGACTTGTGTGCATTATGCTTTCACCATTTTCTATGTGTCTGTTTTTAAATGTTTATTTCTGGTCTGACTTTTTATCTGATTAATCATCCTGATTGATAGTATGTGCAAAATCACATACAACAGGTTATTATCAGGAGCAGGCAAATGCTTGTAACTAAAACAGAGCTGGAGATTTTTTCTCTTACTCTACTTGGCAGATAATCCTAAACAACAACAGGACCTGGCTCAGGAGTCATTTTCAACCAGGAAAAAGTATTTGGAGTAAATATTCACAATGAACAATTTAACAGCTCTAATGGGCACCTTTGGAAAGTTTCCTCACAGACGCCTAGGATTAAATCATCATGGAGACCAAATTGTTTTTCAGGGCTAATCCTGCATTCCTTTTTGCAACACTAACCAAGGTTATGCAAAATGTGGAGTATGAAAGCAGTGGAGCCACATTAACTAGGAGAGCTGGTATTACAGCTGGTATAACAACCATCCCAGCAAGGACCATCCCAGATCCAGCCTGCTGTTCTAGAAGTACATGAGGTGATGTAGCTTACCAAAATATTCAAGAGGAGATGATCACAAAGCATATCAAAGATGGTTGTCATAGAATCATTGAATAGTTAGGGCTGGAAAGGACCTTAAGATCATCCAGTTCCAACCTGGCAGGGAAACCTCACAATAAACCATGCCACCCAAGGCTCTGCCCAACCTGACCTTGAACACTACCAGGGATGGAGCATTCACAGCCTCCCTGGGCAACCCATTCCAGTGCCTCACCAACCTTACAGTAAAGAATTTCCTCCTTATATCCAAATATACCTAAACTCCCCGTTTAAGTTTTAAGCCCATTACTCCTTGTCCTGTCGCTACAGTCCCTGATGAAGAGCCCCCACCCAGCATCCTTATAGGCCCACTTCAGACACTGGAAGGCTGCTATGAGGTCTCCACGCAGCCTTCTCTTCTCCAGGCTGAACAGCCCCAACTTCCTCAGCCTATCTTCCTACAGGAGGTGCTTGAGCCCCCTGATCATCCTCGTGGCCCTCCTCTGCACTTGTTCCAACAGTTCCATGTCCTTTTTATGCTGAGGACACCAGAACTGCACACAATACTCCAGGTGAGGTCTCACAAGAGCAGAACAGAGGGGCAGGATCACCTCCTTTGACCTGCTGGTCACGCTCCTTTTGATGCAGCCCAGGATACAGTTGGCTTTCTGGGCAGCAAGCGCACACTGCCAGCTCATGTTCGTCTTCTCATCAACCAACACCCCCGAGTCCTTCTCCACAGGGCTGCTCTGGATTGTCAAGTCAATTGCTTCAGTATTTCATAGAAGGAGGTGGAGAGATAGCTTCTGCCTAGTCTTGAAGAGCTAGAGCAGAGCAGAAGAGAACGAGGACTGATTCCCACTTATGATGTATTCTACCAACAGAAAGGCCAAATATCTATTTATCCATGTTTCTGGAAGGCATTTCAATGTAGAAAAAGAGGAACCTTCAATTTTCCAAAGCAGTTCATCTGAAAATTCCCTAAACACTACATCTATGTAGAAGACAAGGTCTTTTTACATTTTAGCTGCAGTGTTTGGAACTGGAGACTAAAAAAATATCCTCAGAATATCTTTTATGTTCTGTCTGCATGGCTGCATAATAAATACAGCATTAAAGTACGAATTGTCATTAATGAGCATCAGTGGATTGCACAGTTTAACTGCTTAAACTTTCTATTAAAAATTAGAGGAAATGAGAGTATTCATTATACTATAATGCTGATACCCATCATGACAAATAGGACTAGTTCTTAGAATTAAGATGCCTGTATAACAGGGAAAGTACAGCGCAGTAGTGAGGGTATTTACACTGTGCGGGAAGAAAAATCCAGGAGATTACATGATAATAAAGAAGACAGACAAGAGCCAGTAACTATCTCCAGATGTAATTTGTTTTACTAGGTGTTTCAGTTGAAACTGTCATGAAGTAAAACTTATAATGTATGCATCATATGAAAACTTTTATTTTACATGCTAAACCATGCTTCAAACGCACACTAACTTGTCCTGAGTTTCCTGAGTTGGTTATTTTTTCTGTTTCCAGGTGAGTGTTTTTTGTCTAATATATCTATGCAGTACATGCTGGCACTTTCAGTTAGCATTTCTCAAATAGGGTATCAATAACTAGTAACATGAATACAAGTCCACACTTGATTCCATATTAGAAGTAAATTATGAAATATCAGTCAATGAATGTCAGTGAGAGACTGGCTAAGAACATTGAAAGTAATTAGACACAAGTAATTCTACCAATTTTTTTAATTAAAATAGAGAAATTAAATTTCAAAACTGCAACCACCAAGCACACAACCAAACCAAACCTCTGCCTTTCAAAAGGGGAAAAAAACTGCAAACCCAAAACCAAACCCTGGAGTGGCTGCTTTGCTCTATGCTGGAAGCAAAGCCACTCTATTAGGGGAAAAAGGAGTGATATCTAAAGGTGAATATACTGGGCAATAGGCAATAAAGGAATAAGCTGCTACCTACTATACTAGAAAAACAGCCTCTTATTAACTTCAGCTATCACTCATTCATCTCCCCAGCCTCATAGCCAAGTGAGTGTGGATTTCTAGGCAAAGGAGTATATAGATGGAACCGATATCCCAGCCTTCATGTACTTGAAGCTTCATAGTTGAACATGCTTGTCACTGTACTTATTTTATAACTCAAAAATATTCCTCAAATGTTTAAATGACTTCATTCTAAGAATAGGTTTCATTAAGAAATGGGGAAAATTTCCAGTTTACAATTTCATAAAGTTCTGGGTGGAAATTTTTTTCCACCAGACAGTATCTAATTTTCAATGAGTAAACTCAGTATTATAAAACATACAAGTTCAAGAGATTAAATTTGAAAATTATATGTTATATTCAGCATACGCTGTCAGTGATAGAAATGCTTGAAGTAGTTTTAAGATATTCTTTTGTTCCCATGTCATCTAAGTTTATGAAATTAAATGCATATCACAATTCTGCTTAAAGAAAAAAAGAAATTAGTCATTTTGAAAACTTCCTTCAGATTTAGAACAATACTGTATTGAAAGCACAGGATTTTTAGAATAATTATATAAGGTGAAAGAAGAAAAAAGAAAGAATAATTGGTTAGGATTGTATTTAGCTGTCTTTAGGGAGATAAAAACCTCAAGTGGGATGAATTGTCATGTTGCAATCTACTTCAGGCTGACTGCTTCTGATAGGAACAGTGTTTCTCATTTCATTTTTCTACAAATTGTGGAACGCCTGTAATTTCTGAGACTTTTAAATTCATAGAAAGCACTACTACTCATGTAAAATACTACTGTATTGTAATAGGAATGTATATATTTACTCAGAGCGTAGATATCTTCTTAGCAAAATGGGGCTTGTGTCTTAACATGAACAGATAATATGTATATAAGTTATGCTTCCTATAAATGTAAGTCTCAGGACCTCAATGCTTCCTCTTCATTGTTTTTATTCTATTCCCTTGCTTATCATTGCTTTGCCCTCTGTCTGCTTCTTCCCCCCATTTCTTTTCAGATCTTGTTTTCTTTTAACCTCTTTGGATTTCACTGAGAATAAACTTACTGGAAAAAATGAGAGGAAGCTGTGAATCATTCTGCCAAGTAGGAAAAAATTAAGTTACAGTCTGGCCACTTTGAATTGCATCAGCATCTCCAGATGTGTATTAGCCAAGGCTGTGGAAGTTTTGACCTGGTTGTCAGCAGCATTTCATTAGTCTGCCTTGCTATAGGGTCTTAAAAGCATCAGCTGGAATGTGGCTAGGAAAGTACAGTTTGGGGCAAATCATGTTCAGTGGCTGTGATGCAGGACATTATATATTGAAAATAGGGAACTGCATATCATAAAACTAGTACCTGCACTAAACATTCAAAATAATATATCATTAATTGAATTGGGAACCTCAAACAACCCCTTCCGATCACTTAGAGAAATGAGTAAGCCTGTTTATAAGTTCTCAAATAAGTTAATTTAGGAGATTCCTAGTATATGCTCTTGCTAACTTCATTTCTCATTGATAAGGTCTGCATAAACATCCTCCCAAATGATGTTTTTAATTACTTTTATTTGTTCAGAGTCTGCATGCTACAAAATCAGTGCTGGGTGGCTTGTATTAATGGCTCATGATGCACTGAGGATGAGTCTGAAGAGCAGAATTGCCTTGGCCATTCCATGATTTGGCCAGGGCAAATGTTCCTGCAGAGCTAAGGATGATGGGCTGTGCAGCTGCTCTGCATTGTGCTGTACCACCTCAGAAATGCCAGCCTTTCTAGCTTTCTTTCTCAATAAATCCAACCCAAGCTGAAGCTGAAATTGGCCACTAAAACCAATATTACACAGAGACTTTCAGAGGGAAAAAAATGAAAAAAATAATGTTTTATGAAATGAGGCTTTCATTCCTTAGTCCAGTTCTGTTTACTCCTTTTCGTACTCTCTTCTGTCATCTTTTGGCAATTTTCTCTCTTACGGTAGAATGACTTCGTGGCCTACTCATCAATTTCACTTCACAATTTAAAAATCCATGAAGAAAAAAATAAAATCTTTACAGATTACTGAGGAAAAAAGACAGCCTCTGCTGCAGCCCTCTGATGTCAGAACCAGGTGGGACTTCAGCATAATCATTTCAGCGAAGTACCAGGGAAGGAATGACATAGATAACGTTAGTGGAAGAGTCATTAAAGGGTTTGTTTCCATGTAAGTGACATGTCATAGTTTTAAATACCACCAAAATGTAGGATTTTAATGTACCAAAGGAAGATTCTTATTCAGAAAGAAAAAAAAAATGCTCATTTTAACAATATTTTTTCATAGGATTCTTACGCCAACCTGACCAAATTAGTAGATTGCTGCACTCTTAAGAAGAATATCTTTTAGTACCGTGGACATTTGTTTTGAAGCACATTTCTATTATTTATGGCATTTTATTTTATAATGTGCACTGTTTTGTGGAGAATGAAAAAAAACATAAGATCTCCTTCAGAAAGGCTGGCCCAGAACAGCTGAATGTGCTTCTTAAAGTACAGTTTGGTTTTGGTTTTGGTTTTGAGTTTGTTTTTTTTTTTCCTAGTGCTTTTACAGAGTAACTTAAACGTATTACTTGAAAATAAAAGAACATTAATATCCTGATATTTAATTTTTAATACTGAAGAAAACTATGGGAAGAATAACAAAACCAAGGGTCTACATAAAAATTTTAAATATGTATGTACGTATTTCTCTTCATAATGGCTGTATCTTAACAAAAAAGACCTGACTTCAACTGGTAGAAATCTCTATTGCCTTATTATAGGGCCAGCTGGTAATATTTTGACAGAACATTTTACCAGAGATTAGAAAATGCCAATGCGTCCAAGCAAAATGCTTTACAGAAATCTGACAAATTTGACAATTTTATTTTGGGAAGAAAAAGACGTTCTGTTAAGGTCCAAAAATTTTGTTTTGACACTTTCAAACTGAAATGTTTGGCAAGTTATTTTAATGATTTTCATTTGAAAATTTGTTTTGTATTGAAGCTCAGCCTTCAAATCAGAGTAAAATGAGAACAAAAACTTGTTTCATGGAAAGTTTTGACAGAATCATCATTATGCTCAGTATGGTATGTGATGAAAAACACTGAAATTCTAAATTCAGATAGACATTTGCTTCTTGGGGAATTCCATACGAACTTCAAAGCACCTGGATTAATACAGCTGAAGATTTAATTCTCCTAAGGCTTCCTTTACACCAAAGAGAGAGAATTTCCTGTATCACTAGGAAGCAGTAACAGGCAACGGCCTGCGAAGATGCTAATTATGAATACTACAAAAAGAGATGTCTGTGTGGACCCATGTGCATGTAAATGTAACTCTACAGCAGATCAGCATTTTCTGTTGAACTTTAAGAGTGGAAATTACCTTTAAATGCCTCTGTGCAAGGAAAATTTGAAAGGGTGGGTAATATTGACCCTGTTTGGGCTGCAACTTAAACCTTCTATTGGGAAGAAAGATTTTATTTCACTGGTTTGTTAAAGCTTATTTTATATGAGGATAAAAGGTTGTGCCAAAGTCTCAGTTTTAATGGGTTATTAATATTGCCAATGCTGTCTCATTCACAAAGCAAATTGATGGGAGTGTTCTGTCCAGTGAGCACACTGCAGTTAATTCTGTCCTAGAAAGCCACAGCAAAAGAAATTATTTGGAAAGGTGTTCTACAATTTCCAGAGCAGTACAACACATAAACGTTGCAAGCATTTAAAGCATTTCCCTCTCTACTCTTCCTGTCCAAAAAGCCTTTGTAATGAGTGTGTTGAGAGGGAAATGAGCTGAATATCACAACAAATGCAGGATGGAACTGATAAAAGCATAAAGTGTGGTTTCTATTAAAGAATGAAACACTACAAATTCTATTCATGTGTTTTATCTGAAAAGGCAATTTTGCAAGCAGTAAAAATCCAGCACCAAGTATTAAAATATGTCTCTCTGATATGATGCTCCCTCCCTTAGATGAGTCTGTTGCTCCTTCCTTTCTACAGTTTCCCCTTTCCTTTGGAACCATAGAAGGGATGAGGGTCACCTTTTTGTTTCAGAATGAGTAGCTTTGTGCTCACTTTATATAGATTTCCAGACTACACTTTCTGATCCTCTGTCACCTTTTACCTCAAGCCTCCCTTTCACTTTTTCACCTCAGCCTGCTGCTTTGCTTTGTGCTTGAGGGCTGTCTCTTTTCTCTCACTCCTCACAGATCTTCTTTCACTTTTCTGGTGTCACCACCCCACTGTCTCCTAATGCTTTCCCACCTCTTTAAATGCAAACATGCTTAGTTTTGACACACTTGCCATTGCTCCTATCCTCCACATTGGTGATGTATGTGTAAAAGGCTGTTCTTAATGAATATAATCCATAATAAAACCTCAGTTATATAAAACTCTACTTATCAGAAATTGGTTTTCTGGCACAAAAATGGAAAATATATTTCCTGAGTAAATGGGGCAGGAGTTGCACTATTCTTTTCATAGCTGGCATTAAAACCAGAAAAAACTCTTGACTTGTTTGGGAGGCAGGTTTTTCAGAAGGAAACATTTTAAGTCTCCTTGAATTTGGCAACTAAGGTCTTTAGCAAATGCAATTCTCCTTCCCGGAATCTCCAAAACTGAAAAGGGAAAAGAGCTACAATCTCTCTCGGAGTTGGTCTATAGACTACTCTCCTCCCCTTTCCTACTTGGAAAGGGCTGTGTCATCAATGTAAGCATGTAGGAACCCCCTAGAAGATCTGTCTTGTAAATAAATGGATTTCAAAAGAAATCCAGTTTCATTTCTGTTAGAGTTACAAATGTAGGCTAAAGACAGTTAATATTTTAGTTTCTAGATATTTTGGAGACCAGCTGGGTACTGTTGTAGAGCATTCAGCCAGCTTCAAAAAGAAAAAAACAACCAACAGTCTAAAGTTTCTCATTTTATGCAAAAGTCAGTTTTGTTTTGGCCTGCAAATCCTATGGAATATTGCAGCTAGATCTAGTCAAACACTTTGGACACCCAGGAAATATGATAATTCTGATGTTTCATGAAATCGGTATGCAGGAATAATTAGACACGTTTCACTTGTATTTGTTCAAAAATCTAAGTTTGCGTTAGGTTAAGTCCTGATTTATGAAACTTGAACTTTTTAGTTTCTTTCATTGGGAAGGATCATACTTTCCATATTTTCCACTTCTCCTTCCTATCCTTTGAAAAAAACATTTCCTGAAAACATGTTAATGAAATCATGATATTGTCATTGTAATAATACATATCAGTTCTCTCAGGAATGCATACTGTGGATGCCTATATTTTTGTTAAAAATCAGACATGTACATTTATGTATATATATAACTGTACCTATATAAAATTGTAGGCATTTGTGCTTTACTCCATATTTCAGATTACTGAACTTTTGACGGCACTATTTTAAAACAAAAGGCAATCAGACAGATGAACCCTGTTAGCTTGCAAGAAAAAAAAGGACTAAAATAACTGTTAAGAACAACAACTTCCATGATTAATCTATAGATTAATGCTAAGTTTAGAGGCAGCCATTAATACAATTTATCATAAAAATATGCACTGTTTGTTAGAAATGCTGGTCTTCACACATTCCTAAAATGATTGAGATGATTGCAAAAAATTGTCCTTTAACTATGGTTTTTAGAGAACTGAGGATCCTGCCGCCCATTCAAGTATCTGTAGTGAAGTTATTGCATGAAGGCTCGAAGTTTCATTTTGTTTAAAATTATCAAAATGCATCTGCTTTGGGAATTCAATTGCGGTAACTATTTTGAAGCATGCAGCATAATAGGTTAGGACAGTAGATGTGAAAAACTGTCTTTATTTTGAACCACAGATTTAGGCTTCAGCTCAAGGCATTAACTGCCTTCATTATAACCAAGACATTAGGTCTGAACACTATAGTTGTTTTTTATTTAGTAACTTTAAGTAATTACATGCTTTTTATACATCTTTTCTAAAACACCAGAAGATACCAGCATGGTGTTAGTGTCCACTAAGAATTATTATATTTTCGTGCTTATGGAACCAGACCGTAAGTAGCATGTTATGAAGACAGGCTAACAAAATTGAGGCTGTTCATACAGCCTTACAGTGTCTGAAGGGGTCCTACAAGGATGCTGGAGAGGGACTCTTTATCAGGGACAGTAGCAATAGGACAAGGGGTAATGATTTTAAACTGAAACAGGGGAAGTTTAGGTTAGATACAAGGAACAAGCTCTTTACTGTGAGGGTGGTGAGACACTAGAATGGGTTGCCCAAGGAAGCTGGGAATGTTCCACCCCTGGCAGTGTTCAAGGCCAGGTTGGACAGAGACTTGGGTGACATGGTCTAGTGTGAGGCATCCCTGCCCATGGCAGTGAGGCTGGAACTAGATGATCTTAAAGTCCTTTCCAATCCTAACCATTCTATGATTCTATGATTCTGTAGTATGTTAGATTACCTGTATTGCTGTTCACTATCCTTATAGGTCCTGAATGAAAACTTCAGTAACTCAACTTCTGACCTTACAACAGGATCATAGCATAAAATTCTGTAGCTGTAAGACACTGTTTGGATAAATATTCATGCTTTATTTGCAAATAGCTTAAAAACCACCACTGTCTTTCATAAAAGACAATTATTGGGGAACAGTAGTCAGAAACACTAGTCTGCACAATGGCAGTAAGTCACAACCAATGTTCCAACTTCTTATGGATTTCAGGGGAATTTTATTTAGGTCTTCTGCAGTCATCTCAAAAACCAATCTAAATTAATGAAATTAATTTCACTACTGAAATAAAATTTTATTTGAGAACATGTGTTTGAATTAATTATTTCAGTAGCTCTTGTTACACTGAAATTCATGTCAATTCCTGATTAGGAATACCTGCTGTTGGAGGACATGACATGTGACTCAACGTAATACAGAGCTGAAACATTCTGGGACTTACTCCATGCAGTTCTGATTATTGAACTATTACTTTGATGATGTCAAAATAATAGTTGTGATTTTTAATCACAAATAAACATCAGATACGAATTTAAGGTAGATAGATGCTAAAAAAGTAGTTCATAGTTACCCTGCAAATTAAGGCGGACCTGCACTTGAGACAGAATAATTTTACTCTATTCTGTCCTGCACTCAGGCTGATCACCTCAGCCTCATTATGGATGTTGTCATTCAAAACTGTAGTGCTAGGCTCAGTGCCTATAAATATCTAACTCTTTCTTCCCAAGGGAAGAAAACTGAAGTAATTTGAGAACCCAACCATTTTCCAGCACAAGCACAATTATGAAAGACAAAGTAGCTGGGGGAAAGGAAACTGATTAATATAGTAGTCCACGGAATAAAATCATAATTATTAGATAAGGAATAACCAGGTTTTCATTGTTCTGTTTCATCTGCTAATTTATGATTACTTCAGACAGTATTAAAAAGAATAGCAAATTAAATTGAGAAACGGTGCCTAATGGGTGAACAAAGAAACATGAGTTACAATGTCTTACAACTCTGCTTGGTTCTGTCATCCCCTTAGTGTATAACCTTCACTGAATTGTTCAGCCTGTGTTGCCCTACAGAGTTGATGGTAACCATCAGACTTTTAAAAATTAATACTCTGTCATGAAAGTCTCTCAATATAGGAAAATGGTTGGTTTTTATATAATAATAGTAATGCCATTTCCTGTCTGTCACATCTCTCTGACATTAACATAACTACATTTTTTTCATGTGTTGATGTGAGCATTTCATGTGTTGATGGCACTGTTAGTGGGATAGATATACAGATCTACTCAGAAGAAAAATAGGTGAAATAATAACCTATTCTGAGCTAAGTAACTCCCCCAAAAGGGTTTATTAAGCTGGGTTATGGTTCTTACTATGTTAACAGAAAACTCAATTCAGTTTATAATTGCACTGAAATAACTGATGACTGGGATACTTGTGAGAAATAATTGTGTTGAATTATTGTATAAGGAGGTTATAAATGGTAGAAAAATCTTTTAAGTGTTTGGATAAAACAAGCTGAGATGGTTGTATTTGCTTTGATTAGAGTATAAAGGAGAGTAATTAGTGAATCATAGTGCATGGCTGTACAGAGTGGTTCAATGTTTTGAAACTACCATACAGCTTTGTCTGTAATTGGTAAAGTTTACTTAGAACCAGTTTGGCTGCTCCTACCTCTTTTTAGTGCAATAAAATGATGTTATTCTTTGGATATAGATATGAGAACATTTTTGTTATTGAAATAGTGTTTTGGCGACATAGTTATACAAATGTTCAGAAAAGGTTTATTTTTGTTCTATGTACTTTTTTTCAATCAGAGTGCACCTTCCCATTGATGGACGGATTTTTTGTGGATTCCCATCATCACAGTCCTAGAAGTGCATCTTGGTGAGAAGGACAGAAATGCCAGAGCAACCCTGGATCTGCAGGCAGAACAGGTGGCTGTGACAAAAATTAGAGAAGCACTGATATTGCTCAAGCTTACCCATTAGGGATACCCCTGAAGCTAGAAGCTGCCAAAAGCATCCTTTGCCTTTCAACAGACTGCATAACCATGCCAAGACAACGTGCTCTATGATTCAGTGGCATCTTTACACCATATTCTAGGTTTAAAACAAGATGCAAAGAAAACCACTCCATTTTCTGTGCTATTCCTTCAGTACCTGGTGTTCTGATAAATTGCCTGAATTATCTGAAAAGCTGCTTACTTCCAATGTTTTAACAAACTTCTCATTTACTTTCAAGTTTGCTTAGCTATTGTTCTTTTCCCTTTTAGCTGTTTTAACATCCATCTTCCATTTAAAATGTCACTTCCTTTTTGTACTGATTTTCAACGTCTAAAATTTCCATAATTTCTTTTTCTACTGGAAATTAATTAACATCTTTTCAAATGACAACATGTCTTCCTGGCCTGTGTATTGATTATTGATGTTCCTTTTCATGTGTGAGATTTCAAGCTTTGACAGTCTCAATCTTTCAGAAGACCCATTTTTTCAAGATCACCTCATATATTCACAACCAGTCAGTCTGAATAGAAAGCCCCAAAGAGAGTTGTCCACTTGACCAGAGCCCAGAAACACTAGATATCCTACTAGTTCATTATCTTTCTTGTCAATAGCCAAATAAAATTTAGATCTTGGAATAAGAATATGATTGTGAAACATGCTGTTACTAGCTTACTAGGGTATGACAAACTCCCATTTTCCTTGCCATGAACTAGCAGGCATCAGACTGAACTTTTATTTTTTTTTCACTGATGACCTAAGCAAAGAGAAATCTTTTAGAACAAAACTTGAAAACAACTGTATTCTTTGTCTTGCTCTTTCATATCAAGCCCCAAACTTTTTAAATAATTGGAAGCTTGAGAGCTGAATCATGAATTCAGGTAAGAGCATTTGTGTTCCAGGTTTGTGTTTTTTTCGCTTGTCTTTCCTCTTTTCATTACACAACTTTTTAGTTCCCTTTGCAGCAGGCCTTGCTGTTGTACATTCAAAGTGACTTTAAACAGACCATTTTCAACTTATTGCATAAAATTTTACAACTTACACATTCTCGTTTATATCTAAAATTGATTTCCTTCAGGCTCGATATGTTGAACCTCTTGACACTTTTTACAAGGAATATCAATTTTGGCATTAAGTATATGACCTGTGATAGGGTCAAAGATAAATATATAGAAAACAGGAAAATGTGTCATATGAACTCATTTAATCATCTTAAAAGAAGCATTAAGAGATTCCATGTGAGGAAGAGGAAGGGGAAGAGCATGTTTGGAAGAAAAAAAAGTCCTCTGTGACAAATTAGGTCAGGGTCATTCCCAAAAAAACAAAACAGCCCTAGTCTAAAGATTTAAAACACACTAAAAATTACTTGCAAAACCAGACTTAATGAAACTACTGTGCTTTATGTTGCACTTTATCAAAGGAAGAAGCTAAGTTTCTTGTAGTGGTTAGTGGTGGTGTACTTCTCACACTATATTGTTCTCATATTATACCAGACAACTAGGATTTTCATTGAGTAGTCCATCAGAAATTCTACTGGCACCATAGCTTAGAGTCTGAAAAAAAAATAGCTGTTTTGAAGATAGAGTAAGAATTTCATATTAAATGACATATTATACCATAGAATCACAGAATCATAGAATAATTAGGGTTGGAAAGGACCTTAAGATCATCTAGTTCCAACCCCCCTGCCGTGGGCAGGGACACCTTACTCTAAATCATATCACCCAAGGCCTCGTCCAACCTGGTCTTGAACACTGCCAGGGATGGAGCATTCACAACCTCCCTGGGCAACCCATTCCAGTGCCTCACCACCCTTACAGGAAAGAATTTCCTTCTTATACCCAATCTAAACTTCCCCTGTTTAAGTTTGAACCCGTTACCCCTTGTCCTATCACTACAGTCCCTAGTGAAGAGTCCCTCCCCAGCATCCCTATAGGCCCCCTTCAGATAGTGTAAGGCTGCTAAGAGGTCTCCACGCAGCCTTCTCTTCTCCAGGCTGAACAGCCCCAACTTCCTCAGCCTGTCTTCATACAGGAGGTGCTCCAGTCCCCTGATCATCCTCGTGGCCCTCCTCTGGACTTGTTCCAACAGTTCCATGTCCTTTGTATGTTGAGGACACCAGAACTGCACACAGTACTCCAGGTGAGGTCTCACAAGAGCAAAGTAGAGGGGCAGGATCACCTCCTTTGACCTGCTGGTCACGCTCCTTTTGATGCAGCCCAGGATACGGTTGGCTTTCTGGGCTGCAAGCACACACTGAAGCCGGTTCATGTTCATTCTCTCATCAACCGACACCCCCAAGTCCTTCTCCACAGGGCTGCTCTGAATCTCTTCTCTGCCCAACCTGTAGCTGTGCTTGTGATTTCTTCGACCCAGGTGTAGGACCTTGCACTTGTTTTGGTTAAACTTCATGAGGTTGGCATCATCCCTCCTCACAAGCGTGTCAAGGTCCCTCTGGATGGCATTCCTTCCCTCCAGCGTATCAACCAAACCACACAGCTTGGTGTCATCGGCAAACTTGCTGAGGGCGCACTCAATCCCACTGTCCATGTCAGCGACAAAGATGTTGAACAAGACCGGTCACAACACTGATCCCTGAGGGACACCACTCATTATTGGTCTCCAGCCGGACATTGAGCCATTGACCACAACTCTTTGTGTGTGGCCATCTAGCCAGTTCTTTATCCACCGATTGGTCCATCCATTAAATTGATGTCTCTCCAATTCAGAGACAAGGATGTCATGTGGGACAGTGTTGAACGCTTTGCTCAGGTCCAGGTAGATGACATCAACTGCTCTACCCCTTTCCATCAGTTCTGTAGCCCCATCATAGAAGGCCACCAAATTGGTCAGGCAGGATTTCCCCTTAGTGAAGCCATGCTTGCTGTCACCAAGCACCTTGTTGATTTTCATGTGCCTTAGCATGCCTTCCAGGAGAATCTGCTCAAAGATTTTGCCAGGCACAGAGGTGAGACTGACTGGTCTGTAGCTCCCCCGGCCATCCATTTTCCCCTTCTTGAAAATGGGGGTTATATTTCCCTTTTTCCAGTCATCGGGAACTTCACCTGACTGCCATGATTTTTCAAATATGATGGCCAGCAGCTTCACAACTTCATTTGCCAGCTCCTTCAGGACCTGCGGATAGATCTCATCAGGACACATGGGCTTGCGCACTTATCTTTAGAGTCCTTATTTTATCATATAATGATATTCCATCCAACATCAGTCTAGAGTCAACTATAATGTATTTCAAAGAATTGAACTGAAATAATATTGCAATTCACTTTCATAGGTAATGCATTCATATCTGGTCTGCACTAGCTGCCTGCTAGTGGTTTTCTATAGACCAGCTTGAAAATAGACTAGGGACTACATAGAAAAAGATGAAAATCTGAGCTAAAGTATAAGTGATTATTCATAGCATGCACTTGTTTTCTTGTATACAGCAGAATACAAGGTGGCCTCGGGAAGCCTATGTTGATTCTATACATTTATAATTCTTTCATCCAGATGCCTAGAAGGACAAGTAATGGACAGATTTTGACAGATTCTTGCAAATTAGATAGGCTGTCTAGATCTTGGTAGAATTAAATGTGATTTTTTTTTTTTCTTCTAAATTTGGACTGGAAAATTGAGCAGAAATGCTTGAACTTTATGCTTTTTGATTTACTTCATTATATGGATTCTCAGATTAATCATGTGTGAAAGATTTTGCAGGGTTGGATTTGTTTACAGTGTGTTTGCATTACATATTTGGAATCTCATCTTAACATACCTTCCAGAAATAAAATACTACTACTATACATCGAGCCATGTACTTGTAAAATTCCAGCCTAATGAGCAATTCCCGGAAACTGGTCCTTTTGTATCACCATATTTTCTGACATCTCCATTATGGGTTAAATCACTTAGGAATTTACCACTGCAGTGGGAACACCTGCTAGCAAAACAGTTTAAGTGCAGGCTCTTCTATTACTCAGTTCAGCTAACAAGGTACTTTTAAATTGCCTTCAGACAGTAGTGTAACACTAGTGGGTTTTTTTTCTGTTCCTCCTTTTGGGACATATACTGGAGAGCTATTCATCTCTTACAAGGGTTTCACTCTGTTGATGCCTGCCGTGAAAGCTAGAGGAACTTAGAACAATGTATCTTATGGTTTCTGTTTAAAAAAAAACAATAAACATAATTATCAGAGGCATACATCTGCAGAGAAATAGAGAATGACCTGCCATGATATAAATCTTGATTTTAACTCCCACATTTGTCAGTCTTCAGTGTTAATATCTAGTATATTTTTACAGTGCACATCAGGATATTGCAGTTAATCTTATTAATAACATGCATAACTACAAAGAATAAAATCCTGAATTTTCACTGTCATTTTAAATTCTATTTGTTCATCATGAAACTTCTCTTAAATTATTCTATACTTTTTTATAATACTGAAAGCACAAGCAGAAGATACAAATGTTGAAGCCAGTAATAAACCATTCGTTTACAAAGAGATTCTGAAATGTAAACTGCATTTCTGAACTTTAATGTTTCTAAAGTGACTCCACTTAGACATGCGCAAGTTTGATTCATGCTTCAAGACTGCTCACCTCACACAGAGTGATGTACTGTCACTATTTCATTCATTCTTAATGCAGTATCCATAAGGATTTAGAGAGTAGACATCACCATAAATCAATGTTATTGGACAATATTTTCAAACAAAACATTTTACAGACACAGGCATCCTACATTCCATACTGATCATGAAACACTTGCATGAAGGTCAGCTAAAGTCAGAAACAACTTATGGATTCATTTTCTGGAGGAATAAAAGAGGCCCATGTATTTTTTTCTGAGTACATTAATAGCAGCCTAAATCTATGCAGGATTTCTGTGTAGAATTTCTAATGGTCATAAGAGCTTTGTAAGGGCTGTAAAAGAAACAATATTAAGGAAACATGTAAGCACTTGAGGTCGTCTTTTCTGATAAACCTCAGAAGGGACACAGACACTATGCTGGATTATATCACCACTTTGTAAAGCATGTAGAAACATTAATAGCAGTAAAATTTACTCCACTGTGAACTTTGATTCATTTGAAGACACTTGTAAAATATGTTTCTTAGAAACATAAAGAAAATCCAATTAACTTAAATATGTGGTACCTTATCACATCAGTGAATCCTTTGTATAAAAAGCAGGGCTGTGCTGTCAGACTTGGGAACTCTTCTCTGCTTCTGCAACATTGTGTGCTCTGATGGTGTGTGCTTTCTTGTTAAATTGAGAGGTAGCCCAGCTGCTTGGGTTGCATAGGAAGAGTCCACAGATCACAGCAATAACTGGCATCTGATGATCAGATTGTGCTGCACAGCATGCCAACCTGCATTCTGCCCTGTCACTGGTCCCCTGTTATTTTGCAGTCTTGGTTGTTTTTTTTTATTGTGGTAAAGATACCTGAGGAGTTGGGCATGGGTCTGTCTCTCTTGGTACTAGGCTAGACCAAAAGTAGGCTTTTGTCTACATGCCTACTTTTTTTATCCAGATTGATGGGGACTTTTGAAGATATGAACAAGCTGTTGTGAATAGCTATTTCAGACAAGCTACCCCCTCATCCCAGAGTAGTCCTTACCGTTATTTAGCAGAACTTTTCTGGTTGCACTGAAGTCTGACAACTCCTGCCTTGGTCTACACTGAGTAACAAATTGAAATTTCTGCTTTGTGTGGCCTTATGTAGAAATTTTCTGGACCAAAATCCAATTTTTTTTTTCCAGTTTTAATGGTGCTTTGACCTGATGTTTCTCACTGGGGTATTCTGAAGACTGCTTTGAAGTTCCTAAAATGAGGTCAATAAGGTCTTAGTATTAAAAAATCCCCAACTTCTTAATGTACTCAGATACACCTAAGCAAATCCTAGAGCGGTAAGTGTTCATACTTCTACAGCTTGAACTAAAAGACCTACTCTTATGGCTAGTGAATATATTGAGCCTATTATCACAGGCTGCAAGAAGGTTACACAATAAGCAGAGTTTGTAAGACTTTGGGCTACTATGAGAGTGACAAGGGAAACCAAACTTAACTTTCTTTACAGAGGGCAAGGATTCACTTGTGCAAAAATATCGTGACATGTACAGAGCAATTAATGCAGACAATCTTAAAAATATGCTGACCAGATTTTATTTTATTAAAAATTTTACCTTGTAAAGCAGTTCATGAATGGTCCTCTTTAAACACTGAAAGCTTTTTAAAGTAACAAAATAGGGTAGTATTAAATGACACTGCTAGTGATTAGATCTTGGCAGATCAGTAAAATGCTATTTTAATGATTTTTAATATGTATTTATTGCTTTTCTAATCTATACACACAGTCTGGAAACAGATTGGAGAACAGAGAGTCTGGTTTTCTTCTACTAAAGAACTTTGATCCATCTTTATAGAGTTGAGTACAGATATTTAAGACAGAGCAGATCTTAGGAGCAACCTTGGGTTATAAAAGCTATTTCATTGGAAGAATCCTCAGCCATCTAGTTATTTTTTTCTTTCCAGAGCATAGGTCAAGATCTGTCCTTTATAATTGAGCAAAAGAGAAAGGTCTGCTTGTATGTAACAACTAGCAGTAAAACTTCTTGAAAAGCCCTCAGGCTGGACAGTCATCTCTGATCCATGAGAATATGAAAAGTTTAATAATATCTTTTCTATCTTTGCATTTTTAACCCAAAATTGTTATCTTTTAGCATTAAAAAGAAAATCAACAAACAAAACTTTATAAAAGTAAAAAAAAAGAATCATTTACTATAAGATAAAAACACTTCTCTATAATGAAATTCATAAACTGTAATTTAATGAAAGGTCTGACTAGAATAATACATTATTTTTGTAAAGAACGTTGCAGTATCTTGGAGGTACAGAAATTTATCATATACTGGAATTTATGTGTTACATAGTGATGAAATCCATCTGTTAGTTGCTCACTTATACCACATAATGTAGTAAAAGCAGCCATCATCAATCACACATTACTCTAATCCTACCTCCATATTCTACTACTCCTGGGTCATTGAAGAAAGGCAATGGTAATGATCAGACCTGTAATTACAGAGCAAAGTAAGTATACTGCGTTCCAGTGAGGATAATGATGTTTACTTTTCATCTCAAGATAAATCTGGTGCAATCAAAATGCTAATAATGAAGTGCCAGCTACAGAATATCTACTGTGGACAGCACTGTTATACCCAGGTATTGCAATTATTATAAAAAAAAAAAAAAAAAGCGGTCAACTTCATTTTGTGAAGTGCTGCTGATAAGAGAAGTTAGAGGCAGGCATCAAATAAAAAGATTTTTGAAGACCTGATGTTATTCCTGACATTTATATTATTCCTGACACTTGCACTACCTAGAGGAACTATACTAAAAGCAAAGGAGTTACACAGAGATAAAAACAGCATAGATTTTCTGGGAATCTGACTTGCCATCTGGCATGTTTAAGCAAATGTGTTACAACACTGAATACATTTTAGCAATTCAAAACTAGCAATGTATTTTCATGGGACGAATTTGTGCAAAAGGATGCAATATTAGGGCAGCTTCAAGAACAAAAAAAAAAAATCTTGCTGAATCAAAATTTTAAACACAGGTAATGAAAATAAAATATTTAAGGACTAAACTTAAAAACAGAATTTTCAGGATATGGCGAAATGGAGGGAAGGAGAGAAAGCCCATTATTCATTTTAGGTAATCTTTACTTTTCTCCTGAAAATAAGTGTTCTGGGTTTAATGCTTTTAATTCTTTATTTTTTTTTCTTTTGGGTTAGTTTGTAACAAAGGTGTTGTTTTTAATGAAAAGCAGTGAAGTTTTTTTGTTGTAGGAGGGCATAAAAACCAGCTGTTGAATGACAAGTAGTATCCCTCCTGAAACTCAATTTATTAATCAGCAAAATAATTCACCCAGAATTTGTTCCCATTGAGAGACATTTGTGTCATGCCTTAGTTGGTGCTATAAAATCAATTGGTTCTCATCAAGCGTGCTCTGTGCAAAACAGTGATAATGAACATATGCTTGCAATAGCGTGCAGTGATAATTGCATTGGACTCAGCCTCCAGCAGTATTCTGGACATTGAGGCCAGCAGTGTATCAGAAAACAGGCTTGAAAAGCAAATATCGGCAGGCCAGTTAGAATCAAAATTAAAGTTGTGATATAAATGTTAATCAGTGGCTGTTTAAAACCGACAGGTCTTGTCCAACACAAACTGCATGGCTAAAGTACTGAACAGCTTTTCATACATTTAGAGGTTAAGCAGACTTGAACAACCTGTAGAAGTAACTCAGGAAAGGTTAATTCTTGGGCATAGGTATTTAAAATTTCATCTTTAGAGTCAACTTTAGCAATCTCACCATCCTTACTGTAATATCCTATATAGCAGTGCTATTACAGGTTTAGGAGACCCAAAAAGTAAATTGATGGGCACAAGTATATGTGCCTCTGTGAAGTGATGCATCTTTCTGTCTCTTAAAAAGCAACTACTGATTTTAGTTGTAAATTGCTTGGAAATTACAAGACAGAAGAACAGATCACAAAATATGGTATGTATCTTCCAGATTTTTTGAAGGGGAAAGTGTTCAGAAAGCAGTGGGAAAGGATGAGGGGAAGGTGACTGAGGCAGAAACCTGTGGGGAGAAGTGGTGCCTCTGTTCATCCAAGGTCCCCTGGTGAACGAGATTTCTTCCCACAACTCCCTATCCTGCAAGGACCAGAAGAGGGACCCAGACCAGAATTTAGGATTTTGTGTCTGATATCAGTGAGACACATTCAGGACTTCCAGCTGACTCTGATTGTTTTGACTTTCTGCACTACCCATGCTTGCTCCCCCATAAAAACCCGCATCCCATGTTCCCCGAAACTCTGCTCTCACCAATAAAAAAAAAAGATGCAATTTTCAAACAGGGAGAGAAAGGGACTGGAAGAGAAGGCACATAGGGGAAAAAATTAAAACTCTTGGCACAGAGAGAGCAGACTATATAAAAGTTTGTGGACAAATATTAAAAGGCCTTGTAACTGGGATTTGGCTTAGAACACTGCACAAGTATGTACTTTTATTTCCTATGAAAAAACTCAGATTGCGATCTCAATGATGTGTGATAGGATGTGTGCCAAGGAGGGTATTTCACTGAAGTCATGTCAGATATTCAGGATGTCTACAGGTTATTCTTTGAGACGAGACCCATGGTCCGTACAGCAAGAGCCACCAAACAGGTCTCTGTCCCACCAGGAACCCCTGGACAGGCTGCTGGGGAAGCAGCAACTGATGCAGAAAGTGGGGAGAAGTGGAAAAGGCTTCAGTCCACTACAGGGTTCTTTGACAAACCCCACATGCCTGGAAATAGGGCTGGAAGTCATCTGAAAACAGGCAGCTCAGTGAGATTCCCCCTGCTGCCTCTCTCATTCGAGCGGGAAACACTGTGAGAACAGCCCTTAGACTGATTATTTGTGCTTTCAGTCCTTATCTAGGCCAGGAGCCAAAAATGCAGAGGCCTGGACATATGCTACCAGAAAGTTTCGTAACCTTGAGAAAGGTTCAGCCCAAGTTCAGTTCTAAAAATACAGGAATGATCAGTGGGGGTGATTATTCTATATGAGCAGTCATCTCCATCCTATGGACAGAATCTTCCCTTTTGCATTAGTTTTACATTCATGTAACTCCACTCATCGGAAGGCAATTACTTATTCTTAATATGAGGGTAAATGTGAACACACTCAGGCTTTCAGCATTATGCAGATTTACTGGCAGTATGCCCAAACCCTGTAGACCCTCTCTAATCTGAGCCCCCACTCACCTCTGTCAGTAGCTTTGCCTGACACAGGACTATGTGCTGTGGTTGTATCAAGGCTGACAATGTTGTGAAAAGTTTCATCTCACCTTTACTGAAGTTTACAGCTTTATTAAAAAGTCCTGTACTAATACATCCTGAAAAACCCAGCCTTTCTTCAGAGCTGTTCTGCCAACCATACTGAGGATTGTCTGGTTTTATTTTGCTGGTTCAGAGTGAAAAAGCAAGAGGTAGATTAAAATGCTAAAATAAAATGTCGCTTTAAATCTTCAGGCTTTAGAGATTCCCTTGCTCTTATAATTTCTAGAGGATGGAGTTGTTATTCCTAAGATATCACTTTTAGTAGTTAGGATATCCTTCCCAACCCTAACGATTCTATGATTCTATGATATCCCCACTGAAGTTGCATAATTCTAAAACAAAAACTCTAGTTTAGGTTTTATTTTGTTATTTGGAAAGCATACAGTGCAATTTGCACTCAGCTTTGTGTTTTCTGAAATGCTATAGTGAAAATTTTGAAGTATCTGGAACCTGTAAAACATTTTGAGCTTCAATAGCCATTACAATAGTATATTATGCTGAACAAAGGATTTGAAAACTCCCCTTGCTTTGCCAGTCAATTCCAGGTAATTAATTTCTATGTCCAAACAAGATGCACAGATGTGCTGACATAATGTTCACAGTTTCCAAACCTTTGCAGATATTGCTCTTCTTATTACTTGTGCATTCTTAGCATTTTCTCCTAGGAAGGATTAAGAGCCCTACACTGCCTTGGTATAAATTCAAGGTAATGATAGTTAAATCCTGGTGGCTGCGTTGTGAAGAATTGGTATGAAAGCAATTAGATTTCACAGTTCACAATTTGTGATCTCAGCTTTACTTTATATCATTGTGCAAAACTGAATTTGCTTTAAAACTGCTAGGTGCATTCATGTTAGAAATGAGTTGCATACTTGCATAAATGTCTGAAAGTTTGGTGTTAAAAATGGCTGTTTTCTCTGATCTAAACTCCATGCAGATCCCAACAGTTTAGATTTGGTGAATTTGTATCTGATCATGTCAGCCTAATGAACCAACTAGGCATCAGCTTTGACAGGCTGCCTGACATTGTACAAGATGGAAATAAAAGACTCCAGGCAAAACTGTGACCCCATACAAGTCAATGGCAAAACTCCTCTTGCTTTAATGGCTCCAGGATTTCACCTATGGCTCTCTGCCTCATCTTTCACTCCCAGAGACAAAAAGCACACAGAGTATAGCAGGGACTGCAGATACGAGGCTTTCTTCAGTATATAATGAGGCATTAACTGAGTGAAGTCAGAGCTTTTGGATCTCAGCAGAGAAGTGGGGTTTTTTTAGAAGAGAGTGAATGAAGAGAAGACAAACACATAACTGACTGGAAGGAAAAGACACTCCAGTGTATACCAAGGGAAAGTAAGAGATTGCTTAGTTTTTATTTTCATTTGTTTTTTCTCCAGCTTCCTGAAGACACTTGACAGCCTAGTAGAAAAGGCTCACAACCATTCATAGGCAAAACACAGAATAATATCATGATTGAAAAATACTCCTTCAATGAAACTCCCACTTGCAGAATTCAGATGGTGCCATAACTTAGGGGAATTTACAACAGCCTCTGTCAAACATCCTTCTCTCCCCCTGCTGATGATCACTTCATTCCAGGACAAAGTGTTTTAATTATGGGGACTTCAAGAGGGCGAAGGTGGGTTAGTAGTTTGCTTTGTTTTATGGAACATATGTATCACTGTGTTACAAAATATTCCCTCCTGGCCCATTACTCTGTTGAGAGTTTTGGTGCTAAATAAGTGTGAGATAAAGATCTCTTCCTGCACTGCCTTCACCTCTGCTACCCTGAAGCTCCTCCTGAACAAGCACCAGTTTCTAACACAGTGCAATTAAACCATTAATATGGTCAAGATATTTCAAGGTTTTCTTAACCTGGAGTTGTCTTTTTCCTCATAAAATTGCTTCAGACTGCTCCTCCAACCACCTCTCTTTGGTTGCATGGGGGTGGTTTGCTGGGCAGCAATACAGATGGAAGGAGTAAAGGATTGGTGCTGGATCCAGGAGCCGTGGCCTCCTTGTGCCCTCAGTTGGTTTCAGCCTGGAGCTCCCTGTGGCCAGATGCCAGGATAGAACTGAGTAGCGAGCAGCAGCAGGGGAAGACCCCAAGAGGGAGATCAAATGTGCACCTCCTGCTAATGATGCCTTTGCTCATTATTTTTTATATTAAGACTGGGGGCTTTTACTCATGTTTCTCTTAGTTAATGTTCCCTGACTGAAGAAGGACCAAGTCCAGGCTTCAGGAGCAGCCTGATCAGTATTCATCTCTGTTTACACATAAGATCTTTAAATCAATTTGAATGAAAGAAAATAGGTAAGATAGTACCCTTTGCCTCCTGATTCCTACTTACATGACCTTTTATAGAAAGGTTTTCACCCCTCCTGTGGTGTGGGAAGGCATGAAAGAAGTGGGGTGGACTGGCAGGGCAGGACCCACAGCGTCACCATCCCTGACTTTCTCCTCACAGAGCATCTCAGGGAAGACATCTCCTGGCATGCATGCAGCTGAACCCTGCTGACATGGGCTGACCAAATATTTGCAGAGAGTAGAGTGTCCCTTCACCCTCCTGCCTGAATGCCCTGCCCACCCCTCAGCCTCACACATGCACATGTGCACACACAGAGGTCTCCATAGCAATCTGCAAGCTTTTGTCCAACTCTCTGTTCAAACCTATCCCCGCCCCATTCAATTAAATAAACACATGTGCTATTTGTGCTGAAAAGACATCCAGAAAAATGTATGTACAAGTAGCTGTATGCTGAGCTGGAAGCCTAAATCTTGCTTTATCCACCTGATGGAGGAACAAATAAGAAATTACATGAGATGTTTGGCAAATCTCCCAGAAAATGAAATAAGGAGTTCCTCACTGAAGTTTTCCTTGCTAGTCTTTAGGTAAATTCCCACTGGCTCTGAGGCAGTAGGACTTGAACCTCTGAGTAAAACTGAAGATGCAGGGTAAGTCTTAACATTACCCATACAAGTCTAAGTAACATTGATTTCACCTCAGTTTACAGCAGAACAGCCAGCACCAGAATCTGGTGCTGAACAGTATCTTTGGAAGTTGAGGCTGTGAAATAGAGAGGACCATGTCTTTAGCTGTTGTTAACCTGAGGTCAGTGGGTCTCTGCCCGCTTTAAATCAATTGTGGGACTGACACAGTCTTTCATTCTTGGGATAAAGTCAGTTAGCTGTGTTTGAATGAGTGATTTCTTTCCTTTTAACACAGACCAGGCACTAAACAAGGAATGTTTTAAAAACTAAAACTGACAGTTAGATAAGGCCAGAATTCAGAGGACAATTTCTGTCAGTGGGGTACTCACGCCCTTCTAAGATAGAAGTGTGACTTCTGAGGCACCTGTGTTCTCAGACTTTAAAAATATTGGAACATACATTCTTAGCAGAAGCACAAAAGACATTTTTTTTAACTCCGTGTCATATCTCATCACATTATGGAGAACTGTGCTGCATAATGTAATGAGATGCACATTTTAACACACAGGCCTTTTCTTGCTATGTCAAGCAGGAGAGACTCTTAGGGAGCAAATTAGGTCAGTCACTGCCGAACTAACTGGTCAGCAAACCGATGTAATGACTATTTTCAAGTTTGCTCTTAAATTTGCCACTTTCCTGCCTCCCATTAAATCAGGCAGAAAATATAGCTGTATCAAAAATTAGGTACTTGCCAAGAAATTGCTCCCTTTTTTGTTCATTTTTCTTTGGCATTCATCACAGGGAAAGGAAAGAAAAAAGTCCTTTTACCTAGGATATTTTCACCACTTTGACCATAACTGAAAAGCAGCTTCTGTCAGCAAAGTGCTTTTTGCTGCCTGATGGGTAATGTAATGTGTGAGTCAGTGTGGAAAAAGAGTTGAAGGTCAAAGCTGTAAGAGTACTTGCTGTGTCACTTGGTGTCCTGATCTGAATGTTATGCATGTCATTTCCCTAGCTCACTGTCAAAGAAGAGAAGCCATACCATGGCTAGGAGTTTGCGTGAGTACTGAAGAATAAGTCAAGAAAATTACCCCTTCAAAATGTGCCAAAAATAAAGAAAAGAATAATTACTTATTTCCATTTCTCATACAGTGTGTGGAAATTTGCACATTGTCTTCTCTGAACACCATTACCCATCTTTTCCATTTGTGAAAGCTTGCAACAAATATTAAAAGGTGAAATACTAATGAATTTGCCACTGACTTGGTGAGGTTGGGATTTATCTAGAAACAGCCCACAGAGCAAAGGAAGGCTTGCAAGAGAGTAATAGAAAGTTTAAAGCACTTGAAAAATCCATGTGAATTCCTCTAATCGACATTGCTATTATGAGTGCATTTTCAGATGAGATTCTCTTTCCATGGAAAATGTTGCTGAAAATACTCTGTTTGTTGTTCAGCAACATTAACCTTTTAAAAATCCCACTTATGCTCCAAAATGAAGCATGCCTGTGCACACTGATTTCCTTGTTTTTCAGCAGGACCTTTTATTACCCAGGCTCTGGGTTTTTTTAACACCCACCAAAAAATGTAGAATGAAAGGTTATTTTAAAGAACCTTATCTTATTTACTGCGCACAACTGGACATTAGTAATTTTGCCCACTCTTTTCACTGGTTTTGGAGATTGGGTTAAAATATTGGTCTTGACATTTAAAGCCCTGAACTGACTAGGTTTCAACAAAGTGTCCTCCTGAGCTTCTGGCACTCTGCATACCACTTCCTCCTTCTGGGTCAAAAGGGGCAAAACTCTTGGTTTTGAAGGTCTGCAGAAGTAGAAAGGGCAGTGTTAACATTTCTGCATATTCAGCTACAGATCACAGAACAGTCACCTAGCTGATTTTTCCCAGGATTTTTTATTTCTGTTTAAGGAGGAATTGCAATCTTTTTTACTTCAGAGGGCTCTGACTGGTCTTTGTTTAACCTGGTATCACAAAATCGTTTTGCAATTTGTGAAAAATAGCAAATGTGATTATTTCCCTCCACCCCCTCACCCCCCTTTTTAAATTATCAGAATGTGAAAACCTGTAATCAAAGGAAAGCAGCATACATTTGTCTTGGCTCCTAGTGTGATTTCACTTGATTAATTCTGCAGCTCCTAAATGCTCAGAAACGGATCCAGCACAATTTTTTCAGGTTTCCTGTTTTGTAGTTTTCCTCATCTGGGATCTGCCCTTGCAAATGTCTCAGCACATAACTAACTCAACTGGATTTCTTGTGTAGAAACTCCCCATGCTCCTAAACCCAAATAGGCAGATCCCACAAACACTTGCATGTCTTATTTTTCAGGCTACTGATGCAAATTACATATCTCAGAGATTTATTTTCAAGGGCCTTATTTATCAGAGAGTTAGAGGAATGTATTAAACTCATCAATGTTTTTGTTCTGCCCTGATGTTTCAGTTTATCTTCCTATTAATAGTTCATGACTTTTTGTAGCAATGTAGAGTAAGACTGAGATTAGTAAAGAATCATTTTAAGTTATAACAATAGTAAGCAGACTTGCAACAGATATCCATATTATAAATCACAAGATGTCTTCCCTCATAGCCTATAGCATTTTTCACAACTCACTGGCACCAAGGAAGAAACATAATTTAATAGTGAAGTTAGGTTTACAGGCATTTAGTGAAAATGTTTCATAAACTGAAGTAGACTGTTTCTATAGATTGCTTAAGCACCTTTTTAGATACTCATTTGAGAAACACGATTTCCATCAGTGAATTTCCTATCACTATATCATAATGTCATTTTATTTTAAAGTTACTGAAAGAGACATAATCATAACTGAAGTCTTTCAAAATCACTCTAAATGTTATAATTAAACCAATTACTAATCCATGCATCTTGGGTCATATACTAAAGAAAAGCATACTAATTCTGTAACATCTTGCCACAGGGAGCCTGTCTGAAATCCATACACACCAAATATAAACTGTGCAATATAACTTAAGAAAAAAACTCCCTCATTACTATTAATAGACTGAATCATTCATAATGGCTCTATGTTAGACATACTGAAACATTATGGTAGAACTATAGAACGTAACAGCTGGTGTGGATGTCTGCATCTGGGGAGGGGGAGATATTTCATATTAATTCTTGGCAGTTCCAGTGAAGTGTATGCCCATTAGCGGCCAGAGTGCATTGGATTTGCTCCTGGAGCTTTGCTTCTGGTTTATTTTTCATTTGAAAGGATTCCAGCTCGTAAGCTCCAAGACCACTCAGTGATGTGACTCAAATCTCGGCAAATGGGAACAAAGGAGGTATTTACTTGAAAAACTGCATTCTTGCTCTAAATCAAAATGTTAATGTAGATTCACCCATTAACTACATTTTGGAGACTGTGAAGAGACCTTTCCAAATGAGGAATAAAGATAGAACTACTAGAGTAATAGTAAAACAGTTTACCCTGCTCAGCACGTGTTAATATCTCTGGACTGTTCCTTCCTTCCTTCCTAAAAAGTTTTAAAACCCAAACTGCTTACAGATGATATCAAGTGCTTGTCTTTGGCTTTATTGTGTTCCTGAGAGAATGAAAGCCCTTCACTGCAGGTACGTGCAAAGAATGCACAAGCAGATAACTTATTTATCAAGGAATTATCAAGGTACCTCAGTTTCATATGCTTGAGCTGCGTATAAAATTCCTAAGGACACGTACTACAGTACATGTGCAGCACTGCTGCAGGAAGGTGGATGAAGCCATCTCCATCATTATTGACTATGAATCACATTATCTCCCATGCAAGTTTATAATCTAAGACTTACTGTCCTTCTTCCCCTGTAGGGGTTAAGTTTGCAAAATATTTTATGACAGAGTAGTAAGAACCATGTTTACTGAAGCCTGTAGAAATCTCGGTACAGAGAGATGCGAGTGTGAAGCTGAAGTAAATGCAGAGCTCTCACTCAGTTTGTGTCTGCCAAGGAACAGCAAGAGGGAGGTCCTCTGCGAGGGAGGGAGGTCCTCTGTGAGGGAGGGAGGTCCTCTGTAAGTGAGGGAGGTCACTGACCGGGACCATGTCCACACCAAAAGGAGCACAGGCTGGAAGGACCCTGACGTTCTGCAATCACAGACAGTTCAGTAGGTGCAAACAGTGGATGTGAGACACACCCTGCACAGACATTAACCCCGCCACCAGCTGACATTGATTGTGGAAAACCTCTGGCTAAAAAAATAGCAGCATGATTGGAAATGTGGCATCCTCAGCTCAACACAGCGACGGCTGAAACATCTGACTGAAAATGAGCATTGATGTGCTGCACTCTTATCTCAGGTGCAGTACAGTCAACATAAGCCAATCTAAAGATGCTTCTGAATCTGAGAAAGGATAGCAGAACAAAGTTAATGTGGAAATGCTGCTACTCTGATGTCACAGAAATGTTATTTGGAAGAAGTAAGGAAAGATAATATATGTTTTCTAGTTTGCTGCAGCTCTATGATTTCCAATACTTGCCCCAGCCAACCAGAAAAGAAGATGCTGCAAAAGCTTACTAAAATACAGAATCTTTTTCTGCAAGAGGTGGCTATATACTTCTGTGGGAATGTTATTTCAATCACATGACTGTCAATTTCTAGGGGTTATTCAACCTTTATTAAACAGCAGAGTAAATATTTATTGAAGGCTTGGAGTAATTCTTCAGTACACAGGGCTGGTCCTATCCAATGTCCTGTAGCATATAGAGAGCTACTTTGCTTCAGAAACTATATGCTCTTTATCTGCCTGGAATTCTGTACACAGATTTGCTTTTACAACTAGGAAGTGCTTCTACTTTCCTAACTCCAAATTCCATCCTACCTGAGTCGATTTTTAGTTAAGTCAATTTTTAGTCAACCCCAAGGGAAAAACCCTCAGTGTAAATCTGTATAGGGCAGCATGCAACCTGACCTATTGTTTCTTCATTCTTCTTGAAACGGCTGTGACTCTGGTAACAATAATAAAAAGAACCCATGACTTGTCCATCCTAATAGTTCCTTCAGGTTTGATAGATTACAATGAATTAATCATGTTAGGATTTTCCTAATATATTTTATTATGTTGATTGAAGGGATTCGCTTGAGATGACAGCTAACATGGCTCACTAGCCAAAAGCTTTTTAGCACAACTGTAAGTCTATTCACTGTAGCTGCCACTCTTGAACAACCCAGAAGGGGCTAGAGTGAACGATACATCACTGGTGATGTGTTTCACTCTACAACTATGTAATATTCCAGTGACTGCAATTAAGCAAGCACAGTTTTAGAAGAAAAACATTTCGTTTAATTTGAGACTAATTCCCCCAAACTATCTGCCACATTAAAAATTAGTATATGGTAGTTGTCTCTTTCAAACTTATGTTATTTTAATTGCTTCATGTGAAGTAACCCTTTGTTCTTGGCTACAGCAGTACTCTTCAGCTTGTAGTCTGTTGCTAGAATATCAGATCCAGCTTTATGTACCGTACTTAATAAAAATGTGGACCAATTAGAGCTAGTCAGAAGATTATAACTGGAAGTCTTAGATGTTTATAAAACATGACCTTGGAGAACAAATGAACTGGATTGTTTAACCTGAGGAGGAGAAGACTGAGTGTGACAAGATATACAGAAAGCTGCTGCAAAGAAGCAGGGAACAATCTGCTGTCCATATTTGTGACAGATAGAAAAAGAAATAAGGAATTGAAATTGCATTAAAGATAATTCAAGTTACATATTAGGAAGAATTTTTGAACAGCAATGATAGTGAGGGAAATGTTAGAGTAGATTGCCTCAGGAAGAATGTCCATCAATGAAAGCCTTTAAGAAATAGTTAGACAAATTTCTGTCAGGAGTGACATAGAATCGATCCCGCTTTGACATATAAAGAGATCTGTGTTATGCTTTTAAAAATTCATATGTTATTAGTCATTACAGCTGTATATAGCCTGCAATGTGTTTGCATCACTTTTGTATATACATTTCAATATGTTAAAAACCTGTTGAGTTCCAAATCTCATCCTTAAATGATTATATAGCAAAATTAAGGCCAGCTGTTTAACCCTTATTTATTTCCCCGATATGTTTGCACTAGGATACAGTCTTTAATTTCCCTGTCACACGTTAGTTTATTTCCACAACCCCCTCTCTTTCATTAGTCTGTTGTATAAATTGTACTCAGGGAAAGCACGTTAGTTTACATATACTCTACTGTCCAGTGGGTGTTTCCAATATTTTACTACCACACACTGTCCAGACTTGCTCTGAAGACAAAATTGCTGTATTTTCAGGAAGATTTATAAGGCTGTTTTCAGTACGGTGTTTGAGTGATACTTTAACATTAACTTACCCTCCCAGCATTGCTCTGACATCTGTACAGTCAGTTGGGAGCTCAGTCTGACACTGATTTTTCAGTGTAATCACTATTACATAGCACCACAGATGTTCAGAATAGAATTATAATACAAATTGTTTAAAGCTCAGCAACTTTAATAGACCTGTTCCTGACTTTTCAATGTTGATATTGCAGTCTCATTGTACTTGACAAGAACTTCTGTATACGTATTCTTCTTGATGCTGAGCTACTAATTTAGGTTTTTAATAGCAAACTCTTTTATGCAATAGCACTTTGACAACAAGCAGGGCTCCTCAGCAAAGCAAAAACTTTTGGATTCACAGCATGTCTGATTTCTAGCAATACAAGATTGTCATTCTCCATATGTATCATCATTAGTGTGAAATGAGATACATGTTTGGTTATTTAGCTTTCACCTACACTTATTACAGCAGACTACAGGAATCTCAGACTACAATCCTGATTTGGCAAGAAAGTATATTCTATTGGGTGTAGGCAAGAGATAGCCTACCAACCCTTTTCAAACTTCAGCATCACTTGCTGCTAAGATCTCTTATGACAACCCTGGATCTTTTCAAACGTATGTGAAAACTAGGAATAGTAATAAGTAGGGCTGAGCTCTGCTAGCGTCAGGAAGGAACTAGGAGTGGCAGGATATAGATTTAGGACTGAAGAGAAGATGGCAGAGTACTTCTGAGTAGAGATGACCCTAAGTCATTTTGCCTCTGCAGAAACTGCAGCTGCTGATTGTGTTAATCTTCTTGTCCTTGAGACTGTGAGAGGCTGATCAGCCCTAAACTAGAAATACTCCTCCTCCATTCCTTAAATTTTGATGCTCTTTGTAACTCTGTTCTACCTACTGATGCCACTGATTCTTTTATAGTTGACTTTCTTTTCTGGTTTCCCTGATTCATGAACCCCAATTTCTTTTTCAAGACTGTTCTATGCTTAGAGTCCTCATATATCTCTTATCTACAGCCTCCTTGCCTAGCCATGTCCCCTGTCTTTCTTCAACAGCTCTTCATCAGACACTGATCTTTCACCTATCTGGCCTCTTGGTGATCTGCTGTATTCTCCTGAAGAAACCACCTAATAGGAACCTTTTAAATGTAAATACTTGAAGTTGAGTTGTTTTAAGAAACAAAAACATGACCACTTTATATGCAGGAAGCACTGGAAGTCTCACTTGTGCCATACAATTTTTACAAAGTTGAGTATGTGTGTCAGTTTTACATGCGTGAACTGCTTTGACCTTAAATGCACATCATGTTGCTTCTGTATAGGTAAGTAGAAGAAAGCAATTTCAATTAGCTTCAATGGGTCCAGCTCTTGTGTATCTGAGGTCATGATTCTGGAAAAGTTACCCAAGTAGTCTCTATGTTAAAAATTCAGTTGAGTTGTTCAAAGGTCTTTTGTAGTTGCCTGAACACTTATTGCTTTCTTAGAGCACACCCTTGGAATAATCAGTTGTGCTGTATTATTTTTCTTGCCTAGAATTGAAATGTTTTATTTATATAAGGCGTTCTGTGCATTTGCATTTTCTTTTTTTTAATACATCATATTTAATTTTATATGTTCTAGACTTGCATATGAAAGCCTGATTTGTATATTTAATGGTCCTTCGTGAAACAAATATTTAAACCTTTAATGTAATAGATACACTTGATTTATTAAACAATGTATGTGCTGACTGCAATATGGAAATATATATATATGTAGTCAAACACTGTGGTTTTACAATATTAAAATTGCAATTTCCTTGTATGTAATTTAAAGAAAATGTAGCAAAGAAAAATGAATAACAGGTCAATTTCAGGATGCTTTATTGTTGTAAACATATGATGTACAGGTAAATCTGAGGTGACATTAATGCAGTATTTATGAATGTGAAAGTTATACTCTTGACTTTATGTATATAAAACAGATATATTTTTGTTTGGTCTGAGTCATATTTGTTTTACCTTTTCACAACCAAGCAGCAGAAGGTCTTCCACTTTTTCCTGACCTGGGAAAAATAATTAGTTTGAAACTACATTTCTCGGAAAGAGCTTGATTTAGGATTAAACATGAATACTTGATGCAATCTTTTCTTGCCTGGAGTTTGGCTGTCCTTTCAGCCTGTAGAGGAAATATTAATACAGGAGCTGGAACAACTTTCCAGCATTCCCAATAGATAACCATCAGCCACCACTACTTATGAAGTGTTCAAGAGGTCAAGGAATCTGTACCTTGAGATATGGCTGGATGGTTTTCTTTCCTTCTGTTCTACCTCTTGATATGTTATATATTTTTCCCTTCCATACAGCATATACTGTTGAGATTTCAAAGTAGTATGGTGCAGATTAGCTACATTATAATGAAATTCATAAGAACAATGTAAGTATTAGCAGAGTCATGAACTGATTTTTCTACTGTTTATTCACAATCTCATTTTAGAGGTTAGTTTTGTTTTCTGTTTGAGCAGCTCTGAAGAGGAGAATTGTTCTGATGGAAATATTTTTGAGCTCTCAGATGCCAACAGGTAACTGGTAATTTGTCATATCAGGTGGATAGGATCTTTAACCTGTTACTTACCCCCACAAATTTAGTGGTATTATTTGTGGTTAAAATTATTTCTTTAGTTGACAAAAGAGATCACAAAAGGAAATTCTTAGCAAGAAAGCCATAAAAGCATTACCGTGAAAGTGGCTTCTTTTATGCTGCAGAACCACTTACCATTCAAGTGTATATTTATTAGAAATGCCATAGGTTAGAGAAAGAATAGAAGAAAATAAAAAAAAGAGAAAATGCCCCATACCAGAATTTGGATACTAAACCTTTAAAAGGAAAGTGAAACCAGGCTACAGGGTCCTATGGGAAGGACGCAAGCAATTATTAGGAACCAGTGAATAATACAGCATAAATATAAGACAGAAAATATGGGTCATGGGGATTGTTACAAAAAATCCAGAAAGAAAAAGTGTTCTGTTGACTTCTTGTAGTTATTATTCTGTTCCTCTTTTGTTATCTCATAAAAAGATTTAAAAACCCTTCTCTTTTTAGAATGCAAGCAAATTGTGATGGAGATAGAAAACTAGAAACACATGATATGAATTAGTCATCATAAAACAAGCAGTCTTTATTTTCATCAAAAAGTAACAAATCACAATTCCCAAACCACTTTATCTGTACCTCTTCATCCCATTATTTTCCAGTTTTGATTATAGTCAATAATAAAAAAAAGTTCAGTTATAATGCCTGCCTTCACAAAATAAAATCTTAAGCATTTGATTTGGAGTGTTCTTTGGTTGCAAGAAGTGGAATTCAAATAAAACCCTTAAAAAAGTTTTGCGTGGGATTCTGAAAGCTATCCTGAACTGTCCTAAATCTGTTCCCACTGAAATAAATAAGAAAATGTTACAGCCTCTCTGAAAACTTAATTAAACTGTTATGAGGGCCGCCAAATTTTCAATTTTTTATAAATGAGAAAAATAGAATATATGATATGTAAAACTCAGTTATGTAGGTCTACAGGTATTATTAATGGCTGAGTACTAGTTACATTTTGGAGAAAGACCTATGAATAATTCAGTGCCATGACTAAAAATGGATGTAGCTATATCAACAGTTAAGAAGTATCTTTGATATCACAGCAGTAGAAAAGCCTTTCATTCTAATAGTACCAAGCCTTTCCACTTCCAGTTTTGTTTAAGGAAGCCCTTGTGTCTTCAGAGACCCTTAAGGCAAGGTGGGTGAGTATTTGCCATGTTGCAGATTCCACAGTTGCAATTTTCAAGCTTGCCTTTTATTTTACAACTGCGTGTATTCTGGTTTTGGTAAGATTTTTTTGTAGTGATTTCCCTATAACTAATACTTTTTCCTTTCTAAAGTTTAATGTCAGGTTATTGTGCAGTCCCTCCCACAAGGATCTGAATGTAATTGTGTTTCGGGCACTATTATTTAGTGGCTCAGTTATAGTTCTTGAAATAACTCTCTGTGTGTTACTTAGGGCCATAACCTCTCCCCTTGTGTGCTCTAGAACAAGCTGTTCCAAGAAACAATTGCTTAAAATGTCAAGAAATTGCTTCCTAAGCCTCGTCCCAGTATGACATATGACCAGTTTATACACTGACAGTTGAAGCCCCCCATTACTACTATTTTATTAGATTTAGTTTCCTCTATGGTCTTAGCATTGCACACACAGTATTGTTTTCCTGATCTGGAAGTGAGTAGTTAAATGTTTTCTCTCTGCACAGAGAACAGCACAAAATTATGCATCATTAAATTCTATACCTCTCTTTTTTTAAGGATGAAGTGGAACATGAGCTATCTAGCTTTTTTAAAGGCATTCTGAACAAATGTGTACTTGAATTTGTACGGATATACAAAGCAAACCATAAAACATACTTGTGTGTTAAAGCCTATTTTTGGGTGATTTCGATGCACTCACTAATTATACTTTAAGCGTTTCATTTTCCAGGGGCTAATCTACTCTGTTAAGTCTTGCCGAACTAAGGATAGATATAAATCTGATATTACAGATTTATACATGCCAATATGAGTCCTTTCCAAAGAAAACACACTTCTGTTCCTTCAATTTTCTGCTTCTGCAACTGGGATAAAGAGGGATAGAGATATTACATCCCTATTAAAGCTATCAACATTGACGTTTCACCGTTGTAGGACTACAGTTCCCCATTTCCCACATAAGAAATTATAGTTTAGGTCACAACTTAATTGTTGTTCAGCTCATTGAAATGTCTTACTGGATTAACTAATCATACTACAAGCAAATAGCAGATTTGGGAAGACTACCAAGTTGTTAAATTACCTCACTGCAGAACTTTTGTTGGCTCCAGAACAGGCAGATTTCCACTGTGATCTTCTGAATGTTAGACTTGCATTTTGATCCTTGGAGTATCTCAGCTGGATGTTTCGGACAAGAGCTATTCATCAGCTTAATTTTCAATCATCACCTCAGTTACTTACACAACTGAACGTTTTTCATTATTCTATCTTTTTATCTGAAGGCCTCATTCAGTATCTAGTCTAGTGCAGCTGTCTTTGCGTTTTCCCTCAGCACACCTCTGTTCTGATACTCCCTTCTCAGTAGCTGAATACCTGAGGCCAATTTTGTAGTTGAATGTACTTAAACTGACTCTTTAGTAGTAACAGTGTTGATTTCTCTGTAGTACAAGCACTTATTTTTACATTAGCAAAACATTTGTTAAACAAGAGTCCTAAAGGATCTGTGGAAATTTATAACAGGTTCTTTCAAAACAAAGCTCTAAAACCTTTTTTTTTTGTGTGTGTGTATGTGTAAAAGTTATACCAAGAATAAAGACATAACTCCTCCTAGGAAATATTCTCAATCTCTACTTTTACTAACTAATTGATGTAAAGTAGTTAATTCTCAGCAAAATAGTGGAACATAACTTTGAAAGCAGGAGGAAAAATAAGAATTAATAAAACCAGTTTTCTTCTGTTTGAAGTAAAGGATGTATACTCCAATAATGAAAGAATAGTAGCTATTACTTTTTAGGAATAACAACTAATTGTTGTGTTTCCTTTTTTATTACTAGAACTTAGAAAATCCATATTTTTTCAGGTATAAACCAAGTTTTACATTAATAAGCACAGAAAATTTCCAAGGAATTTAACTTCAATCTTTTTAGTACCTCATAATTCATCAAAAGGAAGTACCTGGCTTTTTAAAATGTGAAAAATTACTTGTGGTTTTCTTTTACACTTATTTTCCATATTCTGAGATTGTACACTTCATTTTTTTATATATTTATGACATCCTATTTATAGTTGATTGTGTTTTCTCTGGCTAGCTCTTGTGCTAACGTGTGATTTTGTTTGTATTTTACTCAGCGGAACATGAATCCTAATTGTCACGTGCCATACACGTTTCCATTCATAAAACAAGGTGTTTTCAGTATTAGTAACAATTAATCTAAATAATGTGATTTAAGAATTAAGATTAAGTACTTTGCTTTGAGTTCAAAAGACAGTCATGATTTTCTTATTCTTATTTTTAATTGAGGAACTGTTTATCTCTGACCATATATTGCCCATTTTAAGTTTCACAAAAAAATATTTTTAATTAAAACCAAAAGATTTTGAATCACTATGAAATTGTAAGCAAAAGCATGGACTGAGACAAGTCTTAGCTAATAGCAACAGCAGGTTTAAGAAGAAGACACATTTGCAAGCTTTACAAACACTTCTTTGCATCTTGATTTCATGAAAATAAAACCCTGACAATGTGTGCCCTACTAAGTGCCAGGGCAATCAAGTTGATAGGAGCAAGCAATATACTCGCCCTGTCATGGGAATAAGAGGTAAGAATCAGTTTTGTTTGTCTCTGTGCCTGAGGCTGTTAAAATGTAGGGGGCTTTTGAGGCAGTAAGCAAGAGAGTGAAGCTGTGGTATGAGGGGTGGCATTGTCCATAGGTGATGATCCCGAAAAATAACAGAGTGCCACATATTTCACTTGTAGTTGGTTAAATCTAAACATTGGACTATTCTTTATTAGAGTTCAAATTAATGAGTCTCAGTAGCCCAGTCTTATTCAGCCTCAGACTAAATAAAATCAGGAACTCTCAAGGGTAATGGACTAGGGAAAACTCAGGTTTACAAGACAATTTTCTGAAGACCTGCACTATATGGAAAGAATGGTCATACCAGATTTATTAAGGAATCTCCCAGGGATATGAAAAGAAAATGTTTGGTGTAATCTGGCCATTTTAAGTCCATTGAGGCTGTGTGCTGCTTTGGGGGATTGCTTTTGCTCCAGAGAGATTTTGTCTTAGCTCCCGTAAACTGTGCTGTGCCATTTCTCTTGTTCTTTTTCTTTTGGTGTGTTTGGTACTACTCTGTAATCTACTGTGGTTTAGAACAAGCTTCTCTTTAACTCCTGTACTTGAAAATGAAGACTCTCGTGTCTTGTTGAACAACAATCACCAGTCTGTGAAGGATTTCTTGGAGGTTCAATACTATATGCAAAGCAAACTATAAGAACCAGAGATACAACTGCTTCACTGAATTTAAAATTAGAATTTTCTAAAATAGTTTAGGAAGGATTACGTTTATATGATTTAAATGAAAGGATCAGCCATGTAAAACACACTCTGGATCTACTTGGTGGTGCTTTTGTCTGTGAATATTATGGGCTTAATCTGCTGTGTCCTAAGAACAGATACAGGCATCTCATATAATTATTGACTCATATACTTACTGTTTTCATAACACTGCCATGGCACTGTAATAACATTTTAGGAGGAGGACTTTTAGAAGGCTTTAAGGATATGAGAATCCAAGCTGCAAATGAAAAAAAAATGCTTTGTGATTTGCAGAAACATTTTACACCATTAATGAGCAATACTGCTACAATGCTAGGAGATGGAGAAAAGCAGAGAGCAATGTGCAAGTACACCATCTTCTTAATACTCTCACTAAACCTACCATTTTAGCAAATCAGACTTTTCAGTTTTATTCCCATAAACATACAACATTTTATCCTGGTTAAATATCTGACTTTAGATTATAATATGTAAACAAAATCTCCCTCTCTCATTCACAAAAACACTTCAGTGAAAGGAACTTCTCAGTTGCAAACTTACTATTGTCAGGCATAAAACATGTGGAGCAGTCAAAACCAATAACTAATATATGTACCACATTATTTCTATTGAAATGAAGAAAATAAACAGAATCAAATGTCTATACAGGTAGGTTTACATGCTTTTTGTTAATTTCTGCCTCATTAAAGTATAATTAAATGTAAGAAATTATTACGTGAAATGAGGACTGGGAAGTAAAAAGGAAAGAGGTTCCAGTGCACATGATTCCTTTACATCAAGTGTATCAGGTAAGTCAAAATTTTAAGTCCAAATACAGGAATGCATTGCATAAAATATATGTATGGTCATTCTCCACTGAAACAAATTAAATGAATTTTCAAAGAATATTATTTAGGTTGAAGAACTGAACACCCAGAAGTTCAGAGACAAAGTTAAAGCATTCCTTTAACTACCACCTCTCTTTGCATGTGCTTTACAATTCAGTCCTTAATGCTGGTGAGCCTGGGTTTAGGCATTCATTACTTATTGTTTTGGAACCACTGTTTTCCTGAAAAGTCTGGGTGACAAAACAGGAATGACAGTTATAAAATATTGATTACTGCACAGAAGCTCTCTGAAGAAACACAGTTATCTTTTCAAGGCATTTCTCCATGATGAAGTTCAAAATGGGATTGTGAAACTCTCTTAAAAGAGTTTAGAAATAAAATAAAAACTGGAAGGTTTTAAATTTTGGCAGAATTTGGTTCCAGCGTAAAAGAAACAGAAGTTCCTGATGTTCTTTCAGAAGTTTGGCATATTCAGCCAGGATAAACTGTAGAAATTGTTCTGGAAAATACCTCAGAAAATTCCATAAATATTTTTTATAATAATAATGACTGATAATAAGTAAGTTTCCTTGCTTGATACGTACTGACAGTATGCTCCTGGTGAACTTGAATTGTCTGTGTTTACTCCTTTTGTGATTACGTTTCTCAAATGTTCTTTGGGATTATTATTCTCACAGGAATGTTTGCTGAAATGTTCATTTGAAAGAGGATATTAGAGGACATTCTAAAATTGTAAATTTTAAACTCATATATATTACAGCCATTCCAGAAGATCGATTGACCTCTGAATTATGTTTACCTTTTAAAGAAACAAAAGGAATGTTATTTATCCAGTCATAATTAACACAAGTGATAATACCAGATTTTATTAGCAATGAGCTGCTTCAATGTAATCTACCAAGTAAGATATTATTTTTAATACTCATGTAGTGATTCCTGTCAATTAATGGACATATGTGACAGATATTATAAGTATTTAACTAATTGTGTATTATGGTTCCTGATGGCATCCTTCTGCAGGATATAGGATTCCAATGCAATCTTAACTAGAGATGAAATAATTTTATGAATTGGTCCTTTTCTTGTTTTTTGGTTTTGTTTTTTATTTTTTTTTTAATCTTTTGTGTTTATGCTGCTCATAAAAAGAAATCCTTAATAAGTAGGATCAATGACCATAATGCATCATTCTTAATCTCCTTGTGCAAAACACTATTCATTCATGTAGCAAACAGCAGTAACTTCCAGCTTTTTTTTTCCTGGGACCCTGTGTCCTGACAGCAAGAAAACCATCAATACTACTCTCTCTTCTATCCATCATGAAAAGTTGGGTGGTCTTACCCCTTCTGTGTTTACTTCTATGCCTGCACTGTGACTGTTGTGTTCAGTGATTGTTCCATGATCATCAGCAACCTATGCCTTCTGGCTAGCTCTAATCATCTTTGGCGAGCAAGAGCTTCATGGGAGATGAGATAGATTGAAAGTTAGAGCCCTTAATAGGTAGACACAGGGAGTGAGCTCATTGACTGCTCTGGAAAAGACATAGCAAACTTCCTTTTGCATCCAAAAATGTGGGAGATAAAAGCAAACAAAAATTTACAGAGCTAAAGAAACTGAAAGCCTTCAAATAATAATTAAAAATTAATAATTGACATAAGATAAAGGGCTGTGTCAGTTACTTTCCATTTTTAGATTGTGGTAATTTGTTATGATGTTTATTTAAATGCATTAAAAACAAGCAAAAAACCCAAAACAAAACAAACCCAACACAAAATAAACTCAACAAAATGAAGCAAACCTTAAAAGAATAAGTAAAATAACCTGCCTACAAATATGAGCAAGAACATTTATCAGAAAACAGATGGTCTCTTATACACAGAACTAAACACCTCTAGAAACATAGCAATCCATTTATCTTGATGAATGCATCCTCTAGCAGATAGCTCATATAGCCGGAGCTAAATATTACCTGTGGGTCTGGAAAATGCACTTCTGTGAAGAAACATAATGTAGGGATAAATTCTGGACTTCAGGGTTTTTTACATGTAAACCAGGAATATCACGGTGAGTCTTCTCTTCTTATCTGATCTTCAGGGAGAAAAACTTTCCTTCCTAGTCCTGAAGCTTAATGGCACGAAATTTAACTGCAGAGCACAATTTAAGCAACTGCAGAACTCCTTTAAGTAATATTTGCATTAGCTTCTACTATTTCATCTGGAAATCAGACCTAGGTCCTGCACATGCTTTCTGTAATAAGGAATCTCTAAGAAATCAAATTATCAGGCTTTCTACCTCCCTTTGTATCACCAAAGGAGTTAAATAACAAAGTTTTAGTAATGGTCAATAGTGAACAATTTTCAAAAAAACTTCTGAACGCACTGAAAATGAATTGTTTCCAGTGCAACATTCTTATATAGAATCTCCCTGAGAAACAATTAGCCAGGTCAAAGATTTTCTCAAAGAGATAAGCAACTCCTCTTAACCAGAAAATTCTGGAAAACAACAGAGCCATATATATGCTGACAATTTTAACATATTATTCCCAGGAATTCACTGCAGCACTAAAAGCTATAAACATTAGTGCCATAAATTGTCTCTGGCTTGACTTTTGTGGCATTTACAACTGCTTTTAAGTTAGAATACTTCTAATGACCTTCTGTAGTAACTTGTATCACCACTGAGCATTCCTAGATGATTAACAATGCTCTTGTAGCATTGACAGGGTCACATAAATAGATAGATATCAAGCTACATATTTATATTTAGTCCTCTGAACTTAGAAGGAAATGAACATGGAAATATTAAAACAAATCTTTTATGCAGTAAGGAAAAATATTTCCAGAGAGCTCAACAAATCAGTATTTGTTGCATACTGGACTTACAGCATTTATACATACTGGATCCAGAGTTAGTTTTCCCAGATCTCCTCATCAATGCATATAGCGGTTTCCATAGGAGGAGCTTACACTGTGATGTAAACAACACATTGGAAATGTCAAATCCAATTATTTTACTAAGCGCTTACATTAGCTAATGAGTTGAGTTGGTGAAAATTTGGTGGCATTTTAAAAATATAATACAGGTTTGTCACAGGTTAACCTGCTTCTGTTGTCAGAAACAGTGGTGTTACATTTCAGACATCAGATTACTGATGTGGCAAGATCCACTGTTCCCCAGGCAGTTAGAAAATGGGAAGAACTATGAGGGCTGGAATGTAGGTGGGAACTCAGCGGATTTGTAATGCACTATTATAAATTGCTTTGCTATTTATATACATTTAAATAATAAAATATCTCCATAAGCCTTCTTATCAGCTACATTAAGTATGTTTTCAAAGAAAGTACTAAGCCAACCAACATTTAAAAATCCTCGCTACCTTTACATCCTATCATAACTGTGGGATTTGCATTTCTCTGTACACTCTCCACAAGCTCTGTCTAACAGTGTGTGTAGAGGCACCTAAAGGGGGTTATTCAGAGACAAGAAGGGGTATCTGTTGTAGAAGCTTGAGATCTTCTCCAGACAGGGCAAGATTTGCCAGCTCGCTCTCTTTTATTATGAGCAATTAATCTTGAGTGACTTTTCTGTCTATCACCAAGGCAGAACAGGGCTGGAAAAGAGGCAATACATCAGGTAGAGGGTCTCAGGATACTGATTTTTCAGAATACTAACATCTTAAATTCTAGCCTAAGACCGGTAAGCAAATCATGCAGATCCATTCAAGATAATTTATTAGGTATGTGAAAGGAACATGCAGAAAAAGGAAAGCTGCTTTTAGTACATACTGACCAATTCATTAATTGCCTTTCACAATGTGTTATCGTTAACTAAGAGACTTAATCAAGTGTGACTGCAAAACAAAGTGTTTTCTCAGAAAGTCTATATTTACATGTATCTCTCATACGTGTGAGACACAGTCCAGAAGATGGATCTTCATCATTAGCTCACAGATAAGTAGAAGTGTTGAAAAAAAAATGGGTTCTGATAAAGTACACAATGTCTCTGTGGATAAGTTCCATAAGACTTTTACCATCTTCTGTAGTTAAGTTGAAACACCATGTAAAAAATATGAGAAAGAACAACAAAATAAAAAAAAAAATAAGACCTTAGAGATGATTACAAAATGTTTAGCAATCCATTTTGAATCAATTCTGTCAAAAATGTCTTGATCTCAGGTTTTTAAAATGCAGCTAGTATAACATAAATACTGTATAACACTGTCAATTTTCTTGCCAAACCAAGTTATTTTCTATAAAACTTTGATTTATGCTCTTCTTAACCGTTCTTTCCTTTCTGAGCTGCTACCTACAGTAACTGTCTCACTGACTTTGGGTGTGGCCTGACATCTTATTTCACAGCCATCTCTCTTAAGCAGACAAGACATAAAAAAGAAACCTCTCTCCCTCATGTGCAAAATTTTGTTTTGGAAAAAAGCTTTAAGAAGTTTTTAAAAGGTCAATTAATCAATCAGGGAAAAGTAAAAATGTTACTTGACTCAGAAGCCTCGCCACACCACTCAAATAATGAATGATGAATACCAAGCCTTTGAGTGAATTCTCGCAATCAACAGTCCATGACTAATCAATAGGCTGACATTTTCACACAGTTGCAGAAAGTGATCAAATTTCATAAATATCAAGGATTGTTGCTGGAAAAAATCATGCAAGGAAACAAAAAAAAAAAAAAAAGAATAAGGGGATCCAAATTTGCCTATATCCTGTCTGTCCATCATCAATTGTGAGCCCTGGTGGGGATACAATCATTCCCAGGGAGAACTTGCCACCTATAAACCTGCCAAGCCTGCTGCTGCCCTGGGTTGCAAAGCTACCAGTTTGGGTGGTGTAAAGTGGCTGGGGTTGTGAAAGAATTGCACTCACAGCCATGCCACATTGTTGCTCAAATATTAGCTGTATATGACATCAACAGCATACACATTACATGAATTAGGGTCTCAAAAAGCAGGTTATTCATGCTTATTCATCTGGTTGTAGAGGGCATTTCTGAATCACTACACACCAAACTTACAAAAGACAGCCTGCTTAGGAGAGTGACAAATAATAGAGAGCAGTTAAACAGTGATCAGGATTGCTTGATGATGTAGGCTAACTAGAAAAACTGTAGTTTAAGGTTATGAAAAAATTATTCATCAAGAACAAAGGGTGAAAAACACTGTGTGCTGGAAAACTGAGGCTAAAAAGAATTAACATGAAATTCAAAAGAGATGTCATGGCAAAAGCAGTTGATATTGCTTGTGATTAAACAGGAGCGTGGAAGCAGGCATGTACTTTTTATCCTTGTAGCCAGTGTTACACAGGAAGGTATGCAAGCTTAAGTGCACAACAGGATGAGAACATGAAGAAAAAAAAGTCACAGAAATTATTCAAGTCTTTGAGTAAATGCCTGGAATCTAGCCTGTTTAGTTTATCAAAAAGAAATTTGAAAGCTGATTTGATTGCAGTATACATACGCTTTCCAGAGCTAAACAAGCTCTTTTGAGCTAGAAGAATGAAGACACAGTTAGTGGTGGAAATCTTACACCAGGATAAATCACATTAGAAATTCTAGGTATTTTATTTTTCCATTTCTCTGGTTTTTGGAGGTTTTGTTGTTCAGGGGGGCGGGGGGTGTGTTTTGGTGGTTTTTTTTTTTTTTTTGGTTGGTTTTGGTTTGGGGTGTTTTTTTTTGGATGATTGTGTTAGTAATTATCCACAGGAAATGCATAACAAAGGAAGGGGCTACTCTCCAGTTTCTGACATCTTCAAATATAGATTTTTTTTCTGAAGATAAGATTTAGTGACATACAACTGGGTTTTAAGGACCCATAATTAGGTGTACAAAATGAAAAATGTTAACTTGATAATCTTGCTGGTTACTTCTAACTTTGAAATGTGTTGACCTAAATACTGAGTTTAAACCCTGAGCAATCTTGCCACATTCCCAGCTTCCTCTTCAGTAGAAAATCTAGGTAGCAATCAGGAGGTCAGTCTTATCTGTGCCCATATTAAATGCAAGGTAGATGAATTTAGTATGAAAGCAGCTACATCCTGGTGACTTGTTACCTCTGCAGATTGCTGCAAATACTTCTGCTTGGTTCATTGTCATGGCCAGACCTGTTCCCAGAGATGGCTTCACATACAGCCCTCCATTTACTTTTTGATTTAATATATGTGAACCAGTTTTGGTCTTAAAATCATGTGGATATGTTAACATGTTTAATGTGAGCTTATCTGAGCTATGATCTATGCCATCAAATTTAAGGCATGAAAATTTTTTTTATCGCTTAAAGATCACTTGAAAGTTCAAATGCAGTATCTATAAAGCCTCTAGAGACCATCAGGCAGTACACTGGCTTAGCCTGGGTCCTGTCCAAGCTAAAAAAGGGAAAAGAATGTGAAGATGTCTAGGTGACATCTCCTTTTGTTTGTTTTAACACACTTACTAACTCACACCAAAGATGGTCATGGTAAGCAAAATTTTTGAAATGTTCCTAGTACTGTGAGAGTTACTTGAACATAAGGTTAGTGACTCTAGGTTCAGAAGAATGCTGGCACTGTGCCCTCCTAGGGGAAATGTGAAAGAAATCAGGCTGTAACAGAGTCAGCATGCATTGTTTTCTTTGGTTTGGTTTTTCTACAAGCCAAGATAGAAACCTTCCACATACATCTTCAGCCAATATAAAGAAAGAAAAAAATTACTGATAATTAACTACTTAGGATTTTTTATTTCTCTCTTAACTTGGTTTGCATACCTTGAAGCCAGTCAGTTTCGTATAAATTAAACTGACTTTGATCTGATCAATGACCAAAATGTATTACTTGGAAATTAAATATTTTGCATAAATATTATTGCTGTTATTGTAGAGAAGAAGGAAAATATTTTTAAACAGTAAAGTTTATTATTTGAAGAGGAGAGGGGAGCAAAAAAAATATGAACTTTTTAATCTAAAACCATTACAGTTTTGTGTGGTTTTTTTCATAATCTTTTTCTTAGCGTTTCTCTCAGTTCTAAGCAATCAAGAAGGATTAGAATTTTTTTTAATTAATTCCTTTTTCTGTTGAAATAGTGGTTGAGTGTGTAGCAATACTTACATTGTATTCCTAGTCCAGTTTTTCAACAAACATATTATCTGTGTAACAAAACCTGTATATGGGTAGAACAAAAATATTTTTTAAAAGCAAAGCAGTATGCAGTCATACACTTTCATAACTCCAGCAGAAATCTTTAGTTTTAGTTTGTACCTGTCATTTTTTTCATTGTAAAATTTGTCACCCCACTGCGGTATCTCCAGTGCTTAACTTGTCTCCAAACACATTAATATCTTTTTATGTTGTGGCTTTCCTTCAGTCATTTGTACCCTCCAGCTACAGGGCGTGTTATCAAAATCTTAAGGCTTGGAGTTATGCTGTGGCTTAGATGTGGAAAATAATCAAATATTAACCTGTTAGTTTCATAAAGAACAGCATGCAATTTCAAAACTATATCTGAATCACTATGATTAAAAAAATAAACAGAGAAAAACTTGGTCGCTAACATAGAATCATAGAATTGTTAGGGTTGGAAAGGACCTTAAGATCATCCAGTTCCAACCCCCCTGCCATGGGCAGGGACACCTCACACTAAACCATATCATCCAAGGCCTTCTCCAACCTGGTCTTGAACACTGCCAGGGATGGAGCATTCACAACCTCCCTGGGCAACCCATTCCAGTGCCTCACCACCCTCACAGGAAAGAGTTTCCTTCTTATATCCAACCTAAACTTCCCCTGTTTAAGTTTTAACCCGTTACCCCTTGTCCTGTCACTACAGTCCCTAATGAAGTTTCCCTCCCCAGCATCCCTATAGGCCCCCTTCAGATACTGGAAGGCTGCTATGAGGTCTCCATGCAGCCTTCTCTTCTCCAGGCTGAACAGCCCCCACTTCCTCAGCCTGTCTTCATACGGGAGGTGCTCCAGTCCCCTGATCACCCTCACAGCCCTTCTCTGGACTTGTTCCCACAGTTCCATGTCCTTTTTATGTTGAGGACACCAGAACTGCACACAATACTCCAGGTGAGGTCTCACAAGAGCAGAACAGAGGGGCAGGATCAACATCATTCCTATCATCAGTGTGCAATCTCCTGGAAAGGGCTATAAACTTGTATTTTTGCAGGGTATCTCATCTCAGCTTTAATGAAATATAATTATTGATTTCATATCTTTACTGTTTCTCTTGCAGTTTACAGGTGTATACTTTTGTCTTTTTAATCCCTGCCTAGCTTCCAGAGGCCAATTTGCAGCACCAGATTTTGTTTGGAAAATGTTTATGAAGAGTGATTAATTTCTGAAATATCATCTGAAGTTTACTTTATAATATGCTTCAGAGAAACAGATAATGGGCTAAGGATTAATTGCTCTTAGAAATGAAACAAAAGCTTGGTCATAAGTAGCTGCTCTGAAACAAGAGAAATAGCTCTTAAAAAAAACCAAAAACAAAAAAAAAACAAGCAGAAGGGTTGAACAAAAATTGTTTTAAAAAAACCCAAACCAAACAAAACAAAACCCACAAAAAAGCCGAGAGCTCACCTAGAGTTAGCAAGTGGAATCGCTTTCTAGAAATCTGTATAAAATGAAAGAAATAAAAATTCCAGAAGATTCACCTTTGTCTACTGGAAGGTCATACTCATTTTTTTCTTTGTAGCAAAAGAAAATGAAATCAATCTGGTAAATATCTATAGGAAGCCATCAAAAAGAAAAGTGGCTTCTCTGCTCTAAGAAAAAAGGGAGGTAAATTCAGATCTGACAAAACTTGGACTATTCGGAACCTGCCAGTCCTGCTCATTTTTAAATCAAACAGCCAGTCCTAATGAGGTGATGAGAGTCTCAGGAAGCAAAATCAAACAGTAAAAGATACATCTTAGGAAACATTCTCAGTTAGTCTGGTGGCCTGTAAGGGTGCAGAAAAGCAAACCTTTCTGCTTTCAAGACCTTGAAAAGTTTATCTCTTACCAGGAGTAAAAATCTTTGTCAGTCCCCACTGAAATAGGTGGAAGGAGTCATGCTGTTTACTCTGCTCAGGAGAAGAGTAAATATCCAGGTGGGTCTTTCAGAAATGCTCACTAGGAAGCATACCTGCTATTCAAATTATGAATTCATCCTAAAATTCCCTTTTTTTTTTTTTTTCAGACCTTTTTACTGAAGCCAAAATAGTTTTAGCATCTGTAATTTTGTGCCTTTGTATTTAAAAACTTTTTTCTTGAAGTATGAGCATTCCCATGTAAACATTCTTCTTCCTGTGCATATACTGTAAATATCATCAGAACTAGGTAATTTCTTTTTACCATCTATATAAATGTTTCATAAATGTTTCCAGAAATTTATAGTTATCACTTATATTAAATCAGTGTTAAAAAGAGGATTTCAGTAAAGATGTGGATAAGCATTATAGTAGTATATACATTAGATTTTTTGGAAACAAACAACAAAACTAATAATAACTTAAAAAAAAATACCTAAAGAAAAGAAGCCCACAGTTTGTTTCATTTCTGTAAATGAAAATAACTTGGCATCAGGTCAGTATCTGCTCAAGTCTACTCCACAGCATGTTTTACAAAAATCGCACACATTTACTAATCAATGGATATTTGCTGCACCGTGATTGCCTCAAGTGACCTTCATCCACACCAAAGTCTTATTCCTCAAGGGACCAGTCCCACTCAGCAAGGGCACACTCGGATGTACATTAAGCTGATCTTTCCATGGTTATGTGATCTATTTTCATAGTATGTTTGCTGTGATTACTGTGAACTGAGTTGTACTAGACAGAGCAGCAAAAGCCTCCAAGGAGTTCTCTAGACACCTGAAGCAATAACTGGAAGGCAAGGGCACGTGAGCTTTTATTTACTGAAAGATACTGTTTAAAGATTTTTGAGAAAAGCAGTTTTATAAACCCTGAGAGGTAATATTCCAGAAAGCAAGACAGCCTGGAGGCTTTACTCTGCACCCACTTATACAGAGTGCAACTGAATTAAATGGTATTATTTCAGTGAAAAAGACAGATTTAAGATCAAAATCAGGAAAAAGTCGTATGAGAACAAATGAAGCATTTTTCTCTTAAATTTCTAGATTTCTAGATTAAACACTTGAATAATTTGAGAACTTCTTTCAAGCTTTGAGATTGTTTAATCCTTTGTTTTTATAATTCTTGTACAGTTAATTAGTTTGTAGTTAAATAAAACGTTATCTCAAAAGCATTGAAATGTAGCCTATCTTTTCCTGAAGCACAGTCATTTGATATTGAATCAGAGAAAACTCCAGGAACACATTCACCAACAGACTTTCAAGTTGACAAGCAAGTATTCTTTATTGCAGTGCCCAGAGACACGGGGGATAGCTCCTCCTAATGTGTATCACCATATTCCTACACAGGCTATCCTTATATAGTCACTTGGAATACATATATATTCATGAGGCTACACATGAATTACATCATTTTCCAGAAATGCATACATACATACATGCATACATACATTTTCCCACATGCATACAGAAATGTGATGGTGGTCTTTGAGGGTCGTTTACTTCTCCCAACAATCTTCATAACTTCTGTCAGTCTTTGAAGCACCAGCTTAATTAACATTACAGAGATAGCAATCATCCTGTCCTTCGACTTATCAGTTAGTTTAACTGTGCCCACCCTGGACATCTGCTAGTCCCAGATACTCCCCATCCTGTTTCTCTGTTCTGCTTTTCTTACACTTTTTTGTACTAAGGTCCTAAGGACCTAAAACTATGTCAACTACCTACAAGCACAGCAGTTATTTTCCATTACAAAACCATCAAACTTAACATTACTTGGAACTGATTACATTTTGTGCATTTGTGCCTCCTTGTCTCAATATACAAGAGAAAAGAGCTTGTAAAACTGCAATAAAATCAGGAATCTTGTTCAGGACTTCTACTCTTGGTAATAGGTTCTCTCTGAAGTGATATTACTTTGGTATTTGCACCTAAGCATAAAAATTGCTTCTCATCAGAAAGGGTTAAAATTTTTGTGTTAAAATATCTGTATTAAAATCACAGACTAATTGTCACCACAGAATTAATTACAAAAAGGAGCTGAGCTTTGTCTTCATTCTAAGGGGTGAGTAAAGCCAAACAATAACTTCTCCCTTTTTCACTTAATCAAAATCTCATTGAAAGACTATAGTGTTTAAATACATCCAGAAGAAATCAGTAATGCAGAAGCAGACCAGGCTGCACTTCCAGCCTTCCACAGGATTTTTCCTTGGCAGTGTCCTAAGACATAGCATAGCAACCTTCAACCACACATGTTGCCTTGTGAAGTGTGGCTTGGAAATGGTCATATAATTGAATACAGCATGAATGCCACTCCAAGTAAGAATTGTTGCTTACCCTGGAAGCTTTCATGCTGGTCTTACACAAGTCGAAAATGCTTCAGAATGAGCAAATGGATTCGCCATTCCATTATTTCCCCTTTCCCCACTGCAAGTTGGTGGGTAGATATGACTATGCTAAGAGAAATTTTAGACTTAAACCTACTTGCTGAAGTGTAATAGAATACTCAATCTAGTAAATAATAATGACAAGCTATTTTTAAGTGAGTCCAAAAAAAACCATGTTAAAGAATATATCAAACAGGAGAATTTTAAAAGAACAAATACATCAGATGAAATATACCCTCTGCCAATGTAATTTAGTATTCATACCCTGCCAAGATGTCAGTAGTTGGAAGGAGAAAGACTCATCAGCTTTCAGAATGTGTGTGAGTAGGGTTGTTCAGGTGAATAAGATTTGATTCAAAATGTTCCAGGTGACAAAGATGACCTTTGCACTCCCTGGAAATCACAAAGGTTTTGTGGGAAATAATAAGCCTTTCAAGAAATTGTGAGCTTGAGGAACTGATCCCAGTTTTCTTTATACCATCTATATAATGCCCAACTTTTTTGACTTGGTGAAATTAGTCCTGCCTGACATAAATGGGAGATAGCCCAAGATTGTCTATTACCTACAAGATGAGGATAAATAAGCTAGACTGCGAGCAGTGTACCCCAACACAGTAGAGGATTTCAATACATCACTCAAATAATAAAGCCATAATCAATGTGTGCAGCAAAGGAAGTTTCCTCCAGCTGTGCAGCCTGAAAAAAAAAATTTTTGAGGATCATAGCCCACATCCTGGTTTAGACAATCTTAAAGATGAATGAGCAGTTTTACTTTAATGCAAAAGAACATAGCAAGTTCAAAAAAAAAAATAAACAGTATAAAGGGACAGACTAAGTAATGCACATTAGAAATAATCTCTGTGTAACCCATCCGACTTTATGAAGCAAGGAAGAACAGATTCAAAGAATAAATCCTATGATATTTTTCTGGCTGATGATGGGAACTTATAAGGAGAGTCCCCTTACCTTGTGTCGATTCTATCTACTGGAGTAATAATTGAACTGTTCCTACTGAAGAATTTCATTCATACAGAACTTCATGGCCTTGAGCCAGGGAATAAAGAAGCATCCCGTGTTAAACACACAAATATCTCACACAGAATCAATTTACTTAATTCAGATTATTTCACTTTTCTGCTTTTTAAATACATTTTATATGCTTTTTCAAATTGCACCTTAGAATTACTTAAACATTGTCATTTTGATGATTTATCTATGGACTTCTGTGCAGCATTCTTCAACTAGCTGGAGTTCTCATTTTCCTCCACAGTACACTGTAAATTTGGGTAGACTTATTATCTCAATTCTTTTTGTTACAAACACAGTATCAGATGAGGGCAAGAAGGGAGCAAGTGACCTTCTCAAGGTCATACAGAGAGATTTACATCCACCAGCTAGTAGAGCATCTAAAATTCCCACTTCACTGCTTTATCAGAACACTACCCTTTTATTACTCAGAAAGTTTATTATGTATATTAAAGTGTATTAAAACTCCTATCTTGGAGGACACAACTTGTTTAAGTCATAGCTCACTTTTTCACTCAAGGCTTTACTGTGTATATTATAGTAATGACAATGATAATAATCATAATGTAAATTATGTAATGAGCAAGCAGATTAAGAAATCCCATGCCAAAACAAATGCAGTGAAAGAGTTAAGATAGTTCTTCAACTGATCCGAAGCTGGTATTTTAATGGTCCCAACTAGGATTAGAAGTTAACACCTCATTAAGATGAATGAGGGATATAGTTTGCACCTTTACTGTTGCTTCTATGCTGTGTGGCTTGCAGGCTCCTTCTACTGTTTCTGGAGGGCAGGTTTAAGAAATAAAAGAGTGCATTATATAGGGAAGTCTCTTTCTCAAAGAAATGACTAGTGACAGTATTTTTAATGAAACAGTTTTAGCAGATTGCCGGTATGAAGACCAAAACATCAAGGGATTCACGATCTTTTCATACCCATGCCTTTCCACTGTTAGGTTTCACGGCATAACAGAAATATTATCACTCACAATGCCTATTTTATACAGGTGCAGTTCTATAAAAGTGCACTCAGTAAGATTTAAGCCCTTCCCATATAGGAGGAAAACCAGATGTTTCCCTCATGGCCATATTTGCATTCAGTATTAAAATGAGAAAAATCTAAGCCCATCTAGGGGCAGAATCACAGGTGTGCTTTTAATAATAAAATCTAGTGCGAGTGGGCTTGGTTCTTTTTCCTCTGTCTCCTGCATTAAAATATACATACTGTGTACAGATAAATAATTTGCTTCAGTGGACCTTACATGTGTTTTTCCAAGGAGATTTGTATCATGCTCCAAATTAAGCTGATGAAGGAAGGCAGAGAATGGTCTAATAATTTGCCAACATTTATCAAATGATACAGTTGCAGGCACTCCTGGGTGCCAACATAATGTGTTTGCGCGACACCTCGCTGCCTCTGTTTAGGTTTGCTTGAAGCCATATAGCTTGAGATAAAATAGGTACAGAGAATTCCAGGTGGGTCATGATAGCTCTAAGATAAGGGCATAAAAAAATAAAAATAACCTTTAACCTTAGTACACATATATACAAATGTGTGCATATGCATATAGGCATATTCTGGCCTGCTAAATCACAGTAAGGATGGTTTTACATATTAACATTATTTACTTGAAATAACTTGCAGAAATAGTGGATTTTTTTTCTGTATAAGTATTTATACTTTCCCTGTTTTGACATATTTCTATAATTTTAATTAACTTCCCAGTAGAATTACAGATGTTCACTTTAAATGGAGAAGCCTTTTAAACATAAATGCCCTCATATTTACAGAAACAGAACTGGATCTGAAGTAATAGAGTTTGCCCCAAATCCAAAATTTAAGAGCCCACAGCACCCTTTCTCATTCAAAAGACAAAATTCCCATAGATGCAGTAAATTCTGCAACAGAGTCTGCAAGAGGCCAGTAGGATATAGCCTGCAGTGATTAATGCTAATTCCTAGCCAAGGTTTTGGAAGGGATTAGTGATTTTAGAGATGCAACTTTGAAAAAAATGTCTAAGAGATTGATTTTCAGAAAAGGAACAGCCTTTTCTTTCTGCAAATTGAACCCCTTTAAATTACCTGTGCTTTGGTATTCCACCACGAACATACTTGAAATTACCAGTTACTTCTGGAAATCTTGTCCAGAATTTAGCAATGTTATTACTCATTGTCGTGGTTTAAACCCAGTCAGGTAATTCGTTCGCTCACTTCCCCCCCTTTCTTGCCCTCCCCCTGCTCTCGGAGGGACGGAGAGGAGAATCGAAAAGAATGCAACTCCCACGGGTTGAGATAAGAACAGTTTAGTAACTAAGGTATAACACAAATCACTACTGCTACCGCCAATGATAATAATGATAAAGGAAATAACAAGGGAACAGAATACAACACCTCACCACCCGCTGACCGATAACTCGCCCCCAAGCCCGACCAAGCTCCGACCGATACCTCCTCCAACCCTGCAGTCTCCCAGCCCTTCCGGCTCACTCCCAGTTACATCCTGGGCATGACGTGCTGTGGTATGGAACACCTCTTTGGTCAGTTTGGGTCAGGTGTCCTGTCTCTGCTTCCTCCCAGCTTCCCCTCCTCCCTGGCAGAGCATGAGGCTCACAAAGTCCTTGGCCAAACCAAAACATCTCTATCAGCTCTGTTCCCGAGCCGAAAGTCAAAACACTGCACTGCACCAGCTACCAAGGAGGAGAAACATGACTGCTACTGCTGAACCCAGGACATTATCCACCCCTTATTCCATACCATTCACGTCATGCTCAGATCCCACATTTTCAATATACCATCACTCTTATCTTGGTGCACTCTTATCTTAGTGCATGGACCAGTCCCTATAAAGCTGCTGCGTCCATCTGGTCCATGTCAGGCTCCATCTCTTGTAACAGTCTTCCAGAGCAGGAGAGACTGTGCGCAGTGTTCATACTCGTGAATAACCTGGGCAATAGTGTCCATTGTTAAGTCCACCCCTCGATCATGAGTCCATCTCTGTGTTGCATCTCTGCTCTGGTGGCGTGAAGTGCCATGGGCCCACCAGGCTTAAAATAATTCACTGTCCCCTTAAGCAGTTTCTGCAGCTTGTTGCTGGGGACTCCATACAGCTGCCTTCCATCTCCGACGCTTCCAAAGCACTGGAGGGGCCCAGTGGACTAGATACTTGCCCATACTGTCCCACACACCCTGCCACTCATGACTCTCCAGCCTTGGGGAAAATCTCTTGGTCCCCCTATATTGTTGTCTGACCCCAGACAAGACCCAAACCTGACTCTGCTTAACTTTTGAGATCAGACAAAATGGTTGTGGGTAGAACACAGCCTGTGTGTGTGCCAACATGCTGATCCCCATCACAATCAGCAGGCAGGTCCCAAGGATACCCAAAGGCCATTCAGAGCCTTCAGAACTCTCAAACGATGCTGCTGTGCTTGTCACTGGGGCTGGTGTAGCTGCTGTGCTTGCCGGCTCTCCCACCACCGGCTTCTCTTTTCCTGAGTCCAGCTCTTCCTCCTCTGCCTTGCTGGGAAATGCTGCGTGGTCTCCTGCATCCTCCTGGGGCTCGGCGGGTGGCTGCCGGGGAATGCTCTCGGCCGTCGCGGGGCTCGGCTCGGCCGCGGGGCTCGGCTCGGCCGCGGGGCTCGGCTCCTCCGCCGCCTTATCCCGCTGCTCGGCAGCCGCTTCCTTCTGCTCCTCGACCGCCCCGGCCTCCTCCACCGGCAGCCGTCCCCTGGCGGCCTCCGGCCCCGCTCCCTCCGCCGCTTGGTCCCCGGGGCCGCTCTCCCGGGCCGCTTCAGCAGCCGCCGGCTCCCGGGGCCGCTCCCCCTCAGTTCCCCGCAGCCTCACGAAGATGGAGAGTAGGGTGAGGGCCAGGACGGTGAAGAGCAGCCGGACGGCCAGGTACAAGTCCACGGCCACGTCCGTCCCGCCCTGCTGCTGGAGGCCACCCGTATTACAAGCCATTGCCATAAAGCACAGTGAGACAAGAACCTTAGCCCAGGCCCCACACTTGATAAACACTATCACAGCAAATACCGGCTCTACGTAAGTTACAACGGTCTGAAGCTGTGAGATCAACAAGAACAACTCTGATACCCAATAAATCAGCATTGTGATGAGTGACTATTAATCCAGTCAGATCTGTCGTTATCTCAACCCTTCGTGCCCCACGTTGGGCGCCAAAAAGAACTGTCGTGGTTTAAACCCAGTCAGGTAATTCGTTCGCTCACTTCCCCCCTTTCTTGCCCTCCCCCTGCTCTCGGAGGGACGGAGAGGAGAATCGAAAAGAATGCAACTCCCACGGGTTGAGATAAGAACAGTTTAGTAACTAAGGTATAACACAAATCACTACTGCTACCACCAATAATAATAATGATAAAGGAAATAACAAGGGAACAGAATACAACACCTCACCACCCGCTGACCGATAACTCGCCCCCAAGCCCGACCAAGCTCCGACCGATACCTCCACCAACCCTGCAGTCTCCCAGCCCTTCCGGCTCACTCCCAGTTACATCCTGGGCATGACGTGCTGTGGTATGGAATACCTCTTTGGTCAGTTTGGGTCAGGTGTCCTGTCTCTGCTTCCTCCCAGCTTCCCCTCCTCCCTGGCAGAGCATGAGGCTCACAAAGTCCTTGGCCAAACCAAAACATCTCTATCAGCTCTGTTCCCGAGCCGAAAGTCAAAACACTGCACTGCACCAGCTACCAAGGAGGAGAAACATGACTGCTACTGCTGAACCCAGGACACTCATTCAAATATGCATTTTATTTTCCGATTCCTTAAAATTCCATTTTGCTTGCTCCCTTTTTGAATCTATTATACTTTGAATCACAAACTTCTCCCTGTTGCTGAACAATCAACAGGCAATATATTAATCCAGGTATAATTCCTAAGCATCTATGGAGATATTTGCAACGTGAAGGGCTTGAAGCCTACAACACATATACATGAAAGTTCAGTAAGCACTGTATCAGCCTCCTCATTTTCCAAAACATCTGCAGGATTGATTTATTTCTAAGTAATCTAACCATATATTTGTTTAAGTAATACAACCAAAATACTTTGTTGCTTTCTTGAAATGAGGAATGAGTTAACAGCATACATGAAAGTTGTTAGGTTGTTTCTAAATAACCCTAAACGTGTATTTAAGCAAAAAAGTTTCATATTTTCACTCTACACTCTTAGGAATTTTGAAACAACTAATTACTGCAACTATGCAAATTTAGTGAAACACAATTTAATAAATATCAGATATATGGATAAATCATCCAGTGAAGATGTGCTTTATATCAGCTTGTACACATTCTGTGCTTGCTATGTAACCTGTTTGAACAATAAGTGATAAAAGACCAAATGAGTCAATGAAAAAATCCCCTAAGTCCCAAATTGTGAATTGTATGCTATTAGATCTCTCCATGGGTAAATGTGTTGCTTGCTCTGCTGTAATCGACAAGCTCCCTCTTAAGTAAATACTGTCTTTTTTTGAAAGAAAAGATCTACTAAAGGCCTAGATTTTCTGTATATCACAGAAATATATTTTAAAGCTGCTTTTATTGTTTCACAACAAAGCCAAAAACATTCATCTGTCAAAACAATGATGGCATTTGCATACTTTTTTTTTTCATCTGGCAAAATAATGTATGAACAGAATAAGGAAACTAAACTGATTGTGTCCAAGCTCATGACTAAAATCTCTCCTACCAGAGATATTTTAACTAGCTAGACTCCATTGATCTACAGCAAAGCTTTGTCAACGAAGGCTTTTTTCTTAAATTGATTCTCCATCTTGTCTTCTCATTCTTTCGACAGCACACAGCAGGAAGCTCTGTCTACATACAGAAAACAGGATCTTGCTGTAGGCATGGGTATAAAACAAAAAGACAGTGATTAAAGAAAAAAACAGACTGCTGTTAGTATTTGATCTTAAAATTATTGATCACGTCGATCAGTTACAAGCAGAGTGCCCATTTAAATCTGTAATACCTGTTAATGTTACCACAAAAATGCTGACCACTTGAAAAAACAAATGAATCTATATGATAATACAATGTAATGTTTATTCAGCTGTATAGCTATTTGTACTATGTGAAAGTAAGTGCAACATTCCACTTGACAAAGTATCCCACTTGTCAATGATCATATCTCTAAAATTTCTATTAAAATGTATATGATATCAGAATCTGAGGTTCACATGACAGACAATTTGAACAGTTTGCTAACAAAGGACTTCTGATTCTGATCAAATTGTTCTGATTAACAGCATAACATTTTTTCTTACAAGTGACTCAAACTCAAGCATTACATTAGGATACTGTTAAAAACCTACTGAGCTAAGCCAGCATCAGGCTATATTTGTCCTTTATGTAAAATTGTATGTTTATTCTGTCTCATGAGTTTACGTTTCTACGATTGTACCAATAGTGCCTCTAAACATACTTGTGTGTAAATATAATACAAAAATAGTAAAAAAAAAAAAAAAATTAAATCTTATTTCAACTTCAGTTGCTGGTTATATGAAAAGGAAAAAATATTTGACCATTTGGAACAAAACAAAACACCAAAGATCTTGAACCAATCTCTATACATGCTTTAATTTATAGTCAAATGTAAACCACTAAAGCTTGTCACCTTAAGAAAAGGTGGATATTTCCAAGGGCAGCAGTTGTTGTACACGAAGTGCCGTGATGAACAGAAATGTTCATGAAATTTACAGTATTGTCCTTCTCTCTATGAAGAGTGGAAGGCATTTACTAACAATTTGATGATGTCTCTGGGACCGGAAAAACATACAAATAACACAGACAGCTGCATCTAATCTGTAACAAGTAAAAATATGTAGGAAGGTTCATTTACATAAGAGACAAGTAGGAATGTATTGTAATTTTGTGCCAGCCAAAGGGTTTATAGAAAGCCTTTGCCCATCTCTAATGTATGTGTAAATTAAATTTTATGAAATGCATTTTAAATGGACTTCATTGATCTTCTGAATTTATCATAAGCCTTTAGTTCATATTTGGTGCCAGTCTAGTGTGTCACATGGTTTTCAAACCAATAGAGGCTCATATTGAAGGTTTTTTCTTTGTTTGAACTACTTTATTCGTTGAGTGGAAGGATTAAAGATAGACTAAAAAGTCATTATGATGATGTACTAAAGCACACATTGGTTGCTCCTTCACTATAAAATCTGCTTTTTAAGCACATTCTTCTGTTAGAAGGCAGAATGAAATGTCATTAAGCATCTGGACATAACAGTAACTATTTAATATTGTTTGTTTGTTTTTCTTTTAACCGAGGCAACACTGAAATAAAAAAAATATATAGATTTCATATAGAAATTATTATGAATTACTCACCTTTCCTTATTATAGATAAAATATAGCGCTCTCAATTATTTTTAAAGTGACAGTTGGATGGAAAATGCAATAACTTCCTAACCTTACTTTTTGTCATTGGGTTGAAACTTGATTCACATTAAAAAATAAAATCCTCAAGCATGCTTTTTTGTGCTTTTATATTATGTATTAAGTGCTGAGCTTTCTGTGTAAGAAAAGATACACGTGGAACTCTAGAATAATAATAAGAAAAAAAATCTTAAATAATATATCAATGGAAATAAAGAATAAAAGAATGCACATCATATTATGCCATAGAACCTAAAAATGCTTGTTTTCCTGCAGTGGGAAAAATAATGTGAAACCTTTTCCCCTTGCTCCCCAAAAAAGACATTTTTTTTCTTCGTATTTTTCACTAAGTATTTTTTTCTAATCAGAAAGGAACTTTTTAATGCTGGAGCCCACTTCATAACGCTAGAGACAAATACACAAAAATCTCTTTCACATTCTTGCCAGTTAAATTATTTATCTAGCGATGATGCTTTCTTTGCGCTTTTCTTTTAAGACAGTAGGATTTCACCCTTCACTCCTGAACTATTTTCAAGCCCTTGAATTTACTCTTCCTTTGAATTGTTGGTTATTGGCATTGAGGTATTTCTCTGCTCTTCTCCAGGACTTTGAAGTGCATCAGGAATTAATGCCAGGGTTTGGCATAGAGCAACTCTGCCTGGGTAGGAGGGAAGAGCTCTTTCCCTCCTAGAAGTGATTGAGTATGCATGGCTGTGTGCTGGGACTTGTTTCCAACCACTCTACTCCCAGGAGAAAGCTGCTTGTGCTGATATGGGGAGATAAGAGGTGTTCACAAAAATGCCAAAAGGAAACATATACCTGTCCTCCTGCTTGAGATCAAGCCCTAACTGCTCTAGAAGATACGTGTTGCTATAGCTGAGCAGCAAAGGCTTTGCTTTGGAAACTCAGACTGGGAATTCAAGGCCTTGATGAAGTTTATATTTTCCTACACAGGGAAAATTGTTATAATTTCTGGTGTGGAGACCTTTATGCTTCTAGTACCCTATAGAATTGCAGAGGTGTCTGAGTGCTGTTTATCGCTATATCTCAGGATAGACTGCATATCAAGGACAGGAAATGCAGAATGTGAGCAAGGTGCAAAATCACCTCTCCCTCCCCATTTACACCCAGATGAAATGCTGATTACTTGCTGATTAATATCACTGGCAAGAATATAAAAGCAAATACTATGTCTTCCTCTGCAACTGTTACCTCCATCCTTTCCTAGTCCAACAATTCTAGCATTTATTTTCAGCATGATGTATTCCACTAGGTTTTCTGTCCAAATGAAAAAAGGAAACCAAAACATGGGATGCTAATTCTCTCCTTTCACTTGAGCTTGTTTTATTGATTTTAAATAGGCTTTGTCCTTATTTCACAAGATCTGAAAATTTCAAGCATTGTTTATTACTAGGTGCAAAAAATGATGTAAATATTAGATTTTCAGAAGGTTATCTTACTGCGAGTTTGAAGCAGATTTTCAGACTAGCCACATTCTATTTTGATCTGGCACAGAGTTAATTTTGGTCTGTGATGTGCAGTATTTATCTTGTCAAGCCCTCTGTTGTTCATGCACACACTTGTGCATATGGGATGGAGTGTGAGCAGCCTGGAACAACAGATAGCAGTAAAAGTATTTAATACCTTGCAAAATGACTGTAACCTAAAAAATTGTCAATAATGCAAAGCAAGAGAGCTGTAAGTATAGGTTTCCAACAAACCAGCTTTTTTTTAGACTTATTTATATATTAACATCAGGCACACAAACCCCTGAGGATTGTTTTATCACAGATACATTGAAGGAAACGTACAGTTTGAAATGGATTAAGGTGGCCATGAGAACCCTCTGCTAATTATGCAGGACTTTTGTATCAGTTAGACTGGGTGCTTGCTTGGTTACAAAGCTTTGTTCACCTCGTCATCGATTCTTCAGTGCAGGGCAAGATGAACCTCCCTCTGCTCTGATGCCAGATACCATAGAGGGTGTGTTTCAGAGATGAACTTCATCACTTGTCGGTATCACCTACCGGCTTATACCCAAGTATGGACAGCAAAAGGCACTTAGCAGCAAAGCAAACACTCATACACCCTGTTCTTCATTTGCACAACATACAAGAGATGTTAAGACAGGATTGGGCTTCCAGTAGCATTGTAGCCATATTTAATGCTCCTCCTTCATCAGCCTGCTCTGAAATTTCATTAACTGGAAAATGTAGGAGGGTTTTTTGGCTCTGTTACATCAGTCACCTCCAAATTTTGGTTCTTAAAGTCATTGGTCAGTCCACACTGCCAAGTCTTCATATTCCACCATTGAAACAACCAGCCATGATTTGATCCCTAGATAAAAACCCGGAATCCTGCTAATTACTTCTACTGAAAATTAGTACAGCTGAGACACAACCCACTGATCCAGAATCATGTCCTCTGCGACTACAGACAGAACTTGATTTACACGACAAGCTCTCTTGGCTCTCTAGAAGATGATGGCTGCCCTCTAGTGACAAAGATATTTCTGCTGACACATTGCAGGAGATACAAACATGTTAATAAATACCATCTTGTAGATAAAAATATAAGACTTTTGGATATGGTAAAGAATCTTAAGATCATGAACAAATACATTGGACTTGGAGGCATTAGAAAAAGAAGCATTCCAGATTAAACAGACAAGCCATACTCAGTCACAGCAAATTTTTAATTTTTTGTTTGATCAGAATTTATAGATTTTTTAAATTTATATTTCTTTTATCAACTGAACAAACTGTGATTATTATAACAAGACCAGAATAAGAGCTCTGCATTGCAGAGAGGTTCTATTCCTGCTAAAAGCATCCATCTGACTCTTATGCACACACTGACACTTGTGCATGTATGCGTGTGTGTGTATCTGCATGTGGTAACAGAATCATGTTTTCACAGTTTCCAAGATGAAATCAAAAATTGAATTGAAGCAGTAGTTATTGAGTTCATTTTTTAAATAGTGCAAACAATATCAAATGCTAGAAACATTACTAGAAATCATGAAGGACTATACTGAGAATGAATAAAGAGCTGTGTTGAATGTTTACATCAGTGTCTTATTTCATTAACTAAGAGACAGCCCACAGAATATAATGTTGTGATTCAGAACAAATATATTAAAGAATATTCTGTGTAAACTCTTTGAGTCTAGTTGCTCTGGGAGAAGCTAAAATCTCATCTACAGGAAAACCATGGGGAAAAAATATCAAATTTCTACATGATGGTGCATCTCAGAATAAGAGATTTGAGGGTAAAAGTTTTCTTCTCCATTCTGTCTGTGAGAATCTAAGTTCATATTTCTGAAGTGATGTGCTTCTCATTTCTTTCAATGGTAATTTCATTTCTAGATTTTTTTTTTTTTTTTCCCTAGATGTGGTGGTTTTAAGATGTGAAAACTTGCCTTCCTTAACTAATGCTCGACGCTCTCTGGTACTGAGAGAATACTGTCATGTCACCTACCACACACTCACTTATCTGTGGTATTTGCCTTTATCCTGTTCAGCAAGCTTGTTATTATGTGCCATCATTCTTATTACCGATCTACCAATAAGGGGTGACATCATGGACTTTTAAAAAATGCAAAACTTTCCATCCCAAATTTGTTCAAATCCTGATATCAGTCCTGAAGCTCAGATCTGCAAATCAAGTTGGCATCTCATACTTCAAAAGTAGTGAAGTGTTAGTCATGGATTTGGCAACCACAAACTAGATTCTTACATAGGAATAATTGCTGTTTAGGAAAGCCCTTATGCACATGCTTAATTCACATTCTAATGTCATACTTCCAAAGAATATAGCCTTTTATAACAAAGATAATAATCTTTCTATCCAAATTAAATAATAGGACATAGTGACTATCAGATTTATTGTCCTTAGCATAATGCAGAAGGAAAACATTTCCTTGTTGACAAGAGTACTTACTATATGCTGAAGAGCTCCATTGACTTCAGTGGGATTTAAAGATATTAGAAATGTTTTCCAAACTTTCAGATATTTCCAGAAGTAGAACTTGAGAGAGGATAAACATAAACCCCTCTTTCCAAGTGTAAGTATTTATTCTTCATACTTACATGGCAGATGCAGTTTAGCAGCAGATGTTCTACTACCAAAAAAAGTTTCTTTTTAGCATGGCAAAATATTTCTGAGAGGGCAATTTCTACATTTGGCAAAGTTATAAGACTGAATTATTTAATTTTGTACATAGGAAGAATGTAACAACTTTTTATTGTAAGAAATCACATGAACTGCCTGGAATGTAACATTTTAACATAGATAAAATCCATGGACTAGTCTGGCATTGCACCTGAACAAATAGAAAGTTGATTATTTCACACATCTTTGTATAATAATGAGCCCTTCACATGAAGAAAGCTGTGGTCTTGAGAGACTTCTCCAGCTATTGTCTTCTATCTATGGGAGATGTTGAAAACTCTAACAGCTCTGTCACTGTTCCTCTGCAGCTGGCAACAAGAAATAGTGGAAGATCCATAAAGGTGAAAATTTCTCTAGCCTTGAATAAAACACCTCATTTCTTGACACCCGCTCTCAACAGATCTCACTGCTTCACTCCAAGCTTATTATAACCTGCAGTTTTATTCAAAGGAAGGGAGTTGTTTTTCCTTGTTATCCACAGGTTTTGACAAAACTTTTACAGAACACATTTGCTGTATTGTTGTCATCCCCTTTAACATTAAACCGTGAAAAAAGCACATTCATGAAGTGGCTGTAACATTCATTTCAGCATTTCATGCCAAAAGAAACAGGTGCTTCCAATTTTTATACAGTGTGATCATTTGTCATGGCCTTTCCAACTTTTTTAGTCAATGGGTGTCTGAACTATCCCCCAGTTTACCTTATAAAATGTAATTATGTGTACTTGTGACATTGTTCATTAATTACTTCTAGTGGTAAAAATGATGGGTTTTCCTACATAGTGTCTCTACATGCAACTTCTCCCATTGTTAAGATTGTCCAAGGGACCCAGGTAGCCTCAGCATACAAAGGCACTGTCACTGTTGTAGATCGGATCTATTTTAGGCAGATATTGATAATTCTACTTCTGCCGACAATGTGGTGTTTTGGGTCTGTAAGCCCTCATCTGGAGAAAGCTGAACTCCTCCTTTCATGTGTAACAGAAAATCCTGGTTTGATATTGTACTGCTGGCTAACATTCAATCCAATCAAACTGTATCTTACCTCATTGCCTTCCTAGACCTCTCTAAACCTCTTCCCATCTTGCCATGCCTTTGCTTTGCTGAAATCATGCAAGAGACCTATATAAAAGGAAACCAAATCCAATCCACCCGTTATGTGCTTTATGTGCTTATAGAATAAAAACTTTGTAAACATACCCAATGATTGCTTAAAATCATTCCAAAGGATAGTGTGGAATACATTCATCTGACTTTCATTCTCTTCCAGAACTTAATGACCCTGTAGATTAGTTTCTCATGAAAATACTTCCATGAAAACATTTTGAGACTCTTAATTCTATTCATTTTGCTGAACTTCTGTATCTTATTTTGCTTTCTTTTTTATGCTTTGGGTCAGGAAGCAATAGTGCATTGAGTTATACCAGCTGACTCTCTGGCCTTAAATCTGTCTTATACTTTTCCCTGATAATGTTTCCAGATAATAAAATCTGGATCCAGATGCTGAGTTCTTTAAATACGTGCATTTTATCATCTTAAGTCTTACCAAATCAAGGAAAGCATACAGTTAATGTAATAGTTGATTTCAAAACTATGTATGAATGCCTTGTATAGGAGATCAGAGTATTTCACTTATAGCAGCATCAGCATCTGCCTGTGGAAACCACAGTTACCTCAGATATGGGTCAAGCTGTGTAAGATGTCCTTAGTAACTTCCTGTCACTGAAGCAGGTACAGGTTCTTCTTCCACACTCCTCAGTGGCATTCATTTGACCCTCTCAGAAGTGACTCCATTCTACTACTTCACACTCCAGTAAAAAAACAAACAAGCAGATTTCCACTGAGTTAGTGATCTGCATTGCACTGAGCTGAACAGTGAGCTCATTCTGAAGGGCCTGACAAGCACCAGAACCACCACAAAGCAGGGCAGCTCAAATTGCAAGGGCAGTGCGAGCCAGGGAGGGAGAAAGAGCAAAGCTTTTCATTTTGAGGGGCTATAAATTGTTTTCCATCTCATGTAACTTAACTCTAAAGGTTCTTCATGGTAATTCATTTTTATATGCCAGATTATTTTATTGCCCTGGTCTGGTTGTTTTGTCTTGAGCTTTTTTTGGCTTTTGGGTTTTTTTTGGTTGGTTTTCATCTTTCATTCACCTCTGATATATTTGAATTTTAGAAAAGTATTATCAATGTCAAAATATGTCCTTTAGTCAAGACATTTTTGTTGAAAATATACAGAAAATGAAGAGGGGTGGATGGAATATCACTCTGGCATATCCAAACCAAGACAATAGCAAGAAAAGGCTAAGAAGATTACCATACTGGTGAGAAGTATGGCAATAACAATATCACATCTAGGATCCCCACATCCTGTTGTAACTCCACACACATTCATCAGATGTTTTGATGTAGTGCCACTCTCTTGATCTCACTTTTTTCCCACGCATAGTGAAAGCAAATTATGAAATCTCAGAAATCGATATGAACAGCTCTTAAGTTAGGTCTTTTTCAAGGGACTGAATTTGTGCCACAGTTAGAACTGTAACCCAGCTGATCTCTAAGTGCTAGAGATATGAATGTTTAATCATGATGATCAGCATTGAAAACATAATATTTTGAAATATTAGGTGTTTTGTATATAGACTGTCTTTCTAATGGAGTGTCTAAATTTCATTCTTTGTCTTGGACTTTGATTTTACAGGACTGTGTAGCTTTTTTATGATAAAGCAAATTTTTAGTAATTTCTTCTGATGTTGTCATCATCGGTTAGCAACACCTGGCTGGATTTGTAACACAACATCTCTTCCGACCAAGTAAGCCCATCTACAGAGCAATTTATCAGTAGAGCTGCCTTGAGCTGTGTCCCAGAGATTTTATTTTAGACCAATTCTGCCCTTTCATAAGTGTCTCATAAAGTCCACTGCTGGATCATATCTACTTTTGCATTGACCTGTTTATCTTAGCACTTCAGCAAGCAGGGAAACTTCTGCATGACATCAGCATGAGCACTTACAACTTCTTCCAGGCTGGAAAGCCATTTGGAAGAATTTAACACTGAAAAAACAGTACATGAATCTTTGAAGAGGTCACTCACAAAAAAAAATAGTGCCAGTAGTAGAGAGGAGCTAATACTAAAAATTTCTGTGGAGGAAAAAAGCTGGGGATAGAGAAATTGAGCTATACAGCTTGCAGAAGGGCAAAGAAGATCAATGTGTTTATTATCAATAAATCAATTTGCTAATCCAGGTGGAATTCTACAGCTGTAGGATGTAGAGGGTAAAAGGAGGTGAGTGGGTTGAGTTTGTTGGTTTTTTTTTTTAAGAGGAAATCGATATCCTAATCAAATATCAGATGGGAGATGATGAGTAGAGAACAGAATCTACATAATGTATGGTTCTAAATTGGTTTCCTAAAATACTCATGTTAATGATGAAGGAACTCATTCTAAATTAGTGTATATTGACATCGTTTAATATAACTGCCATAACTTAACTTGCACCAGCTGGGAAAATGGCTTAGCATATCCAAAGATAACACTAGGGTGGAATTGCCTACTTTCTTCAGTGATGCTTGTTCCATATGGATAACAGTAAATTTATACAGGTTTTAAGTAAAATCAAGCCCATAGTGAGGATAGTTTGGAATAGCAGGCAAGTCTGATGAAACTTTTCTAGACTGGGATACAAAACAAGGCCTCTGTCTGCCTCTCTGTTCAGAATAGAGATTCCTCACTAGCAGGATAACTCTAAGCTATTGCAGTTGAAGACCTCACATTAACATGAACTAAAGAATGCCCACTTCAGCATATCATGATGCTCTTATTGTTATACTGTCTAAAGTATCCAATCCAAACACATCATATAAATGCTTTTGGATCATTTGAATTTAATAAAATTCCTTGGGCAAAAGAGTTTACAACATGGTTCTTAGATTTTGCAGAAAACATTTTGGAACAATCCACAACAATAATCATTAAGTACATGGCACATTCTTTGTGTTCTATATATAACTCAAACATTCTTATTAGTTTATTAAAACATTATGTTTATTAAACATGCAAGTTTATGATTAATGTGGAACTCATTGCATATATACAATATTAAAAAAAATCAAAACCTTTAAAGAATCTTTATAGAAGCTCTCATGTTTTCACCATGAATATTCCCAGACTTGTACTTTAGTACAAGTTAGATTGGCTTTGATGATATATGGGGTATTGGGATAAAACCAGGAGAAATGAATAGACCCCTTCATGGGTATATAGAGAAATAAATAAAATTGCATCTAGATAACAGGAAAAATAAAACAAAGCAGCAGATAGGATGGATGTAATGTCTTCATTTTTCTTTTATTCTTAAATTAACTACTCATTCCTAAGGAAAACTTTTGAACATTCTCATATGACTAGAGCTGTCATCGGTTAAAAACCTTCTGTGGACTAGAAAGCCAGTTATTTCTTGATGCACTGGGCGATTTAAAATTGTTTCCAAACTGGTTAGTTCAATCTATGTTCATATATAATTGTGTAAAATAAACTGGCTTTCATCTGCCATATGCATTACATTTTTTGAGGGTCTCCCTCTTGGGCTGTTATCCTCTAAGTATCTACTGGTACAGTATGCTCATGCAAGAATGAATTTTTAATTTAGAAAATTATAAAATATATAGTTTTACATTGGAAGAAAAGCAACAAAATGTCTTGTCAGATTCATATCCTGAAATGTACAGTTCTGAATTTTTCCATATATGGGAAAAAAAATAGTTATTATTATAATCAAACCTACAAAGCTTTTTTAAAGAAAATAGTGTAGTTACTAAGTTCTCATTCTTATCATTTTCACATTTCAAAATAAATTGATCATAGATAATCTGAAGATCATCAGTGCTGAAAAATCATTCTTATTAAAGGACAATCTGAAATATGATTGACGTTCAAAGCAAAAGAACGATAATCAAATTGTCCATTAATCCAGGTTAACAGTGAAATAAGTGGATTATTCAAGCCGATCATCTGCTATATATATTTGCATTCAGATATATGATGTAAACTAAAAGCTGAATCCACAACTTTCTTCCCTGAAGTGTGCAGAAATTCTATCAAGGTTCTTGCTGTCTCTTGCAAAAACCTGATTGCTTTTAACACATCTCAGAACTGTTTAAAATGGAAGATGGTCTGCTTTATGCATCCTATTGTTCAGTTGTTTAAAATATTTTCTTAAGTGCCAAAATTTGGTATATGTATATTTTTTATCTCAAGTTGAAATTATTGGTTATGAAAGATTTAAGATGGTTATTACAGGAAAACTAATACTTCCTCACAATAAATGTATCACAAAAAGTATGTTACACCTCATTTTGGATTGTCTGGCACAGTCAGGACACGTAAAATAGCTGGTTCCCAAGCTAACTTCTCACATACAGAGGTAATAAAAGTGATCCTTTCAGCCTGAATACCCTTGTTTAAATCAGGTACCCAAATATTATCAAAAGTTGTATTTGTTTGGTTTTGGTGTCATCCTGGTATCTCTTATCCCTTCCAAGCAATTGAAGAGAGCAATTTATATTGATTTGGCCTCTTTCCTGGGGTAGTAGTTGTTTTCATACATTTGTGAGGGAAGAACAGAGGGAAGAAATTATTGTAAATGCTTTCACGGCTATAGTGGAAAATATTTTGCTTTTTATATAGGGTGAACTAATGACCATACTGGTGGAGGGTCTATATCACCTTGCTACTACTACTGAGCTTTATAATGTCCAAGCATAATATACATGGAACATGTTGTTTTCACCTTATTAAGTTTAGAATTTTCTTACCTGTTCTTAAACTCTAGTTACATTTGTCTAAAACTTGTAATTTAAATGTTGTGGCCTCTGGCCAAGTTTTCAGATACTAGGAATTGTTTCTGATATCAGCAAAATTATGATAATTTATACTGATTAAGGGTCTATTTTCTTAAAATCACTGGAAAGTAAAATAATTAAAATTTAGATATGAATGAATTAAATTACCTTTGGAATCATTTGCTGCTAGCAGATACGGGATAACCATATAGAGAGTCTTATGTGTGCAGTCAGAATAGAGAACACTAAAGGAAGCTGCTGATGGTTTGAATAGATGAGTGATATTGCTGGTAATAGGGAACCTGAAGTCTTAATTGGTTTGCTGTAAACATTACAAACGCGTTTACATACTTCCATTCACTTTCTGCTCTGTGTATTAGATAGATGGTATTCACACTGATAGCTGCAATTTAATTACAGGTAGTCTGTTATTCAATTTCAGTTGTGTCATCCCATTATGTTGGCTATGAAGCATTGCAAGGTTCAATACAGCATGTATCATGATGTCAAAGAGATAATGCCACTCAGTGGCTCGATTTTGGTTGTAAGGATTTTTATCCAGATTGGAATCAATGTTGTAAATGGTTATTAAATCCACACATTCTGGCTAACTGAAACAAAGTGAAAGATCTGAGGAAGCACATTATTTTTTATCAGAAAGAACAATTTCAATGAATAGTAAAATTGCTCACCATTGGTGAATCCATCAATATGAATAAACATATCAAACCTTACATGACTGAAGACCCTGCCCACAGGCTGTCTTCTGAGGCTTAATGAATTCACAGTATGAACAAATTGATTCAGCCATTCCAGTTACTCAATTTACTACAGCTGCCAAGCAAGTGACTGGAGCAATACTCCAGGATGTTGAGAGCAGATTTGCTTCTTCTTCATCTATTACTAGAGATTGCCCACAGACTTTGAAAATGCCATTGCACTTTCTTTTTTATGATTTTGTGGAATATATTTTCCAACGAACAAAACCTGCTTGAGTGAGGACCACAGTTATCACTTTCTCAAGGGTTAGGAAAGTATAAGGCATTTGGATGCTTCCTTGTGAGAGTGGATTTGCCAGAGGATATTAAAGAAAAAGGGTGCTAGGCTAATGCAAAAGTCTGTGAGACAGGTTTGAGAATAGGCCTTGTCCAAATATTTCCCTGTTTTATATGGTTCCTATGACTTTCTAGGATTAAGTATTTGAAAAGAGAGTAGGACTTTCCTAAGCACATTCATATAAGCTTCCTTGCTTAAGGGAAACAATGCTCCTTGCACCTCAGAAAGAACACATGGATTCTAGGATGGAAACTTAATACAGCAGATATTGGGGTGAATATATTTGGGTTGAAGTAGATTAGAAACTGCTGATTTATAGAAAACAAATCTGTAATACATCTGAGGGTTACAGGAAGCTGTAAATCTCTGGGACAAGATTATGGGTAGCATCAGGGTCATTAGGTGGGAAGGTGCTATAAGTCTTTTGTTGGGTGAAATAAAAGAGCAGGTCAGATAAGACATGAATAAGCAGTAAAATCTATTTACCCTGGCCCTGATTATTCTGGATAAGTGTTCCTACTAATTTGTACTGCTGATTTCCTAGCTAAAAATGGATATGAAACACTATTTATTGAATAGTTGATTGGAAGACTGGTTTACAAGTGGTTCTTAATCCACCCTTCAGTTTGACAGCTAGTCTCCTATATCTACAACCTTACAGAAGGAAAAGAAAAAAATCTTAAACCCTACATTCTTATAAATGGCCCCTCAAGGTCTCGAGAGTATTTACTACGCTCCATCATCTCTCCATAGTGGCATGTATTAAATGGTGCTTCCGACTTTCAGTATCATATTGAATTTAGAAAAGAAATTTCTTAGTAAAATGCAGATTGTTCATGCTGTGAGTTTTAGGGACCCTAATTTAAATGAAAAGTTTTGTAAAATGTGGATGTTAGATGAGCAGAATAAAACAACTGAGGAATCCTGCTATTTGGGAAATTACCTTTTTTTAAGTTAAATGCAGGAAAATGGTGAACCTAATAAAGTAAAAGGGAAAGGAACCATCAATGACTCCCTTTAAGGCAGTCTGCCAGGCAGCCTTGGCCAGATTTCCACAGTACTACCTTCAGATTTTATTAAATTAAAATAAAACCTGTCATCTTGGCTTTCACTGGCACAGTCAAATGCACAGTCTTTTAGTCAGTTCCAACATCAGCCTTGCACTTCCAGCTAGCATTAATATTTCACAATGTAATATACATAGTTCTGTGGCATTTTTTACATATCTGGCAAAGAGATACTGAAAAAAATATCCCACTAAAAGTTAAAAAGCAGTGTTACTAACTATTTGATCATGTCAACTCCTTTTCACTGCTGTTCCTCAGGGACCAAAGCACCAAATCAAAGTACCAAAGAAATAAGAAATGAAAGAGTCCCATTAGGTCATCTAATCCAATCCTCTAGTAGCACGTAATTGTTCCCCATAATACATTTTCCACAGTTTTGTTCAGTCTGGTTTCAGATACTTGGGAACACTTCTCACTGACATGCTTTTTGAAAGCTGAATGGGTAGAGTTCATACAGACCCAGCATCACCTCTAAGGTCACCTCTTGCTTCTTCTAATTTGTCCTGGCAGTCACAGCTCTGTAGGGGCTTATACAGGGACAGGGGATTGCCAAAATGGAAAGGAAAAGCTGCAGCTGTGTGCTCTCCATCATCTTCCCCCGGGGATTTAACTTATATAGAAGGCTAAAGTAATGCAAACCAGAACTACTTCACATGTTGATGTGAGCAGCTTTACCACTTAGTTCTAGCACTGCTTTCAGAGACTTCAGCTGTGAATCTGACCTGGAGGATTCCTTGTCTGAGTCCTAAGGGTTGAAAGCTCCTACTAGATAGATTCCACCATTAGTCACAGTGCAGTCTGACAAGGATCTTAACAATATGAAAACCCAGCAGCTGTCAATGATTTATATTATTCCTTGCCTTTCCCTTTCAAGGCCTTGAACAGCCTCTGGTAAGAATGACAGCATCAGAGGAACATGGTTGGCCTGGAGATGTGGTAGCTCACAAAGTGTGGCAGTGAGTTAGAGTCTTTCCCAGGGCAATATCTGAGACATTCCAATTTTATGCCAGTAATGCAAATAGCCTAAATTACCGGGTTACTATCAAAGATCTGCAGAAAGCTCTTCCTCACATTTCTGCCCATTCAGATAGGTAGAGACATGCCTACTATCTGAAGGACAGAGGACCATACTGCCAAATTTGTGAGGACTTGAAGAAAAAATCTTTCTCTCAGGTAGATCAGGAAAACAAGAATCCCAGCAAATAGAGTAGCTTGAAGACCTGGAAATGCTACTGTTATTGTTCCCTACTTCTGAACATATGTCTGGCTAGTTCTTGAATGTCAGCTGCTCATGAGACACCCGTGATATGCTGCTTCTTAGTGTCAGAAGTACTTAGCAAGTGCATTTTCTGGTCAGGAATTGCTTATGCTATTTTGATACATTTTCCATTGATTTAGCCAACAGATATATTTCCATCAGTCACAATGGATATATATCTTTTTCATCCAGTTTCCAAGATGTTTTCTTACATTCTTTGAGTAAAGCCCAAAGGAGACATGATAATTCATATACTCAAACAAAATTGATCAGCTCCTTTCTCTATTTTCATTAGGTAGTAGAATTCAGAATATCCTTGTTTAGGATCATTGCCTGACCATGACCTATTCTGAAGTGTCCAGAAGGCACATCACACCATGTGAAAGACAATTTTTACATGACCACAAGATCATGCTTGGATATGTTTTTCTAACAGGTCTCAGAAACCTCTTCTATTATCATGCTTGTACATTTGAGATTAACCAGGTCCCACAAGCAAAAGAAGACAATATTTTAGTTGACATGTGCATACTTTCTGTGCAAATTGAAGGTAAATCAGATCCTGAGAATGACCCCTGATAAAGAGAATAAACATACTTACCTTGTGTTTGTCTTTTGTCATCTTTTGAGTACCTTTTCCCTGAAAGTCATGACTTTTAACACCATTGCATACTCTTGATCTTAGTTACTGACCTTGGAAAAGAACGCCTGTTAAGTGGGCTCATGACAGGTGGCTTGGGAATTTTAAGGGACTAGTTCACAGTCCTAAGGACTGTGGGTATTGTCCCTGGAGATACATTATGCCTGCCAGTGTTTTATTCCTGCCTACACACTCCTTTAACACCATAAATTCAGAATGCTACCATAAAATAAATCAAACTATATATTATTTTCCATATAAAATAATATAGCTATTACCTTATTCTCCACATTTAGATATATGTAAGAGTACAGTGTATAAGCAACATGCCAGTAGTCAGAAATCAATGTACAAAAAAAAAAAAAAAAAAGTATGCATTCTTTTCAATGTATATGTGCTGCACCTATTACAAAAGAAGTTGACTTATATATGGATGTGAAGATACATGTGTTCTCATTTTGTGGAAGAGACCCAATTTATTTCATTGCAGATTCACTGCAGAAACTTGACATGCAAGTGAATAACTTAGCATCATTGGGGGGATTTTAAGATTCTCTAGCTATGGAGGTTTACGCAAACTGTTTATGGAAATGTAGAAAATATTTTTTCACTACTAAATGTCTACATACATAGTCACATACAAAATATGTCATGGAGTTTGTTTATTTACAGGTATGAGGTGAAATTTCTGTATGAAGCCTTGAATTTTGCAAACTATGTCCTATAAAAAAATGTGCACTGAGAAGTCTTTCAACTATCTGTAACAGCTGACACTGTTTCAGAATTTCTAAACAATGGCTATAGCTTTGGTCAGAGCTCATTTTACTGTTCCTGTAAGAATCCACAAAATGTGGCCAGCACAGATTCTCCCTCATGCAAAGAATTCACCTCAAGAATGAGAAATGAGGCTGTGAGCATATTATCATCTAATTATTCCACAATCCATTATGTTACATTTTTGAATTCCCGTTGACTTCAGTACTTACTTGCAGTTTTGCTTCAGAAGCAGGACTTTGAAATGTAAGAATGCAATATACAGTCCACTCCATGCAAAGTTTATTAAAACAAAACAATATTCACATGAAAGCTCTTTCAAAATACTAAGCTAAATGATGAGTAGAGGTGCCAAAACAGGTTGATAAATCCTTCAATCATCGTGTACCTTTTCCAGCAGTTTTCAAGTCATACTTGAATTTGTTGCCTTTCAGCACAATGCACATACCTTCTACTTTTTTCTGTGAACAAGACAATTAACAGTGCACCTTAATGAGAAATGTTCAATAAATCTTACTCTCATTTATGAAGGCATTTCCAGAGAAAACTCATTTTGATAGCATTCAGGGCTGAGAGAAAAGAGGTATCCTGGTATTTTCTAAGGAAACAAAATTCTACCGTCTTTCTTCAATTGTTTTAAAAATGATTGTATCAGCCAGTGTATCAACCACTGATGTTTGTGGTTGGTTGTTTTGATTTGTTTTCTTTCTTTTCTAAAGAAGTGTGGCTAGAAGTTCTGGTCCTTCTCCCACTCATGGCTCCTACTTTTTATTCAAACTAATAGAGATGCACTGCTGGCATTTGGGGGTATAAGGTTTGAAGGATAATTGTTCACATTCCTGCCACTGAATTAATTCTAGAAAAAAATGTTGTTTCTTTGAGGCTGCTGACTTAAAGAGTCAGCAGAAAAAATGTTAAGTACTATGGAGACAGATAGGATGTCCCTAGATTGAAAGAACTAGAATTTCCTTCTGAATTGGGAGCTTTGTCAAGCAAAAGCAAAGATAAACACAAGCAGGTTAAGATGTTTGTTTATTCTGTGTTAACAGACAAACTTCTCCAGGATTAAATTTCTTCTGTCTAGATTATATCTTCTTGCTAATATACTCTCAGTGAAACCAAATGTAACACAAATAATATTTTGTTTATTCAGTTTTTAAAAGGCAAAATGCATTGTAGTCTGCATAACTTTTTTGTTTTATTACTTCAAAAATGATTTCCCGATGACAAAAAGAATGCATGACTAACATCCCAAATTGTTTGGAGTGTAAAAGTTCCTTCATTAAATCTCCTCATCTACCATGTTCAGAAGAGGGGAATTGGTCTCAACTGAAAAAATAATATTGTAAATATATAGGTCCATAAAGAGGCTGGAATTGTAATGAGAATGTACTGTTCTCATGACACTTTCTGTACCCTTTGATAATTTTTATATAAAATTCATATAGAAACCAATGTACTACAGGTTGCCTGCATCTTCACAATGAATTACAAACTTTGGCTTAGTTCTCAGTGCCTGCAATGAGAGAACCCATTTGTCTCATGGTTCCCTGTTAACCTTAGCACTCCATCTGTGCAGTATTAGGGTCTATACTGCTGTATATTTCTCATATTTCTCTTTGTTTCTAAGTGAATATTAAATGGTAAGGCCTGATCCCATAAAATTCATTCATGTCAATGTGACGACTGCACCGATTTGATTCCCTAAGGCAGGACACCTGCTGAATCGTACTATCACTTTAGAATATGCCTGCTGCCTCTGTTTGGAATGACCTAAAAGAATGACTGCCAGAGAAAAAGAAGCAATTTTCCAGTTTTCTTCTTGCAAATGAGTGTCTTTTCTGTAGGTAAGCAGAAAATGTAAAATAATACCAATTTTTCTTCTAATTTACTAGTCAATCTTGTTCAGTTTGGGGAACATTCATTTAGTATATACCATTTAAGACAAAGCAAATCTATATTTGTCGTGCTCCCTTCACAATGTTACATTTTTATTGATTGCATAGTGACAATTAAATTATTGTGCTTTAAGCTACATCAGGCACATTTATTTCCCCCACTCCTCTTTCTTCTGCCTCTCTCTTCCCACCCATTTCCCCACCCCCACCCCCCTTTTTCAATAGACTTCTTTGATTACTGCCAGATATAGCCACTAGGCTGTTCTAAACCTGTGTTTCCTGGCCTGATTTAGTGCATGGCTGTCCCGTGAAGAAAGCCATTTGAATAGGCTGCAGTACTTTTTTTGAACTTCAAAAATGCCAGTACACTTTGACCATTTCACCTGTGCAAGAGTAGAGTTAGAAAGTGTAAAATGTCTTCTACATTTATACAGAAGTTATCCTCACAACCCATAAACAATACCTCAATCAACATGTGTGTGTAGATGCATTTAACTGCTCAAGGGCATAATCCAAAACTTGGTGAAATCAAAGGAATCCCTTCAGGTAAATTCAGTGGACTTTGCTTAGTATCACGTGTGTCCTGGGTTCAGCAGTAGCAGTCATTTTTCCCCTTCTTGGTAGCTGGTGTAGTGCAGTGTTTTGACTTTCAGCTCGGGAACAGAGCTGATAGAGATGTTTTGGTTTGGCCAAGGACTTTGTGAGCCTCATGCTCTGCCAGGGGGAGGGGAAGCCAGGAGGAAGCAGAGACAGGACACCTGACCCAAACTGACCAAAGAGGTATTCCATACCACAGCACGTCATGCCCAGGATGTATCGGGGAGTTAGCCGGAAGGGCTGGGAGACTGCAGGGTTGGAGGAGATATCGGTCGGAGCTTGGTCGGGCTTGGGGGCCCGAATTACCTGACTGGGTTTAAACCACGACAACATGCACCAGATTTACTGACTAAATAGCTGCAGTTGAAAAGTCATCTCTAATATCTGCGGGTACTGTGTTATTTAATGGGGAGCTATGCAGTGGCAATGAATTAACTACTGCATTGTAAATATGTTAACATAAACTGAAAGGTTTTATTGAGAGATGTACTTTTGAGTGTGATTTTAAGGTTCAAAATGTGCAAAGTTAAAACAAGTATAGCCAAACTTGGGAACAACCTGCAAATTTCTACCTTTCAAAATTCAGATGCCAAGTGGTTTCTGCCCTTAAAATTTTCAATTTTCTCATTCTCCATGAGCAGAACTAGGGTGACAACCTCTTTCCTCTGACACACTGGCACCGCACAAGCTGGGGCATGCTGCCACTGCTATACCTGCTTGTTGGACAGAGGATTTCACTTTTCACTGCTCTCAGTCCAGCCACATACCTGATGATTCTAAGTTCATAGTTTAAGTTATCCTTCTTTACTGTATTCATTAAAAAATACATAGAACTGTTCTTTAAAGCCAGAGGGTTTTGGTTTTTTGTTTTTTTTTTTTTTCAAATTCCAAATGCTGCAGTTTAAAACTCTTTTAAATCATCAGTCTGGATTTAGATGCTTCTAAGTCAACTCAAACATGTCATTACAATAAAACTTTGACCTATTATCACCTTTCAGGGAGTGATAATAAAACTACATTCCCAAATCTTCAAAGTATCACAAAGTATATATATACTGTATACTATGGTTTAGGGGTTTCTTCACAGAATATTCATGTGGAAAGAAAAAGTGCGTAATAAAATAATCTTCAAGCCATTCTAATAATCCATTAAGTTCTCATAGAGGTTAAGAAAGGTTGGCTATAAATTAATCCCCTGAAAGTTATCAAATATTCCTTTTTTTTTCTGTTTATTTCCAAGTAAAATGTTTCCAATAAATGTGTTGCTTCCATTAAAAAAAAAAAAAGAAGGCACATTTTGTTGTGCTTCCTGTAAAGTGTCAGTCTTAGCTTTTAAGAGCTCAGAAAAAAATGAACTCCTGGCATAAATAAATCACCAGATGCTGTGACTCGTAGATTATTCAATGAACAGAGTACAATTTTTTTTCAACTGCATCTTTTCATTGTCCCTGCACAATAAAGGTAAAGACTGCCAAGCCTGTTTTCTACTATGAGACAAGATCACCAATGTGACAAAATGTTAAAATGCACTTGTTTTAACCATACATAAAAGATTTATCACTGAGCCAGAATGGACAATAATAACCTTGTTGTCATGATCTTAGGTTCATTTTTCTCTTATGGAAATGAAACATAATTATACTTAAAGAGAAATCTGTTCCTGGGAGCTTAATTTCTGTTAGAATTTCACAGAAGCAGCAGCTTATAACTACCTTGGGTTAAGTGCTTTGAGATCCTAGGTAGAATTATAAACTTTCAGATCCGTAGAAGTATATTATTATCATACCAGTCACACAATCTAGAATAAAAAACCTGCAAGTAAACACTAATGCCAATTAGGGAATGGAGGAAAGAGCAAAGCACTCTTACTGTTCTTTCAGTGAAAAATAGAGTATGTGATTATTGTCCTATGGACTGTGGTTTAGAGACAGTGGAGGATATTTCGTTCCTGGTGGAAAAGAATATAACATGACAGCTGCTATTTTTAGTTCTGTTTAAAAATGTTAATTGAAATCTAAACTAGCAATAGGAACCCCTTAGGCTTTAACAGACTAAGACAAATATATGATGTAGAATCAAAGTATAAAGGCTAGACCTAGCATAATGTGCAGGAAAGAAAAGTAACAATGTATAATTATTATTCCCAAGAGGAAAAGAAGAAAACACACTTGTTCAATCTGTATTTCTGTAATGAACACTAAGAACAGGACCGAAGAAGACAAAAATCTACATTATATTTGCTGTTGAAGCAGATATAATGGTTTATAATGCATGTATCTCTGGAGTCATAGTGTAAAAATCATAACAGGGCACTGTTATCCAGAAATCCCAAGTTATTTCTGGTTCTACCGCTGGACATGTGAACTTCATTAAGCGACTGAAACCTAGATCCAAGGAAAATCTTGGATACTGAGAAAGTAAATTAGACTATAAATTAGAATAAAAGAAAACCTTTTCCAGACAGGCACATACGTAACATGCAGGGAGAGAGAGGGACATGAGGTGAGAACTAAAACAAGCAGCCCACAGAGAAGGATGTAGCTGAGAGCAGCCTACAGAGAGGAGGTACTGAACACAGGATAAATAATTACTCCTGCCTCCTCTGTCGGTTTTTTTTTCAAAACTGGGTATCCAGCACTCTCTCCCGGTTACTTGCTTTCTACAACTGCTTATGTCCATTATTTTAATTTTAAGGACTGCTAGAACATAGGATAGTGGTAATGGTTGCAAAATGTGTACCAGCCAAATGACTATAATGATTATAAGTGTCCTGTGTCAGTGTCTTCCACAGCCCGAGGCTAGGCAGCTTGCTGTGCTGGTTTTGGCTGGGATAGAGTTCATTTTCTTCACAGTAGCTAGTATGGGCTATGTTTTGGGTTTGTACTGAAAACATGTTGGTAACACAGGGATGTTTTAGTTATCGCTGAGCAGTGCTTACACAGAAGCAAGGCCTTTTCTGCCTCTTATCTCACCTCAAGGGATGCATAAGAAGTTGGGAGGCAACATAGCTGGCACAGCTGACCTCAGCTGACCCAAGAGTTATTCCATACTTATGATGGAATATGCTCAGCAACAAAACTAGGAGGGAGGTTAGAGGGAGGTTGGAGGGAGAACACTGCTGGGGGACTAACTGGAGGTCACTCAGTAGTTGATGATCAATTGTCCTAATTTGAACCACTTGTATTTCTTGGGGATTATTTCTCTCTTTGTTGTTTTCCTTTTCATTACGTATCCTCAACCTTATCCTTATGTTTTATTTAAATTCTAAAGATGGTTTCATCTCAACCTATGAGTTTTCTCAGTTCTACACTTCTGATTCTCTTCCCCCTGAGAAGGGGGAATCTTCTGATTCCCATCGAGGTGCAGGGGGGTAAGCAAGTGGCTGTGTGGTGTTTAGCTGCCGGCTGGGGTTAAGCCATGACACTTGCATATCTGGTCTCACCTCTTCTCCACTGAAATATAGCTAAGGTTAGCAGCCATTCCCCTTGTTTAAATTGGCTGATCTTTAGAAAGGGCTGCAAAATAAATTGTGCCAGAAAGATAGAAGAAAAATAAATACAAGTCTGGGGACCAGTGATAAATAGCATTTATCCAGGAAACGGTAGTTCTGGATTTCAGGTTTTGAGTGCATCATTTTATATAATAAAATGTAAATTATCTTGTGTGTTGTGATTTCTTAGCTGGCATTTCATTTAGCACTTAGAATTTGTAGTATTTTCACCATGTGCTTTTTAATGCCAAGAGGCCCCTTCTTGCCTCTGGCAATTAATATTGATGTTTACGAGAGACAAGCTTGGGACTAGAAGGCTTTTCTCTGAATGAGAATAGAGTGAACTGTTAGTTGCAGAAATTTAAAATGAGTGTTACCTTCTGTTGATAGTAGGCTGAGCTCAAGGGAACTTGAAAAAAGTTTTCTGCCTAACCATAGTCTTCCACAAACTGCTGACCATATCTCCCTATTTTGACCAGTGGTTTATCACATAAGTGAATATAAAAAACATTTTCAATTAACTGCTCTAATTCACATTAAAAGACTTTGTGGTCATTTCTCATGAAAGCCAAGAACAGTTTTTATATATATAAATATCATTTAACTTAAGCAATAAAATGTCTAGTATTTAAACAAGAGCCAGAAACCCTACTTCAAAAGTAATCATCTCAAAACCAGCTGATCATCCTAAGATATTTTAATGCTGAGCTATCCCAAGGAGACTTAGACTCTAGTCAAATGAAATCTGAAGTGAAGTTTGGGTTGCAACAGGCTGGTCCACTGAGAAAAATTGCCAAACAATACCTTCATATAGATTACCAGTTTCTGAACTTTACTGTCCTTTCAAGGTTACGATATGTTTGGGATTACTAATATTACATTGAATGACTGAACTGGTACATTTATGAAGCACGTATATGACTGTTTTTAATACTGTCACCTTAATTTATGTGTTGCCTTGAAAAACTGTATCATCAGAGTTTATAGTGCTGCCCAGAAATTTCATAGTGCGAAGCAATCACAGCAAAAGGTAGGTTTCTCATTAAAATCTGTCAAAGATTAAAAAAAAAATTTCTTTGTTACAGACAAAATAAAGATGAAAAAAGTGATGATAACATTTAGTTCTACAGATTATATCAGATTATATTATACTAGTGATTTTGCTACATACTTATACAACTTTGAGTCAAATCTGTTCTATTTCACCACACATTTTCCTGCTCCTGAAATACAAATACCTTTTTTTCTTTAAAATCTAACTGTTAGTTTTCTTTAAAATCTAATATTCTCCTGTTTCTGCAAGGAGACAAAGAACAATACACATGTTACTCCATGATAATCTCTTATTTCTTGTAATTTATGATAGATGTCATTCACAAAAGTCAGGCATCAGGTTAGCTATCTGACTTCCTAAGTATGCATCTATAACAATACATATACATGCAGCTGCATCAAATATTCAAAAGTGCATAAAGACATATATAATAAAAAAATTTAACAGTATTATATGGTAATATATATTGTATGTATACATTTCTGCTATTTCAGATGTCATGTTCTTTAAAAAGACATTGAATTATATAACACAGTAGTAGAATTTTCTGAATTACTGTTTTAAAAATATTATAATTGAAACTAGGTGAAAGCAGTTATAACAATTGGAATCACCAACATGCAAGTTTCTAGTGCTTTGCAGTGATTATTTGTAGTATGTTAGCACTGGAAGGCCCTAACCAGGAGTGGGCCTTATTACGCTAGTCAGTATTTAAACAAATAATAAGAGACAGTCCATACCCTGAGAGACACAGAGTAAACACATAGGTTAGAAGGAAAAAAAGGTAACAGAGGTAGGAAAATATTTGCCTAAGGGGATTGAAAGTGGGAAGAGTAGAAATGCCAAGGTTAACATACTGGTTTCCACAATGTTTCTCATCCTTCCTTTCATAGCAATAATTCCTCCTTGAATAATTTGCTTTTTGGCATGTCTGTCAGCACAGATAGCATTTGTGGATAGAAGTGAGCATGGAGATAACAGCTATGAAGAAGGTAGGCTGGTTAAGTATTTGAAATTTTGCTTCCCTCAAAATTTCAAGGGTTTTACAGAGATATGAAATCAATGCAAAATATACAAAAAGCACACTGAAATTACCAGTAAACTTTGAAAGAGAGTGCTTAAGAAAATTATGCAGAATTAAAGGATGAGAAGTATCTGGTGAATACCTGGTTTGAAGCTTGCTACCTATGTGATTCAGGGCCTTAACTAATAGGCTGTGGCCTTTATCTGCGAGAATAACTGCTCATAATGAGTAAAACAAATTCTGCAGGAGAGACCAAAAGTTGTTTTTTGGCAAAGTTTAGTCTCTGTTCTAAATCAGACAGAGCAAAATCTTGACCATACTTGCCCGAGGGAAGCAGCATATAGTTAGTTCACTGGATATTCTTTGTTTCTATGGCATTTTAACTATAAATTCCTTCCTTGACCCAAGGAAAGCATTATCAAAATGTAGCATGCTTATGAAAACGTTAGGATGGTCTCTGTTTTTCTATGCAGAAACACCTTTTTGTAAATCTGATCCTCTCAATCCAACTCTATGGAGATTTATTTGTAGATAACTTGAGGTCTGTCAACCCAGTGATGATTCAACTGGCACAAGGGTGTTTTTTTTCTCTTGTCAATTTTTCTGTGGGTGTTCTTTATATTAAAGATATATAAAATTCTGTATTTCTAATGCCTTACTCTTTATGCTACAATGACTCTCTGCTTCCCTAGTTTATGTGAGTTAAGCTTAAAATGAGATTTTCAATCAGAAAGATGATGCTTATGATAGCAGAGTGCAGAAAAAATAAACAGATTTTCAAAGTAGTGGCAGAGACAGAGTAGATCCCTCTTTGTCATGGTTTAAGCCCAGTCGTAACTCAGAACCACACAGCCACTCTCTCACTCCCCCCCCTTTCCTCCCCCCACTCCCAGAGGGATGGGGAGGAGAATGAAAAGAATGTAACTCACACAGGTTGAGATAAGAACAGTCCAGTAACTAAGGTATAACACAAACCACTGCTGCTACCACCAATAATAACGATAAGCGAAATAACAAGGGAAGAGAATACAAGCGCTCACCACCTGCTGACCAATACCCAGCCTGACCGAGCAGTGATCTAACCCTTCCAAGTAACTGCCCCCAGTTTATATACTGGGTGTGACGTGCTGTGGCATGGAATACCTCTTTGGCTAGTTTGGGTCAGGTGTCCTGTCTCTTCTTCCTCACGGCTTCCCCTCCTCCCTGGCAGAGCATGAGACTCAGAAAGTCCTTGGTCAGAGTCAACATTACTTAGCAACAACTAAAAACATCAGTGTTATCAGCACTGTTCTCAGGCTGAAAGTCAAAAACACAGCACTGCACCAGCTATGAAGATGGAGAAAAATGGCTGCTACTGCTGAACCCAGGACACTTGAAGGTGAAAAGTTCAAGCATTTCCTGAAATGACAAAAAAAAAAATAAAAGGTTCAAATGAATGAGAAATTTTTTATCCATTTGCATGCTGGTTGGGTAACAACACTTATTGACATAAAAGAAAGCTCATGCCTCCTCACGCTGGGGGTCATGAGAACTATTTTCTGACTAAGTGCCAGTCACTGGTTGTTCTAAAGGCTTATTTCTCCAGAAGCTCTTCTAATATAGGTTCAGAGCAAGACACAGTCATCTCCAGAATTTTATGTGCTCAGGATGCTTTGTGAACCACTGTAAAGTGGAAATCTATAGACTACTTACATAATACGATAAAAAAACAAAATTTTAAGTTCAAGAGCCAATTTTAAAAAAATTTTATTATCCTAATCCTGATCTCCTTATCAAGAATTTTATTTGTGTTAGGAAACCAGTATGATGAACTAGAAAGCCTTTATTTACAAATATTGCAAGTATTAGCAAGTTACAGGCAGTGTATGATAGGCTAACAAGTGAGTATTTTTGTCTGGTTTAGACACTTTTATCCAAACAAGGGTAGAAAATACTTGCATTTTGGTTTTAGCATTCTTGATGACAATATAAGATAGTGAAAGTGAATTAAATATTTTAATATAAAACAAGTGGCTAAAAACATCAGCATGGTGGAGAACAAGAGCTCTTTAGATTATTCAAGCAACTGTTTATTCTCTCCTCAGGAATATTATAACCCTGTAGCTTACACTGCAGTTTCTTATCCAGAAAGAGAGTAAAAAATGGAGTCAAATATTGCATGAACTGACTCACACTATTAAAAAGGCTCAGTGAAACCCCGAATCTGGCAGGTTAAAAGTTCTTTATTAACCATACACACACAATGGTTTCATTTTCAAATCATTCTCAAAATCACAAAACTCCAAATGCTCTGACTTTTGTTGGGTTTGAATGATGGTAGAATTACCTAATCTTATCTGAATGATCAGAAACTCTCACATTTACAAATGGAAATCTCAAATGACAAGGACAGCCACTCAGGGCTTTGACTCACATGAGAACCAGGAAATGTATGAAATTAAAATAAAGGCACAAAAGAGAAATAGTCTAATTTTGTTTGGTTTTGTTTTTTTTTTCCAATGTGTTTGGTGTGGGTCTAGAAAACGCATCCTCATTTGCTCTTCTGTTAATCCAAGTCATTTACCCAGCTTGCTAAATGATTTTACTAAAATCTTGGGACGTTTACTGAAAAAGTAAAGATAATCAAAGAGAAGAAGACATTTGCTTGATTTTTTTTCATTACAGACTTCTATGTTTGTCATACTTTACCATATTGTTGTAATGTCTTATAAGCCCATCAGTTTAACTGCTGGCTAATATACATCATCTTTGCATCTGTGTTTGTTTCTGCACCTTCTCATTGCATTTTCCGTCCAAAAGGAAAGTTATGTAACATGCTTTAAGTGAAACACAGCTAACAGCAAAGCTGCTGAAGCCATTTTCTATAGATCCATATTTGCTATCATTTAAAAAATGACGACTATTTGATCTGAATCTTTTCCCATTACTTTAAAAAACAGGCATTTTATAAAAATAACCTATTGGGTAATATCCATGGAAGCTTTCTGAACATGGATGCTTTAATGATAAGAAAGATTCTTTATTCTTTTTTTGCTTTTTCTGCTAAATAGATTTTGAGAGCTCTGCGGTCCCCAAATACCATAACCTTGCAGTTAACACAAGCAGACATCTTTGAAAAACTGAAAGTAGTTTACGTTTTAGTGGCTCTGTTACTAAGATAAAGACAGTATAACTCCACAAAAGCTATCCTTCCAGCCAGAAATTGCAATAAAATATTTTATTGTATTATTACTAGGAAAGTAAATGAAAAAAATACATTGAGAAAAATGCCCTTTTTTCTCATGAGGTCTTACTTCATATTTTCACTTTAAAATGTCTAATATTGTTGACATGAGTCACTTTGAAAAGCACCCAAATGTTCAGGAAGCTGCCAGGTCTCAAGCATCCACCTTAAATAATATGTTCCTTGTCAGTCACTAAATATAAAATTCTCTCATCTTCTGCTTACATGATTTTAGACAGTTATTTGACCTGATATGTATATGTATGCACCACCTTTTTTTATTCTATAAGCTCACATTTTAGAAACATTTAGAAAACTGTGATCATTAAATAACACTATTAGCAAAATAGCTTTAATAACACTATTTGCAAAATAGAAGCATGAAATTTTGCCCCACAGCTCCCTTCCTTATCTCTCCCTGGGCTTTCTGTGTGTGAAACAATGAGAAGAATGGCACAGAATGGGTTTTATCTGGTCACAGACAGTCCTTGATATGCCACTCTCTAGCTTGCCTAATAGGCAAGATGTTGTATTCTAAACAACGTCTTTTGAGGTTTTAACTCATGTAGAATTATTTAGAAGACTTTAGATGGTGTCACAGTTGCTGGAAATAAGACATCATTTTGGGATATAATCCAGATTTAAACAACTATCTACAGTACACATCTGTCATCATTATGTTGCAACTGCTCTAACTTGCAGTTTATTTCAGTGGTTGACAGAACTGTAGTAGTTATCTTTTAAAATATTAATACCAGAGAAGGCTGTGTTCTTTGCTCTACAGACACACAAGAGAGAAGGGAGGAGTGTTTCTCTATTCTAGTCTAGCTGGACAGTTAGCAGAAAGCAGAAAGAGTACAAGAGCACTCATTTCCAGAGCATGCAAGTGTCTATACTCTCACAGTGGCTTGTAACAGGTCAGTATAATTAGGTATGTCAATGTGCAATAAAGGGCATTAAAACCCACAGCACTTCCCACCACAACAGGCAGGGTCCTTGGATAATTTAATTCCTGGCAGTTTTCCACATGAAAAGGTAGAAAATTCATTCCCTGAAAGAGAATGTTAATGGGACAGCTTCCTTGTTAGCTCTTCTTCTGAGTAAATCCATACTTGTGATACAGAAGTGTTCTTAAAATGGATGATCAGGGGACCTAAAAAGTGATCTGCTCAGGTAAATGGTGGTGACACTTTTGTTATCTTTTTGAAGGGCATATAAAAATCTCTTGAGGGGATAAGAAAAGCTCAGCTTCTGAAATATGCAAGAGGGTTAAATATTTGGACTGTCGTTGCGTTACTCTACATGCAAAGTGAGCAGTTTTCTGTTTGGGCACATCAATACTAAAACTTTACCAGTTTCTTCAGCAATCTTTGAGTGTAGTCCCAGTGGACAGCTGAAGGGTAAGACTGTAGAAAATTTCTCCTGATGGAGCTTTAGAAAATACATTTTTTAAAAGTGTTTCTCGTTTGAGATTTCATTTGTGGTGAATGGACAAAAAAAACCCACCTGCGCTAATCTGTATGCACTCAAAGGAAACCATAATGATAATTCTGCTAATATCAGCTTACAGGAGTCTTCTTTCCAAGAAAACTAAGGGGTCTTCCTTTCCACCAGGAGCTGTCTAATTATGTAAAGGAAAAGTGATTAACTGATTATGATGAATAAATTAATCTCTGAGGACTGGTATGTATTCAGACATTTCTAATTAGTATGGTTTTCATGAAGAAATTCAAGGCAGTCCTCTGTTCCTATTAGTAATGATTAACAGAACAATAAGTAATTTTTGGCAGCTCCTTGCAAAATTATTAGAATTAACATGGGATTAAGGATTTGTGAAAAATTTGTCACTGATTAATGATGTGAGACTGACAAGTACCACAGACCTCCCTGTAAAAGCACCCATATCTAATGATTTCAGTAAGCAACAATGGAGCAGGTAAAATACAGGCGTTTCCTGTCAGCTGTGCCGAGAATGTCGATTCCCTTTTCAAGTTCTCAAGTCTTCACATTTCCTAATGACAATCACCAGTTATCACATGCAAGAATAGTATGGTTCTGTTCCTGAATCTCAGGGCATTTCACAATGCATTTTCAAATTCATTTTATAAATACATTAGCTACCAAACATTTTTGCAGTTCATTGTTTATTGAAATTTACTTTATTAGATTTGCCAAAATTGTGCCTTGATGACTGTTTTTTTATGCAGCCTTTAAAAATAAAAATCAGTGTTTAACAACAGCAGTTTGAATTCTGAATACTTGATCATGGTCATAACGAGACAGAGGTCTGAGCAGATTAGTCAAGACAGCTGTGAGATGGTTGTGGAAAAAAAAGGGTATAAATCCAGGGTACATCGAGAAAGCTATTTCTACCAAACAAGTACCTGCCTCTGCACAAAGCACTCATTCATATTATCCTGAAAGTATTCATAATATCAGTGAAGAAACATGAATTTAAACTAAAACAGGCATAAGGAAGAACTAAGAGTTGCCTGGGGAAAAGAGAACCCATGAGATGAGATTGATGGCATGTCTATCCAGTAAAATAAAGTACAATGGAGACAGCCAGGCAGATACTTTTACACATCATGATGCAGTTCTGTCTAGGGGTAATAACTTGTATTTTAAAAAGTAGTATAGTGTGGTATTTTATTTGAGCTAGGTAACCCGCCTCTGAAAAGGTTTCATTAACCCATACAGAGCAGTTTGCAGTTTGTGGATACACTGGTTTCAGTTTGGGGGTGCACACTAGCTGCATCTGCTCAGGGGCTCTACTGTACCCTGCAAGCAATGCACAAGCCTAGGAGATCATACCTGGCCTTGTGAAAGAAATGGGGAATCAGTGGTGAGCTGCTCTGAAAGGCTGCTCTGAGAAGGCCTACAGCCTTCTCATTTTGGATCTGTTTTCTACTAAGAGTAATAAAGTACAAATACTCACATTTCAGAGGGAAAGTGATCCATTTGCAAATGGGATTAAATCACATTAATGGCTGAAATGACCAGCTGCATAGGATGACCGGGGGCATTTAAGCCCTTCACTGACCACACAGTATGTTCTGTTAATAGAAGTCAGCTACAGGCAGAAACTTATAATATGTGGATTGGCAAACCCTCAAAATATGCCAAATGTATAGCGTATGATAGGCTTTTGCTATCAACTCTAGTCCCATGAACATGTTTTGAGTAATATGAACATGCTGAAAAGATATCTGTGTTTCCAAATAAGCAAATATCCTGTTCTATAAAGAAGGATTTTCGCTTTGTCACCCACTGTCATGAGAATAAATGGATAGTTCACGACAAGCACATACTCAGAAAATGTTGAAACCACTCTGAAACATTTGTAAGTTTGAAAAAGTCATAATTAAGAAGAGAGTTAAAAAGAAAACACTAATCAAGTAACTTAATTGCAATAAAAGTGATGGTCAAATCTACTTTACAGAATCCCTCATCAATAGTTGGGGACATCCAGAATTAAAACTAAATTCATCACTATGTTCAATACTTGATTTGTGTTCTCTTAGTCTGTCTCTTTCTGTCTCATTTTGCTTTGGATGAAAAATGAGCACATTCTGTCTATATATTTATTTATTTTAATAAACAATGGAGAGAGAGCTGTGAACACCTGGTTTTCCTTATACATAATTTTCCTTGCTCGCTTCCCACCTACACATAAAAGAGCTTTTCATTTAAAGGAGGCTGAACAGAATGCAGTAGAAGACAAAGTTGTCAAAGCAAAAGCCATGCAGAAATGCTAGCAAGTGAAAAAGCATACCTACTTGAAGTTACATTTCCTTTACCCCCCACCCCAGAGTCAGCAGGATTGCAGTTAATCCCTCTGTTTCTCCAATAATAACCAATTTCACTGTAACCAACCATGATGTCACAAAGCAGGGATTATGACTTCAAGTGGGGAAATAAACAGTGGAAGTAGCTGGATTCTTCTAAAACAAAGACCTTGTTCTCATGCAAATGTCTTTAGTTATGAAGAAGAAGAAAACATCACATGCAAAGGGATTTGTTTCTGAAGATACTATTTTTCAGTTTTCTGTGAGGCAAAAGCTGCCTCACAAAGCGTACCAGGATATTACAGCTCTCTAGTAGTGGGTGGCATTGTTTCAATATCCATTGCTGGAAATCCATAGTCTAGGCAGAAATTTGATTCACACAAATGATTGGTGCTGAATAAGTGGTCAACACAGAAGGCCCCTTTATTTGGATGAGAAATGTTTTTGTTCAGAGCCTTTCATTTCGAGAATTTCTTATTTTCCAGGATACACTATTCTTTCCTTGAAATTGCTCATACATACTCTTGTGTGGGTATGTACATGTAAATGTTGGCAAAATTCCTGTTCACTCATTTATAAATTCCCTGAAGCAGGATGAAGTAGTGTCCTCATTTGCTGTCATTTTGCAGACACTTAATTTGCACTCAAATGCCTCAAAAATGTCTTCACTTGAAATCTACGAGGCTACAATGAATTCAGCTTGAAAACAATGTACTAAGAGAAAAATAAAGATCTGAGTGTTTAAGTACACAATGACAAAGCATCATTAGTGAGGAAATTGTAGTATTTCCTGAAATTAGGTTTGCTGCAAGCATGTATTTATAAATAGCCTGCTTTTAAATTTTGCTATAAAAGAGTGTTGTTCCTATTTAATTAGGAAATCTAGAAATGTATTTACTATGTTACTATGTAACTCTCATTTGCACTAAGCAGATTCCTTTACCTTGCCCTGACCTAACTGCAATGGTTGTAATGTGCCTTTATCGTATTTAAGTAGGGTATGGGAGTCCAGAGCATAATGTAGCATATCGACAACTGAAGCTGAAGCACTGACAGATCTCCCTTCTTCCTTACAGATCATCTTACCAAACAAAAGCCCGTCAAACAAACAACTTTCACTCCTTCCTAGCTTCAACACTGCATTTTGACAAGCTCTGGGGCTCAGAAAATGACATCCCCTCTAAGCCATCGACTCCATTGATTTCAACAAATGTTGGATGAGACATTAAGACTGAAGAAAAATGCAAATAAACACTGAGGTGATGTCTATAGTAGCACTGACAGTACAGAACAAGAGACAGCCTGCTCCCTTGTGATGTCTTCAGAAAGATTACTGGGTAAGCAGTGTGGGAAATGCTGGAGTTCTTTAGGATTCTGCTTTTATTTCACTATTGGTATATAGAGAAGACCAAAAAATGGGCAGCTCTTTCTGACAAATAATGAACTTAAAACTTGTCCTTGATATTGTAAGGTATCTTTTGTCCATGGCTTCAGTGGAATCTTTCATTGAGTTAGAAAAACTGGATAATAATTGATGTTTTGATTCTTTTTAAAACTGAGAATTTAACTGAAATCTGAAGTTCACAGACAAAGCTTCATATTCTGACACTGATTAAGTAGTATGCAGGCTGCATCAATAAATGTATCTGAGCGACAAATGCTAAGCTGCATCACTGAAGGATCCACTTCAAATCACTGATTCAGGTTTTGTTACTATTCTGTTTTACAATAATAACAGAAAAATATTTTAAAAATATAATTGTATTTTATTTCATCTACAGAAAACAGCTACATTATTTCCAAGGAGAATAAACTGAGCATTTCCATGAGTAATAAATATCATTAGGAATGCAGTGGTTATTGCTGAAAACAACATGGGGAGTCCCTAATGTTATGCTGAAACCCATAAGATTACGTTCTTTCACAGGGAACCATTATTCCTGGTATATAAACTAGTCTGCAAAAATAGGTGTTCTATGCTTAATACCAACAAGGTATATCTTTGTCAGCATCACCAAGGAAAAGAGCAAACAGAGTGCTGACATTCCATTTCTTATCAGTTATTGAAAATAGACATTTTAATGGGCATGGCACTCAGCAGACCTCAAGACTTTCTTTTTATAGCTTTGAATTGCCACCCTATAATTCAGTACTATTAGCCTCCACCTCTTTCATTTTATCATCCACAGGTGAATACATTTGTTGAAAACATGATTTTTAGATGCTTTATGCAAGTTAAAACTGTCAAAAATACAAAGGAAGAGAGAAATATATGACAGTTATGCAAGTGAAAGGACATTTGTAAAAGTGATTTATACTTCCACTAAATAACAAGGAAGTCCTGCTTAAAGGGCAAATCCTGCAGTCCTTAGGAAAAGAAAGGCTTTTTAACTGTATTACAAATTTTGTCTAACTCCTAAAGCCCTAATTCAGCAAAGTGATTAAGTGTATGCCTAATTTAAATATAATAATAGGCTCTATCTTCCTTGGGAGAACTTGTGATTAAGTGGCACATACCTTAAAATATTGGACTAAATCCAGACGTAGATGAAAGTGTTTTTTACATTATTGGTGATTTTGGTTTCTTTTGGTGTTACAGGGTTTTGATATATGTTTACTTCTAGGAAAGACTAGGTAACATGAGCTCACTGCTACCAACAACAAATAGCAAGTAAACAAGATTGGTAACAACACAGTGCCAGACCCACCTAAAAGCCTTCTTTAGTGTGTCCACGGGTTACTATGGGATGTTTACTACCAAAGAAATGGCTTGCAGATTGTTAAAATTATATGAGAACATGTAAATCAGTAGCTTACACAGCAACTCTCCTCAGACTTTGAATTTGGCTCAGGTAATCAGGCACAACTGAGATATACTAGAGACACTAAAATCAAATATCTATGCCATGTCAAACATTATATGAAATTTAAACAAACATTGCTATCACGTTGGATCTCTTGATATGAGTTGATACTACTGAATTATCTGTTCACAGCCAGATACAAAACACAAGTCCTGCTTTGCCCACGTCAAAATATCAGAAAAAAACAACAAATGGTGAGAATAAATAGAGGAGGGAATTCGTAAAGGAGAAGATGAAAGAATAAAGTGGTTTGTTTGGTTTAACTACTTCTGGCTTTCAAGTATAACTGCCTATTTATACACACAAGTGACCATACATATTTAAGCACACATTCTACATTCTTTTTAATAAAATACTTATTAAAGTTATCTTTGCACCATGATACAAGCACTGAAAATGGTTTCTATAGTTGTGTTTTGCTAATGGTTAGAAAATAACTTTTAAAAAGCATAATAAATGCTCCCAACAGGTAGCACATTATTGAAGTGTTTGTGACTTGATGCTCAACCAGTGAAGGTACAGTACAATGGGTTATTGATGGACACGCATGTGGCAACCACAGGAGTGCCAAGAGAACTCATTGTTATCAGCACTGCATAATATAATGCTGAATGAATTAACTGTGGTGATTGCTTAAAATGTACCTTTTTGTGTAATAGCCCTAATTATCAGCAACCCTTTACAATGAGTGGATAATCGTTTTTAATTCCTTCAGCATTCATTGTAGTAACATTAATCATGATGAGCTCATTTGGTTTTAATGTGAATATAATATGTGATACCACAGGAATTACACTGAAATTTAGCAGTATATAATGCCCACTTACTATACAGGGTTATCACAAATTCCCTTCACACACAATGAATGCTGGCTGGTATACAGCCCAGGGTACTGCTCAATTCAGCTGTCCTTGGAAATATCTACCTAATTGTCCGGGGTTCAGCAGTAGCAGTCATGTTTTTTTTCCTTTGTGGTAGCTGGTGCAGTGCTGTTTTGACTTCCAGTCTGAGAACAGTGTTGGTGAAGCCGATGTTTTCGGTTGTTGCTAAGTGATGTTTACCCTGACCAAGGACTTTGTGAGGCTCATGCTCTGCCAGGGAGGAGGGGAAGCTGTGAGGAAGCAGAGATGGGGCACCCGACCCAGGCTAGCCAGGGAGGTATTCCATACCACAGCACGTCATGGCCGGGGTGGGGGGTAACTGGGAGTTACCCAGAAGGACACGGGCTTCCGGGTGGAACTCGTTTTCTTGGCCGGTGGTATCGTATTCTCTTCCCTTGTTATTTTCCCTTATCATTGTTGTAGTTGACAGTAGCGGTGATAATTTGTGTTATACATTGGTTGCTGGACTGTTCTTGTCTCAACCCATAGGAGTTGCACTTTTTTTCGATCCTCCTCCCCCTTCCTCCGGGAGTGGGGGGAGAACCCCAGTGGGGGGGGGACACGGACCTCGACTGTTGTCAGCTCGGCACCACTCACTGGGAGTGAGTGAACAAGTTACCTGACTGGGTTTAAACCACGACAGTTCTTTTTGGCGCCCAACGTGGGGCACGAGGGGTTGAGATAAGAACAGATCTGACTGGACTGATAGTCACTCGTCACAATGCTGATTTATTGGCTCTCAAGGTTGTTCCTCTTGATCTCACAGTTTCAGTATATCATATCTTACATCCATCCGGTATTTGCTGTATTAGTGTTTTTCAAGTGTGGGGCTTGGGCTAAGGTTTTTGTCCCATTGTACTTTATGGTAATGACTTGTAATACAATAGAATCATTGATCATGAAACTGATCTGGCTTATGGTCCCAGTGTGGTCACCACCTTTATACTTTGGGAGGTATATAATAGAAGTGCTTAGCAATTACACATCTTTTTTCTCCTTCTCAGGTGCTCAACCTGTGAAGGAGACATCCTTTACCCTCCCAGTCGTCCCCCCAGACCATTTACATTTGAGAGTTTTGAATTTTTTGAATGGCCTTTTAATGCTGTTGAGACTTGTTTGCTGATGGTGATGGGAATCACCATGCTAACACGCATACAGAGTGTGTTTTGCCCACTACTGATTTCAAGAGTTAAGCAGATTCAGGTTTGGGTCTTGTCTGGGGTCAAACGACGATGTAGGAGGACCGAGAGATTTTCCCTGAGGCTGGACAGCCATGAGTGGCAGGGTGTGTGGGATAGTATGGGCAAGTATCTAGGTCAGTGGGCCCCTCCAGTACTTTGGAATTTCACTACCAAACAACTGCAAAATCCAGAAGAATTAGTAAAACACTTAAATGAGGTGTGTGGTCATTCTGGCCATACCAGAGATGGACAAATCACGGCAACGTGCTGGGGCTTGGCCTATGCTTACAGGGCTTTGTTCAACACTATCCAGCACCTTCAAAAGGAAAAGAATGTCGGCGGATCTGAGGGCAAAGCAACAGTCGCTACTCAAACTTTGGCTGCAATGAACAGCACAGCTACCCCAGTGACAAGTACAGCAGCTGCTCAAACTTCGACTGAAACAGACAGCGTGGTTACCCCAGCTCCAAGCACAGCAGCTGCACCAACCCCAGCGACAAGTACAGTCGCTACTCAAACTTTGGCCTCAATGAACAGAGCAGCTACCCCAGTGGCAAGTACAGCAGCTGCTCAAACTTCAACTGCAACAGACAGCGCGGTTACCCCAGCTCCAAGCACAGCAGCTACACCACCCCCAGCAACAAGTACAGTTGCTACTCAAACCACAGTGATAATCACTGCAGCCAAACCAGAGGACCAATTTGTACCAATATCGGTTGCCCCTGTACGCAAGAGAACAAGCAAAAAGGAGGCAAGAAGGGTGAAGCGAGATGAAGAAACAATAAATTCACCACCCAGAAGTATAAGTCAAGACCAAAGTGAAACCTGAGGCTTGCTAGAGCTCCCTTCTGCAGTGACTCAATGGGAGCACTGATATACCCAGATGATCTGGGGGGAAACACTAAGTAAGATTCGTTGTGACTCTGTAAACCAAGTCAGCCCTGGATGCATATAGCCTGTGAAACTCTGCATCAATTCCCACTTGTAATGCATCTAGACAAAAATCCTGACTGGCAGGTTAACTGAGTCAACAGTTTCTAGGTGAATCTTTTGTAATTACTAGCACATTGTATACCCATCATAAATAATTTGCTAAGCCACCAGATCCATAAGGAGATTGGTACTTCCTAAATGGAATTCTGTGCATTGATAAAATACTGGCAATGACTGTTTAATTGCTTTACCCATTACCTGTTGCAAGCAGGGACTGGATTGGTGAGTATCTTTATGAGACTATATGCTTTGATATAGAATCCAAAAGAAAAAGGGATGCTAAATTTTACAGTCCTTGCTTTCCCCAGTGCTGATACTCTCAGGGGCACAACTGACTTCTGATTTTGTTTTATCTGGGACTTGGGTAAGAAGTAGTCAGTTCTTGTCAACCTCTACTAGTTGTACTAACTAGTACACTGGGGAGATTCAAATTTCCACCTGTACTCTTAAGGATTCCTAATTTCTTGTGGCTTTTGGAGACATAAAGTTTCAGTCACAATTCAGCTGTGCATAAGCATGCAAACAGGCACATACATAGACCTTGTGTGATTATTTCTATTCATGGATTAAAAATAAACTTGCGTTAGCATTCCATAAATTCAACTCAATTTTAGTCATTCCTAAGAGAACAGAGATTTAAAGCTCCATTTTTGAAAGTCATAAGTTAAGACTCTGCGAATTTTCTGAAGTCACAGTGCTGGCTCAGATTTTTTCTGAACTGGGACAGAAATCGCTGACACCTCTTTTTTTCTTTTAATTGTTTATTTTTCAAGCTGTTTCTGGTGAGTGCGCATCAAACCTGCAGTGCTGTGACAATTTATTCTAAAAGAGGATGTGGTTCCTGAAAGGCTTAGAGGCTCTACAAAAATCTATACAGCCATACTATTTACCCATTTATAAATGTCTTGTGTTAGCGGTAATGAATTTAGAGGTTTCTGCAACTGCTTTTTTATGATGAGACACTTCTGCAATGTTTGCAAATACCTTGACACAAAAATTCAGGAAGTAATTCTATTTGTAAGCTTCCTTATCCTTTCTATTTTATCTTTTAAGGAACTTAGGACCAGGATTATCTTCATATTATACCTCCTACAAAGGTGAAAATTTTATCGATGTTAAAAATGAAACTATCAAGGAGAAACTAGCTGTTCAAGGGCTTTGCTGTTCTCTTTGCTTCTGCTTGTGAGACTGAACGAAAGTTCATGCTCTTTTAGTGCCTTTTTAAGGAATCATGTTATGTCAAGGAAGGCAGCAGTGCCATAATGGAATTTCAAAAGAAAACTGGAGTAGTACGTTTGATTAGATCTGCCAGATATTCAGGATTGACCTGGAGGGTGAAAGACACAAGTCAAGTATCTGTTTTAGACTGCCACTCAGGCCATTATAAGTCCAAGTTGGCTTGTGAACAACACATATATGAGAGTGTTTTTCCATAGCAGCTTTTAAGACTGTCTGAGCTCTGAGACAATTCAGGCAGGAGAATACTTGTTTACAATAAAATATTCCCATGTAACATTATAATTGCCTTGGAGTACTGAAATTGTCCTTTTTTATATAAACCAGTCCTTAAATTCATCCAACTGTTAGACATCTTTTCACTGGTAATATTACTAAACATGAAAGTTCTGTTAACAATGTTTTGTTTTCCACATACCATTGAAAATTATGTTATTAAAACACAGTATACACCTGTATTTTTAAGATAGCACTACACATTCAATTTATTTGGTAAGTTTTTTCTACTGAATTTCAATAAGTACTACAAAGTCGCCCTTTAATTTCTCCCACAGAAAATTTATTGATATTTAAGTAAAACCATTACCAGACCACCCCAAGTAATAGTGATAAAAAAATGAGCATTCTCACAGAAGTATAATACATACAATCATTTTGGCCCCTATAAAGCCAGACATCTTTTTTTTTCTTTTTAGTGAAAAAGCTTGTGCTTTATCAGATAGTAGAATGCAGAATAAAATAACAAAAAAAAAGAAACTCAACGAAAATATAGTTTGGGAATAGGAAATAAGATTAGAGGTGACATATTATTGTCAGCCATGAGGTCTTCTCCAGGCTGCAAGGAGGAAAAAACCAGCTATTCTATGTTAGCCATCATATCAGACCTCTATTTGTTACAGAATTCAAAAATAATTGCCACCTTAGGGCTGCATACCGCAGTATGAATTAGATGTGAGTAGCTGTGAACTGTTTTTTTGGCAATTTACAGCTTGTATAGCTTGTTGCCCAAAAGGAAGCTCATGGTCAAGCAAATTCATATTAGACATTGTTGCTTTTAAGCTCAATAAAATCCATCTTTAGAAGATTTTGAAGAAATCTGGTGTCCTTGCAACCCCAGGTAAACGCAGCATGCTTGCATTCAATTATTTGAATTTAAACTCCTGCTTAACCTAGTCCACATTAAAAGCTAACCTTTTTTTTCCTTTTTTTTTTTTTTAATTTTTGTCACCAACTGTAATCAAATCAGGACTGCACCTCTCAGTTATGCTTGTCCAAGACTTGAGCTCTTGAGCCCTTTTGAAGACTTACTGCTGAGTGTGAAACATGATCAGCTGCAAATGTTTAGGCATGATGACAACTCAGAGATCTGATTGATTACTAAAAAAGGATAAATAGAAGGTGTTTTTAAAGTTTTTTATGGACAGCAGTCCAAAAGACCTTTTAAGAATTTTTTAAGCCATTCCTTATTGAGGACATCACCAAATTAACAAGATTCTTTTAGTACTTGAGAAGGAAAAGCCTATTTTCATTAATGTTTTATGCTTTTTATTTTTTTATTCATGATTTATACTGAAATTGTCAAATTTAGCTCTACCATAACTGACAGCAGCATAAGGACCACAAAGTTCTCTACTTCCAAATAAAAACATTCACTGAGGTTAAGAGGGACCAGACACAGTTTTACCCTTTGATCATGCCTAGTTTCAAAAGGTTTCATTATTCATTCTCTTTATTTGGGTGACATTTTATTTCACATTTAAAGCAGTCTAAACTGCTTTATACAGAGTAAGTTACATCTGGTATCTCACCAAAATTACCATCAATTTTTAATTTACACTTTAATGACCAAGAACAAGGCGTTAAGTCCTCAAGTTCTGTTTTTGTTCTCATTGAAATCAATGATAAAATTGCCAAGGACATAAAAAAAGCAGGATCATGTATTATGAATTTGTCAGTTATGTCTTTAAAAAAAGAAGCTTGTAGGGCTGTAGATATTTTTCCATTATACAATTTAATATCAGATAATGGCTACCCAAGAGACTAATAAGACTGGCACTATAGAAAACCTTTCTAGGCTACAGTATAGATGCATGGGTACCCCTGATCATCAGATCAGAAGGTCAGTGTAATATCATGTTTCACGGGGAAAAATAGCAGCACTAAGAAGCCCCACTGGAAATTTATGGCAGGTATGCACCTGATAAAATCACTCTAGTAAAAGTCCATCATGAGTCTAAAATAAGGAGTGATTATGCATACACTCAGATCTGGTGTGGAAAAAATCCCCCCAAACTGTTGAGAAAGTTAATCATGCTTTCATACTAAATCTATTATGAACCAGAGAATATGTTATTAGCATCCATCATTGTCACAACAGGTATTGACCCAACTACCTCCTGAACTAAAATCCTTCTGAGTTGCAACAGCTCCAGTTTAAATGCCATGTCTACATACTCTGAAATAAATAAGGATTTCTAACTATGCCCATTGACTCAGGGTGGGGGAATCATTCTCATTCAATGCACTGAATTTTAACTGCAGTGGACAGAGAAATGTTTATATGCAGATGTGAATACAGGTGTAGAACTGTGCCTTACTTTGATATTGACAGAATGCAATTAGTTATTTAGGACTGACAGATGTTGGATTTTTTATATCTAGAAGCAGAGTGAAAGTCTACCAATACAGAATTAGACCATTTGTGAAAGTACTGTAAAATGAAGTCAGACCCCATACTTCTTTAAAAATATCCTGGAACTATTGTAGTAAGATAAATATTATCTGGTGTTCCTCCAGTTTGGAAACTGATTTTTCAACCTCTTTTTTCCAGAATGCTCTATGTCTTTAATTGAAATACTATCTACTTCCATAATAGCTATTAATCCTCATATGCAGATATACTCAAATTTTGTATAACATCTCTTTCACATGGTCTCTAGACCGACTCCACAGATGAAAACAAAATCTCATTGTATTTTCATCATCCTGTCTCTCAGTCACTAAAATACATAGTTTTATCTGCTTGTAATATCACTGGAATGGATTGTCTGTTACTTTAACAGTATTTTTTTAAATTTGAATGATTCAATTGGTTCTATTTCTGTTATACCAGAAATAATCTGTTTATCTCACTTTTCAGTATCATCTCTAGTTTACCACTAGCCTGATCACATAACTACAATGGCCAAGGATGGGGCTTTGTGGTCTTTTCATCATTAAGTGCAGCTCTAGGCATGTAGCTGCATTGCCTTTCCACTCCAGCTCATCGGTGTGCCAGCCCCTAAGGTACAAACTATGATTCAATTAACTGGCTGTTAAACTGCAGTCTTCTTTTTCCTATTGACCAACAACATAAACCTTTACACACACACACCCTCCCCAAAAAAAAAAAAAAAAAAAATCGCCAAAAAAGATCATGTTTTGTCATGTTGCTGCTCATAGTTGGGTTAGTTGGAACTGTGCAAACATCCACAAAGGCATCATTTCCGTTTCATGTAAGCATGGTAAAATCTTCCTTAAAACTGGTCATTGGTATAAGTGGATGATGGGCTTTTGTTTGGGGACCCAAACACAGTCATGTCAGATAAACAGAAAAGGTTGATAAATTTTTAAGTTTTTAACAAAAGGAGGTTAATGGGTAACTCATTAAGAAAATAAATCAATTGGAATTCTATTCATTTCAAAACAAAATACTTCATTTTTCTTTGGATTCTTCACATTTTTTCATTAGTATCAATTTGGAAACAAAGGAATGACACTATAAAACAAGTTTTAAAAGGTTTTATAATTGTAAAACTGAAGCCTTTTGTTACTTTTGCACCCTCATGCATATTTTATCTGACAGAATGCCTACTCAATTCAACCCAGAAATTCTGTTTTCCAGTAAATATATTGTTCAGTGAAAAAAAGTCACTTGGCTACAAAATATTCGACTAAAATTCAGTTGCTGTATTACAGGAACCTCATCCCATGACTGTGATGAAAATTAGATCTCCTTTGCCCTTCTGTCTGTTATCAACCTCTTGCCTCCTGTAAGCAAAATCTATATTTTTATTCTTCCATTACTTCACATCCTAGTGGAGTTTGAGGCCAGTACTGAAACTCCTAAATGTGATCATAATACAAAATGTAAGAGTAAGACGAGATGATAGTTTCTGTTTTCAGAATTGGAAGAAATATGTTTTGTAATTCTAGATATATAAGTTGAATGGTCATGAAGAGAGAAGCTATTATAGAACACTTGCTACACAGTTTTATAATGGGTTTATGCTTAGACTAATACAAAAGGGACAATACCTTTATCTTTATACTTCTTTTCCATAAAAGTAAAATTGAAATAATATTCCAAACTGTAATTTGGACAATGGGCTATAGGAGACAGTTGACAGTTTATAAATCAACACATGGCTGTTGGGCATCAAAATTTTTTCTCTTAAAAAATATTTTTATATGTGCACATTTATATATACACAGGGTTGGTTATTTTGTTTTCTTTGGGGTTTGGAGGTTTTTTCTGTCTTTTTTTAAATATGGTTTTTAAAATTAACTGTGGAGTCTCCTCTTATGAATTTCAGGGAAATCATTTTAAATGGGCACACCTTCACTCTCTTCTTCATTTTTCTGCACAGCCAAGGAAATGTAAATTACCTTAACAGGGCACCTGAAGCTCTTTGATAGCATGGGTTAACCATAACTATGATGGCTGGCACAAATAACTTGAAGTAAAAACCATCGTGCTGTCACAAAAGAGGTCTCCGAAGTTTTCAAACAATTGTCCATGCTCAAGCAAATAAGAAATACAATTTCTGAATTTTTTTTGCTAGTTTTTTTTTAAAAATGCATTGCAAAACAAGACGAACCAACCAAAATCAATTTAAAAAATATTAAAATCTCAAGTTCTCTGCAAATAATTAGAAAACAATTACTTCATGGTACTTATTTTTAGATAGTTTTTCAGTTTTCCCAGAGAAGGCTTAAAAAAAATCTTGAATCCACTCTGCGGGTTAAAAATGAGCAATATCCTGGTAATTCTATTAGAGCTTTAACTTTCACATATCTTTTTATAAATCTACAGTCCCAATTGCACTCGATTATCTAAAAACTGTAGAAATAACCTATGTAAGCTCCATAATTTTTGTTTGTTTTGGGTTTTTTTCTCATCACTGAATTTATTTGCTGAATATCATATGGAACTTCACATGTAGTTGAAATATGTTTGAAAGAGTTACTAAGATATTGTGACTTTTATTTAAGCGTGGAAGAAGAATTTCTGTGGTTTCTTTGGGGAACGCTTTCTTTAAAAAAAAGTGTACTGAGTCACAATAAATGTCAAATGCTTCCAAAAGTAAAAGACAGTGTTTAGCGAGAAACTTTGAGCCTTTCAAGTTTCCAAGTACAGCAGTCAAAGGGAGACTTTTCTTCCGCACTCTATCATTACCCCTTCAGCCCCTCTGACATTTTGACATATCATCATTTCCATGATCTCAAGCATGTATACATTGATTTTTCAATCATTCTCTATTAAACCCAACAAAAGAAATTTAATGATCCAATTGAGTCAATCCAGGGGAAATAACTGCTATTAAAAGATTCATGCTACTCTCAAAGTTTTCTTTTTTGTTGTTTTCTCAACTGAAATAAACAAAAAGTTGCTTGTTCCCTCCAAAATAAAAAATTGTATTTGAGTGAGGTGATATTGAAGTGTTTGAAGGAAATGAAATCATCTGTAGTCCTAGTAACTCAGGATCCCTGCCAGGGCCAGAGACCACAGCTGGGAGAGAGACATGCTACCTCCTGAAAGAGCATGTGGGATTTCCGCAGCTCAGCTAAGCTATGATGGAGCTTCTTAGACATAGTCTCCAGGTTAGTGCAGGCAGGAGGCAGGACCACATCTTTCCTTCCTTTAGGGAAGTTACTTCTGCATGGAGGACAAAATTCATGATGTGTTTGAGAAACACAGCTGTGGCTGATCTTTGCACTATGGCACATACAGAGAAGATGCTTCTTGTAACACATATATCTGCTAACAATTTTTCATGCATTGCCTACATATTGCTAAGAGTCTATCTCTAAATGTGCTGTTTAAAAAACAGCATCTTTCCAAAAGGTAAGAACTAATATAAAGTATGAAGGATATGTACTTCATAAAGAGGAGAGAGAAGCTGTTACATCAACTCTGCAGGGATGAAAGCCTGATATTCTGGTTCCCATATTGCAACACTACCAGTCCTGTTAGTTCCCAGTGAATATTTCCTCTTTTATCAGCAGAAACCTTTCTGGCTTACTCATGTGTATTGGAACACAGAGTTCTGACATTTGGTGAAAACTTGATGAGCAGATGTAAGTGTTGGCAGAGCATTTCTGGGGAATACTGACTAACTGATGGAAAATGTACACTATTACCTTTTTAAGGGCTGAAATAGGAAGCCTTTTCTCTTCCTGTTCTCTTTGGGCAAAAACAACTGTATGTAACATCTTTTCCCTTATTAAGATACACCTGTATGGAAACAAAGCACTTGATATCTGTGTCCAATAAGGTAGTGTATGCAGCCACAGCTACCCTGCCCTGAATTTCTTTATCAAAGATAAGAAACCTGTGGATATTTTTATACTGACTTTTTTGGCTCCAGGCATTCAGTGAAGTTCAAGCTCTGGACAAAATGATTGGCCAAACATAAGGGGATGGTCCCACAGGGTCAAGAGCTGAAACCCTAGGCATGTACAGAATATGGCTTGCCTTGGGCCATTTATTCTGCCTACCACTGTCCTAGCTGCACATGGAAGCTTGCCATACCAGTTGGATAAGCTGAATGCAAGTCTTTTGAGGGATTTCCTCTATCATGTACAAAAAATGCAGAGAGACCTTTTAGACAACTGAAGTTTGACTCCCCTTTGTTATTTAGGGACTTCATGTTATGAAAGTGAAGATCTAAGTGGGACCAAGGATCAGGTTTGGTTTTAGCCATCTTCCTCTGGTCCAAGCCTAAATTATGATACAGATGCAGCCTACCTGATTTCATATAGAGTATGAGAATGGATTCCTGAGCAAATAAAATTAAGCTTTTACAGATTTTTGTAGATTTCTATTAATACAAACAGCTGGAGAAGACTGCAGTTTCACAGTTATATAATGTTCTTGACTTGGGGTGGTCAAAGCTGCAGAAATGTTGAGTTATCTTAGAAAAATGATTGCACTAATACAGCTACACTTTTTCAGAATGTGGGGTATCGTGCCTACATCTGAAGGTACCAAACTATGTCCTGTCAGATTCAGCACATCTGCAGCAATTAGACTATGAACGAAGAGGAATCTCAAAACCCAAAAGAGTTTATAAGATATTGCGAGCTTGAAACTAAGGAAATGATAGTTGGATCTAAATGATTAGAAAGAAGAAAATAAAATACCTGTATTTGGAAAAGACAAAAAAAATAATCAAGTCTCTCAAGCTCTCACTTTTTTCTTAGATCTTTCCCAAGTATTGAATCAAACACTTGTAAGGTTGTTTGCTCTCATTCGCAGATACCTATGGAGACTGTCAAGCAAATAAAAGGTCCATTTCAATTTTAATGTTTCAAATAAAATAATTATTTGTTAGTTTACAAGAACTTTCTTTTCCTAATCTCATTTTGCGTATTTTTGCAATACACTGAGTAATTTCGGAAGCTAGCTGGATACAATTTCCTTCATGGAAGCAGATGCAGTCTTTTATTATATCAATCAATTTATTATATCAATCATGATTCTCAATATATTCAGAATTTTTCCATGTTTCATACAAATCAGTCTAAAATAATCAGCAACCTGCCGTGCAATGATTGCAATTAGAGTTGTGCAAATCTTGGCCGTTTCAGTTGTAGGGCTTTCACAAGAATACTTTCTTTTAGAAGTACTTTTCTTTTTAACTGATTCACTGTTTGAGCTCATGGCCAATGAAAAATAAAACTGCCCAATGACTTTTCATAACATAACTGAAAAGTACCCTCATATGAATTTGTTAGACATATTAATCACCACTCACTGGAACATCTATGAAACACAGCTGATATTCACTGCATTTTTATTTTCTTCTCCTTTTTGCAGCAGCTTCCCATACACTCACTAGGTAATTTTCATACCATCCCAGTGATCTAAGAATCAAGTTGTTTTTTTAGCTCAGAAAGTTTTGTTTTCTCTATCACACTTCAAGGCATTTCTAATATTTAAAAAAAAAAAAAAAAATTAGTATATTTTTATTTCTCCACTGTCACTTTATGCTTGTCCAGAATCCATAGACAATGTTCTTAGCACGTAAACAATGATCTTTACAAGTATTTGTAATACAATTTTTGAAGATTATACAAAGCATAAGGCCACAAAACTTGGTCCCTTCACACTTCTGTAGCTTTAAGAAATGTCTGAATTAAACATAATGGTGCCTCTGAGATGCTCCTGCTATAGCTGACAGATGCCAAGGTCTGTACGTGTGTTTGATAACGGAGAAAACAATGCTGTATCATACAAAGATTAAGCAGCTCCACAGCTGGACTGGTCAGGCCTGCCTGAAAGCACAACAATAGACACCTCCAATCCGCCATGACATTAAGCTGACAGTCTTTATCTGCCATTGTTACTTAAAACATGGGAAAAGTGTTTCTTTGAAAATTCCAAAAGCCACCGGATGTACTGCACTACCCAGCCTACCATTTGTTTGTAAGGTAGAGCTGAAGAAAACCATAGTTCTGGACTACTTAGTTATACACCAATGACCAGAGCATTGCATACATGTCTCCCAACCCACTGTGTTCCCTGAAGCATGGCCTTTAGACTATTATGTAGGATTTGGACAATGAATCTTTCCCACCCCTAAAATAAAAGAAAATTCTGAATAGACAATGTTTCAATCTAATATTGTTCCTTGTAAAGAATAATATTTTTTTTTTAAGTATAGCTACAATGGGGTCATTCAGCATGTTAAGGAATGAAAGACTGTGAAGATTTTTCAGTCTTAAAACACACGTATCTTCTGGGATAAGAATAAAACTGTTACTTCTCAGTGTTTGTAGTCTCTGAAAAAACAATTTTCTGTCTGGTGGGAATGAAAGTTTAATCCTGCAGACAGTATAGGTGTATTATTCTAAATCGCAATACATTTCAGAATTCCACAATTCTTTGTAGCATGGTTGTATTTTAATAAGGAGTATGGAATAAAGAAGGTTTTTATGAACTCCTGTTTCTTTCACTAAGAAAATAAGGTTTCTTATTCAGACTATTTGTATTTTAAATGGCAATTCTTGTAATTATTGTTTGTACTGTAATATGGACACTTGTATGCACCTGTATACATTCACATACATAGAACACCTCTGGTATTAATTTTGCACCACATCCATATTTCAAAGTGAGGTGGTTTTGGACTGTAATGAACTGAAAAAGAAATAAGAAAGACTTAAACAGAATTTACAATAACAAAATACGTTCAAAGAATGCTTGATCACCATATAGTAAAAGAAAAAAAAAAATTAGGGAAGAACCTCACAATCTCCTGTTATTCATTTGTGGGTTTTTTTAAATACTAGCTGTACATTGTCTCTTTTAGTTTGCATAATAATAAAATGTGAGAGCAATCAAGTATTGGGAGTGAAATTAAGCTTCAGCACAAAAGAGGATAGAGTCTCAAAACACAATGGAGGGGCTGAAGTAGCACTGCAGATTTCAGATGAAAGAGTAATTGAGTGGACCTAATAACACTCAAAGTCATAAGTACCCAAATTTTTTAGTGGCCTGTCTTTGGAAGTGCTGTACAGAGTACTTTTAAAATGTGCAGATGCATGTTTTAAATATCTCGACAGTGTGGTGGCAGAGACGGGTTTCATTTTCCCCAGCCTCCATACTTACAGATACCCCAGTGCATGTAAAGTTAGGAAATACATGGTGTCAGGTCAGAGAGAAATGAGTATTTATACTGAATAAGATTTAGCTTACAGAATAAAAAGAAAGTAGCCATACTATAATATTTTTCAAATGATCATTCAGTTTATAGAATGACTTAAACTTGGAACAATTCTTCACCAAATAATGAACCAGCTCCTCCCTATATAGGAGTGGACATTGCAAGGCAAAAGAAAAATCAGTACTGGAAGTAGTTAGTCAAATGATACCCAATGATAAAGTTTGGATCCTATAACAGAGTACTTTGTTCTACAAACCTTGAGAATGGTAATTGCTTATACTGACAGATTTGTAGCTTTTATTACAGAAACAATATGGTTACCAGTGGTTACTAGTCATAAGTGGTTTAGGGCCCCATGAAAGGGTCTCATGATTAAACCATCTCTCTTTAATTAGGGAATTTCATCACAATTTTTCATTCTTATGAAAGAAATAGAGTGTCATCATTCTGCAAGGCCAAATTAAATATGAGGAGTCTCCCACAATGTTAGACTAGGAACAACAAAGAATATCTATCCGTAAGTTTATTTTTCATATAACTATATGGAAACATTTTTTTTTCTACTGAGAAATAACACTTCCTACTTGAGATGTTGTCAGAGTTCTGTGTGTAACATTGTTCAAAATATAACCACCACCATTCAGCCAAGATTTTGGAATATAGCTCTTTTAAGGAAAGGAGTTATATGTTCTACTCTCACGAAAGCATTTAAGCTTAAATTTTAAGCACATGGTTTTACTTTGTCCCATTTATTTAACATTAATCACATAGTTACTGCTTTGCTGATCAGGCATGGTATTACACATATGCTTAAAGTTAAGTATTTGATTAAGTGTTTTGTTACAATGCTTTACACTGAACCCTATAGCACATCTAAAAGAAATTTCAGCAGATTCAGAAAGCTCTAGAGAGAGCCTCATCCTGCAGTGTAGCTGTCATTTTATGTTGACATCAACAGAATTTTCCTAATTTAACACACTGTAATTGAAAGCAACATTGAACCTCAATGTAAGGCAAACACAACAGGGCGACTGTGCACCCTCATTGTCTTCATCATCATCATCATCACCACCACCACCAATTCATTAAGTGAATAATTGGGGCAGGGAAAGTTGATCCACTTACTAAATCATTCATATCTATTGCAGGTACCTTTAGCTTTTGCTACATCACAGCAGCATAAAGGAGCTGCTGCCAGCTCCTATGAGATAATTCCAAAAACTGTCATTAGGAACGAAATTATTTTACATCTCTGCCCAAAGGTATAGGACTGGAAATGTGAAAAAATACAGTTATGTACTGACAGATACCAGCTAGTTTGATCCCTACATTCTAGGAAATTTACTATTTAAAATTACTTGGATTTTTGTTGTTATTTGTTATCAAAATAACACATGATGTTCCAGTTGTTATTTAAAATTCATATTAATAATGTATCTTACCATAGCTAAATTAGTCATGGTCGGTTTGAACTCAGCATGTTTCTTTTCCTGTCTGACAATCATTGCCTTCTTTCTTCCCTCCTATTTTTCTTTGTTTTTTTGAGCAATACAATTATGCACTCATTGTAGTTTTAATACAGGACATGAAGACAGATGAGCGGGAGGGGACATTTCTGCCACATCTGAGAGGAGAATAAGTTTGGGTTTGTGACTCCACCAGCTTTTCTGGTTTGGAAGGGCGTTTTGTGTCCTGAGCATTCATTTACCTCAAAATTTCAATTCAGAGTCCATTGCACTCTTGTTGCTGAGGTGTCTCAGGGAAAAAAGAGAAAACAGTAAGTCTCTTGGGCAGCAAGGCTTCCATCTGTAGTGTAGCGTGCACCGTCATGCCTGTGTTAATGCCAGGATGCTCCCCAACCTCAGCCTGACATTGAGAGAATTTTCTTACTCTACAGTTAGCACTTACTATCGAGATAAAGTGCAGAAACAGGACACAGATTAACAGCTTTCTATTGAATAGATTTTCATTTATTATTATTATTAACCCAACTATGTATTACAAAACCACCACAAACCCAAGAACAAACAAACCAACAAAACAAAAAACCCCAACAACAACCAACCAACCAACCAAAAAGGAGAAAAAAAAGGAGAGGAACATCAAAACAAAAGGAACTTTCTGCCTTCCATGTGAAATTATCTCCATCACAAATTCAGGTACATCACTTAACAGCCAGCTTAGAAGGAGCATCTGCTTATCAACTGGCTTTTGCTTTTTATGCAGTATTCCAGCTGGGCTGGCTGAAGCACAAACAGGTGAAAATTACTTTTCAAGGTCATTCTGTATGAACTCAGCTCACACTAACTCTTAGTGCTTGCTTATTCCCAGTCCTTCCTATAAACCAGTGCATCACATATGCATTCCTAGGTGGTTAAATCTTTGAAATGATCTATTATGTTCTGATGACACATTCTTTAAGGAATTCAGTTGTTATAAACTGAAATTGTATTTACTGTAAAAGCAATGATCTTGTGACTTTATTTGATATGCAGGTGGGTGTTCACATTTCCATAGGAATTTCACTGTAATTCAGGATCACTTAAATACTAATTAAGTTGTCTCTTCAAGGTTATTTTTATTATAATGCTCATGCAGTTCATGTGGATGGGGGTTATGTTTTTGTTGTTTTTGTTTTGCTTTTTTTTTCTTCAAAGCAAAATTTAAGCTTATCTGTCAAACTCAAGCTCAAGTTAAGGTCCTCAATTGCCGAGGTGAGTAGCTCAAGAGAGGACGCCTTCAACACCTGAGCAGGGGGAAGCTCAGCGTCCAGGAGCCTCAACTCAGAGCAGCGGGAGCCTCAAGTCCTCGACTGCTTCTGACGGGAGCAGCTGACTCACAGGGGGCGGAGCCAGGAGGAGGTGCACCAGCCCTGAGTGGTTAAAAACCCGCCCCAGGGAGCGCGGCGAACAGGACGTGGCGCAGCGAGCTGCGATGGGGAGCGCTCGCTCATGACCAGGGCCCGGTCCGGGAGCTCTGCTCTGGCTACCCCGGCGGTGGCCAGCGTCGACACCCAGACAGAGCCGATGAGAGGGGAGGCTGCAGTGCGGAGCTCGGAGTGTAGAGAGTGCCTGCACTGGTCTGGTGAGGGGAGGGTGCGCAACGGGCAGGGCTGCAGTCAGTGAGCTCTGGCAGAGGCCCTCCTGCAGCAGCGGCTGAGCTGCGGGATGCTGTCAATAGGCTAAAAGATGTCAGGGAAGCTGAGGGGAAGCAGGACTGTTTGCAACAGGGCCAGACTGTGCAGGGGCTTCAAGCGTCCGTCGTAGCTCATGCAGGAAAGAAGGAGGCCGTTAACCCGGGAAGCTGGGAACTAGTAACAAAAAAAAAAAAAAAGGAGGAAGAGGATAATTAAAAGCAAGGGGCTTCCTCCTAATTCTGATGTCCCCCCCCGGAGCAGCTTTGCAGTTCTGCAGGGAGCTAATGAGAAAACACAGCCACACCATGAACAACTGACTGGTAAAGAAGATCACTACTGGTGCTGCCAGGAAAAAGCAGCAGGTCATAGTAGTAGGGGACCCTACATTGAAAAGCACAGAGGCACCCATCTGTTGGCCTGACCCAGTCTCAAGGGATGTGTGTGCCTACCAAGGGCTTGGATCAGGGGTGTTGCAGAGAGGCTGCCTGGTCTAATAAATCCCACTGACTTACTCACTTCTTGTGAGCCATGTGGGTGCTAGCAATATAGATAGCAGTAGCCTGGAGGATGTTAAGAAGGACTACAGAGGTGGTTAGGGGCTCTGGTGCGCAAATAGTCTTTTCATCAATTCTTCAGAATAAAGGGGAGGACCTTAAAAAGGCAAAGGGGGTTTGGCAGGTTAATAAATGGTTAGAACAGAATGTGGGAGGCCAGGTCTACTGGAGGCTGGTGGAGCTGGAGTTGCCAGGTTGGTCAATGAGGCTTTAAACTAGATGTGTTGGGGGAGGGGGGCATCATTCCATCAACACTCCCAGTCAGTTGCCAGCACCTATAATACGTGCTTGGAGCAACGTAGAGATATTTTAGCCACTCCAGCCAATGAGCTGGCTTCATTTGGAGCTTGGCTCAGATGCCCTTATACAAACGGCCATAGTATGGGGAACAGAATAGAGGAATTAAGAGATGTGTGCACGTCTGTGGGGATATGATATGATATAAATAGGTATCACAGAAATGTGGTGGGATGGCTTCTATGACTGGAGTATTGGAGGTTACAGGCTCTTTAGAAAAGACAGACCTGGCAGATGGGGAGTTGCTATTTATGTTAGGGGTAGGCTGGAGAGTATAGAACTCTGTCTGGGGACAGGTTTTGTGGGTCAGGGTTAAAGGGAGAACAGCAGTGGGAGACATTTCTGTGGGAATCTGTTACAGATGACCTGATCAAGAGGGTCGTGTGGATGAAGCACTCTATAGACAAACAGGAACAGCCTCACGCTCGCAGGCCCTTGTCCTTATGGGGGACCTCAACCACCCTGATGACCTGTTACGCATCACCCTGATGATGCAGCCCAGCACAAGCAATCCAGAAGGTTCTTCAACTGTGTGGAAGGCAAGTTGCTTCTGCAAGTGATAGAGGAGCTGACAAGGAGAGGTGCCATGCTTGTCCTCGTGCTCACCAACAGAGAGGGGCTGGTTGGAAATGTGACAATCCAGGGCAGCATCAGTTGTAGTGATCATGAGATGGTCGAGTTTGAGATCCTCAGGACAGTGAGAAGAGCATGCAGCAAGCTCAGTCACCTATACTTAAAGAGAGCAGACTTTGACCTCTTCATGAAGCTGCTTAGTAAGGTTCCATGGGATATAGCCCTAGAGGGCAGGGGGACCCAGGACAGTTGGTTGATATTCAAGGATCACCTGCTACAAGCTCAGGAGTGTTGCATCCTGATTAGAAGGAAGTGCAGCAGGAGGGCCAGGAGACCTCCTTGGATGGATAAGGAGCTGCTGAGGAAACTTAACGGGGGAAAAGAGGCTTATAAAAGGTGGAAGCAAGGACAGGCAGCTTGGGAAGAATACAGGGATGTTGTCCGGGAAGCTAGGGACCAGGTTAGGAAAGCTAAGGCACAGTTTGAATTAAACTTGGCTAAGGATGTGAAAGATACCAGGAAGGAGGGATTCTGTAGGTACATTGCGTATAAAAGACAAACTAGGGACAACGTGAGCCCTCTCCACAAGCTCTGAGGAGAACTGGCTACACAGGGTTTGGAGAAGGCTGGGTTTCTTAATGACTTCTTTGCCTCAGTCTTCACTGGCAAATGCTCTGACCACACCACCCAAGTCTTGGAAGGCAGACACAGGGACTGTGAGAATGAAGCCCCTAGGCCTACGGTAAGAGAGGACCTGGTTTGAGACCATCTTAAGAACCTGAACGTGCACAAGTCCATGGGACCTGATAAAATCCATCTGTGAGTCCTGATGGAGCTGGCGAATGAAGTTGCTAAGCCACTGTCCATCATATTTAAAAAGTCATAGCAGTCAGGTGAAGTTCCTGATGACTGGAAAAAGGGAAATACAACTCCCCATTTTCATGAAGGGGAGAATGGATGACTCGGGGAACTACAGACCGGTCAGTCTCACTTCTGTGCCTGGCAAAATCTTGGAGCAGATTCTCCTGGAAGGTATGCTAAGGCACATGAAAAACAACAAGGTGCTTGGTGACAGCCAGCATGGCTTCACTAAGGGGAAATCCTGCCTGACCAATCTGGTGGCCTTCTATGATGGGGTTACAGAACTGATGGACGGGGTAGAGCAGTTGATGTCATATACCTGGACTTGTGCAAGGCATTCAACGCTGTCCCACACAACATCCTTGTCTCTAAATTGGAGAGACATCAATTTGATGGATGGACCATTCGATGGATAAAGAACTGCTGGATGGCCACACGCAAAGAGTTGTGGTCAATGGCTCAATGTCCAGCTGGAGACCAGCAATGAGTGGTATCCCTCAAGGATTTGTGTTGGACCCCGTCTTGTTTCTTTGTCGCTGACATGGACAGTGGGATTGAGTGCGCCCTCAGCAAGTTTGCCAACGACACCAAGCTGTGTGGTTCAGTTGAAATGCTGGAGGGAAGGAATGCCATCCAGAGGGACCTTGACGTGCTTGTGAGGTGAGCTTATGAAGTTTAACCATGCCAAGTGCAAGGTCCTACACCTGGGTTGGAGCAATCCCAGGCACAGCTACAGGTTGGGCGGAGAAGAGATTCAGAGCAGCCCTGTGGAGAAGGACTTGGGGGTGTTGGTTGATGAGAAACTTAACCCAGCAGTGTGTGCTTACAGCCCAGAAAGCCAACCGTATCCTGGGCTGCATCAAGAGGAATGTGACCAGCAGGTCAAAGAAATGATCCTGCCCCTCTACTCTGCTCTCATGAGACCTTATTTGAAGTATTGTGTATAGTTCTGCTGTCCTCAGCATAAAAAGACATGGAACTGTTGAAGCAAGTCCAGGAGAGGGCCACGAGGACGGTCAGGGGTTTGGAGCACCTCCTGTATGAAGATAGGCTGAGAAAGATGGGGCTGTTCAGCCTGGAGAAGAGAAGGCTGCATGGAGACCTCATAGCAGCCTTCCAGTATCTGAAGGGAGGCTATAATGGTGTTAGGGATGGACCATTCGTTAGGGACTGTATTGACCACACAAGGGGTAATGGGTTAAAACTTAAAACAGGGTAAGGTTAGATTGGATATAAGGAGAAAGTTCTATACTGTAAGGGTGGTGAGGCACTGGAATGGGTTGCCCAGGGAAGTTGTGAATGCTCCATCCTTGGCAGTGCTCAGGGCCAGGTTGGACAGAGCCTTGGGTGACAAAAGTTTAGTGTGAGGTGTCTCTGCCCATGGCAGGGGTGTTGGAACTAGATGATCTTATGGTCCTGTCCAACCCTAACTGTTCTATGATTCTGTGATTATAAACCTTCAAAAAATAGGAAAAATAGTGTAAGCAGCTTTAACTGCTTCAGGGATGGAAGAAGTCAGTATGTTAGGTGAAAAGGTAATGAATTAGCCATTAATCTGTTAAAAAGAAAGAATGCAAAATAAACCTTAAATAAAACACTGTGCTAGCTAACTTCATGCCCCTTTTAGGAAGAGCTCAGGATACCGAGTCCAGAAGTAAGCAAAAACTTACATAGAGAATCAGTCTCTTAAGACAGGCATCTTGAAAAAAATAGTGATGGGCATAATGAAATCAGAAGTAGCATAATGAAATCCGAAGTAGCAGCACAAGATTAAGGCTGTCTTCCTTTACAGAAGTATTGCAGAGTACTGAGACTCACTTCAGGCAATTCAGGAGAAACATTTACTCTTGGTTAGCCCCTAAGTCCTCTGAGCCTTTTCCACAGCTTTTGCTACACAATTGGGCTTGATGGTATTATTTAAATCTCCATCTGATTACAGTTATAATTAGCTGATTCATATTTACTGTAGGAGGATGTCACTTGGCATGAATATTCTCCTAAACACTAGCAGAGCACTCAGAAGTATTTCATGCTAGATGCTTCTTTTTCTAGGCAACCGAGACTCCTTCTACATACAATCCTTGTAATAGAAGCATACTCCTTGTAACATTCCACCCTGAGGAATGATTTGTTCTTTAGATGCAGGTGAGCTAAATGAAATGCAGAATTTGCATGATTTTTTTAACCAGTTACTTTTTTTCTCATACGCAAAACATGGGAGAAAGATCAGAGGAGGGAAAAATACAACCCTGCAAGCAACATGCTTCCTTTTAATTGTTCATAGAATGTTTTGGTTTGTGATCAGCCCTTTCAGGGGTCCTAAGATTCCTCCTATGGTCTTGTCTGTCTCTGTTCAGCCCTCAGGCTCAGGTCTTTCCCTCTGATGTAAATCTGTTCAAGTCTGGTAGTCAGTTTGCCTACTGATCGTGTTTGCCCCTTTTTAACAGAGGTTTTGAATATCCTCTTCCATTCTTCTCTGCTGATGATTTTACAGTGATCAAACCTTGTGCCCTGCAGACAACTAGCTTTCTGTGATCATTAGGACACCATTCTTATTTAACTTCCAAAGCTAAAAATTTGCTGGGGAAAGGATGAAAACCCATCTCTGTGAATATGTTTTCAAACCCAGTTCTGAATGCTGATCCCTGGCTTTAATTAACTTGCAAATGCACAAGAATACGTGGATAATGGCAACATAGACTCTATGCAATTGCTAGAAAAATTGTCTTTCAAGCATAGCTGGCCTTCAAAAGTAGTATACTGGCAAATTAATAGCAGCTCTTCTCTATCTAATAATTTCTTGTGCCTTCTGCACCCAATGCCACTTAGCTTTCAGTAAAAAACAACAAAAACCTGGGATAAACTAAATTAGTTTAAGGATTTCTTTTCTTCCTCATAAGACTTGAGAATTTTCTACTGTAATAGTATATAACTATCTATAGGATGTGATATCAGAAAACATGTTTTCAAAATAAGGGTGGTCAAGTGCTGGAATAGGCTGCCCTGAGACAGTGTGAAAACTGTGTCCTTGGAGATATTCAAAACTCAACTGAATATGACCTTGAGCAACCTGTTTTAACTTCAAAGCTGGCTCTGTTTTGAGAGAGAGGTTGGACCAGATGATCTCCAGAGGTCCCTTACAACTTAAAATTATTCTGTTTGTGTGTCAAATGCAGCATTACCCTGTGCAGCCCAAGAAGAGCTTTGTATAACATGAAAGCACAATATATGTGCTATGTTCACAGCTTCTTAATGGAAAGAACATCACTTTATAATCAATCCCTTAGCAGATCTTTTATTCGAATGCTTAAATTTCTCTTTGCCTCATTTTTGTCTGTAAAATGGGAATATTGTATTTTTTGCATGTGCGTAAATTAAACAGGATGAATGCAGAGAAGTGATTGACTTATGAAAAAAGGAAAATGTTTAATTTTGTCCTTAAATTCTGTTTTATTATAGCTACAATTTTATCCACTATATTTTTATAAGTATTATTTGTCTTACCTGTTTGAACCTCCAAATGGAATAGAGATACCATAGATGTATTTACAAGCGCTCAAGTCTTTGCATTCCACTGTTTCAACTGTATGTATTGCATAATGCTTGAAACAATTTTGAACTTTATCCAGCTACTGTAAAAATGTCACAAATAATTCAGATCACTGTTTTTTTTTCTGAAACTGTAGTTTCTGGCTGTAAGAAAGCTCAGTGTGACTGAAGACTCTTAAGTAGACTTACGAGATTAGTAGCAAACATTTTCATAATTAGAAACAGCAATTGGTGCTTCTTTGTATCAGGTACTTTACTAATATATTTTCATTTAATTTTGTTTCAAGCACATACCTGTAGTATAACAGCTAAAAGGAAATTTTATTTTGGAAAGACTGCCGAAATTATTATTTCAAGTGGTCAACAAGTATTCAATCCATGACTCTTCAAATTACCATTCTGATTTGATATTAATTTTTTTCTGCTTTCACATTAAAAAGCTAACAGTACGTAGTAACAGTAGGCAACATAAAATGTCTCTGCCAAGCTTGGTCAATAATTGCATGGCATTTCCATCTATAATTAAAATCTTTCACAGTCTGTATTCATATAGCATTCTTTGAGGTTAATTGGGTTTAGATCACTGCAAAATCATTTTCATGTGATATATTTTCACTTGTTAAAAACTGCACATTAGTTCATTGAAAATGTACAGCGTGTCTCTTAATTTGAAAGTATTTAGAATTTTAACTTAAAGTATCAAAACAGGTAATTCCTAGTTTCTAATAACATTCAAAAAAGAAAATCCTTTCCATTTTAGAGATAATTACATTAATGAGTGCTAGCATAAGACTGTGAAGGACAGGCTCTTCCAAGTATTGGGATTACCTTATTTAGCTAGTTGCAAATCTGGAGGACTTGCATTCACTTGAACAAGATCAGAGGTCCCACTTACAAGAAGTAAACACCACCAGATGTGTTACTTTTGGGACAGTCCTTCTTGAGAACCTATTTTGATACATTTCTTGGCATATGGAAGCAGAATCCAGTGGAGTATGGATATGAAACAAGGGTGCTTAAGGAAGAAAAATCTGCAATTTTTTCCTTTAAAACCCTAGACCGACATGCGCTAGAGTTCAGGCCCTTCAAGCATTGAAGATTGGGAACCCAAAGACAGCAAATTACTGAAGCCTTCTAGAAACACAGCTGAGATTTCATTCTCTCTGGAATATGACTGCTATATGATGTGCAAATCATAACATTGAAACTCTTGAAAATGTTTTAACACAAAATTTGAGTCATAATGAGAGTGAGTCATTCTGTCTGAAGTGTCTAATGTGGAAAGCTAGTCTTTATGTGCTCTCTTCCAAGTCATGATAGAGGGAGCTCTGGGCTCCCCAGAACTGAGTCTGCATAGTGGTTGATGTCTTTCCACTGGCTGTAGAAGAAAAACAGTAAAATTTCTATTTCCTAGTTTGTAATTTCAGGCAGGTCAGATCTCATTCCTCTCAATATTCCTGAATAGTACTGAGGAATAGATATATATGTGGGACAATGTGACGTTCAAAACCAAATTGTGCCAAATTTGTCAGATTTTTAGTATTCTTAAAAATAAATGTATTGTTTGAAAAATGTTTTTAGCTACAGAAGGGTAAGAACAAACATAGCACAAAAATAATATGTATTCATGTTTTATCCTATACTTTTATTTTCTATAATTCTGGTAAAATCTGAGACACTGTAATAAAAGAAATCACATAATCTGCTTTGAATATACTGCACATTCTCACCTACCTTCCTTTTAAAAAGCTAATTATGAACTTCCAATTAGTGAATAAAAGTAACATTTTAAATGCTTCATTAACAGGAGACAATAGTATATATATGGGTGAAAATGTTGATGAAATTCAATGTACGCTTAAAAGAGGGCATAAAAACAACTTATTTGAAAAGGTTATAGACAAAGTTGACTGTCCAGATATGTTCTTTGTTGAGAATTGTCAGAATAAATAATACACAATAATCCTCTCTTACTGCAGCACCTCACTGTTTCATGTTTGATTTGCTGACTTCCAACACAAATTTTATAAGGGAGGACCTTATATTCTAACAGAAAGTACTTTGGGAAAATGTGTGCCCTATGAACAATAAAATGTCAATCCCAGCCATGTCATCTGTTGTTTCTATGAGCTCACAGGACACTTTTCAATGTAAGAAGGCAACTTCCATCAGACCTCTAAAGCTTGGCCTGAAGACTGTTACTCCTTATCCCCAGTTCTTTGTGTAATAGGTTCATGTGTAATGTTTCTGTCTGTTTGCATGTATATGTAACTATGCACACACTTGCTTTTACTTACGCACTCATTTGCCTAGACTTGATTAATCATTTTAGAGTTCAATTCTGTGAATATTTGTAGCAAACTAATGTATTAATTAAAATCCCACTGAAGAAGCTATTTAGTTAACAATGTATGTATAAAGGCATTTGTTTTCCTTTTTCTGATGACTTAGTCCACCAACACAGTTCACACTTCTTAAACTTCGGCAAACTCTGCATATATTTACACTGTAACATGTTTTATTTAGGTGCATAAACCAGGCTCAAAATAAAATGGTCACTTAGCCTGCAGAGTAATCCTTTCTTTCAGGACTTTTATCCCAGTGTCAGCAACCAAGTTCTTAGAAACAATTCCCTTTCAAAACCTAATTCTGACTAAAGCATTACAAAAAATCCCTGCTATCTTGTATGGCTCTCTGTCTAACATCTGCTTCCACACAGAACTTGTACTGACAAAAATGTAACATGTCGGTCTACCAGAAATTAATGATTTTTACTTTATGCTGAAAAGAATACTTTGGAGATTTTACCTAACAACACTGTTTTGTTATACACATAGTAATAACAATATTTTTACCTTGAAGACTAATTACTTATAAGATTTTTGATTATTCAATTAAGGAACAGAAAGCAAGTGCAATATATCAAATTAAATGAGTTGTCATTGATGAGAGAATCTCTACTAAACCTATTACAAAGAGGAAATGTTTTCTTTAGTTTATTGCAGGCCTCCAGTTGTCACTAAATAACAAGTATATCACACAAACAAAGTTTAAATGTTCCTATCAAAATGCACATGTAGCTAAAGATTGGGGATTTTTCACTCAAGAATATTAACAAATTAATTATAGAAAGTTGTGAATTTCTTCACTGTATCAATGAAGCAAATATATTTTCTTCTAATAAGCTCTTAGAAGAACTAAATGTATTACTATAAATAAAAACTCTGAAGCAGTTCTGTCTTAGCTCCTGTGTCTCAACTGAGATGATAGGTAAGCTACTTTCAGTGAGTAATTCTCTGGTGTAAATGCAGAGCAATTGAACAATTTTTGGCATAGCCAAACAAATATACAAAATAACTCAAAATGAGCTAAATTCTTGAATGTGTGTTGCCTACAAAGACAATTGCACACAAAATCATCTGCTTACTACTAGTAGATGAAAAATTTTAATTTTTTGGACAGATTCGTTTCAATGAATTATCAGTGTTTGCTGTTATGTAAAAAATTTATGGATAGGTAGAATTTGTGTGATACAGCTGTAAGCACAGTACAAAGACTAAAGATATTATCAATACAAGATGTAGAACAGTTTCTTAGCCAGAGTCCCTGAGTGGGCTCCTGTCTACAGAAGAGGAGTTTTTTGTCAGACCAGACATATTCCCTTTCCACTCTTGTGCTTGCAGCCTGGCTAAGATAAAACGAGCTGAACAGAAAAAGGGAAGAGAAGTGAACGAAAGGCAGGGGGTAGGGAAAAGTGATGGGGAAACATGGACACTTAACAGTAAAGAAAACGTTTCCTCCATGTGTTCTGCCAGTCTTGCAGCACCTCTGGATTTTTAAATATGAAGTTTGAGGAGTGCCTGAGTGGGATGGAGTGTTGTGGTCTTGCCGATTATAGCAGGAAGATGGGTGGGAGCCTGCCCTGGGAGACAAAGTGCCCTCTTGAGCAGCACCAGACCCTCCTGTCCCAATGATGTGACAGGTCCTGTACCCCTGTGCTCCCTGCCCGAGTGAGGTCCCATAGCGCTCAGGCAGCCCAGAAGATGGAGCAGTTGCCAAGGCCCATCAGATACTTTGCTGTTTTGCTGATGAATTAACTGTAGCTGAGAACATGCCCTGCACTATGAAGGCTTTTTGTAATCTGAAGAAGTTGCCCCTCTGCAGATTTTCTAGCCTCCAGTGCGGTTGGCCGCATCAGCATATACGGCAGAGGAGATCTTTGTATTTTCTCTTCCCTTTTTCACCAAAATGGTTCCTGTGCACTGGGACAAAACCCAGCCTCAAGCAGTGGGCTGTTTGGCTGCTTTGCAAAACAGTATTGTGCCATCCTGAGAAACTTTGGCAGCTGGTAATGAGGGACTACAGGGACTTAAGATCCATGAAGTACATAGGTTCCTTAGAAAAATGCCCTTCCTAGTGCAGAGGAGCTGAATGGGGTGCTGAAGATGAGGCTGAGGGTTTTATAAATATTCAGAGCCATGGGAAGTGCACCAGTGCACGGGGGATTGCTGTGTGAGCAGAGGACGTCAGCACCCTCAGGCTGCAGTTGCTCCTGAGCTGTGCTTCTGCATCAGCCAGCCCCTCTGATGCCCTGTGACAAGGTTGGTCTTGGGAAGGGGGTGATGGATCTGTCCCTGGCTTAATTATTATATTAATTTAATGACGATCTCACTTCAGATTCTTATTATCTCTTTTGTTGTGGGAACTGCTGGGTGTGTGATCTGATTGACCCGTCACTAGATTATCTTACTAAGCAAACTGTTAGCTGACCACTGCTGGTGGCATTAAAAAATATTTATTTTTTAACATGTGAACCTATAGATTTAGTAAAAGCAATGATGTGGGCAATTCTACATAGTTTTTAAAGTGACAATCCCTTCAGCTTTATTTGCTCATTTTGCAGCATTTGGCCTTCTACAATGTAGTTCTTAAGCAAAATCCAGAGTCTGAGAGAATTTTTTCCATCAGTTCAGCTTCTCTGTGTATTAGGTTCAAATGTTATTTTAAATGCCCAGCGTTTCATATTTCTGATATGAGATATGAGCAAGTTTGTGTTTTTTCTTAAAGTGATCTTCCTATTAACTTTGAAGCAGTTTGATACAGATGTAGTTACTTCATGTCAAGGCAGCCTGTCCTAAACAGCTGGATCGGAGGGATAACAGAGTATGTCTGAAGGAGTATGTGTGTGCATGCTGGAATAAACTACACGAGTGCTATAATGCCTATAGGTTGCACAGTCATTTCTTTCCATACCTAAAATCACCCAGGCTAAGAAAAAACCTGAAATGCCTACAGAAAGAGGTTAATACCAATTATAAACCCACAGCTCATTATATACATCTCAAACTAGTACAGATACAACATGATTTAAGATTGGAAACTGTGGCTAAAGGAATTAGTTGGCTCGGCATGAAACTAGGTTTATTTAATCAATGTTGCTTCCACTAGAAAAGTGGATTAGTTTTTCCTTAAGACAGAGTTAAAAGTTTTGCAGCTAATTTATTTTAATAAGCATTCAGTCACTGACTGCTGCAGAAAAAGGCTAAACTGTAATGAAGAGCCAGGAAAGAAAGCATGACTTAATTATTTTTCTGGGATGGATAATGAATAAATTAGCTACGCTGCAGGCTTGCCGTTTGTATAGAATTTATTACTTTTGCTTTAAGAACCATATCATGACAAAGTCAGTTTTTCTCCTGACTGCAAACTGATTGATGGGGTAATGTCTGGTTGTGAAAGACTTCCTCTTCATCATTGTGTTGCCAGTGTTGGTATCACAGAGTGAGTTTGAAGTTTTCCTGAGTGCATGTTCTCCTAGTAATTACAGAAGACAATTATTTTAATTCCGTTTTTTTTTAGCAAGCTTTCTAATGATGTAAACTACAGAATGAATGACTTCGATGAGACCAAAGATGCACATAGCTTGGAAACTGCTTTCTTGGTTCCTAATTTGTTGCCACAATGTCTTCTATCTGAAGAGCTAAGTACTGTATTTAGAATGACAGCAGGTGTATTCATGGGAAGATGTGTATGAACAAAAAGGTTTTGCCAAGGAACAAGTAAAGAGTGGTCTTGCAAGTGTTAGAATAATGAAAACTTCAGGGATAAAGACTAATAATTTCACATGACATAGGAAATATAGGTTCGACTCAATTCCCACCAAAGTCAGTGGAAAACTTTGGTTTAAATGGGAGGTGGATTTGGCCTGCTAACTGAGAAAAATGGGGACTTTAAAATGAAGAAAAATGTGGAATAAATATCAGGAGGAAAAATAAAAATGAGCTGTGTGATTTACTGCAGTGCAAATCCTCCCAGCAAAATGAAGCATCACACTCAATTAAGATAATGAAAATAGGATTAAATAAAGCCTTAGAAAAAGCATTGTAAAAAACTTCACTTTGACGTACAAATTGGCTATTTTACAGGCTCTGTCTTCTTGGGACTTTTTCCTTTTTTTCTCCTGACACGTATATGTGATATACAAAGTCTTCAGATATACTGCTTAGGATATATTTTATTCTCTGCTCCTCCTCAATCCAAGGTACTAAAAATCCATATTGGAGCTTTATTATCTCTCCAGTAGGGAACTTTCCACCACATAATTGCAGAGGCACCCTGAGAAAAAGCATTTCTTTCAAATACTGTTTCTTGGTTTGATATTCAAGTTATCAATGTATTACGTTTTAATTTAAGGCAAACATTATATTAAACAGAAATTACTTGTTTCAAATAATTTTTTTCAGAGAGCTTTTGAGCATTTTTCTGGAGGAAAGAGTTATCTTGAACTTGCAAAGCAAAAATGGAAAAGATCAAAGTGGCAGATTTGGCTCTTGAGAGATACATTTCTAAGCTGCTCTCTATATTGCAGTCAAAGGTCCTTACTAGTTAAGGGTCAGCGAAAAAAGTACAAGGAGAGAGGCTGAAACAGATAATCCTTGCTTTTTTTACTGTCCCCAGAGTGCTGTACTGTTTTGGGGGTTGTTCGTCAGCTGCAGAGGACGCAGAGTTCTTACCTGCTTATTTCCACAGAAAATAATCATCTTTTACTCCTTTATGAATACAAAGCCAAAATCATTACGATTTATTTCATCAAATACTATGCTGTCAGTGGGAAAAGCTTTGAGAAAGGTCAGTTGTTTGACTCTTAAGCTACAGCATTTGCCGAGCAGTGTTTGTAGCCTATGATATTTTCTATGTAACAGGCTAAAAGACACAGATAGATATTTATTTAATTATTTCTCTGTGTTTAGATATACAGTTTAGTGACCACTGAAGTCATTCTAATGAATATCTATCGTTTAAGTTATAAACTTTACAAGATGGGTAAGAAAAAAGATTCTGTATGTTACAAGCATGTTAATTTTTATACTGAATTTGTTGTTACTGTGAAGATCCCTCCAGTGCATATATCATCTTTGTTAAAATGTAAAATGACTCATAGAATGTAAAATAATTACAGTGATACAGAGCTTTATTCTGTTCAAAAAAACTAACGTATTGGTGGTTGTTCATGTTCAGAGTAAAGCAAAGCAAAACACCCCCCCCCCCCCCCCCCATCATGTTCAGTGAAGATGGCACTACCTACTGCTGGTTTGAAGTTATGGCAAACAGTTGCAAAATTCTGTCCTAACACTAAAATTCAACCAGTCAATGGCAGGCCTTGCATCTATAGTTAAGAAAATTCCTTACTATATGATACATTTCGACTGGAGGTAAAAATTTGTTCTACATATACTGTATAGAGGCTAATCTTTTCCTACTTCCACAGTAAGACAAGATCCTGTTATTTATCTTATATCCATATATTTAGCACATTATATATCCTATTTATTATCCTGTTATTATTTATTCAATGTTACATGTATGTATAGCCAAATGCTGATTTTTCTTGGGCAAGTGGGAGTATGAAAAAAGCACCTAAAATTCTTCAGCTATTTGGTTTCTCACTGTGGGATATGTCTACTTTGCTGATGAAGGGAGTAAACAAGCATACAGACACTAGCTTTAATCTGTGTCTTAACGAATCACAGTACTGAAAGAGTAGGCCGCAGGCAGGTGAACTGGCAAGTTCACACCTAGACTTTGCAGCAAAATATGTGCAGGGAAATCTGTGTCCCCCAGCCAGCAGGCATTCCACTTCTTTAAACGTCCCAGTTCCTCATGCAGCTCATTGGAAAATAAAGTTATAGGATATGTATAGGTAGGTGGCCAGTCACCTTCAACAAAGAGTGATTCGTGAACAACATAAACCTTCCAGCAGTTTAAGGATAACCTTTATAATTAGCAAAAATTTCTTCAAGTATGTAACTGATGAACAGTATTCAGAATTAAAAAAATCAACTGCTTTTCAAATAGATTGCAAACATAAAGTCTAAATATGCCAAAACCATTATTTCTTGCACATTTTTTTCTTGCTTTGTGCAGCAATGTTATTACCAGTGAGGCCTTGCAAGAGCTTAGAGTGAGTAAAGAAGGCAAATGGACAGTGACAGCCATGTAATCCAGTGTCTGATTGCTTTTCCACATGTCACTGGTGAAACACACAGCTCTCCCCTCAGCTTGTGTGAGGGTCTACACTACTTAGGTTTGCTCAGTCTAATGCAGTCCATGAAGAGCAACGATGTCTTGAATACTTTGCTGAGATTATGCTTCCTGGAAATACTTATGACACCACTATTCTTTGTCATTAAAAATCCATCTGCAAGCTTGAGCTACAGATATGAGTTAGGAACTGCTCAAAAGAGAAACAAACCCAAAACTTCTCACACTTTGCTGAAAAAACAGAGATATTTTTGCTTACATTGTTCAAAAATGCTTGTTCCAAATACTTGGTTGCTTTAGATCAGCCCTAGCAACTGATCCATGTAAAACTGTAGGGTTTTTTTCAAGAGATGCAGCTGTCAGGTGTGTTTGTGCTTTTTAAAGTAATCCTTGTTTAATTTTCCATTTTAATTGACAAACTTTATTTTATATTTCAGTAATGTTAGCCTACTCTTTTTAAAAAAAAAAAAATCATTTAGTATATGTTTGGGAGCAGTAAACAAAACTGCAAACTATTCTTTTGCTGTTAGAATTTATCAACACCTATGAGAATTTCGTGACTAGACAGTCTCTTGCTCTTAAAATTGCTCTTAAGTCTCTGCACTTCTACATCTTCTCAAAAGCAGTTAGAAGAGGTAAGACAAAATCTGTGTAAACTTGTCCTGCTGCCTTTTGCACTGTCAGCAGTAGCGAATAGCAAATTTTCATGTTTTTTTAATTGATATGGTGGGAAGGATGAACCTGGTATTTCAAGATATTCTGCCATGCATATTAACTCTGTATTCTTTCAAACTCACTGTAGTTCATTTAGTGTAAAACCAGAGGAAGGAAATCAAAAGCAAGTTCCAATATTTTTAGGGATTAATATGTCCACCTCATGTTGCAATTTACGATATTGCATAAACCACAACAAAGATCAATCTTAATGAGAAAAAAATAGAATGTAAGATAGGTCTTTGTCGTGGTTTAAACCCAGTCAGGTAATTCGTTCGCTCACTTCCCCCCCTTTCTTGCCCTCCCCCTGCTCTCGGAGGGACGGAGAGGAGAATCAAAAGAATGCAACTCCCACGGGTTGAGATAAGAACAGTTTAGTAACTAAGGTATAACACAAATCACTACTGCTACCACCAATGATAATAATGATAAAGGAAATAACAAGGGAACAGAATACAACACCTCACCACCCGCTGACCGATAACTAACCCCCCAAGCCCGACCAAGCTCCGACCAATACCTCCTCCAACCCTGCAGTCTCCCAGCCCTTCCAGCTAACTCCCAGTTACATCCTGGGCATGACGTGCTGTGGTATGGAATACCTCTTTGGTCAGGTTGGGTCAGGTGTCCTGTCTCTGCTTCCTCCCAGCTTCCCCTCCTCCCTGGCAGAGCATGAGGCTCACAAAGTCCTTGGCCAAACCAAAACATCTCTATCAGCTCTGTTCCCGAGCCGAAAGTCAAAACACTGCACTGCACCAGCTACCAAGGAGGAGAAACATGACTGCTACTGCTGAACCCAGGACATTATCCACCCCTTATTCCATACCATTCACGTCATGCTCAGATCCCACATTTTCAATATACCATCACTCTTATCTCGGTGCACTCTTATCTTAGTGCATGGACCAGTCCCTATAAAGCTGCTGAGTCCATCTGGTCCATGTCAGGCTCCATCTCTTGTAACAGTCTTCCAGAGCAGGAGAGACTGTGTGCAGTGTTCACACTTGTGAATAACCTGGGCAATAGTGTCCATTGTAAGTCCACCCCTCGATCATGAGTCCATCTCTGTGTTGCATCTCTGCTCTGATGGCCTGAAGTGCCATGGGCCCACCAGGCTTAAAATAATTCACTGTCCCCTTAAGCAGTTTCTGCAGCTTGTTGCTGGGGACTCCATACAGCTGCCTTCCATCTCCGATGCTTCCAAAGCACTGGAGGGGCCCAGTGGACTAGATACTTGCCCATACTGTCCCACACACCCTGCCACTCATGACTCTCCAGCCTTGGGGAAAATCTCTTGGTCCCCCTATATTGTTGTCTAACCCCAGACAAGACCCAAACCTGACTCTGCTTAACTTTTGAGATCAGACAAAATGGTGGTGGGTAGAACACAGCCTGTGTGTGTGCCAACATGCTGATCCCCATCACAATCAGCAGGCAGGTCCCAAGGATACCCAAAGGCCATTCAGAGCCTTCAGAACTCTCAAACGATGCTGCTGTGCTTGTCACTGGGGCTGGTGTAGCTGCTGTGCTTGCCGGCTCTCCCACCACCGGCTTCTCTTTTCCTGAGTCCAGCTCTTCCTCCTCTGCCTTGCTGGGAAGTGCTGCGTGGTCTCCTGCATCCTCCTGGGGCTCGGCGTTCGGCTGCCGGGGAATGCTCTCGGCCGTCGCGGGGCTCGGCTCGGCCGCGGGGCTCGGCTCCTCCGCGGGGCTGGGCTCGGCCACCGGGCTCGGCTCGGCCGCGGGGCTCGGCTCCTCCGCCGCCTTCTCCCGCTGTTCGGCAGCCGCCTCCTTCCGCTCCTCGACCGCCCCGACCTCCTCCACCAGCAGCCGTCCCCTCGCGGCCTCAGGCCCCGCTCCCGCCGCCGCTTGGTCCCCGGGGCCGCTCTCCCGGGCCGCTTCAGCAGCCGCCGGCTCCCGGGGCCGCTCCCCCTCAGTTCCCCGCAGCCTCACGAAGATGGAGAGTAGGGTGAGGGCCAGGACGGTGAAGAGCAGCCGGACGGCCAGGTACAAGTCCACGGCCACGTCCGTCCCGCCCTGCTGCTGGAGCCCACCCGTATTACAAGCCATTGCCATAAAGCACAGTGAGACAAGAACCTTAGCCCAGGCCCCACACTTGATAAACACTATCACAGCAAATACCGGCTCTACGTAAGTTACAACGGTCTGAAGCTGTGAGATCAACAAGAACAACTCTGAGAGCCAATAAATCAGCATTGTGACGAATGACTATTAATCCAGTCAAATCTGTCGTTATCTCAACCCTTCGTGCCCCACGTTGGGCGCCAAAAAAAACTGTCGTGGTTTAAACCCAGTCAGGTAATTCGTTCGCTCACTTCCCCCCCTTTCTTGCCCTCCCCCTGCTCTCGGAGGGACGGAGAGGAGAATCAAAAGAATGCAACTCCCACGGGTTGAGATAAGAACAGTTTAGTAACTAAGGTATAACACAAATCACTACTGCTACCACCAATGATAATAATGATAAAGGAAATAACAAGGGAACAGAATACAACACCTCACCACCCGCTGACCGATAACTCGCCCCCCAAGCCCGACCAAGCTCCGACCAATACCTCCTCCAACCCTGCAGTCTCCCAGCCCTTCCAGCTAACTCCCAGTTACATCCTGGGCATGACGTGCTGTGGTATGGAATACCTCTTTGGTCAGGTTGGGTCAGGTGTCCTGTCTCTGCTTCCTCCCAGCTTCCCCTCCTCCCTGGCAGAGCATGAGGCTCACAAAGTCCTTGGCCAAACCAAAACATCTCTATCAGCTCTGTTCCCGAGCCGAAAGTCAAAACACTGCACTGCACCAGCTACCAAGGAGGAGAAACATGACTGCTACTGCTGAACCCAGGACAGTCTTTCTATTCTTCAGTTGGGGAAATACCTTCATTCTGTTCCCTTTTCTACCCTTCAATAGATACAGTGGGTTTACAGAGTAAAATAGTAACAGAAAAAAACATTGTGGCTCTTCATTAGAATATAGGTTATTTAAAATGTAAGTTTAAACACGGCATAAAGTGGGTACTATTAAAGTAGTAATTCATTAAAAAGTTCACTTTTATTCTAAGTACAGAAAAAAGCTGGTTATGTTTGCCTCTTTTTTCACTCTTTTTCAGTGCCGATCATGATACTAAGTGTGCGATATTAAATATAAAAACTATGTTGTAGAAAAATACCAATTTGTGAACTTCTGGCAATGTTTTGGCAGAAAAACATATCTACAGTTTGCCTCCATCCACTTAAAGGATTTCAACTGGAACATCCACCAGGTGTTTGCTGAGAATGAGCACATGCCAGTATGGGAACAGAGGTCACCAGACCAGCTGAGCAGTGCAGTGCCCCAGGGCAAGTGGTGCCAGTGTGGTAACAGGGGTCATGGTCTTTGCACCTCTGCTCTTACTGGTCGTGCGTAGCAGCTCTAACCTGAGACTAACCCCAATCCATCAGTACCGTGTTCACAGTGGGGATCCCTTAAAAATGTCTGCCTGTTCCTGAGTTGTAGTACAGCTGCCCTTGACCCACACCCCAGCCTGGCAGTGCTGCCACATCCCACTCTTGCCCAGTGAAGCCTCCAGATAAAGCCCAGAGGGAAGAAGGGCACACTTTGTGTTTTGACCCACAGTCAAAAAAATTGCCATTTCTGTTCATATTTTACCCCTGTGCTGCCCAGGCTGCCCAAGTCTTTGCGCAGCAAGAGGTCAGAGCTCAAGGTGTTTCTTAGGCTTAGGAAAATACTCTGGTTATCTTCTTTGATTTGGATAATGGCAGATGAATTCCTTTGCACATGAGCTAGTTATCTTTAAACACACTCAAGCTGAAATTTTCTTTCCTGGAACAATTTCATCAGTGTTACCATTAGTCATTAGTCACTTTTATTAATGCAAAACAAAATACAAAATGTAGTTTTGTCCTATTTCCTATCAAAAAATTCCACACAAACCAACCAACAACTATTATTGGTAATGAAACAGTCTCATAACAGCTTTTTCTTTCTTTTTACAAAATATCTTAGCTTGATATTTGTACTCTTCCTAACAATATTTTTTAAAATAATAATTATTTAAAACCCTCTATGTAGCAAAATACCATTTTCCTAAATACTAGATTTAAAAAGCCCCCAACAAACCTAGAATTAAACAAAAAATTTAATTTTTCAAATAATTTGGGTTAATGAAACATCCAGACCTTATTTTAGTACTCTTCGCATATGGCAGTATGTTCAGTGCTGAGTCTTTAATATTTTACATCAATGTCCACAATGCCAAAAATACAGAACACTTTAATTTTAGATATAATTCCACAAATTCTTCTCACATTACTTTAGCACAAACATTTCCATTGAGTAAAATGTTACTAACATGAAAAATTTCTTGTTCACACAGAAATGATTCAGACTCTCAGACAACCTTCTAATAAAAAAAAAAATCCTTTCAAAATATTTGATTTTCAGTAAGGGTGAGTCCTGAAGTTTGCACAACTGATTGCAGGACCTCATCATAAACTACAATCACCCATATTCTTAAACGGATTATTAGCTTAAAGCCATGGTTCTGTTTTCTTATCGTAAATGTATACATAGTTTATTCTGAAGTAAAAATGCTTTATATTTATTAAAATGGAAGCAAAATGCATTTGTGTTGATGCAGTGACTGCTTTAGTATTAATGTATTTAATGTGTTTAATTTTATAATATTGATTTATTGTGAATTTCTGCTTACAGTTAAGCATTTTAAGACCAGCTAGTCATACTATAGCCATATGCAAATGAATATATATATTTATATAAATAAATGTATGTAGGTAAATAGGTGTAAATATATACAAATATACATCTACATGGAAATCAGTAATTAATACTCAGTCTGTTAATTCCAAGTGGTTTAAATATGCAGTTTGAATTTCAATATGCATTTTATTCTCTGTGCTGTTCAAGAACTGATGACTGAAATAGTTCAATTCACGATTAAGCCAAAAAAACAGAAATGTAGGAGAGTAGAAAAGTGATGAATAGTTGAGCAAAACTAAGCTGCAGGTGTTTACTAAACAGAGATGAAAGGAAAGTAAAATCAAGTTTGGTTTTGGCTTATGGTATGGTGGGTAGAGTACTCAGGAAAAAAAAAATAGCATTTAGTTAGCATCTGAGGTAAATGTAGTCATTATTCTCATTTTTTTTCAGATGAGCAAATGTAGAATTTAGGTCACTGCCCTGTCCTAAGGAAGAAATCCCTGATGCAGTTGGCAGCACACACTGTGTTGCCTGAGCTTACAACCTCGCAGCAGGACAGCTCCTGCTCTTGCTGCACCTCACTGCTCTCTAGATGAGCGAGGCTGCAGCAGACAGTGAGGAACTGTGTTTTTTTTATTGATCTACTACACACTTTGTACAAGGATGAGCTTTAAGGGACTCTTGAGCAGGTGTCATGCAGATCCCTTCTGTGTCTGAAGGGTTACAGATGTGCTCCACCCTCCATGGCATCTTTATTATCCATTACTCCGTTAGAATCTCCCTGATCTTCAAGAAGGACCCAGGTTAAGATTAATTTCTTTTGTCCCCAGCAATTTCTCACTACTAATGTTAGCATTTTCCACCTCAGCTGTCAACCCATTATGAGCCTCACTCCAAAAGGTCCAACTGCCTCCATAAAATCCAGCAGGATCCTGGGCATCTTGGCTCAGGGCATGGAGGAGCTACAGGGAGCAGATGCCTAACTGTTATGTGCTGCAGCTTTTTGTGTTGCACGTAAGTGCTTTGGTGGGTCTGGCTGCTCATGATTAATTTAGCTCTATTCCAGTGCTTATTTAATAAAGATTTTATTATGAACAGAAGGAATCAGATGTGGTAATTAAGCTTCTTTCTACAACCTTTGTGTGCATTGAAAAAACTGTTTTGACCAAACTGGACAAAGAAGAAAGGTGATGTCCTTACACTTAGCACACCTCGGATGTACAGCCCATTTTCCCAGTTCTCTTTAACCATTAAAACATTTCTATGGATTATATGTATAGTACTTAAATGATTTAGCATCTCCAGTAGAACTAGCCCTCCAGGAAAGAGTAAAAATTGATCTTCCTTTGCTTCATATCACTGCTTACAAGCAATCAAGGCAGGAATGCTTAGTAATGTGGAATATACAGTGTTTAGTTCAATATGCATTCAGTTCAGACTTTTAAGAACAGAAGATGCAAAGTGAAAAGGAGCATGTTTGCAAATAACCTCTGTTCAGCATGAAAATAATAACATGTATGAAATGTAAGGCATTAGTGTCAAATGAGTATACCTTTAAATCCATAAGATTCAACCCATTCACACAGATCAAGAACAATGGAAGTTAATTGTTGATATAAAATAAGCAGAAGCTACCAACAGCTTTTCTCTTTTACCTCATTAAGCCCTGAGTAGACTGCACAGTCATTAAGCAAAACTGTGGGAAACACATTGTTTTGTTGTCTGATATGGTGATCCTCAGGTGCAAGTAATTGCCTGCGTGCTCAGATGAACTCCATCCTTGCAGCTGTGCTGACAGAAGCACCAGGCAGGAAGGCAGAAAGGAGCAGGGTGGTGGTAGGGAAAGTCTATTTCTCTGATGCGTTTGTTTGGTAAAGCATTCCTGCACCAGATGACGCTTAAGCATGTGCTTAAGTTCCAGTGGGACATAATAAGGAGCAGGAAATGTGTGCTTAAGTGTTTTCCTGAATAGGGTCCAAAACTGAGTGGGTTATAGGTGGAATCTTCCCCTGCTTTGCAGTTCTATCTGCATTATTACTTGCAGCTGCCTTCCCAAGGCAGTGAAGTATCCTTCTGCATCTCCAACCTTGCACTGGCTTATCTGCAGCTGAGCAGGAGCAAAAATGCCATCATTTCCCATCTTCCTGTGACACCTGAAGACAGATCGGACTCCAACCAAAAAAAGTGGCTGAGGGAAGTTTGAACCAAGGAAAATAATTTATAATGTTAAATAATGTTAATCCTTTTTCATAATTATAGTGGTGTTATCCACTTACAACCTAAATGGCTATAACTTCAGCACAAAGCATGATGGGGGCAACTGTTCACTTCCATGCCATATTATAGAAACAAAATAAATGAAGTAGGAATCTTATCTTCTTAGGTAAGATCTTTTAATAAAACAATTTGGGTTATTTAAGCTAATTTTTTTCATTGTTTTCTAGAATGGACAAGCCATTCTGAAAAACTCAATTTACAAGATCCTTTAACCTGACTATATACAGTTCACATTGATGCACTGTGGCCATGAGGCTCCTATGTCACAAACCAGTAAGGGAGCAGTAGGTCACTGCAGAAAACATAGTCACTGACCTGGCTCTTCAAAATCTTTCCAACCAGGAATAAAAACAGAATCTAAGGGAGGAAAACTTTAAAAAGTAGCAGCAGACATCTATGCACATACCAGTGTAAAATGAATTAAGTTTTATTTAAAGGGGTGGTGATAACAGTCATGTTTGCTCCTGCTATATTTGAAGAAAGGAGTAATGAAACACTATTTCCTCTTCTGATCCCCTATCTCCCAAATCATCTTAAAGAAACTCTTTCAGAGTATTTTTGACTGCACTTGTTGTGGAATAGCAGAACTGAAAATAGCTATTTATCTCAGCATGTATGCTTCCATTTACTGCAGCATTTGTCGTATTTCTCACTCTCAAAAAGCAAACAGTAAACACTGCCATATATTTAACTACTATCAGTGATTTAATGCCCAGTTTCCAGTGTCCTCTGTTGATTGTGCTCTGCAGTGTTTCATCACCCTCATCTTTGCTGGAGTTAAACATACAACACAAAAGTTCAAAATGTATCAGTGTGTTAGGGCTACATTAGATCACTGTACTATAACTATCACTTGTCTTCCATTCTAAGCAAGGGAGAAAAGAGAAAGGATTAAACAACTATTTTCTTTAAAGATCCTGCAATGTTTTCTGTAAAAACTGGCAAAATTACCCATGCCTGTAACTATCAAATGCTATACTTATTTGATCAAAATAATTATGGGAAAACATGACATTTAAAGTCAAAATTGTTTCGAGCACCACTTTCAAAAAGTATTATATTAAAGACAAATCAATACTCTTTCTGCTGTCTTCAGGCAACATCTTCAAAACCTGAGATAATTGAGTATGTGAAGAACCACAAATCACATATTGATCTGAAGAATTTAGATACAGCACTGGAGAGAATGTGTTCCCATAACAAACCATTGTGTGTTGACAATGCCACTGCCTATTTCTATGTTTCTCAGCAATTTTAGGGCTCATCTACTAGCTACAGAAATGTGCAGCCAGTGCCATTGATAATACTGTGAAAGTCAGAAAATTCATAAACCTGTTTTCCATACGTTGCTGTTGAGGTACAAACACAGTAAAAATGAAGACTGGCTGATACGTTATCCACTGAATTAAGGCAGAACAGAACAAGACATATGGTAGAAACATGTGGCAGCTTCCCTTAAAACTCTCTGAAGGTGAGAGGAGGAAAACAAGAACAAAAAGAGAATTGTACTGCAGTGAAAAGCATTTCTCTTGGTGTTCTGTTGCACAGCACTTATTTTTTCAAAATATGAATTTATTTCTCTATAGAAGTAGCTAAAATCCCAGTACCCTAACTTCATTCATCAATTTTCTGCCACTTTTCATTTCTGCCATATCATATCTAAGTTTCAAATTACTCTTTAGGTTTCACAAACATACACTGAATGGTTAAGGATGGCTTATAAGAATATTATATATTTCAGGTAAGTAATGTACACTACATAATAAATTTTTCAAACCTCATTGAACCCTTCAAAGAAAAAAAAAATACCAACCAAAACCTGATAAACCAAAACAAACCAAACCACCAAACATAAACAAAAAAAAACCAAAATAAAACACTACCCCCCTCATATTCCCTGTATAAAGGCAAGATGGAAATCTAACAAAATATAAAAAGGACCTCAGGGATGCACAGGAAAAACTGAAGAAATGTTAAACAGACATAGAAAATTATGAAAAATCCCAAATGAAGCCTGGCTAGCTGTCCACGTTTCTGTGTCCTGATGTCACCTGTGTTTTCCTGTGTCCTGAGCTGGCTGCTTTCTGTTTCACATACATGCTTGAGAAAGTGGAAATATGCATCCTTTTTCTGTAGTTCACAGGAAGCCATCAAGACTCAGATGTACAAGTGTCTTCCACAAAAGCTGCTTTTCCTGAGGATAGATGGCTACATGATCAGAACTCTAAAGCTTCAGTAGAATATGTGTTACCTCTCCATCCCCACAAAGCTTTTGTCAACAAGTAGATGGGCTACTTGATGTAAATTAGGAGGTAGAAATTTGGGGCTAAAGTAAAAGTTATTTCTATTATAAAGCAAAATTTACTCAAAGTAAGCACTGTTTTCTATAGTAGTATCACACATTCGCAGACTACCAAAAGGCTTAAAAATATTCTCTCAGGAAAACAAAAGGAAAAAAATTCTAGGCCAAGTGCAAAAAATTCTTGATAGCTTGAAAGAGAGAAGGTCGTACAGGATTATTGTTGCTGGGGAACTGAACAAAACCAAGCGTTTAATAAAAGCATAGGTGTCAAAGAAAATGTGAATATTAAGGCTTAATTCCAGGATTTTGTATAAGACTACTGGACATAATTTTGTATGGCCATTTTCAATAGGAAACACTGATTCTAAATAAGTGACAGATTTACTGAATTTTTACCGACATTAGTGGCTTATGTCTAAATCTTCCTTTGGGACTTAAAAGATCAAGGAAGGAAAATACCTGATCTAGAATACAATATATGCAGTTTTCATTGTTTATGTTGTGACATGTTAAGTTGCCACATTGCTGCATATCATGTAGAAGTCCATCAGCTCTTAATATTTTATAATATCTGTTTTCAAAGGCAACTTCTGATGTGTAGTATGCAGTACAGTACAAAGCATATGATTCTGTTCTTGATTACAAAGGCAGGTTGATTCTACGACATATAAAACACTGGTGACCACCTCAGTACAGTTTAAGACAGAAGAATAAAAAAATCTAATTCCAAAAACCAGATTAAATGTATACTTTATTCTTTTACTTCAACACATGGTGAAGAAATACCATTTTAAAAGAAGTGTTTCCAAGACTGAAAGCTGATCCAGTATTGCAGGTATTTAGAATATCTCTGCTGCCACACTTTCACAATCATTTTATATATATATATATATATATATATATATATATATATATATATTTAAGTATTTAAAGAACAAAACTATTAAAAAGGCAAACCCAATTTTATCCAGCTGTTATAAAATATCTCCCTTACATGGATAATTGGCTAACACAAACTCAAAGTTATTCATATATATAGTCAGCAGTTTTGAGGAACTGTCCCTCAGTGTATTCTTTTGCCTCAAATGTCCACTCTCATCAGATGGATCTTACTGAACAAAGACTGACTCATTCAAAGAGATCATATGTAGGCCATAGAGATGTCATTAGATGACATGATAGTAGCATTTCTATGAATTCGTGGCAGAATAAGTAAAATGTGCAAAATTTAATTGACATTCTGAACGCCTGTAAGGAGCACCTGTATTTAGTATTACAGTCAGATTATGCTTTTTGTATGTTTCGGTCTTGGATAAACAAACATAAATCTCAGTAAAAGTTAGCAAAAGTTGGTTAAACAAAATTTAGTGACACTTCAATCACTCTGAACTCTTCTGTTTCCTTAAATCTAATTAAATCTAATTTCCTTAAATCATCTAATACAATACCTTATGCTTCTATGATATCAGATACTAGTTTGGATTATTTAAAAAAATAGAGAAGAAATATAAGTTTTTCTCATAACAAATTGAAAAGATTGTGTTTAAGACAGAATCTTTTGTTGAAGTAATTAATAGTTGAGTTATTAGGGGGGAAATAGGTATATTCTTTTTTCTATAAATATAGATACTGTTTTTGGAGAGGATCAAAGTCATGGGATTCAGTCAACAGAGTAAGGACTAGGAATCTGATTCCATCACATACAAGGTAGAATTCCCATGTCTCAAGATCAGCCTAGTTTCCCCTGCAGAGAACTTTCAGTCAGCTTCTAAGAATAGGTCCCATGTGCTTGGATGCATGATTTTTTAAGGTCCCAGGCTTGTGTGGAGCCTATATGTTATGTTTTAAGCTCTAGGCTTTGAGGCTGCTTTTATGTTCTCTGGCTCTCAGGATCACTGGCAAAAGATTTTTCACCACTCCTCTTCTCCCCCCTGCCCCCCCCGCACCCTCAGAGTTTTTCTTTGGTCATCTTTCTAATACACATTTATGCACTCCAAGATCCCCTAGAACTATACATTGCTGAGCACAGGAAGACTTTTCTCTCTGGTGCCAGTTTTTAGAGAACTAAAGACAGCATTGACACAACCCAGCCTGCATTGTGTCCCTTCCTGTTCATCTAATACAAACTAGGATGACTAGGATCATTAAAGTAAGGAACTGTAAGGACATTTTCCTATGGAAAGTCAATTCTCTTTTTTATAACTAGCATTGCTACCAGGGTGTTTACAGTTTAGCCCTGTCATTTTCAGTTCTCCAATTTCTGAATGCCTTTCAGATGTAATGCTGAGCAACAGTGTGAATACCACACCTGATAATCTTGCAATGTAGATACATGCCGGATCCCTGAACCAGGATAATTTATTCCTGCCCTCCATGGACCACATTAAGCAAGAAAACTGTCTGATGATTTGGAAACAGCTGTAGCAACTGGATGCATCGCATAGTTCAAAAGAAACTGACATGCCAACATAATGGATAATTGTGGCAATGTCTAACTGTCGAGGGAAATGCATTCTGACAGGATGCAGATGATATTTGCAATTATATTATTCCATAGGAAGACAGAAATTCCTATTTCAGAAAGGATACAAAATAAGATTGTGTGCAAAAGATGTGCTTTCTCATGACTCGAAATGGTCTGAAATAAGAATATAAAGAAACACGAATTATATAGCAGAGTGATTTTATTTCTTTTTTGCCAAATAAGACAGTACCTATACAATTTTGTATAAATTTGAAAATAGATGGGAATGTTTTACAGAGGGTTGCTTTTTGGTTTGTTTTTTTGTTTGTTTGGGGTTTGGTTTTGTTTTGTTTTTTTTTTTTGTTTTTTTGGTTTGTTTTTTTTTATGAAGCACTTTGTTTCCATCAACCCCACTGAAATATTTTTGGAGTCTGTTTAAATTAATCCAGATTTTTAAAATTTCCTTTTCTGCCTGACCCAGACTTGATTTTTCTCTTATTTTGTGGTTCAATCACTGTTATTTACACAGCTGTAGATAATTTATTTTGCTTTCATAACCAAGCTGTTAGCAATTATACCTCTATATGTAATATATCTTAGGAGAAAAAAAAAAAGAGAAATCAAGAAATAATTGAAGAACAGGCTTCATTTCTCTGTAAAGAGCATTGCTGTGACACTCTACCTCTCTTATTTCATCATTATAATTGTCACAGTTATTCCAAAAAGAATAATTTCAGGTTTAATGTGCACATTTTCCCCAGTGTCATACTGTTGATACTGGTTCTGTTGTCAATATAAGAGAGAAAATTATCAGTATGTGATTAAGTATGGATGTGTGGCTATGCTTTTGTATTACTGCTCAGATGATATTAACCTTAGTACAAAATCACATACAAAATTTTCCTGTCACAAAGTGGACTAATCTAACCTTTCACATTTCATATTCTTTTGCTTCAGCTGTTCTTATCAACGCTTCTTTTCATTTTGTATATGAATATCCAATTATTTGTCCTCAAAAAAAAAGAAGTTAAAAATATTTAAAGTAATGCTTATGTTTTGGCCTGTAATTGTTACGCCTTTTTTCATTGTCTGTGATATTTGCCTAATGCTTCTGACTAAAGTAAAAATGTCTTGCCAAAAGAATTACTTTATACAAAAAAAAAACAAACAAGCATTGCTGATCTGAAAGCTTTTCAAACTTCCTTGCTGTTTTCAATGTATGAATTATTGCTATTGTTAAACAATAAATGTTTTTTGACTAAGTCTCAGTTAGAAGCCAGTATCACCAAACAATGACCCTGTACATGGTGCAAGATTACTTGGAATTTTGTTTCCTTCATGCACAAAAACCGTCCACACACTTTCAGCCTAAAATCACTTTTATTTTAGACTAAGAATGACAACAATAAGAAAAGAAAAGAGAGCACTGAGTGTGTCTTTCAGGTAACCAGCTGCAACAACTAATGGAAAGTTTTCACAACTAGTCATTGCATAGTGGCTTGGAGAACATAATGGCTACTACATTTGTTATTGGTTCAAGTAAGTCTTATAGTGCTGGTCAAAGAAAGAAAAAGTCCTCACAGGTTCCCCGAGAAGTTTTAGTTGGTGAACAGGGTATCATTATTAGTGAGAAGATAAATTCTGGAAGATGAATGGTAATCATAATAAATTAATGATTTCACAAAAAATCATGAGTTTTGAAAGTTAAACATTGTCTTGCCTGGGCAGGTTTTCCAAGAGCTCATGACTCTGATTCATATTTTTGCTTTAATGTTTCAGTTTGTGGTTTATTATAGAATCATAGAATCATAGACTCATAGAATCATTAGGGTTGGAAAGGACCTTAAGATCATCAAGTTCCAAGCCCCCTGCCATGGGCAGGGACACCTTATGTTAAATCATATCACCCAAGGCCTCGTCCAACCTGGTCTTGAACACTGTCAGGGACGGAGCATTCACAGCCTCCCTGGGCAACCCATTCCAGTGCCTCACCACCCTCACAGGAAAGAGTTTCCTTCTTATATCCAACCTAAACTTCCCCTGTTTAAGTTTTAACCTGTTACCCCTTGTCCTGTCACCACAGTCTCTAATGAAGAGTCCCCCCCCAGCATCCCTATAGGCCCCCTTCAGATACTGGAAGGCTGCTGAGGTCTCCAAGCAGCCTTCTCTTCTCCAGCCTGAACAGCCCCAACTTTCTCAGCCTGTCTTCATACGGGAGGTGCTTGAGCCCCCTGATCATCCTCTGGGCCCTTCTCTGGACTTGTTCCAACAGTTCCATGTCCTTTTTATGTTGAGGACACCAGAACTGCACACAATGCTCCAGGTGAGGTCTTACGAGAGCAGAGGGGCAAGATCACCTCCTTCGACTTGCTGGTCATGCTCCTTTTGATGCAGCCAAGGATACGGTTGGCTTTCTGGGCTGCAAGTGCACACTGAAGCCAGCTCATGTTCATTTTCTTATCAACCAACACCCCCAAGTCCTTTTCCGCAGGGCTGCTCTGAATCTTTTCTTTGCCCAACCTGTGGCTGTGCCTGGGATTGCTCCATGTTCATTACTGCCAACTCCTTACAAATATTTTTTTTAAATCTTGGTTTCTTATGGGGATATTAAATGTTCTGATTCTGAAATGTCTAGAAAAACACATTAAAAAAGTAACAAGATTGACAAACACAGCTACCCATACAAAACCTACAGAACATCAAAATAATTCTGAGGAAAGATACAGAATGATAAATCCCAGAGTAAATATCTGTAAATACAGAAGCACATGACTGAATATAAATATTCTCCATGATCTCTGCAACTGCAATCTCTCCAACTGTGGCTGTATACCAGAAAGCTGCAGCAAAGATCTGAGTTAAGTAACTTTTTTAAATGATGCTATGGGCTAGTTCATAATTTCTCACAGCCTCTGTGTATTAACTAAACACAGGGCATTAAAAAAAAAAGAAAAGGAAAAAGATTCCTTTGCACAATATCAGGATCAGTCAAGCTTTCTAGTTCTCTTTGAGATTCATTCTTGTATTGTTGTGCCAGTGTTCTGAAGTTAATTTGTTCAGATATCTATCGTGTTTAGATCTTGGGTTTCTTCTCTGCCTCAATTCATAGTTGTATTTCTCAAAGATATTCTGCTCTGTTTGAAATCACTCTTTGAGTTCAATGAGAAATCTACGTAAACTAGAAGAACAGCATCAGAATCAGGGGCTAATTTCCCTTTCCCAGCTGATGCCTGGCCCTTATTGATGCTATGGAATTTGACTTCATGTATATCAGCTTTGCACATAGAGGAAGATCTGATCTGCTTTGAAAAGAGATACTGTGTAACCCATAAAAAAAAAAGCTTAGAAGTCAGTATTCTGAACAAATTAAGCAGAGAAAAACAAATACTCAAGTAGTGTTCTTTGCAGTGGAACATACAAAAAATGTAGTGTCTTATGAGGACAGTGATTACACAGGAGATTCTGCTTCCAAGATCTTAGTTTATGATCGAATAAAAAATTAATTGGAAGAATATTCTTTGTATCATTTCTGGTGTGAACTAAATTCTTCATTCCTCTTTAGAAAGGGAGCAAAGGCATGCATTTTCAGCAATATTTAGAGCTTTTTTCCTCACAGCTGTCTTTGTGAGTCAAAGCTTAATACTTTCACATAGCACAAGAAAGTGCTAGTCAGTATACTCTGTATTGTAAATGACTTAAAATGAGGAGTGAATCAAATGGGATTATTTTTCACTGACTTCTATAAGCATTCAATTGGTTGTGAATACTAGAAATCAGAAAGACCAAATGTATGTTTTCTGGTTCAGTGAATCCCCTTTACAGAATTACTTTCATATCAAAAGGGGAAATGGTCAAGTTGGCTCAGAAAATATTGCTGGAAGTAAAGTTGAAAAGAAGCAATTCTTTTGTCAGCTGGACTTTTGAACAGCAGAAGACAAAGTAGTTTTTTATCTTATGTTTGTATGCTAATTTTTGTATACAAACATAAGATAAAAATTACCTTGACAGTTCAACCTTTAGAACAAGGGCCAACTCAGAAACAGTAGTGATTTTGTTATTGTCAGATTTTCAATAACTTATCAATAATGCCTTAAGGGGTAGACTGAGACTTTCAGTTACAGTCATAGAGCACAGGGCCTTTGACTGTACCACTGCAGAAGCCAGCCCAAGAAGAGCTCTGGATATGTATCATCCCAGTCTCCTGAGTTCTGGGGAACAGTGATTTATAGCTGGGTTATACCATCGATAAATTACTCTTACCTCTTCCTTCTCTGGGTTGTATGCTGTGGTCAGCAAACAGAATGGAACTACACACCTCTCTGCTCACTCTCAACTTCCTTCCTCTCCCAGCCAATGACAGTACTTAAAGAAGCTGACACAGGAATAGAATGGAAGTTCTTCCCTTTTATGACCCCCTTTAAAAGGATGCTTAATTAATTTCAGAGTCCAGCCTCTGTGAAGCCTCTTTTAATTCCACTATTGGCAAGGAGGTGAGGGAATCATATTGTTCCACACGTTCTAACCTTCTGTTCCTTCCTAGTGCCAAAATGCAAAGTTTAAAATGGTGTGCAGTGGCATGCAGCTGTGAAAACAGAACGATTTTTGGACATGATTACATTGAGAACCAGATTTTCTATCTACTCTCAAAGGTGAATATTCTGTGCATTTTTTTCCCTTACCCACTTAACCTCTGAAATGCAGTACATTTGCAGAAAAAATTCTAATTGTTTAGCATCTACAGCCTGTATTTCTTTGTGTGGATTTTCAACATCCTCAGTGATCAATGCTAAGTATTTTATCAGATTCAAGACTGTAATAAACAGTGGAAATAGAGTGGGTTCAACTTACCCTAGTCTCATTTACACTGAGTAATAAGTTAAACTGTGCCTAATGTAATGAAACTATCCTCATCAAAATATTTAGACTTTAATTTTTGAGTCATTATAAGGGCACTTTTATGCAGTTCTGAAACAAAATCAATTTGGCAGGAGTTCTGCATCAGGATTGTGAATCATGGTGTCTAGGTGGGAAGTATAATATACATGAGTATTATGACCCATCCCTATTCTGTAATTCTGTTTACTATATTCATAGATGATAGGTTTTCATCAAAGCTCCAAGATGTTCATTTTTGTCATTTTTGTCTTTTTTTTCATGGTTTAGTAAAACCATAAAAAACAGGGGACATGTGCCTGAGAAAGATGTTTAAATATCCATAAGGTAAACATGTTCAATTTGCAAATTGGAATTCAATGTTCAAAACAGATGATGACTAAACACTTTTACTAATTGTATAACTAGGTATCATTTAAATAATCATATAAATAGAGTTGATTAAGAATGACTGATCTTTAAGAAAGCAATCAAAGTTACACAACCAAAACAGCATTGAAAGAAAGGTGGCAAAATGTTGCATTGCCACAAGGAATTTCCACATGTGCTTACATGCATGGATTTAAGCACTAGAAATCTAAATATAATAATAAGCACATATATAATTCCTGCTGATTGCAGTGGAAGTGCTCATCTAGGAAAGGCAAAAGCATTTTACCTTATGTCATCTCTCCAAATCACTGGCCACGTGCTTTGCTTATACCAGCCCCACTAATAAGCCACCTTTACCCCTGATTTACACAAAGCTCAGCCCCCAGGAATTTCCTTCAAAGGGCACAAGGGAAAGTTTTGTACCTCTTTTATATCCCAGTAAGTTCACTGAAGCCTTCTAGAGGTAAATACTTAAATGTTCCCAAATAATCACTTTTATCTGAATGGAAAGTAAAGTCAGCATAGGGAAGACAGGTATGTTTAGCCAAGACTGGTCAGTGCTTTCCTCAGTCTACTCTAGTCTTCTTCACAGACACTTAGAGATAAAGACACAAGAAGACGTGACTCTACAAGAAACAATATTTCGTGAGTGCATGTCAGGATCCAGAGCTTTGTAGCTTTTTCAATATGATTTCTTTAAGGTTTTATAATTTTAATGATAATATATAAATTATTATGTTTTACCAGAGCTATGTATGAACACTGTCATTAAACAATGGCGTTTTAAAATATTCTATTGTTTGCACTGCAGAAAGGTGATAAATATGTAAGTGGATGAAGTGAACACCAAACAGAAGCTGCCTTCACTTTTAAAATTATTTTGCAGGAGCATAGCTTCAACACTAAAGGCAAACAATAGGTGAGAGAAAGAAATTATTTATTATTTATTTAAAGAAGTTGCTTTATTTCCTGGATAGTAATCTGGATAGTCTTAATTACTTATATTCTTATGTTAAAAATATAAAGGCCTAGAGCATCTTCCTGAACTTGAGTCAAATTCTGGTACTATTAAAAGAACAATAAGTTATTTGTCATTGACTTAAAAAGTCCAGGGCTTACCCACCATAAAATAATGATTTTTTTTTTTAATCTAATGTTGTAAAAATAGAAATATGTCACAAAAACTTACTAACTGCAGATGACCTTACTTTTCCTAGATATCTGTGAGTGAATTTTCAAAAGCATATGTAAGAGAAAGAAGCGTACAGAGGTTATTTTAAAAATGGTGACAATGCATCAAAACCTTGCTGCTAAAATTAGGAATCCTGTGTAAATGTCAATGCTTATCAAAGTCCCTTTCAGGTTTTCTCATATACTGATTGCCTAAGATAACTCATAAATGCTGTGGCAGAACTCTCCTTCAGTCTCTTTTCTAGTAGCTGAATTTTGGGAATGTGATTTTGCTCAGAAATGATGTGTGAGACACTAAGATCCTGCATAGGTCCTACATCCTGTCTCCCCAGTGTACCAAAACTGTTAAAGCTGTCGATTGTTGTCCTTTATATTTGGCTACATGTACTTGCTGAGTACTTGGAGACAGATGTGTTTAACAAAGCAAACAACATACCATGTATGGCTCTATATATCTCCAGCAAGAAGATGAGAAGTGCAACTGTATATATTTTTTGAAAACTTTAATTTAAACATTTTAGAAACCATCTTTGCTAATATAATATCCCTTCACAAGGAAATGGTACCATTGCACTACAGAACAGAATTAAAAGTAATACTGGCAATTATAAGGTAGTACATGAGTAAATATAGTAATAACACAAAAGCTTTCTTTTATATGGAAAATACTCAGATAAACTACTGGTTTTGTTCTTAGAAACACTTATTCTCCAAATAATTTCTTTATCTAAATTCTTTATAATTACATTTAATGACTTTATTCTTTTATCACAGTGCAAGATTTAAATAACAAAAGAACCTAATAGACTGTAATTATTGTAATCTATCTGTAGATATTAAAAACATTTTTGAGAGGAAAGCATGTTTAAATTACTGGTAATATAGTGTTACTGCTGAGCATTCATATTCCTCCTCCCTAATAAGGATTATGGTGTTCAACATTTTCTTCTTAGCTTCAGCAGCTAAATAGTTAGGATGAGATAATGTGCACACAAAATTCAGCACAAGCTCTAGTGTTGCTACAAACCCCATACCTGATCTTGGGCTGTGTTTAGCTAACTTTGAGGTTTTGAGGGACAGAACTAAAGAACAAAAGATTTAAAACACTCCAGAAAGCAAATCCTTGCTTGGCTTGTCAAACTATACATACTTGGTTTACAGTTTATCACAGCTGGTATTCCTGACCTGACTTCAGGGATTAGAAACCAAGAGCAGCCATCTTCTTCCTTAGTGTGCTAGCCCATAGAGGTATTTTGATGTTTCCTTTGAAATGGTATCCAAAAATATTAAAAAGCATCAACATATACTGTATTTTTCCTTAACCTTTTAAATACTGATTTTTTTTTTTTTCCCATCTGGGGTAATTTCCTTTTTCATCCACACTAATTCCATCCTGAAAACTCCAGTGTTTTAAAATAAATGAAATCAGCATAAATACAAATTATATGTTACTATGCTAATTTGAAATTTATGTCAATGTTCATAGAATTATAATATCATTAAATAATTAGGACTGGAAAGATCTTTAAAGTCAACTAGTTCCAGCCCGCTGCCATGGGCAGGGACACCTCACACTAAACCATGTCACCCAAGACTCCATCCAACCTGGCTTTGAACACTGCCAGGGATGGAGCATTCACAGCTTCCCTGGGCAACCCATTCCAGTGCCTCACCAGTCTCATAGTAAAGAATTTCTTCCTTATATCTAACCTAAACTTCCCCTGTTTAAGTTTGAACCCATTACCCCTTGTCCTATCACTACAATCCCTAATGAAGGACCCCTCTCCAGCATCCTTGTATGCCCCCTTCAGATACTGGAACAGTTACTGTTAATCTAAACAAAATGTGTAACAGCACATTTCACATCAAAATTGTGTAAGTTACAACCTCAGTGACTTTTGAAATGTTTTAAGCCTTGTGGATATTTTCTTCTAGTGGTAGATCATTGTTTGAGGGTTAAGCTTTTCCCACCCCCTCACTCCCCCAGATGATAATTTGAACTATGTCAGGGAAATACAATTACTTTTATTTCATTTAAGCATGTTGGCTGTAAAATTAGCTGCTGGGGTAGCGAAAGGGGCTGCCAGTAATCAACACTGATATGGGTTTTTTTTTGCATTAGAATCAGTGGTAAAAGCTGGACCCTAAACGCAAGACCTATAAACACCACAGACAGGCAGTGTTAAACTTCTTAAACAAGAGTCTAAATTAACAGCCCCGGTAAGATTTTGTATTCTTAGAGCAAGATAGTACCAATATTAGTCTACAGGTATTTACAAGTAAATGCATCTATAAAAATGTGTGCATAATGATATATGCTACATTTCATGCTAAAATTGAAAAATGTCAGTCTTTGCTATGCCTCTCTTTTGAGGATCAGAAATCAGAATGTAAGCATTAGACTTAGTAATCAACAGATAATAATTACCCAACTCGTTCATTTGTTCTTCCTGAGTCAACAAAAGCATTTTTTGCTTTTTTTGCCTTTTCCATTTTTTTTTTTTTTTTTTTACTCAGCACCTGGGAAATGGGGATTACCTGTTTGGTCATGGCTTGCATTTTATAAATGCCTGATCCATCTCAGTTGCCTGTGGATTACAGCATCCTTCTGCTGCAGTTCTTTTTTTCAATCTTTTCAAAGAACCCCAAAGCTCTGGGGTTTTATTGAAGCGTATTTGCAAAAAGTATGTATACTCTCACTGCATCGTCTACCTGCTTGCAGGTGCTGATCATTGCTTTCTGCTCTTTTCCCATGTTCCTGGGAACTATGTGTTGAATCTGGAAGGTAGATGACAGGCAATCTAATGATAGAAGACAAAAATAAAGATTAAAAAATTATTGGTTTCCTTATTTCACTCTGTCTACAAAATGTCTGCAGTTCTACTCCATTATGTGCATACAGTGATCTTTTAAGTGATCTTTTAAACATTAACTATCCCTTTGGCTAAGGCATTAAGGTTTTAAGCTGAGTTTTATGCTTTCATTTGAGACACTCACATGGTAAAGCACCTAACACATAATCACCAAACAAGGTCTCTGTTCCAAAGTATAGGAAGATCTAAAAAACCAGTAAATAGATGAAAGGTATAGGAAGGATACAGAGAAACCTACAAGAAAGCATATACCTGGCTCTTTTTTTACATGATATGTATCAATTTGGTAAAATCTTGATTTTTCTTGTGGCTTTTTTTTTTTTTACCTGCAGTTTCCTGTAGAAAGTCCCAGATAATTTAGTAAGATCTTATGGCATTGCATAGGTCTAACCAAGAAGAAACGCTTTCACAGCCAGAACCATAATGACTACTGACAGTTCCTTTTGAACATTCATATACATTTTGTATAGTAAAAACTGCTTGTAAGCATTAAAGTTTGCATAACAGTGGGAATATCAGGAAAAAGAAGCCTATCAGAATGAAAATCAGAAATTATGCCTACAGATGCTAACATCATCATGAAATCTATTCATTTCAGAATAAATCTATACTGGTTACTTTTCTATTGTACTTTTCATAATGCTCTGATTGCTATCAATTTCAATAACCTTCCATTGGAACATCAACTGACACGACTAACACCTGTCATGTATTCTTTGATCTTCCTCTTACTGTCAAGTTAGATTTGTATATGCAGTATTGTAGTGGGTGTACTTGCCAAGGTTTTGGTAGTGCCATAGGAAGGCTGCAGGGGTGGTCTCTGTGAGAAAAGGCAGAAGCTTACATTTTGAAAGCATTCATCATTGAGAAATGTTTGCATTTTTTAGTGCACTCACTACCATCGTTCATGTAATACGCTCATGTTCTCATAAGATCTTCTGTATTCAAATATGTATGATTACTTCAACTTTACCTGGTCAAGGAAAGAGTATAGTGAACCAGATGGCCAAATGCATGTAAGAAGCTTGGTTCAAAAGAAGCAATCATTTGTTGTTAGGGAAACAGATGCAAAATGATTTTATATTTAATATTTAAGCCATAGCCTTTAAGTTATTTTTTTCCTGACAAATCTGTTTTTTTTTTAACTGAGTTCTATCATGGGACAATGCTGTTATCTAGTGCATAGTTTTATGAGCACTAGTGGTGCATTTCCTATGGGTAGCCAGACAAGGCAGAGTTTCAGTTCCAGGTTTTTCTTTATAAGTAAGTCATCTTACTGTAGGATTTCCTAATTAGCCAGTACATTATTTCCTATTAAGGTCAAATATTTTTAGGACTTAGTTACCTGAGATAGAAGTCAAACTTGCTGATAATATGTGAGGCATTATCAAAGAATTACATACTCTACATAGCAATGCTTCACTTCTAGAAATTCAAAGTACAATGAAGATAAAACGGCATATTGTTTGGTACTGCATTACTGTAGGACTGGGTGGTATTATGGAAGTAGAAGTGGTAATACAGGTAATAGTACAACTGGGTACAATGAGTATAAAGTTAATTTTTGACCAAAATTTTCACTGCTCCAGACCTATACAAAAGAAACATTTCTCTTCTAGTATAGTGATTTTTTAAAAATAACAAGTGTTTTAATTTCCATTTACATAAATAAAGAACAAAATGTTATTCCATGCAATAGCAAATTTCATTCTAATATAAATAATGAGGATTAGTGTGATTCAATAATTTAACTAAATACAAGCATAGAAATAAAAAAACTCTCCACCATTAGTAGCTCAGAAATGGAACACAGTGTCTCTATCCCTTCAATTTCTTTCTGCTAGCTACTTTATATAGGTTTGTAACACAAATGAGAGAGGGCAAAGAAAGTCTGCTTCCTTAGTAAACTTGATTTTTTAACCCCCCTTTCACAGTACAGTGCTCTTAAGGTGAGATATCAAACTGATGTTCCACAATTCCTCTGCGCACAAAACCAGCTTATACAAGCTTCCTTCAAAAACAAACAAAAAAATCCTCTCATTTAATTTTTCTCACAATGTATTTCCTCCTTCATGCAAACTGTTCATTTGGTATCCTAAGATTCAGGAACCTGCTGCTACTCCAGCAATTACTGTTCATTTTCAGAAAGAAAGCTGCTGAGACAAAACTTCCTACAATGGTTGCATAGGGATTAAAATAAATTATCATGCTGGAATATGCACTCTGCTGTAGATTTCCAGTATTCCTAAATGAAGTGTTAGCATAAGGAGTTAATGTGAAACATTTCCACAAAACAATTTAGCTCTGTAATAAATATTCAGCATACTGGGCTATAAAATAGTTCTATCTCAAGGGAACAAGCTGGCCTGTACTTCAGCATCAATACACTAGTTGGCACCTGTAAAGTGTGGGATGATAATTCACTTCAGAAGTTGTTTGTTCTTTAGAGAAAAAACTGACCTCCACAACAAAGAAGAGTTAAGAACAGAGAAGTTGCTAAGAGTCATAGGTAGAAATAACTAGTTTGCTAATGCTTTATTTCTATTCTTACTATACTACTGTTGTCCACCCCTACTCATTTGTTTCATCTTAATCCACAGCTTTTTAAAAGCTTTCATATGATTTAGGCCTCATAAATTTCCAGATAAAGCAACCTCACTTAGCTTTCCACTTTTACACAAAATCTAAGGACACACTACCAGTTTAATGTTGCCTTCCTCAATCTTGCAGTGCCCTTTTCAACTAAAATGCCATGCCATCCTATGTTCGTCTGCATTCTTCAAGAAAGCACGTGAAAGGTGTTCATGGACATGTCCATCATAATCTGAAAACTAATAGGAAGTGAAAGGCAATCAATGTTATTGATTGCCAATTTAGCCATGTTTGTGTATTGGATGGTGCCTATAAATGAAGCAAGGAAGCCTGCTATGAAGTGGAAGGGATTCATACAAGGGAATCTATGATACTCTTGGTCCTTAAACACCTACTTTTGTGGAAAACAGTCTTCAATAACTTTTATCGCAAATGAATGCCTGATTGAAAATACACCTGTTAGGAAATAGCAAGAAACAAACATTACAGAGAATTAGACCATAAATAAGCAACTCCTAACACAAATCAGTGTTATCTGCTTTAAGGTCTACAGATATTTTTATATCCATTTTGATGAAATTAAAAATTTCAGGGTTTTTCTTACAAGGGTTTGTGAAGCTGTACCTATGACTTACTGTATGAAGTAATTTTAAAAGCAAATATTTCCATATATAGTGAGAAATGCTCATGAATTACTTCAAAATAGCTCAAAACCACTCTTCAAACAAGTTATTAGAGTTTAGAATATAACCATTACATTTCAACTTAAAGGGCTGGTCAGGAGCCCTAATGTTTGGTGAGAAACACTTCTAGCACAAAGAAGAAGCAAACAACTAAGAAGTTACATGCACTTGTCACATTTGCACTTTGGGATTTTGAGAAAAAAGTGGCTATGCATCAGTTGTTTGATTGTTAACAACAAACACCAGAACACAGCAAAAACAGGAATGAAGGCTATGCATCTTTGAGTTTGATTTCTAGAGAAAACTCATCATAGTAATTAATTCTACGAACACAAACAGAAAAGCTGCTGTATTTGTAATATTCCATTGTTGATATGTAGCAAATAATAAAAAATCGTAAATAATCTGAAGATACTCCTAAAGACAAATTAATATCACTTGTCAAACACTTTCGAGTGGCAAGTTTAAGTGTGACTGTAACATTTGTCTGAACTATAGAAGACAGCAGTGACATAGAAAGCCTTTTAGGACCTTAATTATCATCACCCATCATCTTTATATTCATGTTCCTGAAAACAAAACTGCTTAATACACTTAATGACTTAAGACAAATAAACAAAACATGCAGTTACTCTGACTGAATATGTTTTGAAGTGGCAATGCCTCCTTAGGGTAAGTAATATCTCCCCCAGCCATGTTGTTCAATCTTATGGTTCGAGGATTTAGGGCTGTTTGCACTGTAAATAAAGCAATCACCAGTCTGTCATGGTGGTGATGGCTGAGAATGCTTTAATTCCAGAGAAATTGAAGTCAAGATTTAGGCTATGTCTCGATTCATGCTGTTTGGAAAAAGACCTTACTAATGAGGAGTAGAGGAACATTCACCATAAAATACTGAGTGTAGAAGAGCACAGAGTCAGTTGTTTTTATTCTTTGTAAAGTACCACATTTTACAACATTCTTTTAAATGTAATTGGACTTCTTGATAGGACTTTTTTTTCTTTAAAATTGGATTTAAAGGATGCACAAATCTAGAGTTATACTTGTCTATGTAATGTTCTCATATATGTTTTTCAAGAAAAAATATATCATTAAAATATATATAATGAATTTACAGATCTTCATTTTTAAATCTGTACTGCATTATACCTGTATGTTATACCATCATGTTTTGACATCTTCTTAAAATGTGAAGTTTCAGAATAATCCTTCTGATTACTGTATTCTTCTTAAAAACAGATTGCCATGTTATTCAGTGTAAGGTTTCTTTGATTTAGCAATGAGCATGTCTGCTGGAGAAGATGTTACAAGTCTTTTTAACTAACTTTCTCTCTTTTTTACTCTTCATGTCAATTAGTGGTTTAATAATGTCAATTTCATTACTTATCATAGCAGTTTTGCTATCTAGTCTAGATATCTAATAATTATGTATCCAAGTTACAAGACTGGTACCAATCCTAAATGACTGTAGAGAGGGATTATAAGTACTATGCAAACTTAAGAAGCAGCTCTTTAAACTACAAAAGATAAAGTTCAAAATTACATGTATTTTTTCCTAAAAATAGAAGCATTTTGCTAACACTGAAAATGAAATTAATTGATGAAATCTCTGTGTTTTCTATATTTGGCAGAGGAGATGAAGGTGCCCATTTGTGGAATTTACAATTCAGATGTTAGGCCGTGAAAATCGCCATGGATAGCTTTTCTTAGCTTTAGCTGATTATTGGCATAAAATAAATCTTATCAAGCTGAAAACTGAGATAATGAGCACAATTCACCAGTATGCTACTGGGAGAAATGTAAGGTTTCTGGTTTCATTGTTTTGTGTCCTCAAGAAACAGTAACTTTGAAGAAATTGTAACTACTGGTTCAGTTCTCATGTGTTAAGTATTGGGGTGTTCTAGATGTCACACAGTAATGGTAACAAAACTACACTGTCTTATATTTTAATGAGAAAATAGTGTTTTAAATAATAAAATAGTATTTTACTGTTTTGGCATCTATCTGAAATTACAGCACATTGCATGCCATGCATTTGCCTAACAATCTCTATGTCCTTGTCTCCTAAATAGGAAACAAGTTTTCAAACACAGTCTAAAAAGATAAAGCTCTATCTAATAATAAATATATTACCATATTGTAAAATACTTTTTTTTAATTTTTCCTTTAAAATTTTCAATTTCCAAAACATTTACAAGTATTTTATTGGTTATCTCAACTAACTGAAATAGCAGTGTTATTTTTTATTTTACATTTGTTAGACATAAGCTATGCATCACTATATAGATCAAAAACAAGCACATAGATTTGCAGACTGCTCCAGTGGGGTGCATCTCTGCACCTATTCAATGTCACAATCAAATCAGTGGGGCATAACTTCAGATTTACAGGCAGAATTGTGATTAGGAATATTAATTTTCACAGAGTTTACTGCATATAGGTTAACCAAGGTATAAGGTGCCTGCAGTATTCCTAGTGATTAGCAGTTCTTGGGAAGAAAAAAGAAAAAAATGGATAAATGGATGCATTAAGGAAATTAGGGCTTTTATCATTACTATGCTTGATCAGTTTTCTGAAGATAATTGGGTGCAAAGGACTGATCTAAATTTTATGACGTTTAACACAAGCCTGAGTCAATGCAAATGGGCTCCTCACATTTTAATGCAAGGTCTACTGGTTTACAAACTGGTCATGAGAATTTAACTACTATTGCCCTTTGAAAATTTTCTCCTACTTCTGATTAAAGTGGTAATTGATAATACATAGTCCTGCTGATTTTAAGGTTCTAAGACTCCTGAAAATTAGAGATTTAAGTACCTGCTAAATAAATCCATATGGGCATTAGAGATACCATTAAAATGCCATATTCATTATCTAAATGTCATGCTGGACATTGAAATTGTTCAGATAATTGAGTGAAAGATAATTAAGGGATTTTTAATATAATTAATAAGTGAGAGGTTCTGACCCTATTATGGATAAATAGGAATCATTTCAAGATAACTAAAGACATTCTTTTAGCTAAGAATATTTTAACAATTTAAAAATTGCACTCTTCTCCCTTGTCGTTGTTTCACTCTTCTATCATTTTTCCTTTTTAAATAACAGAAATATCTGTTTTTCTAATATTTTTTATTAATTTAACAAGAAACATCTGAAATAATTCACTTTGATTTTAATTAGGCGTTTATTTCTTCTTAGTAAAGTATATTAAATTTAAAATTCACCAACAATCTACTGTAGTCACTTTTTTGATTGCCTTAGAAATGAACTTCTGAATTGCGTTCAGAATATTAATGCTTAAAAGGAAAAAAAAATCTATTTTATGTCATAATTATCATTATAGTGGTAAAGTCCATATTTGAAAATAGTTAAATTATTTAAAGATCAGTTTGTTATTTTTTAAGAAAAACTAGGGGCTTAGTAAATAGAGTTAATGAGAATATTGCTGGTTGAGTATTTACAAATAGATTTAGTGAATGGTACTTCTTGGCTGAATTTTGATAAATACGTGAGTACTGATGATCAAGAGATACATCCAGTTCCAATTCAGCAATGCATCTATTGATTTGAAAAGTATTTAGGCAACTGACGATCCAAATAGGAAAGATGAAACAATCACGCTGTATCTGTATGTCCTTTACTCTTCCTGCCACCATTTTTATCAGAGTGGTCCCCTGTCTCCTTATGCACCTAGACTACCGTCTGCTCTGGAAGGTGTTCTTAGCAGCCTATGTGCATTCTTAACTGCTTATATAACTTTAAAAATTTGGCCTTAGTATGTACTTGTGTCTCCTTGATGAAAAGAACATGCTTAAAGATAGCATCTGGTTTAAAACTCGAAGTATATTTGGAGTTCTACAAGATTATTTTGAGTAGGAAAATCATGTAGGAATGGTATGTACTTTAAAGTTCTTTAATTTTACCAGAATTGTTTTAAAAACTAGCAATAGCTTTCATAATAAATGAGAGAAAAACTTGAATTTTCCCATGTTTAGGCTCTTATTGATGTAAATATATTAAATAAAACCTCATGAATATTAAAAATGCAAAGCATCAGAAAGTAATTTCTTATATAAAGATTCTGTCTATTGGCTGACATTATACTGACCTCCCCTTTTAAAGCAGTAAAAGAGATTTTTTTATATACCTAAAGTAATTTAAAGTCAGCTAACTGAAAAGTGTGTGAAGAGCAACTCTGGCAGCCTTCATATGCAGCTGCTTGGCTCAAACGCAGGCTCATTACTGAATAAGAAAAACAACTTTTATAACTGGAAATTTGAAGAACACTCAAATTTAAATGTTGAAATGATGCCATATTTGGTACAGTGTAGTTAAATTAAAAATAAACACAGGCATTTGGATTTGAAAATGGTATGCTAAAAATATTTAGATTACAAATACTTTAAAATATAATCATACTGGGGACTGGTGATCATTAAATTTGTGGTATTTAGAATAATACTTCATCTGAATGAAAAATACCATTTGGGTACAGACCATATTTAGACACATAGATTAATTCTTTCAATGGCAGCTAACAACCTCAGTTATTCAGTTTTGCTGTGTTATGATGGGCTTTGCATGTTTCCTTAAAATGTTGTTTTGAAAGTGGTAATAGGTTAGGGACCTTCCTTCTACTTTTGGTTTGTTTTTCTTTTTTCTTCAATATTTATGAGTTTAACAACAAATACGTCAAACAGACACTTTTTACGCTCTGCAATACACTACCAGTCATTCTCAGATACTGCTCTGAAAAGTAGTATTTGAACTATAAGAGAATAGCAAAGAATTAAAGCAATTACTAAGGTTCAAAATTAAATTATTCAGTGGCACAGGAATTCATTGTGATAATCAAGCCCGTAAAGTAAGGATATCAATAAGCATCTTATGGGTACGGAGAGAGTATCAAAAGAAATACAGAGGAAACATAATATCAATTGATGAACTATGTCACCAGTTTAAAAAAAAAAAAAAATAAATACTATATTTTTATACTATTTTATACATTTGCATTCTGTTAAGAAATATATGAATTAAAAAGGCTCACTTTCCAGATTATTAAACACAAATTTTTTACACACTTTTGTAAATTCTTTTCAGTGTGCCGTCATTAAATATGAAAGTAGGGTACAAAATCTTAATGTTTTATAATTTCAAGAACATTCATTTCTTTATTAAAGATGTTAATTGCTAGTATTGCTAGGGAAATTTGAAGCTCAAACTCAAAATATAAAAATCCTTACTGTTACAAACTGGTTAGATTTTATCTTAACTAAGATAATGCTGTAGCAGTGCTACTCTTAAAGTTGATATTGGTGTTCTGAAGAACATTAGAATATATTAGTTCTGGAAGAACTTGAGGAGTAAAATATCCTCCTAGCAGAAGCCACAGAGGTTTTTTTGTTTGGTTTGTGGTTTGGTTAGGTTTGCTTTGTTTGTTTTTGATCGGTTTGTGAGGGTTTGGGGGGGGGGGGGGGGGGGGTTGTGTTGTTTTTTCTAATGGGAACAGATACATTTTCCTTTTAATTGAGAAAACTTTGGGAAAAGGATATTTAGGCAGATCTGAATCAGGTTTCATGTTATATGTACAAAATAACATTTTTATTTCAGATTCTCAGTACACTGAGCAAAGGGGCTTCCACACAAGAATTCAGAGTCTTAGGAGTTAATAGCAAAGAGTTTTACTGTGAGCACCAGTTGTTTATTATAAAGTTCATACTCTTGTCATTTTTGGGATGAAACACCTGATTTACCTGTGCCTGACATTAAGGCCAGAAGCTAAAATGGTGTCTTGTAAAAGAGCAGTAAATTAATTTCCTTGTGTGTGTATTCTGATCAATTTAGAAATGGTACATTTCATGCTGTAGTTTTTCTAATCTCAGATTGCCAGGCAAGTTATTCTTTGGTGAGATTTTCTTTGACCTGAAATTGTGTGGAAAAATGAAAGACCTGAGAAACCATTCCATTAGTCCTCCACATGCTCCTAACAAAGGCAGTAAGTATTGTTACTGCTACTTTGCAGACTGCAAAAAACTGAGGTTAACCCTTCACCAAGATCAGAAATACAATTGAAATACAGATAGTGAAAAGTTGCTTGAGTACAGAGAAAAACAGAGCCACGGTTAGTTGTCCTGGATGGCCCCTGGGAGCAGGCAGCCCTTTGTAGCAAGCCCTGACTCTGGCTCAGCCCTGGGTCATGGTTGGGGTTCTCCAGACTGGCTAGAGCAAAGCTGGCTGATATGTCTGTATTTACACTTCTCAGCTACAACATGGACTTACAGATGGAGCGTAAGGAAATGGACAAAACTATTTAGCAGATTTGCAATGACAACTCAGCAGTTTTTGACAGCTAGCATGGGTCTTACCCTACTAAAACATGTTCTATAAACACCCATACCTAGTTTCTGTTACTGTTTCAAAAGAGCTCTGCTGCCTGTGGTAGTTCTGGTGCTGGTAGTGACACATTATATGTGACGGATGCTGTAAGGAAAAGTTCAGAAGGCCAGAAAGATTGTCCTGTCACTGTAACAGAAAGACAATTTTGCGTCTTGAATCAGAAATACACTCTATGAGGGAAAACTTATTTTGTGATACACACAGCTCTAAACTATTATGTAATTGGCATCATTTACTCTATATTTATGGCATTATGAGTTTACTGTATTTGGGTTTGTTCAAATAATTTTACATATCTTGGAGAAATTGTATTTTATATGATGATTTAATCTAACCACAGCTGCAGCAATATAAATTACACTTAAGACTATGCTGATTGATTATAATCAGTTGTAATCACGTCTTATAATTACATTGCATTCTGGAAGCAAAGGACTTTTAAGCCTACTCAGCACCCTGCTACATAAAGAAGATTAGCTGTTACTTCTGACAATCTCAGCCAACACTGAAATATGCATATAAACACCAAGTTTTATAAATTTATTTTTCAAGAATCAAATTAATTTTTTGTGTATCGATAAAAAGCAAAATAGAAAAAAAAATCTAAAATTTATTGAAAGCCACACTTGTATAAAATATCCTCATTAAAATATTTATAGTCTATTTAGTTTCAGTATGCTAATAAATGCAAGAAAATCCATTTTCTTGATATCCATCAGATCATTATTTATTGAGATCCCATTGTTCAAGCACCAACAGAGTAGCCCAGGATGCACTGAAGGTATAGCAGGTAAAAACCGTATCCAAGTACCATGTATTTCAATACAACAGTAAATTTGAAAGTCTTTATAGGTATATGTAATGCTCCAGTTTCATTCTGGCAGTTTAATAGATTTCCTTTTCAAACCAATCAGTTATCTTATTTCACCCATGCAAAAGGCTGTTAAGTACTTCTACACATATTGCTAGTGCAGGCGGGAGAAACAAGCCAGCTGCTTGTCTGAGATCCAGTTGCTGGCAGACTGGTCCCTCTAGGTCCACTTTGAAAAACAGAAGTCCCCCATGTTTGTTCAGTAAGTGCAGGATGGAAACTGGCTTAACAGTTCTGGTTGTCTGTAAGTTTCCTGGTTCAATCTCATCATTTTATGTCTCATGCTACTACTCAATCTCCAATGTGTACACTTTGGCAGTTAGAGGTACAAGTTTACTCCACCCTTCTTCAGGGCCTGCCTATTCCTGCCTTCCCAGAAGTCCCAAAAGCTATTTCATTCTGAAACTGTGAGATGACAAATGTGAAGCCAGGAGCAAAAGCATTAACACCTGAGTAGTATTTTACTCATTTTCCAGAATAGTTTCATTAGGCATTATTTAAACTTCACCTGCAATCATTTCACCTCTTTGTAAGTTGCCATGCAGTTCTCCAGTCCATAGGATTACAGTCAGTAACAACCTCTGCCCCAGTCTCCCTTATCATAATCTCAGCATTAAATAGAAGGGCTTTCAGAAAAAATAAAAACAAAAAATGAGTGTATATGATCAGAATATAGAATATTTCATTTTTTTTTTAATCTCAACAAATATAAGAGAACTCAGAGCCACCCAAGTTTAAAGTTAAAAAATCATTATTACAGAGTCCCAAAAAAACCCGACTGCCATGACCACAGAAGTTATGTTTCTGTACAAATGTATAAAGCTATCGTAATGTCTGCATGGTTTTAGTGACATGGTCTATTGTGGACTTGGCATTCTGGAGGGCAATTGGACTTTATGATCTTAAAGGTCTTTTCCAATCTCACTGATTCTATGATTCTATGATCTCTTTTGACTTTTGGGCGCATTATGCAGTAAATGAAAAGAGAGCCTCCCATTAGTTGTGAGCTGTAGAAATATTCTCAAGCATGCCTAAAGGTGAACTTACACAAAATATCAGGGTTATTCCAAATGTTTGTAAAAAGTATGCTATTCCCTATTAAAACTTTTAAAAGATTATCATAAGCATTTACAATGTCTGATCAGGCAAAGCATTTCTGTAATTAAAGATACTCTTTCAGAATTGTCCTGGTTACATACGCATTTAGTGTCAACCAGGGAGTCACTGATAACAGTTGTATTCCTTAATTAGTACAGAACACACCTTTAGAGGAATCTGTAGAAAGTATCTACAGAGCTAAAGATATTCAAATTTAAAAGATGAAGATACGTTAAATACTGAAGATATTAAGGAGCTGATAGTAGTGGCTTATACAGACAAACCAAGAAGAAAAGGGGGCTCTAAGAATTCAGGTTAGCTATGAATTGAGTAAAGTATCCGTTCTACCATCAGCTTAAAATAGGCTGACATCCATACTGATCAGCTAGCTGAAAATAGGTGTGACAATAAGGTATTGCTTGTGTTAACCTACTTGTTTGGTTTACTTCTTGCTACAGGAAACTGTTCATTGAGTGCTCAGGCAGATTAAGTTAATTTTGTCATATCCGGGGGAGGGGGAGCTGATCAGGCATTCTCATGAACTGGTGATGAAGCAGCTGTTAAATATTTTACTTTTACTGACAATCAGGATCTGATGGAAAGGGGGAAAACAGAATAAAGATTTACAAGTGTGCTTCAGGTTAGGTTAACAGTTCTGTGCATACTTTATTACTTAAATTCCAAGATTATCAATTTCTTTTTATATATTCACCCTGCTACAAAGCCATACACATTTTTTGTGTGTCTGTAATTGAGCCACTGTTTTGACAATCACTAGAAATTAATAGTATACAAACGAACAAATACTGGGGCACTGTTATCTCAAGATTCTTCAGATAAAGGATCATCTCACAGTGTTATATGCTTCCAGCACTAAGCAGACTGTTGATATTTAGCATCCATGCTAAATAGTTATAAGAAGCTCTGTAAATATATTCTGCATGGATATGATTTTTTAGAATATTTACTCTCTCATGAGATTTTTGCTGGAAAACATTAATTCTAGTTAATTTGAATGGGATAATGACACAGGAATTGAAAAATACTAACAGAAACAGGATAATATGGACAAAATTGCATTCACTTGGTCTGTACCTATATTGAGAGATGGGTGACCAACAGATTCCTCCGTTGCCTAGAATGGTGTCCAAGTGGGATTCCTACTGCTGCTGCTTTCTGGCCTGGTTTGCTGTTTTTCCTTCCTAGCATAAACTGAACATGAAGGTGGTGGTGAAGTATATCCGAAAGGACTATTTTAATATCAACATCCGAAACTGAAATCTCAAAAGTACCCTTCTCAATCAATTTATGTGTAACCTCAGTAAATGCAGCCTATTTGCTTTATCCTTTCTATGACATTCACTTATGTATCATATCTTGACACCCGTTAGGCAATAAAAATTTGGAGCAAAGACTGTCATTTGTATACAATTTTGTTTTACTGGTATGTTCTTCTTATGTCCTTTAGATATAACTTCAATCAGATGTATTTTTTAATTATCACTACTATTTGCCCCAGTCCAGACTGTGTGCAATCTATGTTTAACAACTCAAACAAAACCAGCCTACCAGCATGGTTTTCCCACAACTTTTAAGTGTTTTCTGCTCACACGTGTGAACTACTTAAGAAGTTCTTCCATTTGTCCTGATATTTCCTTTGCATTACACACAGTTTTACTTGAGTCATATTCACCTAGCTGTAGGATGAAAAACTGTGCTTCTTTATAAATGCTTCTGCAAAGTTTGCTAATGTACCTCTGTCCATGTAAAAATTTCCTTGCTATTTTAGAGAATGTCTTAATCTTTAATTTTGTTGAAACATTATACATTTCATATCTAATAGAATATCCTAGTTATTCAAATTATCTATGCAAATGAGTGGTTTGACAGACTCTTCCTGTGATCTAACTTGCTTAAATCATATAGTGGCTCAACTGTCTTAGGGGCTGCCAGTACACGTCTCAACATGCTGAGAAGACCAGTAATTACAGTCCCTGGTGCTTTGTTCTCTTAAATCATGGTTGTGCAGAATGTTCAGTCAGGTCTGATAGGGACAAGTCATGATAATGGGGACAAGAAGCAAGAATTAGTATTTAGAGGAGACAGGCTAGAAAGAAGAAAGCCCTGGAGGAAGAGAGAGAAGGTGTATGAAAGAGAAATAATTAGTAATCAGATGAGAGACCTGGGAGCAACTAGCTATTCAGAGCCAAGAAAGAGAATTAAACACTTAGGGCTAAATTCTGCATTAAGGTACACCTTCAGTTAGGATTTATATCAGTGCAGCTAAGAGATTTTGTTTTTCCTAGTGATGAGGATCTGGTAGGAACAGTCAGAAGGAATCTGGTTAAGAATTCTGGATCAAGCATCAATAAAACAATTTGATAGAGGACACCCTCTAGCCAGCTTGATGCAGCTGAACAAACCTTCAAAATACTGCAAAGCACACTAGAGAAAATATGAACGCTGAGTATGTGAGTGTGCATATCGGTAGGTATACATTAGTAATGTTTTGGGTTGCTGTATTTTTAAGACGATGAATGGTACCACATTTAGAAGCTACTTTAACAAGTTAAATATCATAAATTATAGTGTCTAAAGGAGAGGTGGCAATTTCAACTATAAGACCCATAAACTGCCATAAAACTACTTGAGCAATACGATGCTTGAATGGGCCCAAATCCAGTTGGATGAAACCCAGCATTCTAAAAACAAACTGACCAAGCTGTAAGGAGTGAGTTCCAAAGGAAATGAAATGAGACTATGATCCTCATTAAGCTAATAACAACAACAACAAAAAAGCCTGTCTGCCTGGAAGAAATGTGGATTCCAGTTGGAGCAATCCATAAATTAGTTTTTATAATCCTTTTTGTGACTTCAATCCACATTGTTCCCTCCAATGCAGAAATAAATAGCATCTAATAAGCCTGTCTTGCAAACATCAGTACTATCTGGCTCCAAGTTAAAATGATTCACTCACAGAAAATGATTTAAATTAATGTCTCTGGTACAGAGATTTTGTGTCACCAGCAGTCTGAGCGACTGAGAGCTATGTGCATGCTGTGGGGCAGCGACGTTGTACGCTGTGACCTGAGGTGCTGGTTCCAGTGCAGAAGCACAAGTCATGCCCTGAACTAGGGTACTGGCCGTCCACAACATGCCCTGGTCCCTGGCTACATCAACACTGACTGCACACTCCATTCCTTCCAAGGAATGGTGTGTAGCCTGGTACCAGCCAGAGGAATGAAGAGCCAAGGTATAGATAAATAGGATCGCTGTGTGGGTGCAACAGTTGCTCTGTAGCGAACTGAGTTGAAAGGTTCACTGGAAAGCAGACACAGCAGCACACATTTCAAATATCTGTACATATTTCCTGTTCTCATGTCTGCCATCCCCTGAGTTTCTTCCTTGTCTTGAAAAGATGGCTAGCTAAACAGCTGGGTTTCTACTAAGTCTAGTTAACATTCACATTTTATCCAGTGTGTAATGTTTGGATTAATTTTTCTGCAAGATTCAAATCTGAAGCTACAGTGCAAATAATGAGAAACTTCCACCTGCCACAATTTAATAGAGTGCATCAATTCATGTATTAGATTCTTCATTGACCCTAAGTATCCAAACTAGCCATGCTGTACAAGCATTGTTTAACCTTTAAAATGAATTAAGTTTTTCACCTCCTGTTATTTCATTATTCAGATGTTTAGCCAAATGTCACAAAATTAAGTCACTTGCTCTCCTTACAGCAAAAGGGAGAGGGAAGGTTGTTAGCAGCATTCCTGGTATAGTGAGCAGTGGTCTTCTCTGTGAGTGATGTTCTGGCAGACAGCAATTTTGATCTACGGGAGACCATTACATTAATGTTCTAAATATTTGCCACTGTGTGATTATTGAAATTATTATTGTAATATATCTTATGAACAGAGGTAACACTATTGGATGGAAGAGACAAAAAAATTAGAAAACAGTGAGGCAGGTAATGGCCTTACCAAACAGTTGCATTAGCAGTGCAATTCTTTCAAATTAATTACATCTAAATATAAATGGTTGCATGGGAAAAGGAATAAAGAGTCTTGTTTGTAAATAGGTGGTATCTGGTCTCATTTGAGGGAGATTATAGTATTACAGTACCAAGATATCATATGTACTGACAGTCACAAAGTTGCCACATGAGAACAGACACAATACAGGCATTAACAGCTGGGAAAGTGAACTAGTTCATATGTGGGAGAATGGAAAAAAAGGAGCAAAGAGAATAAGTAAATGGTTGAGTAAATAAATTAACAGTCTTCTGGCTGCTGATGAATGGTCATGGTTGCATTCATCAACACTGGAAATAAAGATATTGCAGTAGTGAAACATTAAACAGTGACAGACTGGGTGAATTCTCTTGTAAAAGGATAGGAAAAACCACATTTTAGCAATGTAGTGCATTATCCACTGGGTTATGAACCTCTTGCGAACTCACATTATGAAGCAGTTGAGAAATGGGTTGTGGTAGGGAAGTGAATCAAATAAAACAATAGAGGAGACTCAGAAAGGCAGAAAAAAGAGAGAAACAAGCCACTACTGCTTCCCCCCCCCCATCTTCTTTCAAGTCATGAATGTGGTTACAAACCACTGAGCAAATAATAAACAATGGTTTACTAATATGTAAAGACTGCTTTCTACTCAATGTTCAACCATTCTTCTGTTGATGCATTTGCTATTTCACTATCTGTGAAGTAAATGTACATGCTGATCTATGTATTGTACTCAAAGCTTGAATTTTGAATGAGATTGATACCCTTGCTTTTGCTTCTCTACTTGATATATGATGGTACTACCACTGAAAGTGATAAAAATGTTATTGAAATTATAATGATGCACTAAAAATAACTATACATTTCCAGCTCTGCCTATCTTCTTCTGTATAAATGTGTTGCAGTTTCCAAATCTAGACAAAATGCTGTTTGAGAAAATGAAGCTCTCAATACAAATTTCACAGCTTTAATTCAATTATTCTGATATGAACCTATTGCCCTGCTAGCCACATACATTGCCTGAAAAGCACAGGGACATTATGATATTTGGAAATCAGAAAAAAAAAAAAAAAAGATTTTTCTCAAAAATTGAGAAAGTAGGTCTATTTAAAGATACTCTTTGGTAACACATTCTTGGAATACAAATACCTTAGAGACACAGGAAACATAAAATATCACAATGAAGGAATACAACTATTCAGTTTAGAATGATGAGATTGAAGTAATGCTTTAAAAAAAGTATCCTCATCAATTTTCCTCCTCACTTGTCTTTACACTTGCAAATAAAAATGTGGTCTTCCCTTTTAGACAAAGATGAACAAAATCACAGAATCACAGAATCACAGAATCCTAAGGGTTGGAAGGGACCTCAAAAGATCATCTAGTCCAACCCTCCTGCAAGAGCAGGGTAACCTAGAGTACATCACACAGGAACTTGTCCAGGCGGGCCTTGAATATCTCCAACGTAGGAGACTCCACAACCCCCTGGGCAACCTGTTCCAGTGATCTGTCACTCTCACAGTAAAGAAATTTTTCCTGATGTTCACATGGAACCTCCTATGCTCCAGTTTACACCCATTGCCCCTTGTCCTATCACTGGACATCACTGCAAAAACCTAGCTCCATCATCCTGACACTCACCCTTTACATATTTGTAAACACTGATGAGGTCACCCCTCAGTCTCCTCTTCTCCAAGCTAAAGAGTCCCAGCTCCCTCAGCCTCTCCTCATAAGGGAGATATGTTCCACTCCCTTAATCATCTTTGTGGCTCTGTGCTGGACTCTTTCAAGCAATTCCCTGTCCTTCTTGAACTGAGGGGCCCAGAACTGGACACAATATTCCAGATGCGGTCTCACCAAGGCAGAGTAGAGGGGGAGGAGAACCTCTCTTGACCTACTAACCACACCCTTTCTAATGCACCCTAGGATGCCATTGGCCTTCTTGGCCACAAGGGCACATTGCTGGCTCATGGCCATCCTCCTATCCGCCAGGACCCCCAGGTCCCTTTCCCCTTCACTACTGTCCAGCAGGTCAGCCCCCAACCTGTACTGGTACATGGGGTTGTTCTTCCCCAGATGCAAGACTCTACACTTGCCCGTGTTGGATTTCATTAAGTTTCTCCCCACCCAACTCTCCAGCCTGTCCAGGTCTCACCGAATGGCAACACAGCCCTCTGGTCTGTCAGCCACTCCTCCCAGTTTAGTATCATCAGCGAACTTGCTGAGGGTACATTCAGTTCCCTCATCCAGGTCGTTGATGAAAATATTAAACAGCACTGGTCCCAGCACCGACCCCTGAGGGACTCCACTAGTCACAGACCTCCAGCTAGATTCTGCCCCATTGACCACAACTCTCTGCCTTCTTCCTTCCAACCAGTTCTTGATCCACCTCACTACCTGATCATCAAGCCCACACTTCCTTAGCTTATCTATGTGGATGCTGTGGGAGACAATATCAAATGCCTTACTGAAATCAAGAAAAACTACATCTACCGCTCTACCACCATCCATCCACCTACTTACTTGCTTATAGAAGGCTATAAGGTTGGTCAAACATGACTTCCCCTTGGTAAAACCATGTTGGCTGCTCTTAATGACCCCCTCATCCTTGATATGCCTAGAGATGGTGTCAAGAGTAAGTTGTTCCATCACCTTTCCAGGGATGGAGGTGAGGCTGACCGGTCTATAATTACCCGGGTCCTCCTTCTTGCCCTTCTTATAGACTGGTGTGACGTTTGCCATCCTCCAATCCTCAGGCACCTCACCTGTTTCCCACGACTTACCAAAGATGATGGACAGTGGCTCAGCAATGACCTCCACCAGCTCCCTCAGCACCCGCAGGTGTATTCTATCCAGACCCATTGATTTATAGATGTCCAGATTACTTAACTGATCCCTAACCCAATCCTCATCTACCAAATAATGAAATACCACAGCTCAACAGGAAAACTGTTCCTAGTCTCATACGGTTAATCTTATGTCCTAGAAAGTGAGTGCTGTGTTACACATCTAGTGCATTAGGCCAGGTGAGATGAAGCCTTGGGGGGCATGGTTTAGTGTGAGGTGTCCCTTCTCATGGCATGGGGGTCGGTACTAGATGATCTTAAGGTCCTTTCCAAACCTAACTATTCTATGATTCTTTGATTCTATTCAATACTTAATCCCTTTTTAAATCTTAGTGAACTGTCAGTCCCCCAAAATACCTGATTCACAAGCAATTTTAAGGCACTTTTTAAAAGAAGTGTATCTATATATATGTATATTTGTGTATATATATATATATATAAAATGCACATATATATTCACTGGTTGTCTTTTCTTTAAAATCATAAAGAAGGAAAATGTTATTTTTACACATCTCTACATTACAAATTTTGTCAGAAAAGCTGACAGTCCATTAAAAAAACTACAAAAATGAAATGTGTTTGATTACCAAAGTAAGTGCTTAATTTTAAATGATCAAACTTAAAATTGTTAGCCTTCACTCATGCCTCAGTTTCCTCTTCTGCAAAATAAAGAAATTTCCTACTCTCTAAGAAATGTGAATACTTTAAATAGTTTATGTTGCCAAGAGTTTGAGATGTTCATAAGGATGATGCTAGATGAGTAAGATATCAACATTTTTTATTCAACACATAGGAGATATCTTTTTCAAGTATATTTTTAGAGTAATTGTTGAGTAAATTGTTTGAGTAAAAAGCCAGATGATATTATTCTGCTTTACAGTAGCTACTGTGCTTTACTAACTTTAACAGGACAATGTAATGACACCATTAGTAGTGTTGCATGCTACCATGTAAAATCATTAATTCACCTTAAGATGGTCTTTGAACAACTATTCAGTCCTATTTCCTGTTCTTAACCTCCATATCTTTGATTTGTACTGACCCTGTAACCTGTCAAAGTGATTGCTACTGGAGATATATTCCACTGAGAATTGCCATATCTCAGCTGAATTCTGTGTATAACTTATGCAGTTTTCAAAATGCATATAAATGTATACATAAATATAAATACGGATATATACATATGTGTATTCATATATACACACACACCCTGACATTGGTGATTTTCAATCCTTATTTTAATGCATGAGAGATACACATGTATAAGATAGTAACAGCAAACTAGGGAAATAGTATATAGGTAACTAGGTACTATATAGGTAAGTAGGTACTATATAAGTAATTAGGTACTATATATCCTACAACTCATAAAACATTTCCTTTGTAAGAGCACCACAGTGCTAAGAATCACATTCATAAAAAAGCATTTGCGCTAATACGTTAAAAGCACAGAGTGGTGGCAGAACAGGATAGTGTTATTCAGGTTTTAAATTCTTGAATAGTGAATCACCTCCTACCAATTTGTACATGAAAAGGTAGAAATGGTGCTTTCAGTTAGGGTCTTGTTAAGAGGAAAAGTCTTGTATTTCTCTTCAGTAATTTTGAGAAAACCAGCCAACTGATTCTCTTTCCAATTCATTAAAAATGAAAACGGTTACTAGCAAGATTCCAAATCAGGAAACTATTGACATGAGTTTTCCTGCTAACACAGAGCTGAATAGTATCCATCATCTGCTGAGGCTGGAATGCCTTAAGAACTTTATTTTTACTTAGATTTTGAGAGGAGTTCTCATTCAGGCACTACATTTTACAGTACAAATACAAGTGAAATGCTGAAGTGTATGTCTTCATTCTAGGGCATTTCAGTGTTGGAGGTAGAAGAGCTCCTGTTACTACATGAATATTAAATTTACAAATTGTGATTCAAGGAGGAGGTCTATACTGCAGTCTGCAGTGGAAAAAGGGTTGTGTAATCAGAACTACACAATCAGGGAAAATTATAGTAGCTGAATACTCCACTCACATAGATAGCGTTGCCTTCTCTTTTAGGGAAGAAAGATTTCTCACATCTTAGTAAACTTATAAACTGTCAAAAAAAAAACCCATAACAACGTTTTTTTTTGTTCTTAACACATTTACTCTGATAAGAGTACTCATGAAGTCTTATTTTATAATGGTGCGTTACTCCTGGGACCAGATCTCAACATTCAAAGAGGTATTGTAGCACAAACATTCTGAGGTTAGTCATTCTATTCAGATTAATTTCTCTAAATGTATATCACAGAAAAGTTCTAACTTTTATATATAAAAAGAAGAAATGATTTATTAAGTGATTAACTCTTTAAATAGGTGTCCTGGGTTCAGCAGTAGCAGTCATGTTTTTCCTTTGTGTTAACTGGTGCAGTGCTGTGTTTTGACTTCTAGTTTGAGAACAGTGTTGGTGAAGCCGATGTTTTCGGTTGTTGCTAAGTGATGTTTACCCTGACCAAGGACTCTGTGAGGCTCATGCTCTGCCAGGGAGGAGGGGAAGCTGTGAGGAAGCAGAGACGGGGCGCCTGACCCGGGCTAGCCGGGGAGGTATTCCATACCACAGCACGTCATGGCCGGGGTGGGGGGTAACTGGGAGTTACCCGGAAGGACAGGGGCTTCCGGGTGGAACTCGCTTTCTCGGCCGGTGGTATCGTATTCTCTTCCCTTGTTATTTTCCCTTATCGTTTTAGCTGATAGTAGCGGTGGTGATTTGTTGCTGGACTGTTCCTGTCTCAACCCGTAGGAGTTGCACTCTCTCGATCCTCCTCCCCGTTCCTCCGGGAGCGGGGAAGGGGAGAGCCCCGGTGCGGGGGAAGGGGAGACGGACACGGACCTCGATTGTTGTCAGCTCGGCACCGCTCACTGGAAGTGAGCGAACGAGTTACCTGACTGGGTTTAAACCACGACAATAGGATTCATTTCCTTCCAACCATAACCATTTGTAGATGAGAAATATTTGTTTCTGTGTTGAGCCTACAAGATTGATACAGGGTCTGGTTATCAGCTGCTGACATGCACACAGCACAACTTGACTGTAGGCTTCAAAGTTAGCGGTGTGTTACCTTCACAATTCCAGTCCTACTCCAGATACATGCTGGGCCAGATTCTTGTATCAGATAGAGAAGTCTGAACGCTTTTCTAAATTACTCCAGCTACTAATTGTTCCAAACAGTCATTATGGTAACCAGCAATCTCAAGGCAGAGTACAGGTTTGGCTGCATTTCCTATTTCAGTCCTAGGCAAACAGTGGTTAGAGAATTATGCCTTTAGTAAGTCTATACACTCTGGGTGATGCTTCCGTTTGTAAATGCAGGCATTAGTGACACCTGGCACTCACAGCCAAAGACAAACCAGCCAAATTACAGATACATTCTGTGCCTAATACACAAAATTACAAAATTATTTAAAGCTATGTTACATGTAGTTATACCATCTGAAAAGTTTTCTGTTATATTGGATTATTAAAATAGTATATTCTTGAAGTGTTTTTCATTTCAGAGAACTTATTTAAAAATACAGTTAGAGATTTATTGACAGATTTTTGAATTTCTAATCGCACTTCTGTCACCAAGGCTCCTAGTGAGGTGACGGTATCTATGATCTTGCCTGTGGGTACCTGACAACTTCTACAAGACAAGTTTTTATTTGCTACAAGGGTCATGTAACTTCTAGTTCATTTTAGCTCTTTAACTGTGTATACATCATTGATCAGTTGCCATTGTTCTGACATGAAAAAATAACATCCCCAAGAAGAAGTCTTACAGGCGTATGAACTTGTTGTGCTAGAAGATAAGGCAGACTAATATCAATGAATGTCAAAGAATGCCTTGATTTTGCAAAGACAAAACTGTAATTTTCATGCTAATGAACAAACTCCTGTTGTCATTAAATCTTTCAAAAAGTTATAAAGGAATGTATTCAGTTACCAGGCAGATCAAATGTATCAAACCAGTCTCAGGTAACCCTAGCCTACAATTAAATATCATTTCCTCTTGGGAACAATTTTTTAACAAGAGAGCAGCAGCAGTGCCAAGAACGTGTCAGCAGCTGCAACTGCAACTGGAAAACAGCAGGTTATATTTCAGTGGCTTAATTTGTTGTCTTAAACACAACCCTGAGAACTTCAGGGCTAAAATGGTGACAAAGACATGAGTTTGAGTATGTCAGTGATCTCAGGCCAACAGTAGAGAACTGGAAGCTGTTTTCTGATAGTGCATCCACAAAATCTGCTCCTCCTCAACTCACTGTCTCGCCTTTGCTTTTTATATATCCACAAAAAAAAAAAAAAAACAGAGAATCAAATATGTAGATTTGTTTCATTGTTCAAGTTTCCAGAAAATTTAAATGACAGAAAACCTAAGAATTTAAAGTTCAGTATCTGACAAATAAAAATCAAGTGTCAGTCTTCCATTCTCAGATGCAGAATTCAGAAGTCAGAAGAAATTACTCTCTTACAATTTGATTTCAAGAGAAGTCTGGATCAATGTTATTGATTTAACAAGAACCTTAATTATTCATTTTATATCTAGTTTATTACAAAAGTTTGCCACATGTTGTCTAATTATTTTGCTAGGAAATTGTAACTGTCTAAATTAATAATGGAAGAGTGCAGAGTTTACCCTGAGGCTGCAAAGATTGGGAACAAACAGGAAAAAAACCTGCTTTAAGGAAGCTAGAAATGTACATGTGATTAAAAGCTTCAACCTTGCAGCAAACTAAAACATAAGAAAAACTGGAGTTATTATTTCCCACTGGAGGATAATTAAATACAAATAATAAAGACTGCATGATCTGTGAGGTTATACATCTCTCTTTGTCAGAAAGCGTATTCCTGAATGACAGCTGTCACAGGCCTTGGCTGGATGTGACACAAAGTATTTGAAGCTCTAATTGTGCAGAGAAATACACAATTCTCAGAAGACATGTCACTGCAGACTGTGAGAGGGGTCCTTTGGCTGTGGCTGGAAGATTATATGACCACAATGCAACTGACTTCAGATCAGGGGGAAAAAAAAGTTAAATAAATATGGCCTCAACACTAAGGTCACAGTCAGAACAAACCCACTTTTCATAAAGAGAACATGTATGAAAGTGACTTTCAGCACCACTGGGGCAAAATCAGCAGAAGACCAAAACACATCATTTGAAAATTAGCTCACAGGGGTGGCATGTCATGCAATGATAATCAGTCAAAAAATTCTGACAGGAACCTTCATCAGTAAAATCTTTTATAATATGCCACTGACACTTAAGAACAGAAAAGAAAGCCTTTCTTTATAGCTATTACGTAAAGCGTCTTCTTTTCCATCTGGAGTCATAAAGTAGAATAAAATTTAGAACATGTGCAAAAGCAACAGAAAAGTAATTACTTCTGAAGCATTAACCATCATTAAAATCACTTAAACACACTTTAGGTTTTCTTTTGAAAACAACAGGATTTATTAGGGTACTTTGAGAGAAAACCAAATCACCTTTTTCTTACAAGTAAGCTAACTTAAGTAATTTTAGTGAAAATTAGAAATGGGAGAAGAAACTACATGAAATCTGAAACACAGGTGCAAACATTGCATTCTTCATAGAACCTTCAAGTCTGGGATGCATACAACAAAAAACTAAACAAATAAACAACTCCTTCCACACACATTAAGTGAAAGACATTGGGAACTCTCTAAGACCTGAATTCCTGTGAACTATGAAGTGTGTTTATTCAGGTGAAGGGATTGGTCCTTGAAAGCCTTTATGAAAAGGAACTTGGAAACTCAGCTTTGGTATGTTTTCTTCTGAGTATATAACAATTAATAACACAGAACAAATGCTTCTGAGGGTTTTTCTGGTTGGTTGTTTTTTTAGCAAGGAATAGGATAAATACCATCAGGTGATACTGACTTGGTGAAGACTCACAGAATGTAGAAAATTAATCTTCTGGAGAGTGTTAACAACCTCTTTCTTTCCATTCCTGTGGTATTTCAGGGTGTTTAGAATGTAGTTAATATGGTGCTCCTGCTCTTGAATGCTACAGGCCTTATTTTTTGGTGCTTATAAAAGAGTAGATATTAATGCTTGTAAAACTTTTGCCAAAGAAAATGTAAGGTCAAACAAGAAAATTTCTTTCAGAAGTTCTTGGAAATTCAAGGAATTTCAGGAAAGATTTTTTTCTATGTTCATCTGCGTTTAAAAGATATTTTTGTCTACTGGTCGAATACGACTGCCTTGGTTTTTGGACTTGAAGAAAGGATGCTAAAACTTGTTTTTTTGTTTTTGTTTTTGTTTTTTTGTTTTTGTTTTTTTTTTTAGAAATCTAAGTTTTCCCAAGACTGTGCTCACATTATTCATTTATTTTTGTTTTACTAGGTTTTTGTTCTTTTGTACATAAGAACAGAAACTTCACAGCTTGATAAATTACATGTCAGAACCTGTTCTGTTTACTGTTTGGGGGCTTAAGGGATTATCCAAAATGTTTTGGCTTTCTGTTCTCTGGTTTTTTATAGCCACTTGAATTGTATAGGTAGACACACAAAAGTAGAGAGAGTAGTTTGGACAGTTGAGGGTTGTATTTTTTTATTATTATTTCTATTTGTAATACATTTAGTCATTTCTTCATGATTTTCTAAGGATGCTTTAGGCACATCTGTTTATCTTACCTTTTTCAAAAAGCACAATTTTACCTGCAGAAATAATTGTTCCTTTGTATTATAAATCACAGAGATGCAGGCCCCTAAAGCTCTAGTGTGTGTGATTTAAAAACTGAAATAAGCTAAAAGGCTTAACAGAGGATGAATAGAAAACCTGAAATTGCTTTGACAGTAAGGATGCAATAATTTATTTCTACTTATAAGTTCATTGATTCTAAGTCCATTAAATATTTCTGTTAATGATGTCAATCTGCAATTATGCATATATATTAACTGAATTATAACTTTAAAATACATTTGCTCATGTAGTGCCCAGAATATCTCTTTATGACATAGGACAATGTTACAGAAATTAAAAATTAATAAAATAAATCCAAGTCTTTGTCTGGAAGGGGTTTTTTTTTGTTTGTTTTGGTTTTGTTTTGAATTTTTTAATAATTATAAAAGAACTGTATCTTTGTGTCTGATGCAATCACATTTAGATAGGTTATCAACATTATGTTACTAAGTGAAGAAAACCAGAATGTGACTGCCTTATGAAGAAAGTAATCTTAGGTAAGTTAGTATATGTTTAATTCCATTTTGATAGCTTGGTATTAAGTTATATTTCAGTTAGAAAATGTAGGAATATCCTCATGACAACAACTGACAAATATGCAAGAGCTCTGACCTTAGAAACTTCTCCAGTCCTATGGAAAAAATTGCACTGATTGATCTTTGAGGCCACATCCGTCCTCTTTATGTCTATTAGCAGACTGTGCTGTAGGAATATTAACTATTAAATATATGAATATAAATATTAAACTCATAGGTTCTATATCTGTTAGCGGTATGTTGCTTACTTACTGCTTCAAGAGATCATCGGGACTTTGAAAGGATTTGTTGACCATTCAGTGGTTCACAAAATTAAGACAGAAATCTCTTCAGGTAGTTGCTCCACATACTGATTCAATCAGCAGCTAATGCAGCTTTACACACTGCAGAACAGACTTGAAGACAGAATTCTACCCTAACTTTCAGGATGCAATTTGAAATGTTTGAAGACCTGATTCATACCAATTCTCAGATATGGCTTCAACATTTGGTTTAATTATACTGTAATTGAAATATGCTGCTGTGCAGTAAAATTATTATCCTTTGGCTCTCAGACAGCTGCCATAAGGCCTGTTCCTGAAGTTCTATGACAAAGAAAACTCTCAATGGCTCTGTTTAAATAGATTAATTGCAATGAAATCTTTGCCAGGGGTAAGACTGGAGGCATTTAAAGAGAACAGCACTGATTGGTGAAATGCAATTTCCCTGTTATATAACAAGCTTTAACAGAGTTTAACAGAACAAACAGTGACAATGTCATAAAACTATGTTTTTCTTGCAAAAAAAAAAATGTTATCTCTGGTCTGGATAATATTACCACTGGTTTGGCTTCTGGTTCATACCTATGTGACACTCAGGTGCTGCTGAAACTAGCAGCTCCTTACTTTAGCATAATAATTTTTAACATGCCTCTTTCTAAGATCCATCTAACTAACCATTTGTGCTGTTCCCTCCAGGACATAATTGTACCTGTATTTTCAAATACCAATTTTTTATAGCTGCATTATAATAAATCAGCTAAATGGACATATGAATTACAATAGCTAAACAGGAGTGAAAGAGCACATAATGCCTAACAGAGAAGTGCGAAACTGGAAAGAGGACAAAATACAATGTGCAAGAACATAAGTAGCAATAAGTAAGATAGATAATACGTTATTTAGTTATTCTGGAAACATAACATCAGTGTGCAAAAACATAAAATCAAAACCTGGAAATGTAATTGGCAAAAAGAGAATGAAAACATAAGGCTTGGGGCTATGCCAATCAGTTTTTTACTATTACAAGCAAAAAATGACTGAGCTTAGCAAAGAATTCTTCTGAAATTTTTGAGTTAAGGAAGGATTTTGCAAATCGAGTTGATTTCAAAACCTTTCAGCTATAAAAAGAGTTTAAAAATGCAAGGATTAACAAAGTATTTTCTATAGTTTCTACATGCGATATTTCATTTTTTCAAATTCAAAACACTGAAAAAGTACTTTCATTGTGTCTATTTTTATTTTTTTTATATTTTTAAAATACTCATTTATTCAAGCAGCTTTTAACTTCCTTCACTGAAAATGAGCAAGAGCATATATCTTGGATCAAGCCAGGCAACATTTTTTACAGCAAAAAACTCTGTATTGTTTCTACAGCTCAATAGTGAACCTCTGTGAAAGAAAGCTCTGATATTCCATAGACCTAAAGGATTATGTCACATGCAATAATTTCAAGTGCTTGAATGGGTAAATAGAACAGCCATTCCTGTTCCTCAGCTCTTTTTTTTCTTTGACCCTATGGGTAAAGATGGATTTCACATCTGGGATTTTGAGGAAATGACCTACAGCAAGGGGATATCAAATAGAAAGAATAACCATCATCACCTTTCCAAAATGCATTACTTCTGAAGTTTTCTCTCTTTTTCAAGGTAGCAAGAATGATACCTAAAAATACAGAGCTCTTGAAACACTGATAGAAAATGCTAAATCTACAGCCCTCTTTCCAGGTTTTAAGATCTACATAAAAGATTGGACACTAGCTGCTGCAGCTGCTGGAGCCACAGGCATAGTCATGCAATCCGTGTGGGGGACCTTGCCTCTGTCTGGCCCTGGCCTTCAGATTATTTTTCTGTAATATTAATACAAGAGGAAACATGAAAGTGGCCAGGACTGTTAAATCTAAAATCTGTATAGCTACCAAAGTACAGCAGCTGCAGCAGCATCTCCCAACAAAGCGTTTGATGACGCACTGCTGTGGGCACTGTCAGAGCAGCCTGAGTCAAAGGTGCCAGAGCCCGGTACTGTGCACCCTGGGAGAACTGCATCCCCCAAGATTCCAGGAGCAAAGTGTTGTGGACAAGCTCCATAGCTGCAGTAGCACCAGCAGGTCTAGTAGAGCTGCAGAAAATGTAGTGGTGTGAGTCTGACATTACAGATTAGCTGAAAACTGTGGAAAAAAAAAGATTCTGTCATGTTTGCCAGGCCATCATTACAGACCATCTCTACTCTGCTGCCTGCCCTAGGCAGTAGGGAGGGACCATGTTCATACATATATCAACAATGCACTGCCCTGTTTTTACCTGAAAAGATTATGCTCATTTCAAATTATTGCATGCAGTGCCAGTCAGTCAACACTTTTTCATTCTTCAGATCACACTGTACTGGTTTCAAAGGGGGCTCAGGTCATCTTTTATTGCAGCAGGAAGAAAAGGATAAAAGACTCTAGTTGATTTCAGTTAATGAAAGCAAAACCTGGTCTTTGTTTTTGATTTTTAAACTAGTTTTGGTGGTACAGATTTTATTTTTGGCTTTTTTAATAATAAATCATAGGCTGATGATTAAATACCACAATTAACCATGGCAAAATTGTCTAATTCAAAATATAATTATAAGGTAATGATCAAGGCAAGTGGGCATTTTTGCCTGATCAAAAGTGGAAGAACTGCTGACCTGATATATGCCAACCTCTGTTTTCTTTGTTGGTAGCTAACCTCCAGGTATTCCATTAATCTGAAGCTATTATTACAGTTGCTATATATATTTCAGTGCAGATGTCATTGTTACAGATGGTACTATAAATTCTTTATCTTTGTGAGAAATACAGTCTTTGGAGATACTCTTATAATCCAGTAATTTTGGGAGCATCCACAGCAAATCACACTGATTTAAGTTTGCTTTACTCAATCTCTTGTCAATTCTTAAAGAAGCCTTCAACTAATATAGCAGGCACTTCTGTCTGGGTTGGGGTTTCTAAAAGAGGAGTGTTTTTACAACTATGTCCATCCAGTATCAGTGAGCATGGTGCACAAAAATATGTTGCACTAAAGCAACACTTGAATGCACATCACTGATATTTTTTTTCAGTGGGAAACCATAGGCACATCTGATCATGCTAGATAAAGCAATAGGCTTTTCCCATGAATCATGCAATAGTGATGCCTATTTTCAGTCACCACCCTGTTCCTTCTCCCTCTATATACCAAAATAATTGTACCTGTGACTAATTCTACTAACTTCAGTTCAGCTCAGTTCTACTACCTGTTCAAAATAAGTATGGTACTTATGTGCATGTGATTTTCAGGATCAGACCCTTATTTCTAATATGCCTAGAAATGTATTTTCATGTGATTTGGCGCTTAAAAGAATATACAAAAAAGCCAATTGATTATTTTAAAACACTGCTCAGTTTTTGAGCAATTTATTACTATTGACTGAATTCTTCTCTAAACACTTCATTCTGTATTCATTGATACAAGAATAACTCGATACCCTTCAAAGGTAAGTACAACAACAGTTAAGAACACAATTAAAAATAATTAGTCTTTCCATTACCATTATTTTTTCAAAAGACTCTATTTAAATATGTTAGTATTTTTGAAATTCTATTGAGAAAATACTGAGAAAGCTGTTTGCATTTTTAATTTCAACTTGTTTGGTTCCATTCTGGTGAGCTGCAATTGTGGTTTTCATACCTGAAATCTGTTTTAACTGTCCAAAATGGAGCATCTTTCAGAAATCTTTGAAATACCATGTAGCTTTCAGAAATCTCAGTTTGGGCAGTTATTAACTTCTAAAAGCCCTCTCCTGAATTCACAGGGCCCATTCAGTATCTCCAGCCTTTGACTCCAGCCCATTGTTACTTGAAGGTGTCTGTGAGTGTTGGGCAGATGGTTTGTGCTAGTCTTTCACCTCGTGGTTTGAATAACAAAGAAGTACTCCAGGCTGTTTAGTGAAATGTGTTAGATGTCAGAGTCACGTATCTTCTGGTCACAGGCATCTGCATGATTCACAAGACTGATTTATAGCTGTGGAAGAGAAATATACTTAGCAACAGAAGGACCCCTTACAAAAGATCCTGCAATGGCTTTGCAGATCTGAAAAAAATTCTTTGTTCTTCCATTATCCTGACCTTCCTGTTATTTAGTAATGTGTAACCTGAGGACTGAAAATACACCTAACCTTGTGATTAGCATCCAAATAAAACTAAGTAAAAAGAGTCAGAAATGATGAAAAACCATGTGGAGTATATGTAATGGTCTGGGTTCTGTGTATACTTCTAAGTAGGCTGAAATACTGGGACCAGTAAGAAGACAAGAGCAACAGTGTAGGAAAATATGCTAAATTCATGACCTGATGTAGATAGAAAATGATCCACAAATTTCAGGCAGTAGGATAATTGAGAAAAACAATTTTAAATTTAATAATAATAATAGACATTTCAGATGATGGTATCACTAAATTAATCTTGGTTTTATGGGGCAAAGCCTCAGATGATATAACTCATCATTGCGACATTGATATCTATGGAGCTATGACAGTTTATGCAAGCTGAATATCTGCCCCTTAGCATCTCAAATGTAGTTTCTGTGCACTGTTGAGCCAGTACATTAGCAAAGTATTCCTGGCTCTTACTGCCACATTAGTCTATGCTCACCACCTATTTTACCACGTAAATAAACACAGTGCTCTCCAAAAGCAATTCTGCAATTGAAGAGCTTTAAAAAAAACCCACAGGAAAATCAATAAAATTAATAAAAGAAGTCTGCTTAGGGCAAAACCATGCTGAAATTGGAGTTTGGGGCTTTTTTTGGTGGGTTGGTTGTTTCGGTTTTGGTTGGTTGTTTTGTTTACTTTTAAGAGCAGGAAGATTATAATATCCACAGAAGATGGTGGATATATTATCATCATGAAAAATATTGATTTGTATGCCCTACCAGATAACCTAAACAGTTGGTGGGTTACAAAAATATGCATGAAAAGTAGTTCTCTGATTTGATAGGAGGCATGAGCTTAGAAAGTTCACAACTCGACTGCCTCCTTTATGATTCTGAAATGTGTCATATAATGCTTGAAATAGATCATTACCTTCATCTCTGTATAAAAAATTGTCCTGGTCTCAGCTGCGTCATTTAAAGCACTGCATTGAGAGCTTTATCTTAAACGACAGATCATTAGATGATGTGCCAGCATTTGTGAACAGAATATTGTATTTTTTATGAATTGAAATTATTAATATTATTGTGACCCAAGAGCTGCAATATGGCCTTCTTTAAAGATTTATTTAATCATGGATTCAGTATCCAAACATAATTTTTAAGTTTACCTATCATGCCATGTGTTTTACACTACATTTCTTAAAAAATACTTATCTCCTGCAGTTAGATATGTTTTATCAGATACTGAATCACTGCGTATGGGCCCAACCAACACTACTACTGTATCTTTCTGTCTGTAACAGAATAAATAATTTTTCCTGAGTAAGTAAATCCACTGAAATGAGTGTCAGAAATTTTTGTTCCCTTTTTTTAGTTCCTACATGGATTCTCATTTTAAATTCACAGGTTGAACATCTTTCACTATAATAGAAAGCTACAAAGTTGATCTGAAATTAAATATGATTTTTTGAATTTTCAAAATTATATTTATTAAATGACAGTCTCAAGACCAACAATAATTATATCCCACTGAGTTGGGACAAGTATAAAAAGTAGGATATAGGCCTTGCCACATACTTTGAAACAAATTGTTCCGGATTTTGTTTCTTTAAGTTCTGAAAGTAGAATCATTAGCCATACTCAAGTATGACTGAGGCAATGATGCTGCATTATCCCTATTGAGGATTCTTGTATGTAAAGCTAAAACATCATTTTAATGATTTTACTCATAATTTTTTTTCTCTGCCTTCTCATTCTCTGCCCTCTGTAATCTTTGCTGATGGTCTTCAACAATTTTCAGGAAACTAATTGGTGGAGTTCAGTTTCCACAGCTACTGAGATATTGTTGCTGTAAGATTAGAACTTGGGTAGACATAATCTGAACACTGGGGTCTGTAGTGGTGCCAAGGTCCGAGAAAAGTCACCTTAAATGTGTAAAAGTACAGAGCAAGGCTGAGAAGGTGATCAAGGGACTGGGGAGCCTGTTTTGCAAGAAGATAAAGAGTCTGAGTTGTTCATCTAAGCAAAACCAACTGAAGTTTGTGAGCACATTTGATTGCTGCTTAAAAAACACATTGCAGGGGTAAATATTGAGCAGTGATAGTGTAAGCTAAAGGATAATGCTGTCACTAGGAAAAAACGGTGATGACTGTAAATGTATTTAGCTGGAAATGAGACAGTTCTAAACTACTAGAATAATTTGTTTCTGGAACTGCCTTCTAAAAGAAGTAGCACAGAAGCTAGAACTCAATGAGTTGTCTTAATAGTTATGGGGTAAGTTATTTATACTTTTAATATTTGCCAATGTCATTATCAGTTCTTGTAGTTACATGTGTGCTTTGTACGGAGCATCTATGCTCATCATGAAAATTACATAGACATGTAAAGAAATTATCTGTCTTGTCTAGGAACCCTAGATATGAACAGGGCTCTGAGAACTCATAACTGAAATGTGCTCTATATCCAGACATACCCTGCTATAATAGGGGCAATGCCTGTCTGTATAATAGCATTTTTTGACAGATTATATAGCTTCTTTACATATTCGTACTGACTGAGAGTTGTTTCAAAAAGTTGTTTCCTTCAGCGCTCCAAGCCTCAGTGAGCCCTAATTTGCCTGCTTACTTTTTACTTTCATGTCTTTAGATAAAAGTGTATGCAAGTTATAAAATAACATTATCTTTTTTAAAAGCAAGCTTAACAGAACAGCTCGGGATGAGGGCACTGATGTAAATGAATTACTGTGATTAGCAGTATTGAATTACTACATCTCATTTTGACTGATCTTTTATTTCCAACAGTAGCTCTAAATAACCTTCAGAAACTATCAAAATATATATATATTCTTACATCAGCTCTTCAGTACAGAAATGCATCTGCACCTGGGCTTTTCTTCTACTGAATCTTTATTAATGAAAAAAAAGTTTGGGACAAAACTCTCGACTGCAGCTGGCAAAGAAAATCCACTAATTTGCTATTGCAAGTAGCCAACTATCACCAATGTTCTTTTACATTTCTTAGAGCTCAGTCTATGTGTAAATATAGTCCAATTTCTCTCCTAAAGCAAATTTCACTTCCAAGGAGTTGGTGCTTTACAGATTTCTTTTATCTGTTCCAATTGATTAGACAGGAACATGCCCCTTCAGGAATACAAGGGTTCATTTTAACTGCATGCGTATCTTTGGGCATCGACCATTAATGTCTGTTCTGCAAAAAACTCAGATTTACAAAGGAACAGAAAATAGTTGCAGGTGAGCTGTATGTTTAAAAGTGTAGTTCAGATAAAGTCCATCCTTTAGGTAGGCAGCTATGCTAGTTATAGCCTTTACATTCCGGCTAGACAAAGAAGTTAAATCATTACACTTATTTAATCCTCTCCTTATTTAGCAAAGCTTTTAAGCACATGATTTGCCCAATAAAGGCTTAGGATTTGATAGAAACTCAACAGAAAACATCATAAATAAAAATACATAAAAAATAGAAAAACTAGAAAAAATTGGAGTATTACATTCAAAAGACATCAATTCAGATAGGATTAATGCAAGAAATACAAACTTTATGAATTTTACAAAGGTTTTCTAAGATATAATCTTTGGAGTTTTAAAAAGTTCTATAATTCTTGGCTGATGTTCTCTTATCCACAGCTGTAAATAAACTTTAATAAAAAAGTAAGTGTCAATAATCTAAAACCCATTTTTAACCTGTCTCCTGCACTACCCTGACGTCTACAGTAATGATCTTCCTCAGATGGAACACAGCTGATCAGGGTCATTCACTGATAAACGTATTTCAGAGGATTTTTCCCCTCTATCTCAGTTTGAAATTCTTATCCTATAATGGTGTGTCCTTGCAGAAAATGCTTTTGACTCCCAAACTTTGTGTCTAGTGTTACAGTTTTACTGGTAACTTTCTATGTCAAGCATATATGACTAAACTTTCATTCACATACCTACAGTTGTACAGGTATTAGTGTACTGACTGGGATTTATTTAGGAAGAAAAAGACTTTAAAGATTACTTGAAAAAATTTTAAAGGGTTTTGAAAATTTGCCTCAAAGTTGTATTTTTCCACTTTGTTTTACTAACAGAAATCAGGTTCTACCATAATTGCTGTATTTTCCTGAAGAAATGAGACATCAGTGATTACGCTGTCAGTATGTCTCTCATTCCCTCTGTGAGTAAATTTTGTGTTTGACTGGTCATTTCTTCTATAAGTAAATCTTCATAAAGATTTAAAAACAAAACAAAACAAAACCAAAACAAACCTGACATTGCTGCTTTAAGCTGATTTTAAAGACTAACGAATTGTGCCAAAGGAGCAACAGAATGCTGTCATACTGTGAAAGTTCCCAGTGGAATCTGGTGATCTCAGAAGCTGCTCAGTTGAGAAATGGTGAAAATTTCTAGTTTCTCAGGCTTTCAAGAATTACTCAGAAATCCCAAGATTTGCAAGGTTCCTTTTCCTTCATTTATTTACGAATAAATTTTAAGACAAAAATTGACAATGAAAATTCACAATTTGGCAGTTTATGGCAAGGTCGCTGTGGAAACCAGAAACGTGAGATCAGGAAGGTTTTACATGCATCTCTGTCCACTTGCAGTCCGTGTTCACCCAGGCATCTGTCTGCCTTTGTGTAGCCCCTGTCACAAGCTCTTAACCGAACTCTGAGTATATGCACTGCACGTAGTCACTACCATCGTAAGAACATCACCAGTGAGAACACAGTTCTTCCTGTGTTCACTTGCTTTACATATATGCTCAGTATCAACATTTTTTTTTTCTTTAAAAGCTCTAGTGTTTCAGTTGGAATAAACAAACAAAGCAGCCATTGATTTTGCAAAGTTGCAGTGATCCTCTAGAAAGTCATGGCCAACCTTTTCTGAAGTGGTGTGGTGCAGCAAGAGAAGCTCTGAATGTTGCTGTTTCTGATAAAAACTATCAATAAGGCAGGAGTTGTCACAAACATCTTGGATTTCCTACAACTACATTTTGAAGCTTTTAAAGTTTCATTTTATCCTTAAAATGCTTCTTTGAACATTACCTATGCCCAGAGGAACAGTTTAAAAATGAAAAACACGTTTTTAGCACTTCAGCTGCAGCCACAGGGGACTCTGTATTCTTCCACTGTTGCTTTGCTCTAGTATTATGCTTCTATTAGCTCAAAATATAAAGATCTGATAATGGAGGCCCCTTTGGAATGTTTAACATTAACAATGGGAGTTCCAGCTTGGAGGACCTGCAGTATTATTTATTTGCCATCACATTACATCAGTTGTATACAATTTCTCTTTTCCTGTAGAGAAAAAAAAAAATCCTAATCAAAACTATTAATATTGTTTAGTCAATAAGAAACAATGAAGTTTTTAACATTTTCTTGTAATCAGGGGTGCATGCTATAGTTATTGAACATACTTTTCTTAGTTGAATCTTATCCTTTTTTCATTTCTGTCTCTTTTGAGTTTTACAAGAGATGAAAGAGGCCCTCAGCAACTATTTCCAGATCAGTCCCTTGTCAAATAATTCAGGTTACATACACTTCATCACTGCATGTCCAATCTGTTAGAAAGAAATATCCTAATAAGAAATCCAGTCTATTAAATAACTCTGTATAAGTCAAACATATTGATGTAAATTATTACAATAACACTACTTGTGTTGGTCTGGAGTGCTCAATAATACTCTACTATAACAGGTTAATGGCTTAGTGCTTAAAATACATTACTATATATGCACAATATCTGCACATAAGCATGTCAGATTGTGAAAGGTGAAAGGTGCATATGCAATCAAATAACTCTCCTTACTACAGACAGATAATGGTCTGTAAAAATACAGAACATCTGTAAGAATTTGATCACATCAAACCATATATTGAATTCTATATTTTCTGAGAAAATTTAGGAACTTATTTCAAGAGCTGGAAAATGCCTGCAAAGATCCAAAATATTCCAAATATCAAATGCTCGAATGCTCTGGAGAATTTGGTCCAAAATGATATTTAGATTTTCCATTAGGTCTGTCACCCTCTGTACTCCAACAGAAATATGCTCACTGCTTCTGTTACATTTTCCTAAGCTGGTTGTTTCATTCATCAGCCAAAGTATTTTCTGCTTTGCAGGGTATCAAGGGAAAAAAAAAAAAAGAAAAAAAAAAAGCTAATTTTGGATGCCCCTAAAGCTTAAGTATTTGTTGGTAGAAATACAGGCTTGTCTTTGTGGATGCATAATAACTTTGCTGGTAATTATAGCTGACTATGCCAGTGGCTTGAAGTTAGGGAGAATATCTGTACTGTTAGCTTCTAGAAAGTCTCTGACCTCATATCTACCCAACTGATAAATTATTTTCTTTTGTACTAAAACACACAGGAGACAGATCCAATTCAAACATGCTCAAAAACTCTCGTTGCCTTAATCTTTGTCCTATGACAATCTATAGGGGAGCACACTGAGAAAGTAAGAGCTTAGTTGGAACATGTATATCATATACATTATGATGTTAAAGAGGGACTTGAGGATCAGAGATACATTTTCTCCAAAGCCAGAATGAACCCCTGCAATCATCTAGTATGACCTCTTATTTAAAGGAAACCATAGGATTTCCCTGAATTAACTCCCATTTGAACAACAAGATATCTTTATCTTTTATTTAAAGATTTCCATTAATGTGTTCTTTCACCACAGATTCTGTTCTAGTAGTCAATTATCTGTGCTGTTAAAAATGTGCGTGCTGTATCTAGACCAAATATCTAGCTCCAGCTTCTAGAGGCTGGATCTTTCCTCAGATCACACTAAGTGTGCTCAATTGTCAATGTTTGATTTCTTGTGTAAGTATTCACAAATTGTAGTAATTCTGAGATACAGGCCCTAACAGATTCAGTTGAGAAACTGTCATGTCTATTTCCAATCCTGGAATAACTTCATAACATAATCTAATTTGGAAATGACCTATGGGAGTCATTTGACCTCATCTCCAAGCTAAAAGTAGAGGCAATCTGTACTAGGTTGCCCCCCATTGAGCTTTGAAGATCTGGAGGGATGGAAATTGGAGATTCCACTACCACTCTGAATCCCTACCTCAGGTTTTGTCAGCCTCCAATTTTATTTTTTTTCCTAATATATTCTCAAAATTTCCCATGTTGCAATTTGTGTCCAGCCTTCTCATCCTATTACTGTGCACTTCTGAGAAGAATCTGGTCTCATCTTCTCTACAGCCTTCTGCTAGGTCGATGAAGACAGTAGTAAGATTTCCCTAACATAACTATCTCAGTTGGACTATGGTCTCTCTATCTCTCCTCGACATTGTAAGTGCTCCATCTTTGTGGCACTTTGATGGAGCTCAAAACTGGACACAATACTCCAGATACAGCCTTAGAAGTGCTGAGAAGGGGGGGTATTCACCTTCCTTCACCTGCTGGCAATGCTTTTGCTAACAGGTGACAGTATGTGGTCAGATTTCTGTGCTGCAAGGGTACGGTACAGATTCATGTACATCTTGGCTACTCGGACCTGCAGTGTCCTTTCATCCAAAGCTGCTTTCTAGGCATTTGGCATCCAGCCTGGACTTTTGCATGGCTTATTCCATTACTGGTGCAGGACTTTACATTTACCTTTAAGAGGCTTGTGTCAGCCCATTTCTTCAGGCTGTTGAGATTCTCCATAGCAGCCCTGCCCTCCAGTGTATTGTCAGCTCTTCACAGTTTGATAAGTCTGTGTATTTGCTGAGGGTGCATTTCATCTCATCTTTAATAAAGACATTAAACAGTATCTACCTCATCTATTTACCATAGTGTAACAGCATTTACATCTGTTTTCTCTGCACTATTTGCAAACTATGTCACCCTTTAACAGAGAATGCAGACAATAAAAAAGTATTTCTGAAGGGGTAAAGCTAGTGCAAAATAACAGACTATGCTGACCCAAGGATGTCCTTTACACATGTACTGCATCTGTCTTATATGAAATCAAGTACAGCTGTTTATTTTTCATAATGCCAATATTTTTATAGTTGTTACTTAGATACTCTTTCTGTAAAATATACTTGTTTGTTAATATTTGGCATTATTAAAATGTTTATCTATTTATACTGTTTCCAAAGCAAACATAATCAATAGTATCAGTGAACTCTCTTCTTCATTATTTAATATTTCTGTCAGCCTTTGGATCATTTGTAGACGTTTTTTTGTATATTTTTCTATGTTATTGTTCAAATGTTTTAATAGTAGTGCTAAGAATCATACTAGAAGTACTGACGATGCATGGTCTTACAGACACATTTAAAAGTGTTTGTTTTGTACCTCTTAAAGTGACAGAAGCAAGTCATAAATGACCACACGCATTACCTAGGCAGTACTTCTTTATAGAACATTTCTCATTTCATCAGAGCCTTCTGCCTTTCTTCACTCACAAGGGTGTCTCTTAGAACTGTATTATTCATTGGCTTCCCAAGACAGCAAAAGTAAGTTTTCATTAGTTTAGGAAAATAAATTATCCAGTTTGCAGATGCATCTAGTCAATAACTTTCCCAACACGGAAAGACCACACACAGAATAAGCACTAGTAACATTGGAAGACACCAGAACTACCACACCTTTCTTTGTGGTCCTCTCACTCATCACATTTTACACCTTCATTGTGTTATTATGAATAAACACTCAAGTGAGGACAAGTTGGGAATAAACTCAGCTAAGTTTCTAATGAAAACTCTCTATTCTCCCATAACCTTTTTTTTTTTTTTTTCAGAAAAAATTGAGGACTTTATCCCCATGGATGGCTTCATGCTGAATCAGCATGAAAACTTTTTTTTTTGTGTGTGACCGGGATGCTGGAAAATCTTCTTTTGATAAGACTTCTTCAGTCACTTTGAATTAGCAACATACATGAAATGCAGTTGTTAACTGTGGAGTATATTTTCACATGATAGGAAAAGTGCCCTTTGAGGAAATTTCAGAAGGCAAACCTACTTCTTTATTCGCACTATTAAAATACACAGGATCATATATAATATTCAGCAAAAGTATGTCAAAACAGCAAGCACTATGTAGCCTTTTGGCAACTACTGCTAATGCTAATTGCTTTTATGCTTCAACATGAAGTGTGCTAGATGCCATCATGAAGGATTTCTCTAATTCATCATAACAAATACCTGTCTAACCATACAAATAGTTTCCTCCTGGAGTCAAATCATCCTGCTCATCTGAAATCATATGAAAACAACAACAAAAAAAGCTTCCTTAATTTCAGTAATGTTAATTATAGAACAAGTCTAAAAGAAAAGTTCAGGTAAGTTTTCCACATACCACCTGTTTCAAACACATACAGCATGTGCATATAATATTAATATAAGAATAGTAGAACTAGCAATTAGGAATAAAGAGCTTTGTAGCTGCTTCTTTAATGACATCTGTTTTGAAGTTGCTGCAGCTACTGTGGCTTTCTTATATGATAGAATTTTTCCAAGGCGTGTTTAATTCTATGTAGAGCATGGTGAGCAACTACAAATGCAGGTATTTGTGTAATGGTTTTGTAATTAAAAAGACCTCTTATTCTTGATGTGCAAAATCACATAAAATTATTTTGTATATGTGGTGTTCTGAAAGCTTTAATTGGAAAATTACTTTACAGATTCAGAGGGTATTGCCATATTTCAGTTTCATGATTAACTTGAATACTGAAGTCCATATGGCAGATGAGCATTATTTAATAAAAATAGCCGACTCGCCTGCCAGAGAAAGAAGTGGTGTTATTGTGGAGAGATTTGTGCATTACATAATTCATGATTTTTATAGAAGACATAGAGTTATGCCTAGAAACTGTTTTGTGTTTAGATTCTAACCAAGGTATGCCACATTTCCAGTAATGAATAATGCAGATAACACGGTGCCCTCAGTGAACTATAGAGCAGAAAAAGCAGCTGACTATCAGAAAGAGCTCATTAGGGAAAAAAAAAAAAAAGATGAATGTGAGCAAAGCACATTACCTTGATGGAGAAACACAAAGAAAGATTCTACTTCACAACTAATTTGTAAAAACAAGCTTGCAAAATTTCTAGTTCCTAAAGCCTTTAGGCAAACTCAGAACTAATTAAATAAAAAATGATCTCTCTTCCATACTTTTCAGATGAAATGGTAAGACATTTCATCATGAAAGTTTATGTAATGCAAATGTGGGCCATCAGCAGCGTACTTCTAAAAATGAAACCATGTCTGTGAAAGACACAATGAGTCTGACTCATTATAGCATAGCTGTTTGCAGCTCTAGAATGTAGTTAGGATGGTGTCAGCACTTTTATTACATAACCTATTTTGGGTTGTTTATTACTTAGCTATAAAAATTTACTTCAGGCTAAATCTGAGTGCACAAGGTTTCAGGTATTGTGTTTTTTTTTTTTTTTTTTAAGTTTGACTATTTTAAACTTTGATTTATTTACCATTAAAAAAATCTGTTTTCTGTGAAAGGTGCTGAATTTATGGTCTTTTTTTAGTGTCCAGAGCATTTATAGCATTATTGGTAAATTCATTCTGCAACATCAATTTTTTTCAGCTGGTACTTTTCCAAATTTTTGAAAATCAACCATCAAATCCATTCAAGTCTTGTCAAACAAAGAGAACTGTGATGGGTGAAATTAATATACAGATAGTAAAACCAAAGACCTTAGTCTAAAACTAAAAGTATGCATAGAGATGCAACTTAAAATTAAGTAATTCATGTGCTAAGTAAACTCACACCTTAGTATATCTTGTGTCAACTAGTTTTTTATCTGTTTCCTAATTTTCCCTAACTGGTACTGAAGAGTCTTAATTTTTCTATATATCTAAAAACTATGAAAATCTATAAAATACTTCACTAATGCATCATCTGAGTAAACCCCTAAAAGACTTTAAAAATGTTAGTGATTTAGAAAAAGTAGATATTCCACTTAGTTCAGCGATGGGGAACAGCTTCATATTAGGTACCAAAAAATAACTGCATAGGAGGCATGCACTGGGTGTGTTTTCAGAGACAGGCTTCAACCACTACCCAGGTTCTTTTTCTTCAGCAGTGTCACAGCCTGAGAGTGGCTCTTTAAGGCCCAATGTGCAGGGTTAAGAAGGCAAAGACACAGGGCACCACTGCCAGGAGAGCAGCAAAACACTAATGGAAATATGGTGACATGCAAATTTTGGCATAGTCATCAGAAGGTGCTGACTTAGCTTCTGGCACACTGTCAGTTTGCATACTGAAGAGAAGTCATATGCAGATTAACTTAACTTGAAATACTTGCAATAATTTAGAAGAGGTCCCAGGCATGGTACTATAAACAGTAAAGGCTTTCTTGCCAATCTAGCCAACATCATTCGTGTGTGTATGTATATCATCTGAAATTGATGAAAGATGGATTTTTATCTTACACCTGCTTTCCACTCAGCTTTGCAAAAAATTGATTTAAAGGTTTATTCATCATCTGAACAGAACAGAAAGTATAGCCATTATGTATGCAATAATAGGTCACATATACAGCCTTCAGCACTACAATGTGTTTTCCTAGGTGAATGAATGATGAGTAAGAGATCATATTTTTCTCAAAAAGTACATTTAGATCTTTAACTTATCTGACATAGCATTAGTTACTATGTGGCTTCAAAATCCGATTGATAATGCTGAACGCATTTGTTTGTGTTCACTGGTTTGTTATACTGACAAAAGATAGTTCAAACTTTACATTTCACTCCCAGTTAATACATAGAATATTAACCCAGAATTTTCTAGATCAGTGTTGCAGTTTAAGCAAACACAGTGACTCAGCACCACACAGTCATTTGTTCACCACCTCTCAGAGGGATGGGGAGGAGAATCGAAAGAATGTAAAACACACACGTTGATATAAGAACAGTTTAATAACTGAAATGCAATATACTACTACTACTAATAATAATAATATTGAAAGGGAAAATAACAAGGGGAGAGAATATAAAACTAAAAGGGAAAAGGAAAAAAAATAACAAACCACAAGTGATGCACAACACAATTTCTCACAACATGCCGACCGATACCCAGGCCAACGTGAGCAGAGATTGGTCCCTTCCAGCTAACTCCTCCCAGTTTATATACTGAACATGACGTGCTGGTCTGGGCCAGCTGTGGTCCTTCCTGACTTCTTGTGCCCCTCCTCACAGGCAGAGTATAAGAGGCTGAAAAGTCCTTGATCAAGGTAAACACTGCTTAGCAACAAATAAAATATCAATGTGTTACCAACATTGTTCTCAGACTAAAGCCAAAACACAGCACTGCACCTGCTAGTAGGAAGGAAAACAATAACTGTTACAGCTGAAATCAGGACAATCAGCTACTATTTCTCTCCATCTACATAGTTACAATGATTAACAGGTCAGTGAAACTACTACCCAATTCATACATATGGGAAGACAAAGGAAATATGATGGTATATTGTATATTCTGGTTTATGCCAAGCACATTAATTTTATATTCATTTATAAATCCTTAGGTAACCCATTTTGGTTTTCTACTCTTTTTATTTATTTATTTTTTTTCTATGATTGCAAAGAGGTAAAAAAAACCCTGGAACTTCCCACTGAAAAGTTATTCTCAGGATCCACTATTGCCTACGACTTACTTCCCTACTTCATTCAGTCAGCTGATCGGAGCTAGCCTAGCTAGAGCCACAGCCGGCACGCTTCAGCGACGCGAGGGTCAACGGAGATTAGGAAAATCAGAGGGGATAGCGCAGAGACATCGCGATTCCCGACATCTCCCGATCCCCGAAGCCCCAGCAGCCCTTGCGAGAGAGAGGCTGACGTGGCGGGGGGCGTTCCCACGGTGACGGCGACCACTCCCCTGCTGCTTGCCTTGAAAAAGCCTCAGAGAGGGCAGCGACACACCGGGCGTAGGGAGGAACAAGCAGGTCTTGTTGCTGGTGTCCCAGACTGCGGACCAATATGGTTGCCTCCAGAAAGAGAGCTTGCAGTAAGGTGACTGCAGCAACTCAGACAGAGACCCCGTCGCAGAGGTAGGGGACCAAAAAGACGACGAGGGTTGGAAGCGAGTTCCAGTTCGACGTTGTGGGAAACCCTCCCCCGTTCCTGCCCTGCCTCCCCAGGTGTCCCTCCGTAATAGGTTCGAGGCCCTGGATCTTGAAGGAGAGGTAGGTGAGAATGTGGGGCAAGGCCAGCCCACAAGGCCACATAGGAAAAGGGAGTCGACTTTGCACCTCAAGACTGCCTCTGTTAAGAAAGAAAGAAGGGTCATTGTAGTAGGGGATTCCCTTCTGAGAGGAACAGAGGGCCCGATATGCAGAGTTGACCCTCATCATAGGGAAGTGTGTAGTCTGCCTGGAGCCCGGATCAGGGATATCACCAGGGCGCTCCCCAACCTGGTGCACCCGACAGACTACTACCCGCTGCTGGTCTTCCAGACAGGTGGGGAGGAAGCTGCTTCCCACAGTCTGAGGGGGATGAAGAAAGACTACAGGGCCTTGGGGCAGATGGTGAAAGAGTCTGGGGCTCAAGTGATCTTCTCCTCTCTCCTTCCATCTTCCACTGATGTGGGAAGGAATGGGAAGATTCAGTTCATGAGACTGGTGCTACAGGCAGGGCTTTGGATTCTTTGATAACGGCTGGTTTTATAGGGCGCCAGTCTGGACAATGACAAGTGAGAAAGGTTTGTCTCACAGAGGGAAAAGGATGCTGGGGCACGAATTAGCAGGGCTCATTTGGAGAGCTTTAAACTAGATTTGAAGGGGGATGGGGTTGTAGCTGGGCTTGCCCCAGTGGGGCAGCGCTCCAGAATTAATGAAGACTGGGAGGCCTCCTACAATCCTAGGGTGATATCGGTGTGCTCAGCTCGCTCCCTGAAATGTCTGTACCCCAATGCGCGCAGCATGGGAAATAAGCAGGAGGAGTTGGAAACCTGTGTTAAGTCAGGAGACTATGATCTGGTGGCAATTACAGAGACGTGGTGGGACAGCTCACATGACTGGAATATAGTCATGGAGGGCTATGTCCTTTTCAGAAAAGACAGGCCAGCCAGGAAGGGTGGTGGGGTTGCTCTTTATATGCGGGAGGAACTACAATGCACCGAGTTCTGTCCAGGGACAGATGATGAGCGAGTTGAGAGTCTGTGGGTGAGAATTAAGGGGCAGGCTGGCAGGGGGGATACTGTTGTGGGTGTCTGTTACAGACCACCGGATCAGGGTGAGGAAGTTGACGAGGCCTTCTACAGGCAGCTGAGAGCGGCCTCACAGTCACAGGCCGTGGTCCTCGTGGGGGATTTTAACTTCCCTGATGTTTGCTGGAAGGACCACTCAGCAACCCAGCCGCAGTCCAGGAGGTTCCTCCAGTGTATGGATGATAACTTCCTCCTGCAAATGGTGGATGAGCCGACCAGGAGAGGAGCGCTGCTGGATCTCATCCTCACTAACAAGGAGGATCTGGTTGAAGCAGTAAGGGTTGAGGGCTGCCTTGGTTGCAGCGACCACGAGATGGTGGAGTTCAGGATCTTGTGTGGCAGGACTAGTAGAATACCAAGTAGAATTGCAACCCTGGACTTTAGCAGGGCAAACTTTGGCCTTTTCAAGCAATTGCTAGGGGAAATCCCATGGGCAGGGCTGCTTGAAGGTAAAGGGGCCCAAGATAGTTGGTTGACATTCAAGGACTGCTTTTTCCGTGCTCAAGATTGGAGCATCCCGACACGTAGGAAGTCAAGGAAGAGGGCCAAGAGACCTGCGTGGCTAAATAGGGAATTGCTGGGTATGCTCAAGTGGAAGAGGAGAGTTTACAGGTCATGGAAGGAGGGGCTGGCCACTTGGGAGGAATATAAGGCTGCTGCTAGAGGATGTAGGAAGGCAGCTAGGAGGACTAAGGCATCCTTAGAATTAAACCTGGCAAGAAGGGTCAAGGACAGCAAAAAGAGCTTTTTCAAATACATGGCAGACAAAACTAATACCAGAGGCAATGTAGGCCCACTGATGAACGAGATGGGTGCCCTGGTGACAGAAGATAGAGATGGCAGAGTTACTAAATGCCTTCTTTGTCTCTGTCTACTCTGCTGGAGGCAGTCCTGAAGAGCCCTGTACCCCTGAGACCTTAGATGAAGTCAGGTCGACGGAGCGGTTTGCCTTAGTCGATGAGGAATGGGTTAGAGACCAGTTGAGCAATCTGGACATCCATAAATCCATGGGTCCAGATGGGATGCACCCGCGGGTGCTGAGGGAACTGGCGGAAGTCATTGCTAGACCACTCTCTATCATCTTTACCAAGTCTTGGGAAACGGGAGAGGTGCCTGAGGACTGGAGGAAAGCAAATTTCACTCCAGTCTTCAAAAAGGGCAAGAAGGAGGACCCGGGTAACTATAGGCCGGTCAGCCTCACCTCCATCCCTGGGAAAGTGATGGAACACCTTATCCTTGGTACCATCTTAAGGCATATCAAGGATAAGAAGGTTATGAGGGGCAGTCAACATGGTTTCACCAGGGGAAAATCATGTTTGACCAATCTCTTAGCTTTTTATGAGGAAATAACACAGTGGATGGATGATGGCAGAGCGGTGGATGTGGTCTACCTTGACCTCAGCAAAGCATTTGACACAGTCTCCCACAGCATCCTCACGGCTAAAATGAGGAAGTGTGGACTGGATGATCAGGTAGTGAGGTGGACTGCGAACTGGCTGAAGGAGAGAAGCCAGAGAGTTGTAGTCTATGGGGCTGAGTCTAGTTGGAGGCCTGTAACTAGTGGAGTGCCTCAAGGGTCAGTACTGGGACCGGTATTATTTAATATATTCATCAATGATTTAGATGAGGGAATTGAGTGTACTATCAGCAAGTTTGCTGATGACACTTAGCTGGGAGGAGTGGCTGACACGCCAGAAGGCTGTGCTGCTATCCAGCGAGACCTGGACAGGCTGGAGAGTTGGGCAGGGAGTAACTTGATGAAATATAACAAAGGAAAGTGTAGAGTCCTGCATCTGGGCAGGAACAACCCCAGGTTCCAGTATAGGTTGGGGAATGACCTGTTAGAGAGCAGTGTAGGGGAGAGGGACCTGGGGGTCCTAGTGGACGACAGGATGACCATGAGCCAACACTGTGCCCTTGTGGCTAAGAAGGCCAATGGCATCCTGGGGTGTATTAGAAGGGGGTGGTTAGTAGGTCGAGAGAGGTCCTCCTTCCCCTCTACTCTGCCCTGGTGAGACCACATCTGGAGTATTGTGTCCAGTTCTGGGCCCCTCAGTTCAAGAAGGACAGGGAGCTGCTGGAGAGAGTCCAGCGCAGGGCAACGAAGATGATTAGGGGAGTGGAACATCGCCCTTATGAGGAAAGACTGAGGGAGCTGGGTCTCTATAGTTTGGAGAAGAGGAGACTGAGGGGTGACCTTGTAAGTGTCTATAAATATATAAAGGGGGAGTGTCACGAGGACGGAGCCAGGCTCTACTCAGTGGCAAACAATGATAGGACAAGGGGTAATGGGTACAAACTGGAACACAAGAGGTTCCACTTAAACTTGAGAAGAAACTTCTTCTCGGTTAGGGTGACAGAACACTGGAACAGGCTGCCCAGGGAGGTTGTGGAGTCTCCTTCCCTGGAGACATTCAAAACCCGCCTGGACGCATTCCTGTGTAACATTATCTAGGTGTTCCTGCTCCGGCAGGGGGATTTGAGTAGATGATCTTTCGAGGTCCCTTCCAATCTCTAACATACTGTGATACTGTGTGATACTTTAACCAACTCCTGTAAGTAGACTGGTCATCTGCCTGGAAGACTGATGCCTCCCAGGCACACTACTTCCAGTCATTCCCTATATTTGAGGAGTAATTTTATAGTTTTGTTTTGTTTGTACATCAGTATCTTTTCTGGTTTAGATTTTTATTGATTTACTTTCTTTTCTAAGCATATATGCCACTTTTCCTTTATTCTCTTGTAGTTGCTATTCTTTTTCCCTCCCTTTTCCAGACTTCATTCTATTCCTACCAAATTACACAAAAGCTTTTCCTCTTTCCTAGATTCTGATCTACAAGTCTATAATATTAGAAGCAGTTATGTAATGTACTCAAGTGAAGAGACAATTATATGTATTATCAATTTCTTGAGACAGAACTGCTCTTTTTGAAGCTAGCACAATGAGGTACTGCATGAAGAAACAGGCTCTTATATAGAAGACAATTCACACTCTTCTGTTGTCAGCTCTCACTGCTCAATCAGTACCCCAAAGACTTCCTAATGTTTTCTCTGGCTTTTCCTGTTATTGAATCTGATGTCTGCTGGAAGGAGTGAAGGAAGCAGAAGAATTCCCTTTCTTTGGCATTAGGAAGGACACGCTGTTGGCTTGTTTAAGCAAAAAAGGATGATCTTCATGTATCCATTTATTATCGTTTAGTAATTTTCACCTTTATCTCCGGAAAAGCAATCTCCCATCTAATGTCTTCTTTTCAGAAAAAATACAGGTCTTAAAGAACTCCTTTATGGTGTTAGAATCTTAGTAGGCTGCTCTCATTTTTATTTACACTGTGACAACCCTTCTGAGGATTATCCCACCCAAGATACCATTTTATTTAATTTTTACTTGTGCAACATTTTAATTGAACGTTTATTTCATAATTTTTACTTTAGTTGTAATCAAAGTTGAGATCTTAGACTGCAATCTATGCATTTCGCAAAGAAATTCAACTGCACTGTAGAACACCCTGTTAACAAGTTAAAAACTGAATTGTCCTAAAGGAGATCTAGTCACCTTACCATAGTTTGATGTTATGGTAATAAAAGGCAGTTCACAGAAGCAGATGAGGAAGAATTCTGAGAGTCATTTTGAAAAAGAAGACACATAATTGGAATCTAATCCTAAACTTCTGTATCTTGGCTGTATCTTGCCTGTGCTGCATCTTTGAATTTTCTAGTTTTTGTCACTTTGACATTTTGTATCATGACCTAATAGAGAAGGTTTTTCCTTTTTTGTTATTATTGTTGTTCTTATTATGTAATTGACCCATTTCCATGTAATTTACTCTGGAAAACGTGAAGTGCCTTTCTCTGTGCATTATAAATGTTTCGTATTTGCAATTCATTACATCTTTCCCTTAGCAGATGTGTCCCCAAAGGGCGGGCAAATTCCAGGGAAGGTTAAGCAAAAAGCATCTAATGCAGCACCTTTGAACACTGTGTAAAAGGGCTTGAAGAGGGATTAGTTGGTGTTATGCATCCATACATTATGTGTCATTGAAAGTGTTATAAACTTCGTGAAATATCCAAATATTAGAACAATCTAAGGGCAACTATGGAATATATGACAACTACATATGGAATCACACCTGGAGCATCTGTATTTCTTTCATTCTGGATACTCCTGTATCCCCAAAGTTTGCATGTTTTTTAAGCCTTGAATGAAAATAAAGATATACCTTTGGCTAATTTTAAGTGCTGAAGAAGTACTCCTGATTATGTTATATTCCTATTCTTACCGATTTTCCAAGTTTTACAGTATCAAAAGTGCTTTCTAATGCATCTATAGTCAACTATATAAATGAAAATAGACAGTATTTCATACTTTCATACTAATGTTAGAAGAAGTGATAGTATCTGCAGAAAAGATAATGAATATAAATCTTTATGTAGGAAAAATATCTGCAGTTAGGAGTGTTACTATTCTTTGATAAATCCCTAAAATAGGGGAGTTGAATCAGGTGAGATTTCTTTTTCTGTTTGGTGGAACTGACTAACTGAACAATTGCCTATTTCATCTAGTTCTTGCATCAGTTTCTGCCAGTGAAGTTTTGGTGTTTGTTTTTCTCCTTATGGATTTGAACTAATACTCTTAAGCAACAAAATGCATTTTTGTTAAGTTGCTGTAGAAGAAGACCCTTTGTTCAAAAGGAGTTATGAAGGTTGCCAGTGTATTTAGCCAGGTCAACTCAAGAGAATGAGAAGTAAATCTCTTTCTAGTTCTTTGTCCTGTTCAAATATGCCTTTGAAGCTGAAAGACTTCAGGGATGGCTTCATGAATGGAATAATTACCAAAGCAAATAATTTAAAGCAACCCTGAAAGCAATGGGAACTGGCTGGTTCATGACTGGCCCACAATCTTTTCCACAAGAGAGGCCCACAATCTTTTCCACAAGAGAGAACTTGTTGTAAATTTAAAAGGCAAAGATTATTTTCTTACAAGCTAGACTACTCAAAGAATACTGTTGTGAAAGTGGCTGAATTTCGAGTGGCCAGACTTCAGGCCCACCTGATTACTGGTCAGCAGTGAATGCACAGAACTGTTGAATGTTAGAGTCAGTTAGGCTCAGTCTGGCACATTAATAATAATCATGAAACTGAGCTACCTGCCTCAAAACAGTTGAAATGGACTGATGCTGAAAACATTCTAAGACTTGATATTATTGATCTGGCCAATGCCAAAAGTACAGGAGAAAAAAATAATAATTTCTGCTGCACTTCAATCTCCTTCCTTTGTATTTCTAGCACCTTCTTTTTCCCATTCTGTGGCAGAAGTACTGAAAGTTGATGACAAGATGAATGAGATGAATTTTTCACTCACTGACAAATAAATCAGGTTGCAATTATCTGACCAACAGTACTGGAATTAGTTTTAAAAAAAAAACAGAACTAATTTGGAATTGAGTTTCTTTTTAGTATCTAAAAAACATGGAGGTACTGTACATATTAATTTGTATATCTCTCATAAGAAGACCCTCTTAAAGACCATGTCTTATTACAGTTATTGTTCAAGGAATTTGTTGAATGACTGCATGCTACAGAGGTTGTGTATTGTGCTGAAATTTTCACCTTTGTGTTTTCCTAAAGCTACAAAATCAAACACTTAAAGAGAATGTCCAAAGTGTGGAAATATTTAGATATAGTATTCTTTGGAAATTATTTCAAAGAACATTTTTTTTTGACAATATAATGTCATCTGTAAGTAAGCATTGTTCCAACAGAAGTTCACACTTAAATCACATTGTATGTGTTAATTAATTGTTCATACAACTGTATTTTTTTACACTTACTCCAAATTTTAATAGATTGAGGTAAGGTTGATTTCTCAAGCAAAGTACCAGTTATAACTACAAGCCAGCAACACAGTTTTTTCAGCAGATAACAAATAACATTTTTATCATGCTGACGGTAACAAAAATAACATGGAATTAAAAAAAGGGTATAAGAACCTTTTTCCCATTCTTAGATATGTAAGTCACCTATAGGCTAAGATTCATAACATATTTTTTATCCTTAGCAGGCAAGGAGTCAGATAATTGGTTTGTCTGACTGTGTATCTGTTTCAAAAGCATCAAAACAATAAATGCAATAGAATCTGAGAGGAAAAAAATCACATTGTAAAATGATAGATGATAATATGCCCACCAGGTAAACTCTTTACATGACAGGGTTAGAGATCTAGGTTACAGCTAATAATGTATTGCAGAAGACTGTAATTGTCTGGAATATTTTCTGATTATGTTCTTATTTCTAAGATAGCATTTTGATGTACTGCAGCTCCTCTTAGGCTCTACTAGGTATTAATAGAAACATGTCCTTTAGTATAAGTAATCTGTTCCACATAGGGAGAATATATTGTTCAAAATAAGAAGACATGTTTCATTTTATAATTGGTCAAAAACTCTTGAGAAATAGTTGCTCATTCTGGAAGGTACTGCAGTGAATAAATTGCCTCTTCTGCTTTGAAAATGTACATCTTATCTAAGTCTTATCTTTTTGATTCAAGGTTTTCCTCAAAAAGTAAATTGAGAGACTAGGAGAAAAGAAAATTCTGTTCCTATCTTTTATGTAGTAAGCAAAATATTAAAGAAAATTACATCTGTGATATAATACTATAGATTTTGTTTTGGTTTATTTTGGCAGTGAAACTATTAATGCCTATTCTTTTAGACTCATGCCATTTTTTTTTTTTTTTTTTCCTTGAACTGAATAAAACTAAATTCCCTTTGAACTAAATCCTAGCAAATCTAATCAAAGGCAGCCACTTCACTAAGGGGAAGCAGGGGGTGGGGAAGAACTAAATTACAACTTTCTAAGAGATCCTAAAAAGCAAAATGGAAAAAAGCCATAGTCAATATAATAAATCATAACATCATAGAGAGCTTATTTGGAGGGAGTTAAGGAGTGTTGATTAAGGAGGTGTTGGTGTTAAGTTTGTAATCAGGCAGCCATTTCAAGCCTTACTTTCACAGCCTGCTAACATGCAGGAATAACATTCATTTTCTGAACAGTTCTGTGACTGATGTCAGAGACAGTTGAGAAAGTTTTTTTCCCTCTTATTTCAGCTGTAGAACAAAACCATGTAGAATAAATGCTTTATGAGTTATAAAATGAGATGTGGTTTATGATTTTTCTCCCTGCTTCTCCAGGATGAAAACTACCTTTCCCAAATATGCAAATTAACATCTGTATAATCAGAATCTGGAAAAAGTAAAATAAAATTTTTACATGTTCGTCTCAATATCTGTGTGTGTACATATGAATGTGAATATGAGGCTGACTGTATGGAAAATCTGTAACGATAGGCCTTATGCTTCCGTCATGTTATATAAACTGAAAATAATTCTGCTGAATTCAGTATATCTAGATCTACTGTAAAACTGATATCTCAGAGAAATAAGTCAAAAGGCACTGACACCTGAGACTGTTGCATGTCTAGTATTTAAACTGCTGGGAAAAAAAAATCTGATTTCCTTACTACCTTGCATAACTTAAATACTGTGTTTTAATAAGTTGTAAGAAAACATATAGACTAACACTCCTGTGCACCCATATTAGAACACTGTGACATAACTAAGTCTTATTGTTCCTGTAGCAAACTTGTGTGTGTATGTGCAAACCCAAGTTCAATATATTTTAGTTCATTTCTTGAATTATGAATATGCCAAATATGCTTTGTCAGTGGAGCTCATTCTAACTTCTATTTTTTATTGGAGGCACTGAGAACACACTAGTGGAGAAAAACTGCTGTTATTTTGAAGGTCTAAGTATATGTGTAAAATAATACAGCTATGAAAAGAGGATAAACTTTCAGCTAGACAAATCATATGTACATGTAAAACTTACAAAATGACCAAACATGAAGATATAATATTGATAATTTAATCATTACTGTATACTAAAATGCTTTGTATTAAATTAAATATTGAATTGGAGGGGTCCTGAATCACTTAACCTTCAGCCAAGCTGAGTGTTTTGAGATGGGGTATTTACTATATATCTTGTCTTCAAATGACTTTAGTTAGCAATATGATTATGTAGAAAAAAAAAACAGAAGTTATACATATTCCTGATTTAATTTTGCTCTAAATAAAACACCCAGGAAAACTGTAGGTGGGTAAGAAGAAAGATCTGAGGAAAACGTGACCAAAGAAGGGTAACCAGAGTCAGGAAAAAGGATGAGGAATAGCGAATATCCAAAGGCTTCCTTGGCAGTACCCATGCTCTGTGTTCTTTTCCTATAGCTATGCTTTATCATTTCTTCTGGAAGATGAAAATGGAGAGATGAAGTTGGAAAAACAGGAATGAGAAAATTCATTATCTAATCTTATTCCAGCTAAGCCTACTATAGATTTTATTTTTCTTAACAAAAGATGAGATCAAAAAGAATAAACCTTCTTTATATAATAAAAATAAAAAAAGAATAAAATAGCTTACATCCATTCTAACATAGGGAAATAAAACTGAAAAAAAATCATCAATAAGACCTAAAAGGAGGAAATGTAAGCAAACATCCAAGGAGAAATTAGATATTTTTCAACTTTATAACTCAGAGCCACAGTGAATTAAGAAGAAAGCCTAGCAGATATAAAAGCTTTGATGAAAAAAAAGGCATTAGAAAACCACCCTAAAAATGCATTACTGTATTTCCTAGGAATAATTAATATTCTGAGGGAAGTGGATCAGTTATTTCAGATGATATTTAACCTAAAATGAGACAGACTTACTAGCACATTATATACACCAAAACAAGAAAAAAACCAACAAGTGAAGAATGGCTCAACTGAAGCAATAGGTAGACCCTGGACGTCTCCAGCTGTGAGTGTGATATAGCCTAATGGAGATTTGACATAATTTGCTAAAAGAAACAATTCACAGAAAATTCAAAGTAGCTATCCTGTCACCCACATGAAAAAACATTTTGAAAGAAAGGAAAACAGAATGTTTTTACTTTTTTTTTTTTCATTTAGTAAATGGGTGACAGCAGATTAAAGAGATCCAATCATATGAAATTCGCTGTTGTTTCTGAGCATACTTTTGAATTTATAGATGCCCATAAATTGACAGTATAAATTGAACATCAATTAAAAAAAAAAATTAAAAAATCTTATATGTTTCCACCCTATCATTTTCCTTAAATGTGGAAGAAGCAGATCTTTTTAGCCTGGAGCAGTATCACTAAGGCTATGCAGCTTCTAGCTGAAGCTGCCTGATATCTCCGCAGTCTGAAATGGGAGTAAGTTTGGTCTATCTTTTTCTTTTCATATGAGTAAGGCATTATTTATGTTTGGAAGTGCTAGATAGCACTAGAATACTTTCTGTAAACATACAAATTGAAATGCCCCTTTAAAAATGTTTCAGTTAAAACCGGTGAGTGCAATTCTATGTACGAAGCTTAAAATACTTATTTCTGCAAATTCAAGTGGATGAGATATACTAGGAAAAAAATGCTCTTCTCTTCTAAACCCTCTTATACTTATTTGCAAATCCGTGTAAAAAGCCATTTTAAAAGTTATTCCCAGGAAACAGAATTACTGCAAAGAACAGAAAAAGACTTCTTTTCAGAGATTCTTTCCAACTTGGCTCAGACCACCCTGAGCCTCAGCCTACCACAACTAGGCCTCAGACCACCACAACTGAGACACTGTGATCAGAACAGAACAGATGCTTATGCTATCAATGACTCCCCAAATCAAGGCCGCTTCTTAGCAAATTATTTTCTACATATCTGTATCATGAATGCACATTTCCCCATCCTTTAAATCAAGTTGCAGCAATGTTTATCTAACATATAGTAGTGATTCCTGACATCTTTATTTACAGTCCATTTAGGAAAAAATGGAGAGATTTTTGTCTCTTCAGGGAAAGTTTATACCTATATGGAAATCCACTTGAGGACTTCTTAATGGTCTTTTATGGGCCTATTATGCAAAACTGTAAGTAGTTCCCATTTCACAAAAATGAAAATGCGGGTTGTGCCACTGAATTGTTGAATGTGTAGCTGTTTTACTTTACTCAGGCTAGAACCTAGCTACACAGGATCTTCACTGAGTGAATAATTGAATTCTAAATACTAACATGGTGATGAAATAATGTGTGCTAAAATTGGATTACGCTTGCTGCCTTTTGCACAGATGTTGAAACATACTGACAGTTCTGAAGGTATGAAGTCTACAGTAGAGCTGATCAGAGTAATAGAACTCTCCATCTTTTAAATTTATTGTGTAGAGTAGAGAGTAGAGGTTATAATTTCTAGATTTCAGGACAGCACCCTAGGGGCTTTACAGTTGCTTTCTGTTCTTGTATCATGCAGCAGAGTAATGCAGTACTGTTAACAGCAATGACTTGATTAAAAGTCTATTAACTGTTATGTTTTTAAGTATTGAAAAGCATGAGCCCATACCTACGTAATTCCTGAAGCTGGGTGATCAATAATGAATTTAGTAGTATTTCATTTCTTTTCATCTGTTTTTTAGTTCAGCGTTCACATTTTTAATTTCCCAGAATGGTGAAGGTTAGAATTTTCTTCTTAATATAATTGAGGACACTACAATCAAAGTGCTGATAATTTTATATAATTACATGTTGGAGCCAAACTGTGAAGAGAAGGTTAAGCACTTCAAGAGGAGAAGAAGGAATACGAGACCAGGAATTTCTCTACAAGCACCCCGTAGAAGGGTCATCTCACTCTTTGTACTGCTGGAAGGCCAAAAAAATGCCCTATTGGTGTGCTCCAAAACCAGAAGTGAACATTGTTTTGAAAGACTGAATATAATGATTCAAAATCTTGGCCTTATCCTTTCTTTCCATTTGTCTGTGAATACAGAAACATTAAAGGGAATAGCAATATTGTCCACAAAGCCTTCAGTGTGAGGCAGAGATTTTGTGTTACTGTTTAACCCCCAGTATTTAATATGTGGACATATGTTCAGCACTGCTTAATCACAGTAGCTCCACATATTTTCATGGTTTGATGCCTTAGAATAGAGTATCTTTTAAAGGACTTCCTGAGCATGGCTAATTCCTTGCTGAATCAGCTAAACTAGTGGAGACTCAATTTTTACAGCTGTCTCAGCCTTTCATTTTAGAAAAGCTTCAAAATACTTAGCAGTGAATCAAAATCTATGGTAACTTACTGGTAGGTTTTTGCTGAAACGATAGTGTCGCTACAGCAGTAATTCCCATTTCCATAGCCAAGTTATGTTTTACTTATCCAGCTATTTCAAAGATGGTATTGGAAAGGATTCATTTTGTCAATTTACATTTCCATCATAAGACCTACTGTTTTTTAAAACCTATCATATTTTAAAAGACAATTACAATGATAAAATGTATATTGTTTATTTCTTGGCAATATCAAAACCAAAAAATAATATTTTGGGATTTAAACTGTAGTCTTTTTTGCTTTTTTTTTAACTTACTTTGGTCCTAAGCACGAGCTAAAAAATTTACATCTCAGATTGAAAGTGCAGACCCTTATAATTAAAAAAAATAATAATAAATTTATTGAATACTGAGAAGTTCAGATTTGTACTTTCATATACCATTCTCTTCAATAGAACAGCCGATTTCTGAGATGCTCATGCTGTACAGCTCTCATTCAGAGAATCCCTCAATGTGAGTCATTGCATAAATAAGTAAACACAGTATTTATACCTTTGACCCTGAAAAAGCATTGCAGAAGCAAAGTAAATACTCCTCTTTGAAATATACGGAAAGATTCCATCCACCTAAATTCTCAGCTGCATCTTTCAGCTCATTTTCTTGTTTAAATATCTAGTCAGAACAATAAACCAAACAATAATGAGTTGCTGAAGATATTTGAAATCTGAACTTTGTAAACATGGAGTTTTTTCATAAAGGTCTTGGAAGAGGTGAAGGAGTCGCCCACTATAACAGCATAACGGAAATCTGTTTACCGTTTCAACTATCTTGTGAAAACACAGTCATCTCATGAGTAATCTGTATGGGCTTGCTGCAGGATATAAATCTTAGTTGTGTCTTAGGAGATAAAAAAGGTGGTAAAATGAACTTGGTCCAAGAATCCAGTACCAGTCCCAGTAGAGCAACCCTTCTGGGGTGTAGGAAGAAAAGGTTACCTTTATGTATGGTGTTATTTATCATTTTGGGCCAAATTTTTAACTATGGGAATTTGGTAGTTTTGTTTGATCCTATGAATGCCTTCCCATCTCTTTTAATGTGTCTTGATCGTAATATTTGCTCTTATATATGCTCTGGTAATAGTCATTAGATAGATCACAAAATGTGACATTATCTCACAACTGATTTATCTTTATCTGTGTGTTGCAATCACAAAATGGTCTCAGAAAAGCTCAGAAACATTAAAGCTTCAGAAACATGGCAGTTGGATGCCTTTCCATACCATGAATTTACTTTGCTGTTTACTATGAATTATGGTTATGAATCATGCTGGAATTGGGCTGAGGATGTGAGGATTCAGACAAGTACTACAAAGAATGTTCTGAATTGTGAGACAATTAAAAAAAAGATTTGGAACATATACATTTGAGAACAATGTTTAAAACCCAGGCTTGCATTTCTATTCTTGTAATTTCAACCCTTTTGTGGTAGCTATGACCTCTAATTATCACGGAACTCCCACTGCATTTAGGAAGCAGAGTGACTCCAGTGGCAGCAGTTCAAACCCAATTAGTAACTGACTAAAAGTACTACAAACTAGGCTCTTTTTTACTGGTAGGTGAAAGTCAAGTGTATAAATAACAGCAAAACCCAAAATACTTATAAATAGCAACCTTAAATTACTGTGCAGGTAGGCATATGTTGCTGTTAACTTTGTGAAAAATAACTTTTTGGATGCGAGCATATGTATCTATTCAGACAATGGTTTTGCCACTGTCTATTGCTATTTGCTTGCTTTCCCGGGACTGTGTAAGCATGTTTGTGGCTCTAAACAATTAACAATTTGATATTCATATCCCAGGTTTATCTCCTCTCACTATTTCTAGAAAGTGCATTAGATAATTTTTGTTGCCAGCATGGTAATGACCCTCAGTTGTTTCCAGACTCTCAGGATGTTAATATTTCATATGCAATCACACTCTGTGAGCTGTAAAAATTTTTATAAGTGTGTATAGAGCATCAGAACGTGTTTTACATTTGAATTGAGTCATTATACTGATGGCCCTAAACACAAAACATGCAATGGGAATGAATATTTCTTTTACCTTCCAGATGCTTGATTCAGCCCTCCCAAAGCTCAAATCAGGAGTACCTTCCATTATGTAAGTGCTCTCGTGCACATACACTTCAGGTGCTTATGCACCACCTCTATTTTTTTTTTTTGTTAGTTCACTAAATTGATGACCATTTATGTGATTATATATTTTATTACGCTGGGACTGCAGAGTTCAAAGTTAGAAATAAATGAGTACCAGTGAACATGGGTAAGTGCGCATATCTACTGAGTTGTTTAAATAATTTAGATTAATCTTTCAAAAAGCCTGAGAAAGACACCTGTGGATTTTAGAAACCAAGTCTTGTAGCTGATTACAGTATTCTGAAGAATAGCTTCTTCAACAGCTTTATGCCTATAAGGTGTGCAAAGAAGCATATTATTTCTACTGAATGGGCAATAACAGCTTTATACTACACATCTCTCTAAAGCTAAACATCTCTAAGAAATGAAAGGATAGTATTTGTAACTTCTATTTTAGCTTGCTGTAAAAAAGCTTGCGAAACTGAATGGCCAGCAAGAACTCTGAGATGTTTGTCTGTTTTTATTTGCCTGCAGTATGCAAGACCACTGAAATATTCTTTTACCTAAAGTATAATTAGGAGACAACTGCACTGTGAACAGCTGAAGTACTTAACTGCTTCAGTAGAAAAACCTAATCTTGAATTTCATTCAGAAAGCTTTTGAATGAAGAAATTAAGGGCTATAATTGTATTCCTAAAAGATTTTCATTCTAGAATAAGCTATAGAAAACTTTATTTTGACTTGCACAATTGTGTTGCACACAAAATGCATTTAATAAAAAGGAGATCAATATTTTTAATAGAAATTTTCACATTTAAATTTCTTTTTTCCCTCTGATCATTTAAGGGCCAGTTTTCTTCCTTTCATAAATCTTTTCTCTGATACCTTTAACTCTCAATTAGTGATATTCTTAGTGTTTGTGCATCTGACTCACAAAATAAATGTCTTTATACAAAAACCACCCCATTTACTACTTCACAAAGAAATTTTGATAATTCTACATTATCAAGACTCATAAGTAGATCAGTAAAAAGAAATGAATAAATTCAAACATATTATGTCACAAGAAAAACACATTATGCTTCTGACAACTGCTGACTTATGGAGGTGGAAAAGATTAAATGAAGTGGTATTAAGTTAAAAAGAAATTTCTCATCAAATACACACATTTCCCTTAAAAAGCACTTTAGTAACAAGATTATCTTTATACTCAGAATAAGATGATCTGAATGTTATCATTCCTGCTGAATTTCTAATAGTGGTCCTATGATCTTAATTGATACTTTTATTTATTCTGAGGAGTAAACAATTTTAGACCAGTAGTGTTTATTCACAAAAATTCATGAGGTACCTATTTTCTTAGTATATAAACAGGCATAGAACTCAAGAAACATCAAAGTTAAAAAAATATTTTTTTCATGAGTATATCAAACAAGATGATTCTCACTTGTTTAGTACTATGTCATTGTATAACTCCACTGACCTTTGTGATAATGTCAGAGTTCTCAACACACTGGAAAACATAGCAGTGGCTAAACATGATCTTAGAGACATAATTATAAATGCCAGTTAAAAAATAATCTTGCTTCCTGTTCATCTTTGAATCTAAGATAATTTCCATTTTTTTTTTTTACCTCAAATACTTAGAAATATGTCTATTCTCTAGACTTTTTGTGTGTGTAGAAAAATCATTAATCAGCCCTGGTTTCGAGGCTTTTTTGTGTGAAATGTTTGAGAACTGTGAGTTTAGTAAGTACATATTTCTTTGCTATGTTTCATGGTATTTACCATCATTAAGCTTCTGACATGATTAAGCTTCTGACATCTACAAAATAATCGCATATTTTGAATACATATTGAAATAAACAGGTGGGATTAGCAGGTAGAATCAGTCTCTCCTCCCTGTAGGTGCTGTAGGCAGGAGAACCAGAGCTATGATAAGACTCAAGCAACACAGAGTTTTAATGATGCAAATATCCTCGTATCTAAAATATGTGACATGAACTTAGATTTTCTGCATGAAAATTTAGATGGACTGTAGGTGGGAACCTTTGCATGGTTTGAAGTAAAAATTATTACTGTGTACTGGAATAATTGGCTTTTCTTAAAAAATAATAAAAGATACAATATGAACTCTAGCTGGATGGTTTGCATATGGCTAAGATACGTTCTGTGCCCAGCATATGCCCTCTGATATATTGCAGCTTCGAGCAAAGTAATAATATCAGATGTGGTTCCTTGTCACCTTCTCTTCTCCTCTGTTCAGACAAAGGTTGTTATTGCCTTTTTTCATTGTTAAACTTTTTCATAAAAGTAACACTTTGTCCTTGTAGAACAGTGACTTTTCTATTGAACTTCTTTATTTACACTTTTTTTCAGATATTTCGTAGATAAGGAAACAATATGAAACCTTTTTACTCCTATACCTCCTATATGCAATATATCTTCTCTCAATAAAGACAGAAAAATAGAATGAATAAATAATAAAATACTCTATTTTTTCCTCCAGTTTCATCATATCTTACCACTAGTATATAGACACCTTTTGTCTTGGAAAATGAAGATATGTTCCATGATTTTTTTCCTAATTCTAAAGAATAGTTCTCCTTGATGTTTAAACAGTATGCATAATCAGATGTGACAGAAACATACAATGTTTCTTCCTGTGCTTGACACAAGAAAACTCTAATTAGCTGAATATTTAATAACCACAGACTGCTATCCATACACATATTTGAATTTTCTCTACATCTTTTGAATCCTCTAGAAACACATCTGATTAAACTGAAACTGTATAGCTGGTTTTTGGTTTTGTTTTTACATCTATGTCCTCAAGTACTGAGACAAATTAGTCTTACTTGCATTTGTAAGACTGCAGTTAAAATTCTGCTAGATACATGATTCTACCAATGAAAAACAGCTATAGGATTTTGGTATGAGAATAATGTAGATTTAGGAAAGTAAGTCACACATGCACCTTTTTTAATATGTTTTTGAAGTTACTTGTTTACACACATTTCAGTCAGCACAATTGTATCACAACAGTTTTTTGGCTGAGGTAATTTATTCTAGTGAATATTTGCTGTTTTATACCCCAAGCAATTCCCATTACGTGAAAAGTCACATCCATCCGCACAAAATCCATTCAATTTTTGAGCCAAATTCTGCTCTTTAAAAAAATCATACCTATAGAGGCTATCAAGATTAATAATTTCTGTGTGAGCTGAAAATATAACAAAGTGAAGAATTTTCTCCAGAAATTAGGAGACAGTTCTGGGTTGTATTTTTTTTTTTTTTTTCTGCAGATCTTTAAGATTTTTTTTAGGACTTCTAATTTTCACTCTGAAATGAAGATATGTGACTATAGCAAATCTATAGGTATTGCTTACCATTACTATAGCCATCACAAGAAATCTTGTGTGTGGGTCATTCCAGAAGACTGACCATTTGCTAATATGTAAAGGACCAGCTATTTTTATTTTTTTAAAAATAAATGTTCAGCATTGTGCAGAATTATGAAATACTTCTCCCTTCAACACTGCAAAATGTAATCTTGTTGGTCATTGTTTTAAAAGTTCAAAATACTTTTGAGTACTGAAGCTCTTAGCATCTATAGAAACTGCTGCTAGCCACAAAAGCCCATTCAGGGAAAATTTAATATTGCTTCTACCCAATATAGACTTGCTGTCTTCCATGAATGCTTGCATCAGCTGTGTCCTGTACTTTAACAGGAACATAAAACTTGAAGACGCTTTCCTGGTTAGAACTTTTTCTGCCATGTTTTTAACAGGGATTAAGCTCCATTCTTAGGAAAACATCAGTCCTGTGTTACAATGTACTTCCACATAAACTGATTTTTTATGAATCCCTGCATATTCTTTAAAGTACACCCAAAGTTCAATCTAATCTAGATGGCATCATCAAATTTTTATGCCATTACTATAATTACATTTGCACACACAACTCAATTACGAAAGATACGGATCGTTACCTGCACAATTTGATTATGCAATTTAAATCAATATATTTGATATAATTACAGTTAAGGTTACAGTACATTTTGTCACAAACCACATTATACATTACTGTCTTGTTTTATGCATTTTAATAATTCACTTTAATCCAGTATACTTCAATAAAAAGGGATATTTTTCTTCTGGAGTAATTTCACTAAATGGGAGGAGATAGGAAAATATATTGTACATTAGGGACTAAAACTAAGCAAATTATCTACCCTGGATTTTGTTTTAATAATCTACAGGCACGTTGTTGTATTTTGGAAACAAAGAAATATCATTGCTGTGCTGTTTTATTCTGTGTACATAGAAGCTAGGCCATAGGAGGGAATTTATAGAAGGATACATATGAGAAGTTAAAGCCAAACTGGGTGTTAACACAGAACATGTGCTTTAATATGCTTATCCAGGTGCCAGTTTGTTTCGGATTTGATTCAAAACTTAAATCTGGACAGTCCTGAACTAGCAAATGCTTGATAGTAAGTAATTCATATATATATACACTAATTCATGCATGCACATAAACTGTCTCTAAAATATAGTCATTTGGGGGAGACACAGCAGGGAATCTGGTTAGAAAATACAAACATACACTTCTAAAACAGATTAGAACCAGAAGCAATTTAAGAATACCCATATTTCATAGTGATGAAAATTTTCAGTTAATTTATTCCTATGCAATTTCATTAAAATTAGAGTGTTGTTTGCCTCAGAATGTTTCTATACGTTTTCTGGCACAAAGTTAACTATACAGCTCCACAAGCCTTTTGTATTTTGACTTTTATTTAGTGACCTCACATAGTTTCACTCAAAGTGAAGTGGTTATTCACTTGTTTCAAAAAAAAAACATTAAGCGTGTTCATAATAAACTTCAATTTAAATACCAAGGTATTTTCTGCAGTCATAAACTTTTACCTTCTTTATGGATCAAATGATTAACAGCAATTTAAGACTTTATTGTCAATAAACATAATTAACAAACACAATAGTAATATTTATACTGTTTTATTAAATGTATTATACCTCTCTGCAATTGCAGATTGTGATAAATATTTTATTCCAACCTCTTGATAGTCTCTGAAAACTGTCCTTGAAATACTTTGTTTTTTACTTGGATGACCTGTGCTTTGGTGTCTTATCGAATGTAGCAGACAAGTGGCAGATTGATCAATGGAAGGCCAGATTTTCAAAAAAAAACCACCATACAGCAAAGCCTATTTGAAAGGCTTCATAGCTCCTTACTTATTTTAGCATAGTGAAGTTAATATGGCCCCAGCTTTGGATGAAGAACAGTAATATCTCAGAAACAGTGTTAAACTTTGTAATAATTTCAAGGCCACATGAGTAGTAAGTCCTATTTATTTTTTTCCCCTCAGTAACTTGATCCAATTAAGAATTCTGATCGTGGTGAAAAGCATTGAAAAATTTGCTTTGATTTAAAATTAATCTTAAGTCTGTGCATCCAATCAACTTTGACTTCTTTATTCGGTTCTCTGCCATGACTGGAGTTAGGATTTCTCCCTTCCCCAGCAATTTAGTTCTTCTTCCACAAAAGTGTTAAAACACTACAATTATGAAAGGTTATTTTGCAACTTCTACATTAAAAATCTGGTGTGATCTCAATAAAACCCCCTAATTTTTGCAGTTTTCCAATACTTAAAGCTTTAAATTTTAACTCTTAAAGTCACCTTGAACTCAGGATTACTCCCTGTATCCCTGTTCTCGTATTTTTATTTTCTGTGGTCTTGATGATGCTGTATTTTTTCCTAACAGTTTGGGATTTAGAAATTAAGTATAGGAAGTGAATACATGTGTACATCCCACTGATGTTTATGCAAAGAAAAGGGCAGGGAGTGCAAGATGTCAGGGTAGCTGAGAGGAAGCTGGAATGCTTGCTCCAGGCCCAAACTGTGCAGGGGCCTCAAGCTTCCCCTCTAGCTCATGGAGGAAAGAAGGAGGCTGTTAGCCCAGGAAGCTGGGAACTAGTGACAAAAAAAAAAAAAACAACAAAATAAGGAGGAATCCCAGGCACAGCAACAGGTTGGGCAGAGATTCAGAGCAGCCCTGTGGAGAATTACGTGGGGGTGCTGGTCAATGAGAAAATGAACATGAGCCGGCTTCAGTGTGCACTCGCAGCCCAGAAAGCCAACCATATCCTGGGCTGCATCAAAAGGAGCGTGACCAGCAGGTCGAAGGAGGTGATCCTGCCTCTCTGCTCTGCTCTTGCGATGCCTCTCTTGGAGTATTGTGTGCAGTTCTGGTGTCCTCAGCATAAAAAGGACATGGAACTGTTGGAACAAGTCCAGGGGAGGGCCACGAGGATGATCAGGGGACTGGAGCACCTCCTGTATGAAGATAGGCTGAGAAAGTTGGGGCTGTTCAGCCTGGAGAAGAGAAGGCTGCATGGAGACCTCATAGCAGCCTTCCAGTATCTGAAGGGGGGCTGCAGGGATGCTGGGGAGGGACTCTTCATTAGGGACTGTAGTGACAGGACAAGGGGTAACAGGTTAAAACTTAAACAGGGATGTTTAGACTGGATATAAGGAGGAAATTCTTTCCTGTGAGGGTGGTGAGGCACTGGAATGGGTTGCCCAGGGAGGTTGTGAATGCTCCATCCCTGGCGGTGTTCGAGGCCAGGCTGGACAGAGCCTTGGGTGATATGATTTAGTGTGAGGTGTCCCTTCCCGTGGCAAGGTGGTTGGAACTTGATGATCTTAAGGTCCTTTCCAACCCTAACTATTCTATGATTCTATGATTCTATGAGTGACTGTACAAAAGAAAAAAAAAAATCTTGCTTTTCTTTGTGGTCTCATTAGTTTATTATATACTAGTAAAAATAAAGAAATTGAGTATCTTCTAGGGTTTTTCCATGGGCAGGTGCTATGCTCTTCAATCTACTATTTAAATCACATTTCAGATTCCCCAGTGAAAGTTAATACGCTACTCTAGAGAATGAGAAGCTATATTTTTCTTCATTTTTTTACCATACTTTGAAATTGAGACCTGCAGAAATGCACCCTACATTACTGACTGTAGTAACAGATATCTCAGTAGGGATAAAATATAGTCTTATTCCTGGGAATAGATTTTCTTGTCTTTAATGAAAGATGGCTTAGCAATGCAAATTAAGTAAATTTTTAAAGACTTGTCATAATTCCGTTTCTTTATGTACCTATTTGGTAAACATGAACTAAAAAACCAGGACTTAAATCTTTTTACAGTCTTTTTGAGTAGGAATATTGGAGAAAAGAAAAAAAATCAATTTTTCCAGCTTATCAGCTCATGTCCATGTATTAATTCTTTGGAGTTTACTCTTTTATCTTTGATCTATGTCCCATTAGCATCAGGGATCATGGTACACCAAAGAATGGTTTTATTTTTATCTCAGGTTGCATCGTAGGGAGTTTTGAGCTGTTCAGACATGACTTAAACCCTCAAGGTCTTTTAATGAAAAAAAACATACATTTATAAAGTTACAGCTACCTGTCGCTAAAGTTGGATTGCTGTGCTTTAGCTAAGTCTGCCTCCTATTTGAGCAATTATTTTTTTAGATGAAAAATAACTGCTTTACGGGGAGCACTGATGGTACGTGTTACATGAAATCTATGAGAAGACTTTCGTTGGGATGAAAATTGTTTTGTTCAGTAGAGGTTAAGAGATAGTTTAATTTATTTATTTAGCATTTTAGGATGTTATCTAGCTTCTTTCTTCCTAAGTCAAAACAGAGTAGACTTAAATATAAATACAGAGTCCACAGCTTTAAACTGTATATTGGTTCATCAAGCAGAGCAGGGGACAAGTAAAATCATAGAATCACAGAATCACAGAATCATAAAATCATAGAATATGTAGGGCTGGAAAATCACCTAGTTCCAAATCCTCTGTCATGGGCAGGGATGCCTCACCCTAGACCATGTCACCCAAGGCTCTCTCCAGCCTGGCCTTGAACACTGCCAGGGATGCAGCATTTACCACCTCTTTGGGCAACCTGTGCCAGTGCCTCACCACCGTCACAGTAAAGAACCTCTTCCTTATATGTAACCTGAACTTCTCCTATTTTAGTTTGAATCCATTACCCCTTGTCCTATCAGTACAGTTCCTGATGAACAGGCTGCAAAATTAATTCTTCTGAATAGATTCTGAAAGAAGTCCACAGCATTTAGGGTAGACCTGGAGTTGACATTTCTCCTTAATAAACCCCAATTATCCTTAATAAAAGCTGACCTGGGCTCTCCTGATCATGTGAATCCAGAAAGAGAGCATTATACAAACTATCCAGACTTTTCCTAGATTAGAAGAGTCTATCCATTGCTTTAAAAACATATGAACAGGCTGGTTCTAATTACAGACCCCTTAATGAGACACAACACCAGGAGGCCAAATAGTATTCTCAGTATTTACAGTGCAATCACCACAGTATGCAGAGTGCACAGTTTATATTCTTAGGTATCTATCCTGAAAACTCAGAATAAAATTGCCTGTATGTCTCTCCATCCATTCTAAAAAATTAGTCCAGTCTTTTAAATTGTTTAGGCAGCCCACAGGCCTCAGCTTCATTAAAGCCACTGACCCAAGGAAAGCTGGAGGCCATGGAAGGCTGGTCATGGACAGATATTTGCTCTACAAGCAGCTGCTGTGGTTTGATGTTACTGCCAATAGCTATTGATCATTGTCCTGAGGAAGTTTACTGCTCTCACTATTATACAGTGGAGTGGGTTGCAAAACAAACTGTGCTATTTAAACAGTCTTGATAGATGGCCTAAGTTAGCAGGACTGATTTTACTGTAAACATACGTTGGAGTATTCATAAAAACAACTTTGCCAACAACTTGTGCCAACATCCAGCTGCTGGGAGATAATTTGGGCTCTGTGGGGAGGGTGTAATATCTCAAACCAGCATGCCCTGCTCAGGAAGAGGGTATCAGCCTGTAAAGATTGCACTAACTTTACTTAGTTGTAGCTTTTTTTGTGTCAGGCTCCAAGATACATTGTGCTGAAGTGCCGTATGTCAGAGACCTCCTTGTACAAAGTTTGGTCATGATCCATTTCCAAACACACAAAGCAACTAGTCATAATTCCATCAGCATGTAGCTTTAGTTTCATTGTCTGACTCTTAGTGACTGCACTGATAAGTGTTTCACTTACCTAGCAGAGGTAAAAAGGTGATTTTATTTGGGTTGGGGTTTGGTTGGTTTTTTTTCAGAAAAGAAAAAGGGTAAGTCCCAAAATATCTGCTTCAATTTAATGTAAATGCTATGACTCTCTTTCCTAGTTGCTGGGTGGATTTTGCAATGGTTTTAATAAAAACAATTTTTCTAATATAAAGAGGACTCTGTGGATGCCTGATCAAGAGGACTCCATAGATGAAGTGCTCTAAAGACAGACAGGAACAGCCTCACGCTCACAAGCCCTTGTTCTCATGGGGGACTTCAACCTCCTTGATATCTGTTGGAGGGTCTTCACCAGCAAATGCTCTGACCACACCACCCAAGTCTTGAAAGGCAGACAGAGGGAATGTAAGAATGAAGAAGGGGAAAATGGATGACCCAGGGAATTACAGACCAGTCAGTCTCACCTCTGTGCCTGGCAAAATCTTGGAGCAGATGCTCCTGGAAGGCATGCTAAGGCACATGAAAAACAACAAGGTGCTTGGTGACAGCCAGCATAGCTCTAGTAAGGGGAAATACTGCCTGACTATTTTGGTGGCCTTCTATGATGGGGCTACGGAACTGATGGACAGGGGTAGAGCAGTTGACGTCATCTACCTGGACTTGTGCAAAGCGTTCAACACTGTCCCACACGACATCCTTGTCTCTAAATTGATGGGTGGACCACTCGGTGGATAAAGAACTGGCTGGCTGGCAGCACACAGAGTCGTGGTCAATGGCTCAATGACACCAAGCTGTGTGGTTCAGTTGATACGCTGGAGGGAAGGAATGCCATCCAGAGGGACCTCGACACGCTTGTGAGGTGGGCTGATGCCAACCTCATGAAGTTTAACCATGCCAAGTGCAAGGTCCTACACCTGGGTTGGAGCAATCCCAGGCACAGCTACAGGTTGGGCAGAGAAGAGATTCAGAGCAGTCCTGTGGAGAAGGACTTGGGGGTGTTGGTTGATGAGAAACTTAGCATGAGCCGGCTTCATTGTGTGCTTGCAGTCCAGAAAGCCAACCATATCCTGGGCTGCATCAAAAGGAGCGTGACCAGCAGGTCGAAGGAGGTGATGCTGCCCCTCTGCTCTGCTCTTGTGATGCCTCTCTTGGAGTATTGTGTGCAGTGCTGGTGTCCTCAACATAAAAAGGACATGGAACTGTTGGAACAAGTCCAGAGGAGGGCCACAAGGATGATCAGGGGACTGAAGCACCTCATAGCAGCCTTCCAGTATCTGAAGGGAGCCTATAAGGATGCTGTGGAGGGACTCTTTATTAGGGACTATCACGAACAGGACAAGGGGTAATGGGTTAAAAGTTTATATTGAATATAAGGTGGAAGTTTTTAACTGTAAGGGTGGTGAGGCACCAGAATGGGTTGCCCAAGGAAGCTGTGAATGCTCCATCCCTGGCGGTGTTCAAGGCCAGGTTGGATAGAGCCTTGGGTGAGATGGTTTAGTGTGAGGTGTCCCTGCCCATGACAAGGTGGCTGGAACTAGATGATCTTAAGGTCCTTTCCAACCCTAACTATTCTATGATTCTTTGAGTCTAATATGAACTACCAAAGTCACACAAATAGCACACACAAGTTTGTTGAACATTTCCTCTGCATTATAATAGTTTTATACTTTAAGGGTATGTTTGTCTTACATTAAACCCTCTCCATGTATTGATGAATGCTAGTCTATTTTTGTTAAGACCAGTTTGGACTCAATTAAAATAGTATAGGTTTAAGCTACACAATAATCCCGAAAGCCTGATAAGAGTCCTTGTTTAATATCTTCAAAAAAACTTTAATTAAAGAAGGAAGGTCCAGATCCTTATCTGTTGTAAAGTGACATTATTTTTAACGGAGCTATACAAATTTTCACCCACTTAATATCTGATCCTTTGACTGTGCCTTGTTTGGTGTTAACTAGGTTTATTCTCTTTCACTGTTAATGAAATGTTTTCTGCTTCATTTCCTGAATAAAATGTCAGCTGACTAAAAGAAAAAAATCCCTCCACTATACGTGTACTAGCAAACAGATTTTCCCCAGTCAACACTGACACTGACTTCAACAGAGTCGTTATTTTATAATAGTTGAGAAACTGATCCTGAGGCTTTCTAATTTTGGTAGGCTTTTAAATAAAATCCTAAAATGGAGCTCTGCATCCATGAACCATACCATGTTTAAAAAAAAAAAAAAAAAAAAGCATTTAGCACTCTGCAAAACAGCTTTAGAATCTTCTTAGTGAAATTAAATCAGAAGTTAATTTTTCAGGTTTTCCAGGGGGGTATCTGTTTTACGTTTCAATAACTACATGGTTTAATGAAAACTTGATTTCAGTATAGTACAAGAAGCAAAAGGTATCCTTTTGTGTTTAGTTGTATGCCCAATCACTATGAAAACTTCAGAACTCTTGACAGAAATTCATTATTACATTTATTGCAAAGCTTCATGTTTAAGATATTAAAAAATGCTGTCAGAAAGTGGAGAGGTTATGTGAATCAAAGTTTTATCAAGATTTTACTATTTATCAAAGCAGATGACGGTTTCTTGGAACAAATACTCTTAATGATAACTGTTTCTTTTTAAATTCAGAGTCCATGGCAACAGCTTTTCAAACTGTATAAACCATTCATTTCAATAAGAAACAGTACAAGAATTAAATACAAGTTCTGTTAATATTATTTGATTATGGACTAGAGCAAGCAAGTGTGGTCAAGTTTATGGTCAAATAGTAAATTCAAAATCTTTGGAAATTGTAGAATGATTGAATTCTGGGGGAAAAAGCAGTTCTCAAATGGAATGTTTACCTACATGATATAGAAATGACAGTTTATAAGTGACTAAAACATCTGGATGGTCCCTTCTGTTTTCTTCATGAAAACCCCAGCTAAAAGAATTTCTCACATGATATACTAATGTGATCCACATTGAACTATTAGGATGAAATCTTTGCCCACTGTCTTCCCCATTGACTTTGACAGGACAAGAATTTAATCTTTAATGTACTCAGCTTTCTCTAAAACCAGATAACAGGACCGTTTTGCTCATCAAGGATGACTAACGATATGATGCCTAAATATCAGAGATGTCTAGCTAGATATTTCCTAAACTACATCTACATTATTAAAAATACCTTGGCTGATACCCAAGTGCACTTTGTCTACAAGAATACACGAGCCTTCTCCACAAATTTTGCTATGCCATATACAGAAAATTCCACTTTATTCCCCATCTATATTTTGAGATTAAAAGAGCATGTTTAAGTAGAGAGGGAAATCTTTTCTTAAATGTCTAGAAGTACAAGTGAACTTTAGGCTGAAAGTTTGGTTTCGTAAGAAACACCTTTATTGAAATGTTCCCATGGTCAATGTTATTGTTATTGCTGCTACTGTTGCTATTATTATTGCTATTGACTTCTGGGAAAACTAGATTTCTAAAAATCTAGACTGGGAATACAATATTAACCAACTGATTGGCACGATGCTCATAGTAATAGAATTCTAGATGAATTAAGTTTAAAATATCTTTATCATTAGAATACTTCGTTTTCAGTTTCTATTGTTCTTTAGACATTTTTTTAATTTAGTGCATATGAATGCATATAGCCTGCAGTCCTAAATGCAGTTTATTACTTAGGCTGTGATTCTATAGGTGAATTCACATAGGAAGACCCTTTGCACCTATGCAGTGCTCCAAACCTCTATGCTTGTGTTCATGAGTATATTCATGTGTTGTATTGTACAAATTGGCTGATGACTGAAGCTGCTTTTAATAATTATTCTAAAATGTCTTGGTATTATTTTTATACCAGTTTTTTTTTCAGCTTCAAATGTTCAGAGTGTTATGTATTTCTGAGCTCAAAAATATATTTCTTTGGAGTAAATAATAATCTCATTTTACCATTTCTTAAGCTTCATAGTATATTTTGGGAAAGAAACAAAAGATTTAGGATATGAATCACATATCTGGCTTTAGGAGAAGAAGTCCCTTTTAAAAACTGTACCAAAACCCAGACCTTTCTTATCTGATATTTTGACTGACTAACTTGCAACCAATGTTATAAAAGGGATCAAAATACTCCCTTATATTTCCTGAGATTATTAACTACAATAACTGAAATATATTTGCAAAAAAAATCACAGCTAGAAGTGTATGTTTCCTGACCTTTATGAGTACTCTATCACAACAATTTTTCTTACAGTTGTAACACATTTAGAGTTTGTGGTCTTGGTATGTTTTCAAGTATTTAGGAAAAACTTTAAATCTCTCACAAAACTGGTTGCTTAAATTTTATTCAGACAATGAAGATTAAAGACTGATCATAAGATCTACCTGTACAAAACATGACAATCTGTTACAAGCAGACTTCTTTACTCTCGAAGGTGATCTTTCTGATCAGGCCTCCTTATTGACCCTACTTACTCAGAGTGAACCTTCACACAGGTCACAGAGGCCGTCCACAAAGAACATTTTTTTGGAGTAAAGTCTAACATTGTATCTTCATTCTTTACTGTGACAGTAACATGCTGCCACTTTTCTGTATTTCTCCTCGCATGTTTTTATAGTGCATTTCTGATTGATTTAAGTTGCTGGATGAACAAGTGCTAACAAGATATTTGAAAAATTTATTGCATTCAAGCAGAAGGTTGTTGGGCTTTTTCTTTTTTTGTTTTAATATAGGCTGATTATAAGTTCCACTTCGCACTTCTGCATGCGAAGCAACCATAAAGACCATACACAGGTCTTTATGGTTGCTTCGCATGCAGACTTCAGTATGAGTTAAGAAGATAAAGAATTCCTCTAAAAAATTATGCAAAAATCCTGAGAAAATAAAAAATACAAAATAGATCACTTACATGTCAATATTGTAAGAGGGTGTTTTAATAGCATCAAACGTGAAAACGTCATCAGCTCCTGAAAGCAGAAATCCGCACATACTATATTGTGCTCACTTTTCAGTACGATCAGTTCTAAGTGCCATTACTATTCTGTGTTTGTTAGTAATATAAGCATTCTAACCTGGACGGTATGATTTTAGTATCTTATCTAAAAGCAAATATAGCAGGGTCCCTATAGTCTTAGTTAGGTCTTGTATTTTTAGAAGTATCTTTGGATATGCTATATACCAATATAAATAAAACATGGTTCGTTCAGAAACACCTGCTAAAATGCTTCAGACTTCTGTCTTTTTGCCAGTCAACAAAATGCTTTTCAATTAATCCCCCCCCCCCTTTTTTTTTTTGTTTGTTTTGGTTTTGGACCAGCTCTTTTATGTTCTGCTTACCCTTCATTAAAAAAAGGCGATTCCCTCCTTCTCTGTTCTAGTGTAACTTTGCAGATAACTAGAAAAACTTAGGTTCTTCCAGAGTTCTCACAGAAGTTAGGTTTCAGTCAATCCCTCTCTCTGGGATCATAGGAACTTCTTCAAGGTCTGTTGCTCTTTTGACCTACTTTGACTACAGTTGTAATGACCCCTTATAGATTCCAGAACTGAAGATAGAAGGTAAGGAATTCAGCTCCGTATTCTTTCATAACTTCCAGCCCTATAGCAGAAAGTAGGAAACAAGTATCCCCAGAAATGCCTTCTTGGTTCTCTTTCCCCTTAAAGCTCTTTTTATCTTTTTTTTTCCTCCTCCCAATATCCACCTGCAATTAAGCTTCTTCTGAAGCCCTTAGTGACATATTTTCATGGATCTTTTGAGTGGAGAAAAGCAGGTCTTTTACTTTTCTTAACTATTTTTAGCAGACAGACTCAAAGTCATCTCTCTCACTGAAGAAAACAGATCTCCTCAGATTATCATATTCTTAGCACTTAAAAGAAGCTAAGACAAACAAAAAATGAATGGAGTCATTTGCAGAAAAGCCGATTAAATTGCTGAGAACCAGTGACATACTGGTGGTTACTTGGGAAAGTGATGACCATGGCATTTACAGCTTATGATGGTTATACCAGATTTTGTATAGTTTTTGACTGTCCAGGCCTTCATAATGCATCAGATCTCATTAGGGCAATTTGCTCATGTCAATTGCTGTTACAAAGTGGTAGGCATATGGATGGGGTACTGTAACAGCACCCTGTCCTGGAGCCTGTACTGAACTTTTCTGAGATGTGCCTTGGATTTTGTAAATAATTGAAAATGGTAAGTGGCAGGAGAGCTAGCAGCAGGAAGCACACAACTCACTGTAGTGTGTGTGTGAGCAGCTCCCCTGGACTAAATAAAATCAATGATCACCAACCAGCCTTCCTTGGGTACTATAAAAGCTAAAGATCCCATATTGCCTTTTATAAATGAAAACCAAGTAACTGATAGCAGTGACAGCTGCTGAGAGCATACCACCCACTGCCTGTTCTCAGTGCATCTTTCTTTTCCCGGTCTCTACCAACAGAAACAACAGATATATTGCAAACACGAATGACTGGCATTGCTGTTGTACACAGATGAACTCACTTGTTGCCTCATAATTGGAAACAAAAAAATGGAAGTACTGCCAGCAAAATGTCGTCAATGAGGCACTCTGTGGGCTCTGATTTCAAAAGCTAAAATTTGCTTAAATCAAAATAATAAGGAAGAATTCTCTAGGATACTACTGAGAATTCAGACAGCTCTTGATATGTCCCCTCCATCCCCATCTAGTTCTATACATTCCCCACCACCACCAGCTGGGGATAATAATAGGAAGGAAATGTACTACCCGACTCAGTGCATTGCTGTGAGGTTATTAATCAGTCAATGTTTGTGAAGTGCAATGAAAATGAAACGCTACCCATAACTGCTAAATATTATCTTTTTACAGACTCATTCTCCCCCTCCAGCTTTTCAGCCTACTCTTATTTCCTTCTCTTGTAGTACTACTATATACTTTGGAGTGTGTATTTTCAGCATATCTAAACAGCACATCAGGATTCCAATCTGCAGAGTGGGCTTGTTTTCAGGAGGCAAGGCCTGTTCTGTGAAATGTCTGTCTGAAAAACTTTTTACAGTTAGTTGCTCTAGAGAGCCCTGAATATGCTATTCCTTCACAAAGTTTCTTCCTACTATCCTAAAATTACTCTAAACAATATCTGAGACAGCAGCTAACCTACTTTAAGCTGAAGCATTGACTCATGACTATTTAAGTGCCTGGCTTTGTACTTACAGGCATTCCGTGCTGTTGGACTACTTTTCTGCTACTGAACAAAACAAAAACTGCATTCACTCTGGAACCTTCCTCAGACTTACTGGTGCCCTAGGGCACACAAAGGAAATCTTTGCTTTTTAGAGGTCATTCACTCTCTTTCATGCAGATGAGAATCTACAATCCAATCTCTTCTCTTGAAAAGAGAGAGATTCAGATCTCCACTTCTTCTCCATCAGCAAGAGTAGCTTGAAATCCCTGTTTTAAAAGAGATTCAGAGACACAGGATGTCTTCCTACTCCTACCCATCATCCCCATTTTCCTGTTCAGGTCATTCTTTTGTGACTGGAAAGTAAAAGAGCACTGAGAGACTGAGAATAGCATTCTCATCCACTTCCCAGACCACACAGGAAAGCATGATTCTATTAAGTGCTGTTAAGTGAGCCACAGTAGCAGAAGCAACATGCAGCACAGTGCAGAGCTGAAGAAAGGCACAGGTGACAGGGTACTTTGCTAAGCAGGTAGACAGTCCAGAGAGGCAATAAGAAGGGCTAAGGCCTCTGGTAGTCTCAAGCCAGCATTGTCAGGTATATATATAGGTAAAACAGTACTGATTTAAATCACACATGTTGATAGTTCTGAGCTACAGGGGATGTCTTGTGTTAAAAATCTACCATAAACGTAGAAAATCTGGGAGCAGTTCACTGCTGATGGTTCAGTGCAGTAAGAAAAGAGCCATGAGTAGGCTTCTAAGAGATCCCCCAAAATACAATCACCCCAGACAGTATATTTTTCATTTTAAAAATGGTAAAATTTAAGAATTGTCAATAGGGAAAACATGTCGAGTTTATCAGTGTATTTTCTGTCTAATTTTAGAAGCATCAATTATCTAATTTTAAAGGTCTTCCATTCCACTACTTTTCAAATTACACATCCCAAACAATACATTCTGCTAATCTGGAATGTACATGCTTAACTGGGTATTTTTACATGAAACAAAATATTTCTGGGGGAAAGTCCAGTTTAATATGTAGCACACACTTCTTGTGCCTTCTTCTGTATTGAGGTTATGAAGATGTGTTTTTGCTTTAAATGAACAGACCACATTTTCACAGCCAGCTGCACTGGAATGACATGGGGTCTAAGTTACTTTCCTATTAGAAAAAAGTCAAATTTCCTATATAGAATCATAGAATAGTTAGGGTTGGAAAGGACCTTAAGATCATCTAGTTACAACTGCCCTGCCATGGGCAGGGATGCCTGACATATAATTGAGGATAGATTAGAAGGACTACAGCAGTCACTGTCCAGTTTTGCTTTTCTCATTTCTCTAAGGCACTATGTTCTGAGGTATACAGAATGAGGTGTTTTTCCTTTTTCCTTTTTTTCTTTCCCCTAAGTCAGTCTTTAAATTCAGACCAAACTAGCATTTTATTTGATGGATCTTCTGTGCCTTAGGAAATGCAGGATATCAGAACTGTTACACCCCTGTGTGATGGACAATGACAAGATCTGAAAATCTCTCGATGATTGACAAGAGTTGAACTTTTAAAGTTCTCAGAACTCATTTGAAGGATGATGTCAGACTTTTATCTCAGGATAGCAATTTTGGTGGGTGAGGCATTCAACAGGAAGAGATCAGCTGTGTCAAAAGAGCTGGGGTAGTGATGTTTCAAATGTATCATGTCCAAAGAGTAAGAACACTGGTACTGCCACAGCCAAACCTCCTAAATTTATTCCATGCTCAGTGACTTCACACCCAAGCAAATATCTACACATATCTACAGAAGATCATGAAGCAGACATGAAATACACATATACCTAAGAAAAAATTAATTAGTAACAACTGAACAATTCTTCCTATGTTTAGGATTTTTTTTTCCTTATAATACATGGAGCCTCAGGCTGGACTATTCACCACTGTAGTCTTATCCTGACTGCTCCAAACTTAGTATATATTGCTGGGATAAAATATGAATTCTATTGCATCAAAGAGAGTATTATATACTTCATAAAAGAGAGTCTTTATTCCCCATATATATATATATTGGGTACAAATTCAAATGTTTGTTAGAAGATTATATGATTATCATCTAACATACTTCTAAAAGACAGTAGAGTCCTTTCTGATTCTTGTGAGAGGAACTTTGATTTTACATTACAGTATAAACAATATGGTTTATAAAGAAAGTTTGGGTTTTTTTTATTTATTTTTACATCTTCCATTCATTTCCTGTTCAAACTCCAAGCAGCCACTAGTACAGAAACAGTCTTGGAATGCAAAGAGCTTTGGTGTGACTTTCCCTCAGATGGCACAAGCAGCCTGCGTGCTTTCACGAAATGTGCATACATGGCAAGTAAGATTGAAAAACTTACTTTATTGATTTCACATCAATCTTAGTTACTATATCACATAGCATTTTGCAGTATCTGTAAGCTAGAACCATGCTCTTTGATAGTTAGAGCTGCACAGTGGATGGACTCTTTCAATGAATATAAAATCAAAAGTTACTCAGATTCATGAGAAATATACATAATAGTTTTAAGGGATTTGTAAACTTCTGAGAGTGCTGAGAGTGTAATTCATTAAGAACTGAGTAATTCTTGCAGTATGAACATGTCAGTTGTCAGCATGGGCAATTATTTAGGAAAATTACCAGTGGCGGTTTTCAATGGGCTTCCAGCTTAGGAAGCTGCGGAAGATGGTAGATCTAACAGAGAAGGGATTAAGCCGTCTGTACTCATCAATTTTCTATATTCCTCCCTGAACATCTTCCATTAGCTGCTGCTTAGGACAGAATATTCAGCAAGGTGGACCTTTGGTCTGTCACAGTGTGGTTCTTACATTTTTATGAGCTTGGTAACAGCAAGCTCTGTTACTGTGGAGGTACATAAATCTCCACTGCGGATTTATGTTAATTTAAAAGAGAACTGAGGGGAAAATTTGAGGAAAGATCTTTCTTTCTCACTCACTCTCTTTTCAGAACATAAGCTCCTGCTATGAAACAGCTAGACAGCTTCTTCCTCAGAATTGTATGCAGTCTCATTGCTACACAGCATCTAGCACCTGCGCGCTGATTCCAAAAGTCAACTTGGAGTAAGTAATGCAATGGCAGTGCTGCAGCCCAAGTGACAAAGGTAAATTAACATATGCACTGGACACACAAATTATTTATGCCATTAATGGGAAATAATGTGAAAGCATGGCCACCATAACAAGCAGCTTAGTGAGGAGGTAATTAAAATCTAGGACACAGACTGGTTGAGCTTAGCTGAATCACATCAGGTTATTGATCCCATGTCTTTTCTGCCCCACAACAAAAAATCAAATCTAACAGCAGAATGTGGAATTTTGAAACTTTTCAGACACCTTCCTATCCTAGTCCAAGTTACAGGCAGCCAATACCAGCTGCTGCCTTTACTCTAAAGTAACACTAAAGATAAGAAACAGTTGTGCTTTAAAAAATATAATAGTTCTCTAATAATTAATCAAAAATTAAAAAATATCCTCAACATTTTGAAAATGCTAATCTAAATAACCCTAACTTAATCTTTAGTCTAAAGGCATTAAGCCAATTGCCTTTCTGGTCAATTTAAAGAAAAAACTGGGAAACTTTTTGCAAAAAGCAAATGATTAGTTCTTTAAATGAAAATACTCTATTCTAGCATTACTACCAGACAGCAGAAAAAAAACATAAAGACCATGTGTCCATTCCAATGAGCTCAAATTTCAAATGTGGGAATGCTCACAATGAATGGCTTGCAAACAAGCTAAAGAATTATTTGCAGACATTGTTTAGCAAATTCACCGAATAAATTATTTGTTATGAATTATTCACCCCACTGTATTACTTACCCTCATCAGGCATTAAAGCCATTGAAACTTGAGCTTTATTGATAACCATTAGAATTATGAATTGTAATTAATTCTTAACATTGTTGTCAAGAGACTGCAACATGACTGAAAAGTGCGCAACATTCCAAAGGCATCACTGACACAAATAATTCCCTGAATGCAAAACATGGCATTAAAATAGGCTGAAAATAAATCACCATCAATGAGTAAGCAATATAATAATTTGCTGCTAAAACAATTAACATTTCAAATGTTAATTCTTCTATTCTCTACAGCCCAGATAAAAATGATTCACTGAGCCCAAGAAAGCTTCAAGCAAATCTAACAAGGGGAAAAAAAAAAGTTCCTTTGGAGAATTTACTTTCTATCTCTTTGTTGCAATTGTTGGACAATTTTTAAAGCATTTTTTACCTCATAAATTACTGCTACTGAGAATCACACAACATAAACATCTGTTGTTTTTTTTTAATATAAAAATAAAAATGCAGAAAATTAAAGTGGTGATAGGCCATATGCCTGTACACTATGTTCATCTTACATACAAGATAGACATGAACAAAATGTTCATTTGAAATGCAATCCACCCTCCTCTAACTCTCATAAGTAACATTGAATGTCAGTAGGCTGAGTGTCTTTGCTTCTTTACAACATTTTACTACAGAAATTGTACCCAAATTTTACTTTTTTCAGATTTTTTTTTGTCTTACTTTTTTCAAATTTTGGTATTAACAAATATTGCAATTTCCTTGCTGTAAGTATGTTTGATCTAGAGTTTGGAACCCATTAAAATCTTTTCTCTGTAGTGTGATGCCCTCACTACTATATTTTCAGTTGAGATAATCTTGTCATAGTAATTGCTGCTGTCATCACAGTATTAAGGTTCATTTTGATTTCTTTTTGAGTCTATATGTTTGCTTAGCTCTTCTAGCAGCATGACTAATCAGGATATTTGAGATCTAAGCTTCAAGATTTCTAGTATTTGTGTGGTCATTTGAATTATGGAGGCCAGGCAATGCTTAATTCATTGTCTGAAGAATCCTCAGAAACATAACTGTCATTGCAGTTAATGTTACAAGAAAACTTCTGATTATGGTTACAGCCATCTAAGTTTTGCTGTATGTTACCAATCATTTTGGAATATACAAGTCCAGAGCATTTTATTCTGGTTGCTTGAACAGTTGTGACGCAGTTTATTAAACCACACCAGCAACATTACTAAGTATTTTGCAAGCTAAAAACCCCTCATGAAACATTTCTTTTGAGGGGTTGTTTTTACCCTTTATTCCTATTAGTGTAGTAAGACAAATCTATGAAGGCAAGACTGAATTTGGACCTAATTACCTTAAAAAACACCACTAGATATACAACACTAAATTTTTCTCAAATAATTGGAATATTACTACTCCTATTTTGCCAATCCAGACAGCTAAGACATGAATATCTAAAGATAGCAAAGTGGCTTAGAAACAAGAAAGAATCAATAAGTATTAGAGCTTCCATGAATACACAGCAAAATATTAATAAAATATCAGCCATGAAAATCTGACTTGTTCATAATTAATTAGAGTACATCTGATACTTTTATTAGCTGAGAACCGTATTTATAATAAATGACCTGTCAAGAAGCATTTTGAATACAAAATGAAGGTTAAAATAATTCTAATATGGGCAAAGCTTTCTTATTCCTATAAACTAGTACAGCTTTGTATAAATGTGAAAGATCTCATCTGTCACTACTGTAGCATTGGTTTCTTTTCTGGGGGGAGGGGAAAGGACTGTGTTAAGTAGACAACTGCATCTTAAAAGTTCATGGCTATGCATGTTACTTGAATGCAGTGGCAAACTAATTTAGTTCCACTTGTGATCTTGCAATAATTTCTGTCAATCAGGATGGCATTAATAAAAAACCTCAATCTAAACAGAAGTGCTGTGCAGCGTGTATAATGTATACACTCATTGAAAGAGGCTGAAAAGATTGCAGTCACACAATTAGGGTAACATTTGACAGCTTTAATCACTTTGAATCTCTTCACTTCACTTTTAAATGTCAAAACCACCTCCAGAGATCTCATCAGAACAAAGCATTACTTAAATTGCAAATGAAACTATCCAAATTCAGCACACTATTATTAAAAATATAAAAAATGACCCACATTATTTTATGAAAAACATTTGTAAAACATTCTATGATGCAACATTTAAATGAGCAAAACAGGAAACAACTATGCTCATTAAAAAAAGGTATAAATGCTAAATTTACTCTCCATTAGCATGTCACAGGATGTTATTTTTCACACTGTGTTGTGCTATCTTTCCTAAGAAACCAGGATTACTTCTTCCATATAAAGAAATTAAGAGTATTCAAAGTATGAGATACTTGAAATTTGGTGAGGAAAGACAGATGCCTGTAAACAGGTTTTTGTACTGATATATCAAAAGGCCGTTTATCCAGTTCTTTTTCTTGGTCCTTTTTCTACAACAGCTGTAGCTGCTACCTCCATGACATATTGCCATGCATTCTGTGTGACATATTTGTACACATACAGTGGGCAGTGATATATCCTTGTTTTAAATGAATCCTTTAATTCATTTTTTCTCTGTGTTCACTGAACCATACTTTTGAAGAATTTAAAAATGCTGTAGTATGAAATCTATTAAAAAAAATCACTCTATAATATCTGTTATCCATTTATATTTATGTAATTATTTTAACAGTGTTAGTTCTTTTCCCATCTAAACCACTATCTTATCTGAAAAAAGTATGACCAGAAAAAATCTCTTTGTGTCAATAAAGTAATTTCTCTAGCTATTACTCAGTAGATATTCCTATAGTGAAGGCAGCGGCATTTTACACACATCATTGTACTCTTTGATAGCCTTTCAGATTGGTAAGAAAACCAGCCACTAGAAAGCTGAGGTCGCAATAACATCTACAGGTGGGTATTTCTTGTGATGAAATTCTCTTGGATGATCACAGGGTTGCAGCCCAACTAAAACACTAGCCCTATTTTTTTCTTTTTTCTTTTCTTATTTTTTTTTTTTCCTCAGAAGTTTATGATTTCCTAGTTTTTGATGATGAAAAAATTGATCCTATCACATCCAACCTGATTTTAGTGGAATTATATTTTCTCAGCATCAAATCAAGGTTCCTAAAGAGATACTGAAGTATCCCATAGCCGACAAATATCAGATACCAAAATATTAAATTAGTCTAGAGTATGTGTTTTAGTTTCATTATTCATAGCACTGGAGTTAAAAGCTTTGCTGGGATGTTACATTTGATTTAATTAACTGTTCATCTTCGTGCAATGTGAAGAATTAAAACAGGGAATAGAACAGGAAAAAAATTATTCCTGTTGAGACCTACAGAAGTCACTTACTGTTGAAAAACTTCTAAAACCTGCCCCTCTCCCACACTCAAGAACCGTTGCACCAATCAGTGAAATTTAAACAGCATCTAGTTTGAAAAGGATGCAGCTGATCACTAATATATGGACTTGTAGCCAGGAGACACCACACACAGCATGCCTATTAACAGGTCACTGAGTTTCTTTCTCTTTTCAATATACCTCAGTGCATGGCAGCTAGTTTTCTCACTCAGCCACACACAGCATGTGCAACTTTGAACAATTCTGCACTGCAGGGAATATTTTGCAGAAGCTACATGAGGAGATTACCAAGTGGCTTACTGCTTGCTCTCTTTGTCCTTGGGTTTGCTGACTCCAATGATGGGGCAAATATGGTATATGACATAAAGAAAAGGTTACTTGCCTAAGTGTCATATTCCCTGAATTGTGTTCTGTTATTAGTAACCACGAGCCTTCATATTTCTAGATTTAAGCACACTTTCCTGCCTTTGTAGATAGTGTGCGAACACATTACCTGATTTTTGTAAAAGGGTTTACACCTTGAGAAAATTGCAAATATTTTGTGACCTGCCCTGCAACATTGTCACTCAGTGAGATCTTGGTGCGGTTAAGTTCACCAGAATTTCATCTATTATGTATAGGGTTAATTCTAGATAGCAATACAAACCAAGGTATATTTCTTGTACTACTATTTTCTTGTGTGACCTTGTACAAGTCATTTTACCCCAGAGGATGTCACTTTCTTCCTATGTAAAATGCCCAGAGAACATTAATATTCCTCATTTTGTCATCCTGCAAATTCCTTAAATGTAATGATTCAAAGTAAGGGCAAGATACTGCTCCAATTATCAAATATACATTGCTGACCAGAAAGGATCTTTTATTCTATTTAGGCATTTGTAGATCTGAGCTGTGGCACCCATTTAAGCTGCAAACTGGTTGTTTACTTTCTTTATCTCATAGTGTCACATACAGTAGGATGTTTGAAAAAAAATACTGAGGTCACTGGAAGGTCCTCCCACAGGGCCAAACACTCTAATGTGAACATATATTATTCACTAAGTTATAAGCAAGGGAAGGCAATTACAGCAGAAAGAAAGAAATGCTGCAGCAGTGGCAGTATTCAGTGTGTCACAGAGCAAAAACAGAGGAGCATTGAAAGTCAGGAATTGGGTAAACTTATCATCTGTTACTATCACAGTATTGACAAAGGCCAAATAAGTTTCAAGGCCTTATTAAAGTTGATCTGTACACACAGTTAGTAGAAAGACAATACCTGACTTAAAGAGCTTGCAATCTAATCAAAGGCTTATTATGAGAAAGCCTTTCCGCAAGGGGATGAAAAACCACAAATGGATACATAGGGGCAAATAGAGACAGCTTGTCTGCTCAATTAGATGTTGATTCAACATTCTCAAACCAGCCCTGAGTGAGACAAACAATGCTGGCATGGGGCCACTCTTGCTTGTGGCCAAGAATCAGATGAGAATGATGAAACACAGCTTCTAAAATGAGGCCAAAAATGGAATGGACTTAACAAATTTGTTGCAAGACCAAAGCAAGTGGTTGGTGTTTTTGGCCAAATGTTTGAAACATCATATAACACCAAGGATCCAGTAAGCAGATTGCTTGCTGGTACAGCGGTGGTAGACAGAGTAATTATTTCCTCTGTTGAGGAGTATTGTGTCGTTTGGCTAAATGACAGATTTAGAATTTACTGTAAAAAAGACTCTGGCTTTCTTATTTTGCTATGCAGCTTGCAAATGCAGCTACACTGGCTTGAACAACAGCTTGTCAGATTTATTTCATGATAACTAACTACGATTTGCACTGTAGGAACTTCTGATAGGTACCTGAAGCAATGCTGTGAAAATAAAAAGATTATACATTTTTCTGTACTGTGATAGAAACTGTAGCTCAATTAGAGCTCACATTCTTTCTTAAAATTCTTGGAAAATATTCATGATAACTGTTTATGGAGAGCATTCCTTTCTTCTCTGGCTTACCTGAAAAACTAACTGAAAGTGCAATGAAAACTAACCTGCTTTAAATGAATTAATGTTAATTGGCAGGTTGACATGATATTGAAGGAAACCTGAAAACTCAATTGACTACTTTGTGAAATACCAAGGATTTCTAATTTTGCTACATAAAATATAAATTTTGCAACTCACATTTTTTAAAAGGTAAAGCTTTTTTACAAGCATATACTTCTTGCCTATTGACATATTTATTACAGTAATTCAAACTGATCTTTCCCACTCTTTTTTGTGTGCTAAATACCTAGTGTGCTATAAAATAGCAGTGGATGTTTCTTCCCCTCTTGCCATAGTATTTTAAGCATTTGTGTATGTATATAAAAAAAAATTAAGCTTTTTGCTTGTCATTTATAATTCAGAACTCATCTAAGGACTGAAAAAGACAAAATTATTAGCAAGAGAACTGGGCATGCCCAAGGCTGATGCCCTGGTGAGGAGGGAATTATTTTAATAAGTGTGAGAAAGAGGTTTAAGAATCTTGCTTTCCCACTGGGAAAGGAACTGAGCACAGTATGAATCAAAGTTCTAAAGTAAACTAAGCAAGATAGACTGTTACACCATTTAGCAGGCCAGCTCCTTAAGTTATATTATCCAAGCTTTCAGAATGTAAAGGACCTTTCTTCAGGGATGAATTATGGATATCATGTTAAATTTATAACCCACATCCATTACAAAGACCTATTTTAGCCTCTTGTCTAATTATGATTTAGAAAATTGGTTTGGCCTGAAAATTGTCTGATTTACTCTAAAGGCAAAGGAGAATGTTTCCACAGAGTGCAAAGATAATTTATGGCACAGTTTTTCAGGCAGAGGTCATTCAATTATTTTCCTGATTTAAAATTTTGTCTTTCTTCTAACATTTCTTGGCTCCACCTACGTCAAGAATAGATTGTTTTTAATCATTTCAAGTCTACTTCTTTTTTATTGTTTGTTTTCTTTTAAAGTAGGAAGCTATTGAAAAATTGTGAATTATAGTTCATAAAATAATAATACATATTCATAATTATGCTTTTGTAGGTTGCTGTTTTCTATCACAATTCTACAGATCAGGGAAAGAAACCTCCAAGGAAAAGGATTAGAATGAGGTTTTTGTAAAGAACAATGTATATGTGTATGTTTTTCTATTATCTTCTTGAAAATCAGAGGAACATATGAGCTGAAAATTACTCCAGTGCATCATGCAATTGCAAACACTTTTATTTCTAGCTTTAGAAAATTCAGTCACATTTTAATGCAGCAGCAGACATAATTATTCTTTAAAATTTTTGATAAAGCTAGTTATCTTAATGTGAGAAAAAAAACTCAGCTCTACCTGAGGGGATCTGAGCTGTGTTCTTGAACAGCAAGACTACATGTGGAAGGGTTTTCAGTGCCTGCTGTTAATGAGTTCCTTATTTAAGGGATTAGGTTTTTCCCATCTAGTTAGAAAGAAAGGGACCCACAGGAGGAGGATGAGAAGACTTTTCGAAAAGAAGGAGAACATTCAGGCAGAGAAGGGCAAAGAGATTCAAATTCCTATTCTAGTAAGGTAACTATATATATATATATATATATATATATATATATATACACACATATATATAAACCTTAAACCTAGAAACCATCTGTTTTTATTTCTAGGTCAGTGGCTTTGCAAGTTTAAAAGTGAGATAATTATTATATATAATATTAAAGTACTTTGAGACATTAAATAATTTCTGCATGTGTAATGGAAAGAATTTAGGATACCACTGAAAGGTTATAAAAAAATCTTAAGGATTTTCCTTTGTGGGTTGTGGTTCTTTTTTTTTCAATCCTGCCCAGAATAAGAGAGCAACATGCATTTTGGGAATTCTGGATGTAGTCAGTTTCTTTCTTATTGGTAATTGTGAAGGAGTGGCGTCCTTCAGGGATCGGTGTTGGGACCGGTCTTGTTCAACATCTTTGTCGCTGACATGGACAGTGGGATTGAGTGCACCCTCAGCAAGTTTGGTGATGACACCAAGCTGTGTGGTTCAGCTGATACGCTGGATAGAAGGAATGCCATCCAGAGGGACCTCGACACGCTTGTGAGGTGGGCTGATGCCAACCTTATGAAGTTTAACCATGACAAGTGCAAGGTCCTCCTACACCTGGGTCGGAGCAATCCCAGGCACAGCTACAGGTTGGGCAGAAAAGAGATTCAGAGCAGCCCTGTGGAGAAGGACTTGGGGTGCTGGTCAACGAGAAAATGAACATGAGCTGGCTTCAGTGTGCGCTCGCAGCCCAGAAAACCAACTGTATCCTGGGCTGCATCAAAAGGAGCGTGACCAGCAGGTCGAAGGAGGTGATCCTGCCACTCTGCTCTGCTCTTGTGAGACCTCACCTGGAGTATTGTGTGCAGTTCTGGTGTCCTCAACATAAAAAGGGCATGGAACTGTTGGAACAAGTCCAGGGGAGGGCCACGAGGATGATCACCTCCTGTATGAAGACAGGCTGAGGAAGTTGGGGCTGTTCAGCCTGGTGAAGAGAAGGCTGTGTGGAGATCCCATAGCAGCCTTCCAGTATCTGAAGGGGGGTGTCGTGGTTTAAACCCAGTCAGGTAACTCCTTCACTTACCCCCCCCCCCCCCTTCTTTCCCTCCCCCTACTCCCAGAGGGACAGAGAGGAGAATCGAAAAGAATGCAATTCCCACGGGTTGAGTAACACGGGATAAGAACAGTTTAGTAACTAAGGTATAACACAAATCACTACTGCTACCACCAGTGATAATAATGATAAAGGAAATAACAAGGGAAGAGAATACAACACCTCAGCACCAGCTGACCGATAACTCGCCCCCCAAGCTCGACCAAGCACCGACCCATACCTCCTCCAACCCTGCAGTCTCCCAGCCCTTCCGGCTAACTCCCAGTTACATCCTGGCCATGATGTGCTGTGGTATGGAATACCTCTTTGGTCAGTTTGGGTCAGGTGTCCTGTCTCTGCTTCCTCCTGGCTTCCCCTCCTCCCTGGCAGAGCATGAGGCTCACAAAGTCCTTGGCCAAACCAAAACATCTCTATCAGTTCTGTTCCCAGGCCAAAAGTCAAAACACAGCACTGCACCAGCTACCAAGAAGGAGAAAAATGACTGCTACTGCTGAACCCAGGACAGGGGGCTACAGGGATGCTGGGGAGGGACTCTTCATTAGGGATTGTAGTGATAGGGCAAGGGGTAACGGGTTAAAACTTAAACAGGGGAAGTTTAGATTGGATATAAGGAAGAAATTCTTTCCTGTTAGGGTGGTGAGGCACTGGAATGGGTTGCCCAGGGAGGTTGTGAATGCTCCATTCCTGGCAGTGTTCAAGGCCAGGTTCGACGAAGCCTTGGGTGATATGGTTTAGTATTAGGTGTCCCTGCCTACGGCAGGGGTGTTGGAACTAGATGATCTTAAGGTCCTTTCCAACCCTAACTATTCTATGGTTCTATGATTCTAAGTTATGCAGATGAGATATTCTCAGATGCATGCAATGGAATATTAATTTTATAAAATGAAATGCTTTTATCAAGTGGGAGGAGTAGACTAGTATTATACACTTTATACAAAAAGAATTTGGAGCAAACTTCATCATATAAAAATTAACTATCTCCTTTAGGTGCTTCCTATACCAATACTAGTATCTTGCTCCAAACATGAAGCACGAGTTTGTTCCTCATTTTCAATCCTCCAAATTTGGATTGCATTTTTATGAATTCTCCAATCATGAGCAAAATCAGTCCCCACCTGGGACTTCAGTTCTCCACTCACAACACTGAGACGAATGTTGTCAGAGAGGCTCCCAGAGAGAAATCCAGACTCTCTTCAAAGGCAAATTGGAGACAACCACAAACTAATAAAAATCTAACAGGAAAATAGTTTTTCTCTGCTCTGTGTTTGCCTATGCAACTAATCTAAGCTTGGTTCAATAATAATATGTTCTATTTCTTATGGGCAGTCCTTACTTGAGCTATTTTTTGGGTGAACTCTGTCGAATATACAAAAAAACCAAAATCTAAAAAGAAAAATGTCTTTAAGGCTCTAAAACATAGTCTGCTGAGCAACTTAAGATGACAGATAGAGAGCAGCCTTTCTACATAGGTGAAGCCATACCATTCAATGCTTATATATACAAAGATATTCATGCTGTCAGGTAGAATGTGAATTTACAGTATAATCTCTTTTAAGCTACTCCCATTAACAATCTCCCATCAAATTTCTGCTTGTAACCTCTTAGTCTGCTCTGCCTTTGAGTGATATGTTAGAACATAAAGGCATAAAAAGCACCTTTAGAATTGCTTAGAATATCTATAATAGGAGGTGCTGGATAGAGTTAGGACCTGCATTTACATCTTTGCCATGTTTTCCCTTAGAAAACTGTCCTTTCAACATTCCTCGCAAAAGAAATTTCTTTTCCCACAATCATTGCCATTATTCACACAGCTGCTAACTGTCAAATTGTGAATGTTGGATATGAGTGACTTGAATCAAGGTGTAAGTGAGGCTGAAATTTGGGGGAGAGTGTTCACAGATTGAATTCATACTTTATAAATAATATAAGAATATTTGCAGGAAAAAATAAATTGTCAAATAAATTAGAATTAAAAAAAACCTCAGTCATGTCCTAAGGAGCAAACATTTTTAATTTTTATTTTTCCCTTGGTTTCCTTGCTTGTGGTGCCTCTGTGATAGACATGATAAAAGTTTCTTCTAAAACGGAAAGTGTGAATGCTAAACACTTTATAGACTAAAAAGCACTGCTATAGTCCCCTTTTACAGCACAGCTGCCATCCCTTCTCTCTAGTTCTTTCTCTCTTTTCTTTTAACCCCGTGCAGCATTACTCAGTGTAGGGTCTGCCAAACAAGAGGTGAGAGATGATGGACCCCCTGAGGAATGAGAAAATGGAGAGGTTGACTGCACACACTGCACATGAATAGTAGGAGGAGATGCTATTCTACTCTGGTTCCTTTCTGCCATCTAAAGGTATCCTCTAAAGTAACTTAGCATTACATAGTGCTTTGAGCAATGAACTGTGAGTCGGGAAACCTGGGTTCTGTCCCTCACTGCATAATTTTGAATAAATCACTTCCCTGGACTCAGTTTCTCAATCTGTAAAACACTCATTACGACTATCTTTTGAAAGCTACTTTATGATGTGTGGCTGGAAAGCAAGCTAGAAGTGCAAAAATTCTTTAAATCATCTCTTCACTAATGCAGCAATGGAAAGCTGGGGTAACTGATGTGAGGGAAAAATGCATATAATTACAGTGCTTGAAGACTAGCACTGCTCCACATGACAGTTAACTTGGACATCTCTCTATCCATTACACAGCTGCATATAACCAGCTTATCTGCACATTATAATGAATAGTTGATTATAGGTAGCTATGACTAACAAAATAAAGAAAGGGTGAGGGGAGAGGAGAGAGAAACAAGAACAGTTGCATTTTCTAAATCATGAGGGGAGTCAGCAACAGAAGTTTTGCTTGAATTTTGTACCTAACACAGTGCTTCTGTACTTCCGCTTCAGAAGAGGATACAGCACTCAATGACCAAGCAGTCTTTCTGGTCCATATTTCCATGAATCCCAAAATTTACAGAGTTTTATCTACTAATTTTACTACTAATAAGGGTCTGCTACAGCATGTTCTTCTTCTAGGTTCATACAATTATAGGGTAGTGTAATGGAACACAGATCTCCTTAAAAATAAATACACGCCTTAATGAGTAAAGCTAGGAGTGTGTACACAGAGGCTGCACAAAACATGGGACTTAAGAAACAGCAAAGACTCAAAAGACAACTTTTCTCTTGAGTCCAGTACCGGCTTCATCAGGGCAGAAAAAAAAAAAAAAAAAAAAAAAAGAGTGTAATTCCAAGTTTGGGGAAGGCATGATGTCTTTAATTTTTGTCTTGGGTGTCTAATTTATTGTTACTATTTCAAGTTAAATACAGTACCTAACTCTTTCTTTGGACTTTACTATTAGTCTCTCTGGCTACATCTGTTCCTGGATAAATCCACCCTACTGATCCCTTGGCCATGTGGTAGCCTGGCTCAGATCCATGCTATTCAAGTTTTCGTGCCCTACAAAAAGAATGCTTAAGGTTTACTGTGTCTTTACTGCATAACAGTAGGAACTTGTCATGCTGTTGTAACTACCTCATTATCCTTTACTTGGCAATAGAGGTCCTTCTCTATACACTCCTCTGTGATTCAGCTGGCAGGACAGCAAAACCTGTGAAGATGTTGTTTAAGGAATCAAGTTCCCTCAGAGTGCCAAATACGGCACAGCTCATACCTACACTGTATGCTGGGTACACCATCTGGCAGACTGACCTCTGAACCATGCCTGGCAACTACTCTGAATAGGCTGCTTGATCCAAGCTAGACTGGAGCTGTAATGCTAGCATGTACGTCGACAAAGACACATGCATTAGAGGGTTAGGCTCCTGGAGCAAAATGTACAATGAATAAACTTAACAGCATGCATGCATTTGTAGTGACCCACTGTCCCATTTCTGTAACAATACGATAGTGCCTTCCTTTCTGATATGCTTGTTGTGGGTGGAGAAAACTCTGAATAGCTCTGAAATGCTCAGAAGTCAATAACTTCGATTGCTAGTTTCATTGGGTTTTGGATTATAGGTTAAAGGATCAATGGAAGAAAACTAAGAAAGGTCAGCCTATTGTAAATGTCTTCCTAGCTGTTATGAAGGGATCTGGTCCAGATCAAGAAGATTCTGCTCAAAAAGACAGAAAACTAGTACATAATATAGACTTGAGCTGAAAGCAGCACAAACCTACACATAAGAAGAGTCTTAGCTAATTTGAGGAAGGTCGAAATTAATAATAACTCAAAGAGGAAGAAGTAAGAATAACAGCTAATTAGTTACAATGTAATATTTTTATATATCATATTTTAAAACCAGTAATAAGTAAAAAATTCCCCCATAGACAACCTAACCATCATTTTCTCACTCATATTTTTAGTAAGAGACACAGCAGAGGTGGCTATTAGACAGTGGTACCTCCTTTTTTGATAAGTTTCATAAGAGTATTCCAAACAAAAACAGGAAGAAATTTAGCCTAACATTTTTAAAACAAAGAAATGGCTTGTCTGTTTAACATATGTGTATGCACACACATACAAAAGCTCCAAAGCAGAGAAAATATAGGAAGAGACAATCAGCCATGATAAAACAGATGAACATCTATGGCCTTACAAATGATACCAAGATTACTTATACTTGGACACTGAGAAAAAGGTGGAAGAGGGATTTGACAGTGAGGTTAAACTGGGTGGGGCAGTAATGAGGAAGATGCCTTCATCAGATATATCAGTAACTATGCACTATGCATGATAACATAAAAGTTCAACAAAGAACAATGAGTGGATTGTAATTCACCCAGATGAGAATAATAATAATTTGGTCCAAGTTTTAGTAGCATGTGAAGGATGCAGAAAAATAGAAAATATTGTGGGAAGATAAAGGGAGAGAAAAGAGTATCCTCAAACAGCTTAAATTCTCAGGGGAAAGGTCTGAGAGGAGATCTACCGTTTTTGCCTAAACAGAAGGGACAGAAATGGTGTCCAGTGTCACAAAGAAACAGGAAGATCATAAAGGAAAGCATAGTTTATATTAAAACTTTTATTATGTTTATGCAAACTTGATGATGGAAGTGAAAAGAAACTTTTACTGAGTAGATATTGAGATTTATTTGGATTACAAGACTGCAGAGGTTCTGTAACGTCAAGAGATTTTGTCTCTTTAGTCTCTAGAGAAAAAGCTGAAAAACATTGCTAAAACAGATTATTGTATCAAGTCAGGATGGGAGAACATAATACTTTTAAGCACAGAATTGTTCTAATAACTAGAACTCGAAAGATTGCAGAAAAATAAACTGTCAATGGTTCCCTTGCAATCGCATCTGTTCTGGAGGTGGTGTTTACGACACTTCAGAAAAAAATCAAAATTCTAGCATCACCATTTACAATGTAAGCTTGCTAGAAATGATGAATATCTGGAAAATGACTAATGTGATTCTCCATATGGAACTATACTCTGATACTGCTGGGAACAAGAAAAAATTGTACAGGCTTGAATTATTACACAAACAGTAAGTTAAGAAGATTTAAACATGAGTAGGATTTTAATTACAAACTTTTGGTACAGACCACATTCATTAAAATATTTTCAGTCTTTAAAAGACCCTAATAACAACTTTACGCAAACCCAAATGGTTTATAGTGTAGTCAAAAATCTCCAGAAACATGTTTTGATGTACAGTCAAATAAAAATTAGCAATTTTAGTTATTTTTTTAATTACTATAAACCTGAAACTCAAAGAAAAACTCAGGCTGAAAAATTATAAAATTAGATACTTACAGACTTATTCTTTTCCTTTCTATCTTAGATGATATTTCAGACTACAGTAGGAAATAATCAAAGGTCATTACAGAAAAGGACTGCCACCTGTTGGTTTTTATGTATAGTGACCAAAATACACAAGCAAATCAATTAATGTAGTGATGATGGATTAGATTATCAGGCATGGTTTTCTATAAAATAGGATAAAGGTGTTTTCTCACTTTTCTGAGGTGTCAAAAGGAAGACTGAAGCACCACAGGCTAATAGGGGTTAAGCAATCACCTAAAAGAAGGTAAATTAATTCCTAATCTCAAAAGTGCTCTGTACAGGCGGACCCTGAGATCAGATTGAGTATCATGGATTTTAATGTTCCCTATAACTGCGTAATGGTAGGTACTAACTACAGGTGGAAGTCTTTAAGATACAGGACAGATTGTAGGCTGATTTATTCAGATATTGCTTTCATTAAGATTAGCTAGTCCACTGACATTCATATTGTTACTAATTAAGCCAAGTAACAACCAGCAACTACACATAAAGCAAAGATCCTATGTTTGGTTCCTGCTGAGCTGCACAACTTTTTACGTGACACTTTTACTGTAGTGTAAAAGTTTTATGCGTATTCTTCTTGTGTGTGCCACAGTTGAACTGACTTTCTCAAAGTTTATCAATGAGAAACAGCTTGTTTAGCAAATGGAGCATCCTCTTCCAGATTATTTTAGTGTTGTACTGTGACTAGTGCTGTGACATCCTTTAATTCTTATTTCATGCATAAAATTTAAAATTAGATATACTCAGGAAGTTGGCAAGAATTTTTCATTTTAAATGTTCTCTGGATTTCCTTCTGATAAGCACAGTAAAGTTGCAGTTGGGACTGCATCTTAAATGGCTAGAGGGCACACTTTCAACATTTGACTGAATTTGCTGCTAGGATAAGGAATGGCCCAGCAGCAATTACAAAAGTCACATTTCAGTATCCTGGGGGAAAGGAACATGCCTGGTCATCTCCGTTTTTGTTGTAAGTGGTGAAAGTAGAACCATTTCCATCAGCTGGCATGTACAGCTTTTATGTTCTACAATAATAGTAAGTTATGCAGAGAACATATAATAGATGTTTATATCTTTATTTATCTTCAAATCAGGAAAATATAGTACCATAATAAAAAGGTCATTTTGTGAATTTATTCTCTAAAACGAATTTTCAATTACAGTAGTCAGTAAATGCCACTGAGGTACCCAACGAAGTTTCATTTATAAATACTTTGTTCTCATTACATAGGTACTTAAGCATTACAGTGGGTGGGCAAAACATACTAATTACTTTTGTTCACTATTACAAAGTATGTCTGAAGAAGAAACAGTTTGTCATGACTTTCATGAAAATGTCAGAATCAGCCAATACATGAATGAAACATTTTGTTACTTATAAGCACTGATTTTTCAGTTGATGGCTATAGGAAAAGAACTTTTTCTTGTAATAAATTCTTGACTTTACAGATTTAAAACCATTACATTTACCTTCAATGATAATTTTAATCTTTGGTGTGTTTTGAAAACTGAAGAAATATTAATACCTGGGGAATTATGTAACCACACTCACTAACATTATTATTAGCCTTAGTCATTCATTATTGAAGTTTAATTTTATTTGACTCCTGACACAACATTTGTCCTGGAAAGCAAACATCATTGCTGTCTTCATGTGGGTATTGCCTCCAATAGCCTTCACTCATACCTGCTTGTGTCCATCTAACAGCCCACAGCTGTCTCCACAGAATTGCTCAGTGCCAGTCTGCACTGCACAAGGGGAGTGAGGTGCTGGTATTTCTAAAGTAACAAAGGCTACCCTAGTTCTGGAAGCAGGTATTGCAGCAGCACCATACTGCACCAGAACTAATCAGCCCTTTTAAAAGATGAGTGGCTATACAGCCTTGAATTGTGCTTCACTGGTACGGGAAAATATTTCTGTGAAATATGGGAGCTGAGTAGCTTTGAGGGCATCAGTGCAGAGCTTTCACATGCTAGTATGCTGCCTACAGAGCTATTTGGGAAAAGTAGAGAGGCTCCAATCTCACAGTAGGCTGTCAGAGAAAATCGAGTCACCTGGACCGGCACAGACTAAGTCAATTCTCTCACATACTGTACCGGAAACATAAGGAAAGATTATTTAATGCTGTCTGAGTTTAGACATAAGGGTAGACATAGGGCCTTAAGGAATCAGATGTTATGAAAAGGAGTAAAATTCTGTCTGTACACAGAGGTAGAAGATTAGGCTCCCAAAGCATGGGGAGCCACACAGTGGCATTTCCAGTTAATAAGCTACTGCCCACAGACTTTCTCCCACTCAGATGGGAGTGTCAGCATAGCTGTGTGCACATCACATAGAAATGCAGTGTGAGGAAAAGGCATGGGCAAAAATTCTTCGCTTGTATCCCTCTGTCTTCAGCTCTAGCTTCCTAAGGTAACACTGTTGCTTGTGTGGGAGCAAAAAAACCATTCGTTTCATATGGCTAGCAAACCATTTGATAAATATCTTACCAGGAATGAGTTCATTAGAAGTCAGAAATAATTGTTAACTCTTACCTTGTGGAATTCACTCCCACAATGCACCAGAGAGAGGAAGTGAATAAACTTGTTTTAGAACACAAACCTCCTTCTGTGCTGCCCAGCTGCTCACAGCAGGAGTTTCTGCTCCTTGAAACTACTTAGTAATGTCTACTTTTAGAGGCTAGTGGATCAAATCACCTTTTCCTCTCATGGATATGGATGGGTTTTGAGTCAAATGAATTAACTGTCTTTCAAAGCAATTGAAAAGCTTGCAGACCCCTGGTGATCTGCAATGCACGGTATGTTTGTTACTGGCTAATCTTATTTTAATGGACAGAGGTTCTTGCTCTTTATTTTAATGAAATCACTTATTTTGTAATTATGCTAATTGTTATGTTTTTTAACAAAATGGAAGTCATCATTTTACTTTGCACTGATATTATGTTTCGGTTGTCCCTTTCAAATCAAGAACTTATGAATCAAACCTGATGAGACAATGGTATGTTTTTTTCTATTTACTTTCCCAAATCTGTTTGCATTAGCAGGAATTATTTTTTTTTTTCTTTCCCATTTCTGAAAATAGCACAAATATAAGCTGAAACCACACACAAACAATAAAAGGAGATATGCAAAGCACTTACAGCAAGTTCTTTAAATACATTTTTTTGGTAATATACAGCCTTCCTTTCTCCTTCATTTATGCTGCATGTCACCTCTTGAAACATTCTCTCCTGAGTATTGAATGCTTTTTAATGTTTTCATATGGCAATCAATAATTATCAATTATACACTTACTCATATAGTGCCAAACCCTTTCATTTAATACTTGGTTCATCAATTGTTCATATATACGTTCTGTCAAGCAGCTTAATGATATGATTGAATTGTGTGCTATTGATTTTCTATCTGTCAAGTTTATGCAGTGATTTGGAAATACTGGGCCTATACACTGATGTAATTTCCATGACTTCAATAGAGTCATTATTCTGTTGGTGTAAGAGACTTGATAATCAGATTGCCAAACATCAGGGATGAAAGACCTTTTTGGTGAGCGTATAATATTGCCCTCTACAGTCTCTTCACCTAGCAAGGTTAGGTTCTTGTTCCTTTTAAAATGTAAGGGGTTACTTGGATATACTTGACTACATTTACACTATTTACACATGTAATCTAATTGTAAACTAATCTATATAAGCCTTCATTGTTTAGATATATATACATTAATCATGAGAGATGGGCATGCTGGGATTCTGTTAAAAAGATTACATCATCTTTAAAAAAAGAAAATAAATCACAACCTGGACAGGGAATTGAAAACACGCAGATCACTGTGCTTGCACACATTTGCAGTGGACCTGAGATGATACACTAGAGTAAAGCTAGTCAGTTCACTCATTTGATACCTATTACAAGGAAATTAGTGAGGTCAGTTAGACATTACCTAGACAGCAAACGTAAGACTAATGAGACTTCATAACAGTCCACACCTCTTACAACTCTATATTCCTAGGGTTGTTGAAGTATTGACTTTCTTGAATGTTCTGAAATACCATTTTTAAAAAAAAATACAATGTTTCTTTCCCTCCTGCGTTGTCAATTTTCTTAAGAAAAGTCAAAAATTGGTAAATATAAACTCAAATAACTGAAAAAATAATGCAAATACTAAAAACAACAGAGGAAAAAGGCTGAACATCATAGCTATTCAACAGTGTCTTGCACACATATATTCTAACAAAATTAAAAATAATTTTTTCTTGGATACCTCTGACTTGTTAACCTTCCCCCTTCCTCCTGCCAGGGGGAAAAAAACTACAACAGAAGAAAAAAGAAGCAACAACAAACCAAACCAAACCAAACAAACAAACAAAAAGCCCCCCACAACCAAACATAAAGAACCCTTCAACCTCTACATATCTGACAACAAATTTGAATGACAGCATGTGGAGCAAAGGATATATATTCAATCATATTCAAATAAATGCCCACTAATAAATACCAGAATCATAAATGCATCCCACAGGAAATCTCATTAAAACTTATTCATCCCATCCTTCTATGTCCTCTCCAAATGTCAGAGATAAGATCAGCTTTATAGTACTCCTGGAAGATTAACAAGAACAATTTTTTTTTTAAACAGTTGGGCAAGTAAATCTTAGTCAGGAGACTTTCCTAACAAGACCTCCTTCTTATTTAAATTATAGAAACTAGAACTTAACTAGCAGCTTAAGTATTCTCATCTTCATAGGGTGATGTATAGAAATGACATCTCTCAGCCTGATAACAAGCTATTAAAGGGCTATAAAAATCAGGGTTGTCATATACTTCAATTGACCATATTTATTCAATGGAAAGGGGAGAAGGGGGAAGTTATTCCTGAAAGAAGAAACTTCTAGAAGAATCTCCACAGACTGCATATACCAGGGAGACCTATTTAAGGATTGAGGGAAATATTCTGACCTCATAAACATTTACACAGCTGACGGGGAAGCTTTAGGGAAAAGGTGCAATTCCATTATAGAATCAAGTATATATTTGAAGGCAGAAATTCTCTATGAGGCAAAGTTAACAAAATAATGCAATCTGAAAAACTGTGGATTCAAACCACATACTCCAAGCTCCCTTTCTTTTTGTTTTCTCTTAACAGATTGTAAAACAGCATCTGAACTGTTTACTAGGACCACAACCACTTGTATTTTTTTAATTTCTCTTAAGTAATTTATAACCTCTCTGCGTGAGTTAGGCATATCAAGGGGGATACGGGACTAGAGGTAGGCTACCAAATTTTGTATGTCAAATAGTCACTGATTTATCAGTATAGTAGATTTATTTCTAAAGACAGACAGTTTAAGCATGTAATGTAATATAGCAGGACCAAATAGTGTCAATAAAGGTTGAAGGGATTTTGGAAGTGAAGAATTTAATTGACCTTTGAAAACATTACTGAATCATTGCTTTTCTTTTTATGTATGTAATTAGCTAATTTATGTCACTGGTATTTTACTAGCCACTTCAACAATAAACATGTATACCCAGGACAAAGGGCATTCCCAAACTGCTGCCAGCGTTATAAACAGATTAAGTTATATAATTTGCTTTGAAATATAGTGAACATAACTACCTGAAATTAGAATGCAAATCTCCTAATAAAGTCTATCCTACTGTCAGGAATATTGGCTAATTGTAGCTGGATCAAAAGAAAAACTTTCCTGCTTTTTGCTCCTGTTTGTGTCTTAAACCAAGATATGCAGTAATTGCGAAAAAGAAAAAAAAATCCCTGTTTTTCAGAAAAGTAAAATAACTGTTTTGAAAGGCAGTGACTTAGCAGATCTAAAAATTGATATTCCTTTCATAAAGCTTCCTGTCTTTTAAGATTCTAAATTCATTGCAAGGAGGTAACAGATACTTTCATGAATCCAGGCCTACGTATATAGGAATTCCAATACACCCATGCAAGTTTAGCAATTTTACTTTAACTATGAGTCAGAATGGGCTGCCTCCAGAGCAGCAAGGAAAGTCTGCTTCACTGTGATAGGAATTCTGTAATAGAGACATACAATACTGTGGCATCTCTGAGTTGAGGATACAATAAACAGCGAAAACTTTTGGCCTCTAGCTGTTCAGTAACAATTTTAAATCAAAGACCTAATCCCATATCATCTCCATGCTATCACTTGACTCCTTGCTGTATAATGTAGAATAAGTTAATTCATTCTAGAAATGTCATATCCTGTGGCAAGAAATACAGGAAAACTACACCATTTCCAGTTCTGGTCTTTTACTAGACTTTCTGACACTTCCAGGAAACTTTTAGTTGGTTTCACCCCTCCTGCCCCATGTTTAAAATCTCTTGTTACAGAGTATCATCAATCAGAACTTGTATCATGTTAAAATATGGGAACAAATCATGGCAGATATAGAATTTCTAGCAACTTCAATTAAAATGTAATATGTCTTCTAACTTGAAATATTTACAGCAAATATCTATATACGTCCACTGAAATGCATGTTAACATCTTTCATTGCTTCTAAAGCGTTACAAACATGAAACATGCTTCCAATCAGAGTCGCTGCATGATTACCTATAAAAGCTGTGCTTGTGATAGGCATCTCAATTTTAAATGTCTCCAAGAATTCAGTATTTGAATAGCATTTGAAAAATATCTGTGGAAGTCTAGAAAAATCATTCAGACTGCTGACACTGAGGATTACTTGAACACATATCATTGCAAGATACATGACATATCTTCACTAGAGCTCTCCATTTATGTCTAGAGAACACCTCACACAATACGAACTCGAAAGAAAGCTGTAATTTGCTAGTTTCATAAAAACAGCTTATCTATTGCTTAAAATAAAAGTGTAAAATTTAGCCAAATTTTGTAAATGAGAATGCTGAAATGCTTAAAAGCTTAGGTCTGTGAAGAGCATAGGTCCAAGTAACAAAACCAGTAACCTTTACTAGTATACTCCCACTTAAAACATCTACAGATATCACTAGCAGGAATTTAAATACTAGGGAATGTTTTTGACTTGAAAACTCTATTCATCCCCTTTTCAAGGTGACATATGAACAAATAAATTCCATATAGATATCTGTGTCAGTTGATTAACTGTTCCCTGTAGCTGCAATACAGCATTTGTCTCTGGTATTAATGTACGTAATCTATCTATCCAGTCTATCTATAGATTTGTTTTGTAATTATTCATTACAGATTTTCAGTAACATAGGCATGAGGTTTTTAAATTTGAGAGTTTCCTGTAAATATGTGGCTTGTATACTGTTCCAAGCCAAATGCACTGTAAGTGCCAGTTGAAAGCACTATTGGGAAATCTTGTTCACTAGGACAAGAAGGCGAAAGTTAAAAATCACTAGCAACATAGACAAACTAGTTAAAAACGTTTAATTTCTTTCAGAGCTTTTTTTTTTTTTAAATCTAATTTTCTTGCTTGTAACTCAATGTGTAGAAAACAATTTGTAGAGTTGTGTTATCTTCAGAAAAAGTAATTAGAGTAATGACGATGGTGAGAATTTAAAGAAAAGATCTGTTGCCTTAAGGTTACATAATGGCACTATACCATTCTGTCTATTTACGGGAGAGAATCTTAGAAGTGTTTGTCATGCAGTGAGCCTGCAGGTCTTTGGGCTTTACCTGGAGCTGTGTAAGTAAAGATCTAGTCCCAGAGCTTGTTTTTTGATCCCAGCTATTGAAGTGCAAATAGCGTGGTTAGGAATGTCTTTGGAGTACTCTCATACATGCTCATTTTTTGAAAGAACAGGTAACATTCCCATAGACTGGTGTACTTGAATCAGATTACTGGCAAATTAGTCGGTTTATTGCAATAGGCGAGATAATGCAATAGTTTCTCCCTACTTTGCCTTAGATTTGCTGCCATCCATAGAGGAAGTGGGAACTGAAGGGTCATCTCTTTCTGATTTCTTCTCAGCGTTAAGTCTTTGTCTTTGTTTTCTCTTTCTTTTCTTTGTGACTAGGTCATGAAGGTGGTAGTAAAACTAGTATTTAATCCCAGTCATGTTTAGTCACCTGATACTGCAACGAATTCAAGGTCAGTCCCAGAACACATCCTTGTGCAGGAGATGCTGGGTTGTGTTATCAGGGCTGCTCACATTTCTACTTCTTCCACCCAGTACCAAACCACTTCGAAAAGTGGCATACCTCATTTTCCTAGCTACTTGAGTGTGTATGATTACTGAACCAGGACAAGCAAACACAGAGCCAAGATGCGTTCTTACTAAAAACTGAAGACCTACTGCATCATTTTTCTAATCTATCATCTAAATCAGAGTACTTCCTTATATGTATTTCTATGATGTCCAGTTTTCATGTAGGCCTTCTGTTTCATTTGCAGTGTTTTTAATTGAATTATTGACTTTGAGGTTGAAATCTTTCCTTATAGGACAAATTGAGCATCAGAGCTATGCACTATGGTTTTTGCCAATATTAATTTAAAAAGCATCTGTCCCATCTTCTCTGAGGAATGCCTACTTTTGTAGATGTTACTTCAATGAAAAGATGTTCTTTTTGGTTATGGTTTTGATTTGCTCATTTCTTTAGTCAGCTGCAGAATACAGTTACCAGTACTTAGTTGCAATATCAACTGCAACTTGACAATTGTTCTTTTCTTTTTTTTTTTTTCCTTTCCTGATAGTGGCTCTTATTTATTTGTAATGTTTCAACACCTTACAAAGTTATTTAAATCAAGTAGTAACTAAAAGGCACTACTACCCAAGACAGGCTCACTTTCCCACGAAACAGGTTAAGTTTGTTTCTCATGAGGCACTCTGAGCTAATTAATACCTTTAAGGATCATTCAAGAAATTAAAGTGTCAGAATGTACACAGAAATTGGAAAAAAAAAAAAGAAAAAGAAAACAACGTTTAGATTTGAAGCACACTGAAGAGAAGGCTGAAGAAATGTCTGTTGCTCATTCTGTAACTGCCCAGTAATTCAGTAGAAGATTTCTGTCTCCAGAACTCCGTCAACTTTCACAAACTTCCCTTTTAAAAATTAAGCTAGGTGTTGCAAAGAGTTTCCTATACTATGTAGAGGAAAACAGCTTCTATTGCTAGCACTTCCAAAAATTAAAGTAAGAATATCTCTCATGAGTTGACTACAAACTTTTACCTACTTTCCTATAAAATTTAAAATTAGGGACACGATAATCCAATGACTGGCTATCATTTCTGTAGCTAGTTTTTTATTGAACCAGTTTCCTGGAGAAACTGTGCCTAGTCAGTAAAAGATCATTATTTGTATTTTGCACAGAAGCACAAAGGAACAAGCCTTCAAGAAATGCTTGAATAGTATAGTAAATTTCATTTAAAATGAAATCATACTAATATAAATAATATTGGCCATGTTCAAACTCAAACCTCCTGTATCTAGATGAAGACAGCTGGCTAGATGGTAAGTTTGACTTTATGTAAATTATACTGTAAATATGAAATATATCTATTAAGGTTTTTTAGAAATGGATTTGGCTTTCCACTGGTGTTGTGCTAGTGATGAATATTTTATTGCTACAAGACTCTTTCTAGGCTGGTTTGCTTGTATGTTAGGCAGCTGAAGTGCAGAGGTATAAAAGAATTGTAGCAAGAAAATCTTAAATAAAAGAAGAAATTTTCTTATTGGTCAGCCATCTTGTAAATCTCAGGACAGCAGAAAGCAGTTTCCTTTATAGACTCTAGTGTTAATTGAAGCTGAAAACCTGTGAAAAGAGAGTACGTCTTACAGAATTTCTTGTGATTTCTCCAGCAAATTCAGACTTGAAAGGGTATTACACAAGATAATTCATATTCATATGAGCTTGACAGAATCCTGTACGTTGGTTTGAATGCACATGCATTTCTGGTGTGAACCTACCAGAATACTAAGGAGAAAGTTACCATTTATTAAAAATAAAAAAATCTTAATAACTTTATATTGAAAAAAACTAACACAAGAACATTGTCTTAAATATATTTTGTCTCTTTATAGCTTCCCTTATTTCCACCCCTTTCAGTTTCAGTTCACTTAGTTTCTACTCAGTTACCATTTTTGCCTGCTGTATTTACTTTTATTCCAGTACAGAAGGTATTCTCAGTATTAAGACTTTGATGCTGTGACTGGAAAGACTATAGACATACAGATTTGATCCTAAAGGAAGCAATCTCAAAACCTGGATCTTATCAACTTAAACTCTGTAGTTGCAGTAAGAATAGCCTTTCAACCTGAGTTCATCCTGTCTCTGTTTTAAACTCAGAATCTGCATTCACATTAACTTGGAATTAATTGATAATTAGGTAATTCTAGATCATTTCTCTATGAAAGCAACAGCAACCAAAACACATAGAAACATAGAATGGTTTGCATTGGAAGGGACCTTAAAGATCATTTAATTCCAACACACCTGCCATAGGCAGGAACACCTTCACCAGACCAGGTTGCCAAAAACCCCATCTAACCTGGCCTTATAATATCCAGTTCTGGAAAATACTTTCTAATCCATCAATCAGCTGGCATTTTTGTTTATTGAGGAGATTATATTGCTGAAGATATTGTTTTATTTGGACTGCCATAAACAAAACAACTAGAAATGATCTGTTGAATCAATCTATATAATATTCATCAGGTAACTGCACAGAACAGACAACTGTTCCCATCCCCTTCATCAAAGTAGCATTTGGTTGATCAGGGTTTTGGCAAAGGCTTGTTCAGTTTACTTCCTGGAAATGAGTATGAGAACGGATACACAAAGTAAATTACAAAGCAAAATAAGGATGACATTATTAAAAAATTTTTAATATCTATTTGGTTTCCAATCCATGTATTAAGATCTCAATTTAAAGTATACTAATTACCTGAACAATAATTTGCCAAAGTATAGTAAGAAAATTATGAAAAAATTCTCATTGCAATAGGTTTTGGGGAAAGAGATTGAAAAGAAGATGAAACAATATTAACAGAAAAGTTTAGATGGAAACTTTTGAAAAGAGTTTCCAGGAGACTGTTAGGAAGCAGGCAGTGAGAAAATCTTGAAGAAATTACTTGGGGGACTGGTCTTTCATCTCAGCTGACTTTTTGTGGAAAGTTGTACGAATCATTTTAGAAAGGATTATTCTGAGTATCTTGATCTCTTCACATGGTATCCATCAAATCTTCACTTCTTCCTTGGCACCTACACATTTTATCTGTACAATTTAACTCATTTCAAAGTATCTGGCCATTAGACTATTTTATGATTGATGTATCCAGTTACAATACTACTTTGCAAAGGCTGTTTCAATGTTTCTCATGTATCTTTGATAACATAAGGATCTTCATGCTATCATTATCATTATCAAAATATAAACTACAGAAACATTCTGAAAACTGGTCTCCAGAACTAGACCATCAAATAGCTTTACTGCCATGAACACCTTGCACTGAGAGATGTTGAATAAAAGAATTTTATGTGATTCACTGTATTGGCTTGTTTTCTTAAGAAGAAATTTGAATGAAGACTTGATGGACATCAAACAAACAGGTTTGGTTAATATTGTATTACTTCTGACAGAATAAAATGGCCTCAGTAAGATACTAGTTGTGACAATCCATTCACTTTGTATTTGGCGTCTCAGATAATCTAATAACTTTATCCACTTTTATTCTCCCATGATTCAGTGTAGAAGTGATAATTCTTTTATGTCAGACCTCCTTTTCTTTTAATTTCAGGTCCTTCAGTATCATTGAGTTTAAAATATTTTTTTGTTGCTGTTTTGAGACAGAATGACAATTTGGTTCAATGTTTTATTTCATTTTCTCTTCTTTGAAATAAAAGTTCTCTACATGGCTTTATTTACATAAAAGTAAGAACCCTTTGTGATTTTTTTCTGTGACTTAGTATCTACTCAACCTAGAACTCCTACTTTTAAATTAGGTTTTATACATGGTCATTCTCTAGTACTAGTGAATAAACCGTATTTTCCACATATTTCTCATTTAAAATGTAACCCTGAGTAACAGAGCTCTAAACAAAATATAACAATATAATTACAGCCATTTTCAGTAAGTCAGCACTTCTTTTAGTTTTTGTTTTCCCTTCTGAACAAAAACAATGTAGGGAATTATTTTAAATTAGATTACATGAGAATATTACTTGTGTAACAGAAAGAGGATATTTATTGTCATTAAGTTTAATGGATCTTGCTCTGGAGATCAAATATCCCAAAAATACTAGGGATCTCCAACTGCAGGTATGTTTGTAGGTTGAATGGCTACAGTAATTAAGTCTGCTGGTCAAGTGATAAGGGTAAGATGAGGCAGTAGTTCCTTACAGCTTTTTCATCTATATTTGAAAAAAAGGTGAAAATCTCCAGAACCTCCTGTCTTTATCAAAATTACTTTTGCAAAACTTTGATTGACTTGAATCATTGCATTAGGACTGTATAAATCCAGTTGATTTGGTTTCTGAAGGGAAGAGGTTTATACAGGTTAAACACAACTCTTTAAAATGTCTTTCTTTAGATAAAGATTATAAATGTTTCAGAATTTGTGTTTATTTTTTGAGTTTTTCAGCTTCATTCATCCATTTCCTCTTTTTTCTTTGCTTTGGACAAATGTTTTAATGTATTAAATGCTGCTGCATCAAAGACATTTGACTGAAAAATTGCCACACTAACAAGGAACAATGAGTTCTGTGTAAGATCACCAACATGGTGAGTCAGGGGAAGCTGTAAGAGTATCTTACATAGAAAATACATGTAAGAGGATCTGGGCATTGTCTAGGTAACAGTGATAAACTGTGAACGTCCACCACAATACATAAACTGGACACAAGAAATGTGATTCCCTTTATAGAAAATGTCAGTAAAAATAAAGGACCAAGACAAGGATTTAAAGATAAGGCCCGAGGGACCAGAACTGACAACTTACTATTTTTGCTGCCATATGTCTGATGGTTGATGTTCTTTAAATTCAGCCTCCTCTTACTGAGCCGTTCACTTTGCACATTTCTTGATGTTAAGTAAAAATAAATACAGCTAATTAAAACATAAAAAAAAAAAAAAGTCCCTTAACAAATTAAACAATCCCAGATATACTGGTTTTAAAATTTCCTTTATATCCTGGGTTCATCTGAACCCAGGACACTTTACCTTAAAATAATCTTATAATTGGAATGGCTCGTGGATCTTTAATATGTTTCCATTTGGTAGTGCTAGTATCAGTAAAATGGAGTAAATGAAGCTCATGGAAAAAGAAATGTTAAAACAAGAGGAAAAAATGAAAAACAAGCAAAAAAAGAACAGCTGGAGATATTTTAGAGGGGTAGGTATCCACTGACTTAAACAGTATGAATTTTGGTGTGAGACAGTAGAAACTGAGCAGGATGGTTAAGAAAAAGGAAGAAAGAGAGAGGGAAAACTAAAAAAATACATACACTGGAAAAAATAAAAGAAAGATGAGTTCAAGTAGGTACAGGTGATGAGGCTCAGAAAGAGGGTAAAGAATTAAACTGCATTTCTGGTAATGTTCTTTTTTCCCTTTGCAAAAAGCATGCTGAGGTGAAAGTAGAAGACAAACAAAAAAATTAACATACAATTTCAGCAAACATACAGAGGAACAAACACAAAGTTTCCAATATATCTATGACATATCCAAAAGATCTGATTAATCTAACTAGTATGTAAACTTGCCCCAGTCTGAGGACAGAAAAAGGGTAAAAAAATATTGACATGAAGGTAACTTAAAATCAGGCAGAACTTTAATGAATTGTGTTTAGAAGGTGCCTTTCAAAACCATTAGTTGAAAATTTCTTTCTTATTGCTAAGTATTATTTTGCTTTTGTGCATAGGTATACTCAGGTCTTCTTTCAACCAGTCTTCAAAGTGACAATCTGCGCTAGCTGCAGGGAAACAGAGATACTCATTATAACTGATCAGGTTCACAAACCAGAAGTATAGTCACATTATCATGGACCATTTAGCCACTCCATCTTAGTCTTGATGGAGCTGTGCTTTACTTCTGATAGAATCTACATTGTCCAGCTACAGTTAAAGCACACATCTTTACTTGCCTTGTATATTTACCCTTAACAAAGCCCCTCTCAGGCCCTGCATTTAGCATGGTTGCTATTAATCGCAGTTGCTATTAACTGATTTTATGTCACTGAAGAAGAATCTTGCAGAATACTTCAGTAACACTTGTGAGGGTCATAATTTTTTCTTATTCTGATCTAACTTTATTGATGCTCTCCTGAGAGGAGCAGCACCCCTTGCAGTTTTATGGGACCATTCAAACAATCTAAGAATGATTTATATTAGCCTTAAAGAAAAAGACATCAAGAATTGTTACTCACATGCTGAGATTTTCTCTGTGATCTCAAGCTGTCAAAATACTAAACACAAATCAGGATATTCCTGAGTAACGGAAAGCACTGCAAAACTTCATAGCGTTATGAGGCTTCATGTCATAATCGGGTGATGCTTCCACTTAACATGCAATTTATTTTATTCAATATTGATAAGATTTAATGGATGATGTATTTAATTCAAGGCTTTGATAAAAATGTAGATTCTTAATTAACAAGTGATATATTTGATGCAGTGAATAATGCATCTGATTTAATAGAGGATGCACTATGTCTGCAGCTGAAGGTGATTGGTCTTTTTAGTGAGAGATTAATTCATTTCAGAAGATGATGTATCACTTTCAATATGAACTAAATCAAATTTATAATACCTTTTTTTTTTTTCCGTTCAGTGTGCAAAGTAGCACAAGGAACAAGTTTGCCCTCAAGTGGACTTCAAAGGCAGATCATACCTCTAAGGCATCGGGAAGGTCAAATCAGTGGTTAATTCATTCATACTGTCATAAGGGTGGAACCAAGTTTTAACAAGCCACTACCTTCTCAATCATACTTTGCTTTATTTCTAAGAAAAACTATATTAAAGTTATGTAATTAGATATCCCCGTAAGTGTGGTAAAACTTTGTATTAATAAGAACTGACAATTATACTTGAAAAATTCAAGGCACAAAAGCTATTTGAAATTGAGACAAAGATAAGGTAATAGAGAAAGGAATGGCATCTTTATGTATTATTCCTAGATCATAGGGAAAAAAAAAGGCAAGTTTGACAGTACGTGCTTTTATTTTATAAATTCATCACACAATACCACTGCTCTTACAACTTGTAAAATTGGGAAACTTACTTGTTTACTAGATCATCAGAAAGTAAGTGGGAGAGCTTCAGTTTAGATCACTAGAGTTTTTAACTCTTGCGTATAGACAACTAGCAAGGTTTCTATCATTAAAAACATAAGAAGGCTATGTGGAGTCGATATTCCATTTCCACTTTCTGTAATGTGAAACCTCTGTGTTCGTGTATTATTCTATCAAGCCTTTATTTTTCTGTTCACAGCTCCATAAATTCAATACTCTATGCTTTTAATCTAATTTGTTGACAAGTGAAAATGACCCAGGTTGAAGACACCACTAGCTAGTTTTTTTTTTAAATTACAGTCAGCTGATCGGAGCTAGCCTAGCTAGAGCCACAGCCGGCACGCTTCAGCGACGCGAGGGTCAACGGAGATTAGGAAAATCAGAGGGGATAGCGCAGAGACATCGCGATTCCCGACATCTCCCGATCCCCGAAGCCCCAGCAGCCCTTGCGAGAGAGAGGCTGACGTGGTGGCGGGGGGCGTTCCCACGGTGACGGCGACCACTCCCCTGCTGCTTGCCTTGAAAAAGCCTTTGAGAGGGCAGCGACGGGTCGGTGCCCACCGGGCGCAGGGAGGAACAAGCAGGTCTTGTTGCTGGTGTCCCAGACTGCGCACCAATATGGTTGCCTCCAGAAAGAGAGCTTGCAGTAAGCTACAGCAACTCAGACAGAGACCCCGTCCCAGACCGTGGCTGTTCAGGTCTCTGGGTGCAGGGAGTGCCAGAGCCTGCTGCTGCCGGGGGAGGGAGGACAGCATTCCACCTGCGGGAGGTGTGAGCAGGTAGAAGATCTGCTTAGCCTGGTGGCAAGACTCAAGGAGGAGGTTGAGACACTGAGGACCATCAGGGAGTGTGAAAGGGAGATCGACTGGTGGAGTAACTCCCTGGTGGGCCAGTCGAAACGGTTCCAGGGAGATACCCCCCAAAAGGGGAAGGACCCCCTGCCTTCTCACACAGAGGGGGATGGCCCGAGGCAGCCCCTGCCCTGTAGCTGCTGCGCAGAGGTAGGGGACCAAAAAGACGACGAGGGTTGGAAGCGAGTTCCAGTTCGACGTCGTGGGAAACCCTCCCCCCTTCCTGCCCTGCTTCCCCAGGTGTCCCTCCGTAATAGGTTCGAGGCCCTGGATCTTGAAGGAGAGGTAGGTGAGAATGTGGGGCAAGGCCAGCCCACAAGGCCACATAGGAAAAGGGAGTCGACTTTGCACCTCAAGACTGCCTCTGTTAAGAAAGAAAGAAGGGTCATTGTAGTAGGGGATTCCCTTCTGAGAGGAACAGAGGGCCCGATATGCAGAGTTGACCCTCATCATAGGGAAGTGTGTAGTCTGCCTGGAGCCCGGATCAGGGATATCACCAGGGCGCTCCCCAACCTGGTGCACCCGACAGACTATTACCCGCTGCTGGTCTTCCAGACAGGTGGGGAGGAAGCTGCTTCCCACAGTCTGAGGGGGATGAAGAAAGACTACAGGGCCTTGGGGCGGATGGTGAAAGAGTCTGGGGCTCAAGTGATCTTCTCCTCTCTCCTTCCATCTTCCACTGATGTGGGAAGGAATGGGAAGATTCAGTTCATGAACAATTGGCTTCGAGACTGGTGCTACAGGCAGGGCTTTGGATTCTTTGATAACGGCTGGTTTTATAGGGCGCCAGTCTGGACAATGACAAGTGAGAAAGGTTTGTCTCACAGAGGGAAAAGGATGCTGGGGCACGAATTAGCAGGGCTCATTTGGAGAGCTTTAAACTAGATTCGAAGGGGGATGGGCTTGTAGCTGGGCTTGCCCCAGTGGGGCAGCGCTCCAGAATTAATGAAGACTGGGAGGCCTCCTACAATCCTAGGGTGAAATCGGTATGCTCAGCTCGCTCCCTGAAATGCCTGTACACCAATGCGCGCAGCATGGGAAATAAGCAGGAGGAGTTGGAAACCTGTGTTAAGTCAGGAGATTATGATCTGGTGGCAATTACAGAGACGTGGTGGGACAGCTCACATGACTGGAATATAGTCATGGAAGGCTATGTCCTTTTCAGGAAAGACAGGCCAGCCAGGCGGGGTGGTGGGGTTGCTCTTTATGTGCGGGAGGAACTACAGTGCACCAAGTTCTGTCCAGGGACAGATGATGAGCGAGTTGAGAGTCTGTGGGTGAGAATTAAGGGGCAGGCTGGCAGGGGGGATACTGTTGTAGGTGTCTGTTACAGACCACCGGATCAGGGTGAGGAAGTTGACGAGGCCTTCTACAGGCAGCTGAGAGCGGCCTCACAGTCACAGGCCGTGGTCGTCGTGGGGGATTTTAACTTCCCTGATGTTTGCTGGAAGGACCACTCGGCAACCCAGCCACAGTCCAGGAGGTTCCTCCAGTGTATGGATGATAACTTCCTCCTGCAAATGGTGGATGAGCCGACCAGGAGAGGAGCGCTGCTGGATCTCATCCTCACTAACAAGGAGGATCTGGTCGAAGCAGTAAGGGTTGAGGGCTGCCTTGGTTGCAGCGACCACGAGATGGTGGAGTTCAGGATCTTGTGTGGCAGGACTAGTAGAATACCAAGTAGAATTGCAACCCTGGACTTTAGCAGGGCAAACTTTGGCCTTTTCAAGCAATTGCTAGGGGAAATCCCATGGGCAGGGCTGCTTGAAGGTAAAGGGGCCCAAGATAGTTGGTTGACATTCAAGGACTGCTTTTTCCGTGCTCAAGAACGGAGCATCCCGACACGTAGGAAGTCAAGGAAGAGGGCCAAGAGACCTGCGTGGCTAAATAGGGAATTGCTGGGTATGCTCAAGTGGAAGAGGAGAGTTTACAGGTCATGGAAGGAGGGGCTGGCCACTTGGGAGGAATATAAGGCTGCTGCTAGAGGATGTAGGAAGGCAGCTAGGAGGACTAAGGCATCCTTAGAATTAAACCTGGCAAGAAGGGTCAAGGACAGCAAAAAGAGCTTTTTTAAATACATGGCAGACAAAACTAACACCAGAGGCAATGTAGGCCCACTGATGAACGGGATGGGTGCCCTGGTGACAGAAGATAAAGAGATGGCAGAGTTACTGAATGCCTTCTTTGTCTCTGTCTACTCTGCTGCGGGCAGTCCTGAAGAGCCCTGTACCCCTGAGACCTTAGATGAAGTCAGGTCGACGGAGCGGTTTGCCTTAGTCGATGAGGAATGGGTTAGAGACCAGTTGAGCAATCTGGACATCCATAAATCCATGGGTCCAGATGGGATGCACCCGCGGGTGCTGAGGGAACTGGCGGAAGTCATTGCTAGACCACTCTCCATCATCTTTACCAAGTCTTGGGAAACGGGAGAGGTGCCTGAGGACTGGAGGAAAGCAAATGTCACTCCAGTCTTCAAAAAGGGCAAGAAGGAGGACCCGGGTAACTACAGACCGGTCAGCCTCACCTCCATCCCTGGGAAAGTGATGGAACACCTTATCCTTGGTACCATCTTAAGGCATATCAAGGATAAGAAGGTTATGAGGGGCAGTCAACATGGCTTCACCAGGGGGAAATCATGTTTGACCAATCTCTTAGCCTTTTATGAGGAAATAACACGGTGGATGGATGATGGCAGAGCGGTGGATGTGGTCTACCTTGACCTCAGCAAAGCATTTGACACAGTCTCCCACAGCATCCTCGCGGCTAAAATGAGGAAGTGTGGACTGGATGATCAGGTAGTGAGGTGGACTGCGAACTGGCTGAAGGAGAGAAGCCAGAGAGTTGTAGTCTATGGGGCTGAGTCTAGTTGGAGGCCTGTAACTAGTGGAGTGCCTCAAGGGTCAGTACTGGGACCGGTATTATTTAATATATTCATCAATGATTTAGATGAGGGAATTGAGTGTACTATCAGCAAGTTTGCTGATGACACTAAGCTGGGAGGAGTGGCTGATATGCCAGAAGGCTGTGCTGCCATCCAGCGAGACCTGGATAGGCTGGAGAGTTGGGCAGGGAGTAACTTGATGAAATATAACAAGGGAAAGTGTAGAGTCCTGCATCTGGGCAGGAACAACCCCAGGTTCCAGTATAGGTTGGGGAACGACCTGTTAGAGAGCAGTGTAGGGGAGAGGGACCTGGGGGTACTAGTGGACGACAGGATGACCATGAGCCAACACTGTGCCCTTGTGGCTAAGAAGGCCAATGGCATCCTGGGGTGTATTAGAAGGGGGTGGTTAGTAGGTCGAGAGAGGTCCTCCTTCCCCTCTACTCTGCCCTGGTGAGACCACATCTGGAGTATTGTGTCCAGTTCTGGGCCCCTCAGTTCAAGAAGGACAGGGAGCTGCTGGAGAGAGTCCAGCGCAGGGCAACAAAGATGATTAAGGGAGTGGAACATCTCCCTTATGAGGAAAGACTGAGGGAGCTGGGTCTCTATAGTTTGGAGAAGAGGAGACTGAGGGGTGACCTTATCAGTGTCTATAAATATATAAAGGGGGAGTGTCACGAGGACGGAGCCAGGCTCTACTCAGTGGCAAACAATGATAGGACAAGGGGTAATGGGTACAAACTGGAACACAAGAGGTTCCACTTAAACTTGAGAAGAAACTTCTTCTCAGTGAGGGTGACGGAACACTGGAACAGGCTGCCCAGGGAGGTTGTGGAGTCTCCTTCCCTGGAGACATTCAAAACCCGCCTGGATGCATTCCTGTGTAACATTATCTAGGTGTTCCTGCTCCGGCAGTGGGATTGGACTAGATGATCTTTCGAGGTCCCTTCCAATCTCTAACATACTGTGATACTGTGATACTGTGATACATATTTAGAACAAAAAAGTTATTGACATGCATATATAACCCAATGACTATATAATGGCTGTCACACTAGTATATAATATCTCTAGTAGTTTAATTATAAACATCTGACTGTTTGGTGTTTAAAGAGAAAATGAATGTTTCAGTTAAAGAATAATAAACCTTCTGGCATATTCTTAATTCACAATGTTACACTCAAAAAAAGAAAAAAAAATCGTAAGAGATTCACCAGTGATGAAAAACTACTCTGAATTGAACTGGTTTTATGCTTCTAAAGACATGATGCATCTTATCGTTGTGTTTAGTGTGTATAAAAAATTACAACCTAGAAGTAAACCAAGGAAAAATATTTTTATCTTTGTTTCAATTTTTCACCCAAAAGTAAAACCTTCCTATTGATTCACAGCAATGAATAGAATAGCCCTGATAAAAGATTATGATGACTTAAAAATATAACTTAATTTAAAACCAAAACATGGATCATATTGAATTAGGTTTTCTACAACAAAAAGAATATAAGTACATCTTAGAAAACAAAGGATAGTGTGAGAAGCAGGAAATATTTACAAGTCAGTTTTTGACAGTTTCTGCAACCCAAAGATCTGCTTTGTGAGATAAATCATTGAAAAGTAACTATAAAAGTGTGTCTGTCTGGCCAATTTTAACTCTTAACAGGTGATTTCAGATCATAAGAAACTGTGAGCTATCTGCAAATTCGCTGCCTGTAAGTACAGATTCAAGCTATTACGCTTCCCTTTTCAGTGATCAAAAATATTAACAGCAAAGTTCTGAAGAATACTATTGTCCTGGGTTCAGCAGTAGCAGTCATGTTTCTCCTCCTTGGTAGCTGGTGCAGTGCAGTGTTTTGACTTTCGGCTCGGGAACAGAGCTGATAGAGATGTTTTGGTTTGGCCAAGGACTTTGTGAGCCTCATGCTCTGCCAGGGAGGAGGGGAAGCTGGGAGGAAGCAGAGACAGGACACCTGACCCAAACTGACCAAAGAGGTATTCCATACCACAGCACGTCATGCCCAGGATGTAACTGGGAGTTAGCCGGAAGGGCTGGGGGACTGCAGGGTTGGAGGAGGTATCGGTCGGAGCTTGGTCGGGCTTGGGGGGCGAGTTATCGGTCAGCGGGTGGTGAGGTGTTGTATTCTCTTCCCTTGTTATTTCCTTTATCATTATTATCATTGGTGGTAGCAGTAGTGATTTGTGTTATACCTTAGTTACTAAACTGCTCTTATCTCAACCCGTGGGAGTTGCATTCTTTTGATTCTCCTCTCCGTCCCTCCGAGAGCAGGGGGAGGGCAAGAAAGGGGGGGAAGTGAGCGAACGAATTACCTGACTGGGTTTAAACCACTACAGTTCTTTTTGGCGCCCAACGTGGGGCACGAAGGGTTGAGATAACGACAGATTTGACTGGATTAATAGTCATTCGTCACAATGCTGATTTATTGGGTATCAGAGTTGTTCTTGTTGATCTCACAGCTTCAGACCGTTGTAACTTACGTAGAGCCGGTATTTGCTGTGATAGTGTTTATCAAGTGTGGGGCCTGGGCTAAGGTTCTTGTCTCACTGTGCTTTATGGCAATGGCTTGTAATACGGGCGGGCTCCAGCAGCAGGGCGGGACGGACGTGGCCGTGGACTTGTACCTGGCCGTCCGGCTGCTCTTCACCGTCGTGGCCCTCACCCTACTCTCCATCTTCGTGAGGCTGCGGGGAACTGAGGGGGAGCGGTCCCGGGAGCCGGCGGCTGCTGAAGCGGCCCGGGAGAGCGGCCCCGGGGACCAGGCGGCGGCGGGAGCGGGGCCGGAGGCCGCGAGGGGACGGCTGCCGGTGGAGGAGGTCGGGGCGGTCGAGGAGCAGAAGGAAGCGGCTGCCGAGCAGCGGGATAAGGCGGCGGAGGAGCCGAGCCCCGCGGAGGAGCCGAGCCCCGCGGAGGAGCCCAGCCCTGCGACGGCCGAGAGCATTCCCCGGAAACCGCCTGCCGAGCCCCAGGAGGATGCAGGAGACCACGAAGCATTTCCCAGCAAGGCAGAGGAGGAAGAGCTGGACTCAGGAAAAGAGAAGCTGGCGGTGGGAGAGCCGGCAAGCACAGCAGCTACACCAGCCCCAGTGACAAGCACAGCAGCATCGTTTGAGAGTTCTGAAGGCTCTGAATGGCCTTTGGGTATCCTTGGGACCTGCCTGCTGATTGTGATGGGGATCAGCATGTTGGCACACACACAGGCTGTGTTCTACCCACAACCATTTTGTCTGATCTCAAAAGTTAAGCAGAGTCAGGTTTCGGTCTTGTCTGGGGTCAGACAACAATATAGGGGGACCAAGAGATTTTCCCCAAGGCTGGAGAGTCATGAGTGGCAGGGTGTGTGGGACAGTATGGGCGAGTATCTAGTCCACTGGGCCCCTCCAGTGCTTTGGAAGCATCGGAGATGGAAGGCAGCTGTATGGAGTCCCCAGCAACAAGCTGCAGAAACTGCTTAAGGGGACAGTGAATTATTTTAAGCCTGGTGGGCCCATGGCACTTCAGGCCATCAGAGCAGAGATGCAACACAGAGATGGACTCATGATCGAGGGGTGGACTTAACAATGGACACTATTGCCCAGGTTATTCACGAGTGTGAACACTGCACACAGTCTCTCCTGCTCTGGAAGACTGTTACAAGAGATGGAGCCTGACATGGACCAGATGGACGCAGCAGCTTTATAGGGACTGGTCCATGCACTAAGATAAGAGTGCACCGAGATAAGAGTGATGGTATATTGAAAATGTGGGATCTGAGCATGACGTGAATGGTATGGAATAAGGGGTGGATAACCTCCCAGCTTCCCAGGACAACTATGCAATGATAAATGTATTTTCTCTATATCAGAAATGGTAAATGATTCGAGTGCTGGAAATTTAAACATGTCTTTTTCCATTTCCCAATCCATGCTGGCAAAATGTCAGTGCAGGACTAAAAATGCGAAAAGATGGCATAGTATTAAACATTCTCTGCTGTATGAGACATATAATATGAAAAAAGTAAACAGAGGTAGCAATGTTTCCTGGAGTGTGATTTACTCTTTCAGTCTTGCACAAAGTGCTGTTTGTCCTCTTCATGTGGACAGGGAAGCACAAATAGGCAACTCTACATTAAGGAGGGTGTAGCCAAGTTTTATTTATCTACAGGGGGCTTCTACACAACTGCTCTTCCTGTGGTTCTGAACTACATTTTAGTTTCGTGAAGGATTAGAAAAGTATGTTCAAATCTACAGCAACCCTCTCTCATACCTTCATGCTTGAAGTTGTCAAACTAATAGAGAGCTGCAGGAGTTCATCATCTCAAGTCACTGTTCAAGGTGATAATCCATCAGAAGATAAGATGTAGTAATTTTCCAGATACTGACTACAGAATCATAGAATCGTAGAATAGTTAGGGCTGGAAAGGACCTTAATATCATCTAGTTCCAACCACTCTGACATGGGCAGGGAAACCTCACACTAAACCACCTCACCCAAGGCTCTGTCCAACCTGGCCTTGAACACTGCCAGGGATGGAGCATTCACAACCTCCCTGGGCAACCCATTCCAGTGCCTCACTACCCCCACAGTAAAGAATTTCTTCCTTATATCCAAACTAAACTTCCCCTGTTTAATTTTGAACCCATTACCCCTAGTCCCTAACAAAGAGTCCCTCCCCAGCATCCCTATAGGCCCACTTTAGATACTGAAGGCTGATATGAGGTCTCCACGCAGCCTTCTCTTCTCCAGGCTGAACAATCCCAACTTTCTCAGCCAATCTTCATACAGGAGGTTCTCCAGTCTCCTGATCATCCTTGTGGCCCTCCCCTGGACTTGTTCTTCCAAGACAGGTCTCACCAGAGCAGAGCAGAGAGGCAGGATCACCTCCTTCAACCTGCTGGTCATGCTCCTTTTGATGCAGCCCAGGATACAGTTGGCTTCCTGGGCTGCTAGGGCACACTGCCGGCTTATGCTCATTTTCTCATTGACCAACACCCCCAAGTCCTTCTCCACAGGACTGCTCTGAATCTCTTCTTTGCCCAACCTGTAGCTGTGCCTGGGATTGCTCCGACCCAGGTGTAGGACCTTGCACTTGTCATGGTTAAACTTCATAATTTGCACCAGCTCATCTCATGAGTATCTCAAGGTCCTTCTGGATGCCATTCCTTCCCTCCAGCATATCAACTGAACCACACAGCTTGGTGTCATTGGCAAACTTGCCACCACTTGGGTGGTGAGATCAGAGCATTTGCCAGTTAAGATTGAGGCAAAGAAGTCATTAAGAACCTCAGCCTTCTCCAAATCCAAGGTAGTCCGTTCTCCTGAGGGGATCTACGTTGTCCCTAGTCTGTCTTTTATTCTCAACATACACACAGAATCCCTTCCTGTTATCTCTCACATCTCTAGCCAAGTTTAATTCTAACTGGCCTCAGCTTTCCTAACCTTTTTTTCATTTGAATTTTCCTCAGCAGCTCCTTATCCATCCAAGGAGGTCTCCTGGCCCTCCTGCTGCACTTCCTTCTAGTCAGGATGCAACACTCCTGAGCTTGCAGCAGGTGATCCTTGAATATCAGCCAACGGTCTTGGGCCCCCCCGGCCTCTAGGGCTATATCCCATGGAACCTTCTGAAGCAGGTTCCTGAAGAGGCCAAAGTCTGATCTCTTGAAGTCCAGGGCAGTGAGCTTGCTGCACACTCTTCTCACTGTCCTGAGGATCTCAAATTCGACCATCTCGTGATCACTGCATCCAAGGCTGCCCTGGAGAGTCACGTTTCCAACCAGCCCTTCCCTGTTGGTGAACATGAGGTCAAGCATGGCACCTCTCCTTGTCGGCTCCTCTATTACTTGCAGAAGGAAGTTGTCTTCCGCACAATCAAGGAACCTCGTGGATTGCTCGTGCCGGGCTGTACCGTCCTTCCAACAGATGTCAGGGCGGTTGAAGTCCCCCAAGAGAACAAGGGCCTGTGAGGCTGTTCCTATCTCTCTGTAGATTGCTTCATCCACAGATTCCTCTTGATCAGGCTGTCTGTAACAGATCCCCACAATAATGTCTCCCACAGCTGTTCTCCCTTTAACCCTAACCCACAAACTCTGTGTGGACTGCTCACCTGTCCCCAGAGTTTCATACTCTCCAGCCTATCCCTAACATAAAGGACAACTCCCCCTCCTCACCTGCTGGGCCTGTCTTTTGTAAAGAGCCTGTAACCTTCCATTCCAACACTCCAGTCATAGGAGCCATCCCACCATGTTTCTGTGATGCCTATTACATCACATCCCTGTAGATGTGCACACATCTCTAATTCCTCTTGTTTGTTCCCCATACTATGGGTGTTTGCATAGAGACATCTGAGCTGAGCTCCAAATGAAGCCATCTCATTGACTGGAGCAGCTGGAATATCTCTACATTGCTCCAAGCATTTATTATAGGTGCTGGCAACTGACTGGCTGTGACGGGATGGAATGATGCCCCGCTGCCCCAACACATCTAGTTTAAAGCCTCCTTGACCAGTCTGGCAAGCCTCCTACCAAAGCCGCTCTTCATCAAACTGGCTCCACCAGCCCCCAGTAGACCTGGCTTACTAACTGGGGTCCCATGTTCAAGATAGATAGCCAAACCCCTGACTATGGCATCAGAGTATGGACCAACAGTAAGTTTTTAATGGTTACAAAGAAATCCCACTTACCACAGGAAGAGTTCAAGGGTTCCTGGATATGTGATCCTCTGCCTTGGTTCAGAACAACCCTCTCATATCATGAAAGGAAGTAATTATTTTTTGATCCAAAGCTGGCATCTCCTCAGAATATGCTTGGCATTTCCCATAATATGCCACATTTCTTACTTTTGAAACATGAGTAGTCATGATAATGGCAGATACTCTCTTCTCTAATTGTCATTTTTTATGATACTGATAGGATTTGAATTTGCCAGAAACTTTATAAATGAAGGTAGGCTATAGCCCACAAATCAACACAAATAAATTTGAGTCCTATCTGGCACCAATGGATGTTTGAATGACATACGTATGTCATAGAGCTGTATGTCAAAGGCAAGACCAGGAGACAGAGGAACCAAAAGACAAATTAAAACCAGAAAATGCATCTCTTATTTGATCTAACACAACAGTATATGCCCCGAGGTGTTACATTTGAAGACACTTGGAGACATGAGATCTGCTGCCATAAAAGGCTGATGATTGTCATAGGTAGAATTCTGGCACACCCTGTATCTATATCATCCACGAGGAGCTGATAAAAAAGGTCAAAATCCCCTAAGTTTTCTATCCAAAACTGACAACTAGTTGACTCATTCCACAAGGAAACCCATAATGAATTAGTGTATGCATAATCTGTATTATTAAGTAGTAGAATAGTTATGTATTTATATATAGTTATTATATGTATATTATAGTAGAATATAGCTATATTAACAGTAGTGTATTGGGACTTGGGTGCAATACAGGGAACAGGCCAAAGTAGCAGTACAAAAATACAGGTAAAACTGATAGATTCAGCAAAACAGATACAGGATGTAACAAGAGATATGGTCAAAAGCAGAACAACAGTGATCATGCTAACTATAAAGCAATTTGCCCTTGCTGATTTCTCCCAGAAAGAAAAGCGAAAGAGATGAGATAAAAAAAAAGAGCGTGGGTTAATGAAGAAAAAGCATCATCATGAAGAGGAAATGAGGGGAAGAAAAAAAGCTGGTCTGGTAATGCTCTTACATAGAGGCAGATGAAGAGAATTCACTACTTCTATTTGTTTTCTGTATTATTTTACCCTTCTCATTTCTCCATACAGAGGGGCCAGAACACTTCATTGTGTGAAATCTATCAGTATTGCTTTTTTTTTTAACCACCGTTGTCTCAAAAAAGAAAGAGAAGAATATGTAACATCTGTAAAACATAAGCCATTTATTTTTCTTTTTCTACGATTTTTTTTTAGTTAAATAAGACTTTGCTTGAAGGATGTGTTTAGAGTGTGAGGCTGAGTGATTGATTGATTTGAGGGAAGGAAGGATTAGTTTATCCTTTAAAAAACATACATGAAAAATTCAAACTGAAAGTAACTTTTTTAAGATTTATTTTAATAATCTAAAATTACTCCAGGAAATGCAAATTAACTTTGTGTAGTGACCCAAAGAATCATATTCCGCTTTTTCAAACAATACAGTGTTTAGCAGAATAATTTAACCCAATCTCATGGTCATCTTCTATTGATTTTAACTCCAAAAATCACAGGACCAGGGAAATGCATTAGAAGTCTGGACAGAAAAGAAAAGCAGCAGTTGTGGAAATAGAAAAGAAAGAAACTCCATATTTACCACAATGTGGGGGCTGTGGCAAGGAAAGTTGGCAGTAAAAGAGTACAAGTGCCTTTATTGGCTTTCCAAACTTTATATTTCTTTTGCCAAGAACTAAGCAGTGTTGGAATTTTTCAAGGGTAGCTCTGATTTCTATGTCAGGTGTTTTTTGAGGAGGAAAATAAAAATTGGTCTTAGGTCAGAGTTTTGAAAAAGGTTTAAGTTACTGAGGTATTGCATGGATTCATTTCTGATGTTGAAGACTTAGGGCAGCTGCAGAATGAGGTTCTAGCTTCCTGAAGCTGTAAAAAAATAAACGAAACCACAACAAAAAACAACCAAAAGACTATATATCAAACTGTACCAGAGCAGATACAACCAAAGGTCTTGGATGCAGCCTACTGACCTCCAGCAAAACTTACCAAGTACAGGATACGGCATGCTGGAACTGCAGAAATAGAAGCAGTGTCATGAACATCCAGCAGTGGAAGTTCTACACAGTTCCTCAGCTTTGTGGGCTTTCCTTTTTTTTTCTTTAAACTGTTAACTTACACTGCAAACATTAAACCCAAACCAAAACAAACAATCCCCCTGCCTCATGCTCCTCTAGATCGTCTATTAAGATGTTTTTCTTCCTAAAGAAATAGTTAAGAATTATGTTATGCTCATAATCACCAATCATGTATTCCTTTATGGAATTAACTTTTCAATTAATACATTATCTGGTAAGTACTCTAAGGAGTTAAAGAAAATTTATTAAATGAATGACATAGAAAGAAAGGATTCAAACATACAGAGACTTATATGCATAAAATCTCACCTTAGTATGAATTAAATAGTTCTGAGTTCCTGCATATGGTCTATCCAGTAGAATTCTGCTGTTTTGAAATGAGCTTTCCAACAACTGGTTTGCCATTTTTATAATCCTTTTTGCTGTGAAGGGTTGTAGTGAAAATTGACATCTTGATTGTGATTTTGATGAGAAGTAGGTTTCACTGAAAAACTTCCAAGGAGGCTGCTTGAGCAAAACCCATGCTGAAATTTCCAGTTAAGGAAAACACATAAACACACATGCCTCTGGCAAAAATTAAAGTCCTTTTATGGAACCAGTTTCTTTTTGTAATTAATGTGAAAAAATATTCTAAATAAGTTTTTTAGGATTTTATATAATATTTTAATATTATTTCTAAATTCATCAAATCTTGTATTAATTGCAAAGCAATTAATGAAAATCTTAACAGTTTAATAAAAATTTAACAGCATTTCCTGATTTTTGTTCAGTTAGACTACAAACAGCAAAAAATACCTTACCATGGGGAAATGCCAAAACCCTATCATGTTCTCACTAAGAATCAGATGAGAAAATTACCTGTGCCAGGAAACACAGGCAATCAGTAAAACTAGAGGAAAACAAAAAAAAATAAAAAAAAAGAGGTTTGTGGATAGCAGTATAGCCTTTATGATTTTGTGTGTCTTCAAAGGAGTCATCAGCAGAGGCTGTCAGGCATATGGGAATCCTGTTTTATACCACGGGATTAAAGTTATGTTAGGTGAAGTGTTTTTAGAACAGGGTTACTAAGGGGCATAAAAGTCTAAGCTACCAGAAAATAGAAAAATTAATTACTAAACCTAGTAAGTAGTAACACTGGCAGAGAAGAATTAGAGTGGAAAAGATGGTCACAGTGACCTGATATTAAACAGGAAAGAAGGATAAGATTTACTTTAATTAATGTCATGCTTTCTTTAAGATAAAGGTTATGCAATGACATTAGGAGCTCCTAATCTATACCTGTTGAATAGAAATGTTACAAAAATTGTTTTACTATTATTTCTATGGAGCTCAGTTGATACATTTAGTTCCGACCTCAGGTGTCCCCCACCTGCCTGCAAAGTGAAATTACAAAAACTGACACATTCCTCTTGACTTAGTCTTTCTTCTTTATTTAAACAGGTAAAATACTACATCTACTTCCCCAGCCAAAGGGGGAACTTCATTGCTATAGTTCATTGTGATTTCTTGGCAATTCACCAAAGCTGAACCCCTCTCTGTAATCTTATTTTGTATTTGTTGAATAAACTCATTATTGCAACTGAGTATCAGAAATTATAGCAGGGCAGGACAACCAGGCAGTAACAAAGAAATGAAAAAAAAGAATGCTGTGTGAGGAATACTGGGAAGAGTAAAGGTACCTGATAGAAATTATTTGCTCTTGAAAGTAGTATGATTATTGAGAACAGCCTGAACCAAATCCTCTCACAGCAGAAAAAATACTGCAACTCATTAATAATATTAATTTTGAAATTAAAAAAAAAGATAATTTTATCTTAAACTAAAACAACAGCCCTCTTCAAAAATGTATTGCAATCAACCTATCTCTTTTGTGGATTAGACCACATGAGATAAAAACAGGCATGAAGACAGCCTTTCTAAATGCAACTGATGACTTCAATAAGTAACAATTCATCAAGTAAACTTGGATGTTAACATCAACACAGAAGGATAACAAAGCATTGGGAGATTTTACAAAAAACTCATGAGAGGATCACATATTTATTTCAGTGTAGAATAAACACTAAACCTTTCTTTCCAAGAGCTATCTGCTGTTTACCTTGATTGTGATTCATGCTGCCAAATTTAATCACCATTCCACACTATATGGAATTTAGATTATTCATCTGGTTGTACTTGATCTAACTGTAGTTCAATTCAGATTATCACTAGTTCATAGATTTCTATAGTCAAGCGTTGCTAGACTTTCTCTTTGTTTCTGTTAAAAATTTTAACCATATTGTCCCATTCTTCTACCAAAGAGAATCTGCTAGTTATTTTATCCAAAAAATAAGTAACAGTCTACATGAACTTAAACAAAAAGGCTATATTAAGAAATACTTATTTAGCTGATTACTCTCTCAGTGCTAATCAATTTGCTCCACTTAGGTATTTATTTATTCTCACATATGCATTTGCTCATTATCATACCACAGAGAAGCCTTGAACCACTAAACTGAGATGAGGAGTCCAGGATCTCAATGTCTCTACAAAAATCCACTAAGACTGGTGAATTTTCACTAAGGTGAATAATGTTATGTACTACTATGTATGAGTAATTCACTGTCTGACACATTCTTATGATCTGAATCAGACGACTTATTACATTGCAGCCCTTATGAAACAACAACAAAAACAACAAAAAAAAAAAGGTTGGGGTGAGGCAAGGGGAAAGAGAGAGGGATGAAGAAAGAATCCATTAAATTGAACCAATGGCAGTGTCTCTAGGGTCTTAACATATAGAGACAAATTTTGTTTCACTCTGGCAAAATTTGTTAAAATTTGTCATATGAAAAAAAACCTTCCTCAGAAATTCCATTGTTTTCAGTATAATTTCTTTCATCTCCCATGTATTTTAGATCTGACATATTTGAAATTTTAATCAAAAGTAAAAATGGATTAACAAGTTTTTGTTATTTTTTTTTCATAGGTGCCATCTTAGATATTATAGTCTAGTCAAAATAAATCTTAAAAACGTGTCTTTTTTCCATGCTTTGTGACACACTTCATGGCATTCTAATCTGGATTTTTTTTTTTAATATTCTGTAATTTCTTGATGCTAAATAACCACACTGGGTGAAATACTCAAATCTAAAAAATGTTATTATGGACAATTACAATTTCACACTGTCGCGGTTTAAACCCTAGCAGACAGCTTGTTTACTCACTACCCCCCTTCTTGTTCTCCCCCTACACCCGGAGGGACGGAGAGGAGAATCAAAAAGAATGCAACTCCCACAGGTTGAGATAAGAACAGTTTAGTAACTAAGGTATAACACAAATCACTACTGCTACCACCAATAATAACAATGATAAAGGAAATAACAAGGGAAGAGAATACAACACCTCACCACCAGCTGACTGATAACTCACCCCCCCCCCCCCCCCCAGCCCAGCCAAGCTCTGACCAATGCCTCCTCCAACCCTGCAGTCTCCCAGCCCTTCTGGCTAACTCCCAGTTACATCCTGGCCATGACGTGCTGTGGTATGGAATACCTCTTTGGTCAGTCTGGGTCAGGTGTCCTGTCTCTGCTTCCTCCCAGCTTCCCCTCCTCCCTGGCAGAGCATGAGGCTCACAAAGTCCTTGGCCAAAACAAAACATCATTGTTATCAGCTCTGTTCCCAAGCTGAAAGTCAAAACACTGCACTGCACCAGCTACCAAGAAGGAGAAAAATGGCTGCTACTGCTGAACCCAGGACACACACTTAAATCCTGAAGGAAAAGGACAATAAAAAATACCCTCCTTTTGACATTATAAGAATCTTTTCTTCCATGTATAACTACAAGTTTTACAGTTTATGGTGTAAGAAGTGGTACAGTAAGTGAGGTTTTATCACTGTTTAATTATGCGAAAGTATCCCAAATGCTTCAGTCTTTCAGGTATTAGCATGTGCTCATCATTACAATAATCTCACAAGCATTCATTTAATTATAAATTATTTAGGAATCTTAATGTTATTTAAAATTCTAATGTTTATAATCCTGCTACCTAAATTTATTTTTAATAAAAACAGGAAATTAAATTTTAGACTTAAAATTGTAACAACATTTTTCTTAAGAAAGGAAAGATTTTATAAGGAAGGACATTTCATTGTTAATGATTTCATAGCTAGAAAGGATAAAGCTGTGTTCTTCTTCTATTAGCTTTTCTTATTCAATTTCCCCAAACCTTGTGTCTACTCTAGTGACCTGAACTATGAGAGGTTATTTACAATAGAATTATCAGTACTCTTGAAATATAAAAAATTCAGAACTTGGTGAATGGCAAAGTCTTATGATCTCATGATATGTTTTATATGGTATTTTTTACTGGATGCCATAGAACTTCCAGACACAAAGCTTTAAGCTCAAGTTAAGACTTTGATTTATATTGAGCATCAACAGAGAAGTTATAAAGAACATCATAATTTAAAGACAGAAAAATTGCCTTTCATTAGGAAGTGGCCTACTGGAATTCTAATTCCCAGCTGTCTCCCTGATATCTTGAACATCCTAAAACAAGCCAAACTTTTTCTAAGGAGAATGATCAATATAACTCAATAGAAAGGCATCAGACTAAGATTCTTGCACTATTGTCATGATCTGTAGTCATGAGTTATTACATGAGAAATTTGGTGGCTTCTGATTTTACCTTCATTATTTTAGTGAAATAATTGTGACAAATAGCTAGTATGATCAATTTCCATTTTAAAGGTAACTTTACAGTTGAAAGAATGAGAGACTTATGCCTTGGGTTTTGATTCTGTTTTCAAAGCACTGGGCACCCATTTCTCATGTGAAATTATTTGATATTTGAAAAGCTGGAAGGCTAGGCTCTGATGTTTCCCAGGCTGTCCTTTATCTTGGTTTTGCATCTCCAAGGTAGTATTTTAACTATATGCTTCAGTTGTTCATTAACTAGGGTAGCACAGTTATGTAATCCAGTGACATCCCAACTGTGAGAAATGAGGATGTCATTTAGAATTGCCTGTGCCGAAGGCATAATCACAATGACACTGGACAAAGGCAGCAAACAATTAAAAAAACCTGATGATTACAAATGAAAGATCTGGATAACTAGAGACAGATAGGCACCTATAAAAATTCTAAATTTTCTGAACCCAGAATCAGCAATGATACCTCATCAACTGTAGAGGTTGTTCTTTAAGAACATTTGAAAATTCTTCTCTAGAGACAAAGTGAGTCCCATGTTACAATAAGATGAAAGATCTTCTCTTATCTCTTCTTGGTCATGAATAAATCATGTTTCACTGCCCTCTTTGAGAAGATTCAAGTGACTAACCAGGTAAGAAGCTAGAAGGTAGCAGAAAAGGTTCACAAAGATAGTCTGAGAAAGTTGGGGCTGTTCAGCCTGGAGAAGAGAAGGCTGCGTGGAGACCTCATAGCAGCCTTCCAGTATCTGAAGTGGGGCTGTAAGGATGCTGGGGAGGGACTATTCGTTAGGGACTGCAGTGACAGGACAAGGGGTAACGGGTTAAAATTTAAACAGGGGAAGTTTAGATTGGATATAAGGAAGAAATTCTTTACTGTGAGGGTAGTGAGGCACTGGAATGGGTTGCCCAGGAAGCTGTGAATGCTCCATTCCTGGTGGTGTTCAAGGTCAGGCTGGATCGAGCCTTGGGTGAGATGGTTTAGTGTGAGGTTTCCCTGCCCATGGCAGGGTGGCTGGAACTAGATGATCTTAAGGTCATTTCCTACCCTAACTGTTCTATAATTCTATGATTCAATGTATTTTGTTAACACATCTAAGAGAATTTATTTTCCAGTGATCCACATAAAAGTTCCTAAGATGCTTTTCATGTTTCCAGTATGGAGAACAAAAGTCTCTCATTCATTTTAATTAATCTACATTCTACACAGAAAAAGAGTTACATCCATTCAAGATTGCATCATTTCATGAAGACAGCAGAAGAATGAGCATGTTTTATGGCCCAGTTTATCATCTATGACTTTGACTATTACCTTCTTTGAGTTTTAGGGTCACAATGTAAGTCTGTACTATTGTAATAAATTATTCATTTCAGACATGTGTAGATGAGCCTAAAAGCTTCATATCCATTACTGAAAAACACCCAAGAAGAGATGAGCAAATTATCATTTTGTCAAGTTCCAGAGCTCAGTACTTGTTCCCAGGTAGAATTTCCTGAAATAGCCACTTGTTTGAAAATGTATCCTTAGTATGCATGATAGCAAGAAATAGCAATTGACCGCAAAGTATAGAAATTGCCACTCTTCCTTTATGGTATTGCTACTGTTTGGCAGGCATATACAACTGCTGGGCCAGACAGCTTTCTAAAAGGTTTGTAATTCCAGTGCACTACCACTTCTCAGTATGACAGGTCTGTATCAACCATAAGTGAAATTAAATATCTTTAACTTACACCAGGTTAAGAATAGCCTTCATGGTTCACTAACTCTGGGTAAATCACTGAAAATATTTCCATGCCATATTCATATTGAAGCATTTAAATAATAATTTGTTCTAGCTCCTATATGCTATATATCAAAATCTGACTTCCAAGCAAAATCTGCCAGCCTTGTTTTGGGCTAAGATTAGTATTTCCTCCTCACTGGCTTCCAGCAGTAGCGGTATCTGGCTTTTATGTTCTTTCATACATATAGAGATCCCAAAGTATTCCACAGACATCTTACACTTTAAGACCTAGAAGCTCCTGCTGAACAGAGGAAAAGATTCCTACCTGACTGGCAGCACTGGGTATTATTTCCCACTCTGAATTTTAATGTGACTATGCCCAGGTGGAACAACAAGTTCCAGTGTTACAAAGTCTGGTAATTGACAACTGTGGATAATGTTTGCTTGATCTGATGAATGAAAAAAAAAAAAAAAGGTTGTTGGTATTTTTTTTTAAAGAAAAGTGTGATTTTAGTGTAACTGTAATCAAGACAATTATATGCTTCCATTGATGCAAACAAACAGAAGCCAGTCACAAAAAACAGACTACCTAAATTTCATCACATCCAGGCGAATGTGTAAATTTTCAATTAAAAACTCCACCCTTAACTTCTGACAATCTCTGCTTATCCTTGGAAATACCATCTAAAGGATTTACAAGATTCTAAAGTTTACAACATTTATAAAATTTATAAAATAAATGGCTGATAAAATTGCTGCTATAAAACTTACCTGTCTTTCCTGAAATAAATGTTACTAACATCTCCAGTTGTTCTTTACTGCTGCTAATGCTAATTTGATACTTCAAATTGATAGTGAACTGTATTACCATTTAAAAAGACAAAAGTCAGTGGATTACCAATATTTGTATACATTTAGATGCAGTATATTTAGGACTGATTTCTCCCCCCACTGAATTTACCTGTTTATGAAAATTTACTTTCGTGTATAAGACCAAAATATTAAGGGGGGGCGGCAGGGGGGAAGAGTGGGAAGATGGCAGAGAGGGGGAGCTGGGGTTTAGACAGATACATAGAGTAGAAACTCTAAACAAAGACCTGTGAAATTACAAACTATGTGTCGTGGTTTAAACCCAGTCAGACAGCTTGTTCACTCACTACCCCCCCTTCTTTCCCTCCCCCTACTCCCGGAGGGACAGAGAGGAGAATCAAAAAGAATGCAACTCCCACAGGTTGAGATAAGAACAGTTTAGTAACTAAGGTATAACACAAATCACTACTGCTACCGCCAATAATAACAATGATAAAGAAAATAACAAGGGAAGAGAATACAACACCTCAGCACCAGCCGGCTGATAGCTCGCCCCCCCCCCTCCCCCAGCCCAGCCAAGCTCTGACCAATACCTCCTCCAACCCTGCAGTCTCCCAGCCCTTCCGGCTCACTCCCAGTTAGATCCTGGCCATGACGTGCTGTGGTATGGCTCTTTGGTCAGTCTGGGTCAGGTGTCCTGTCTCTGCTTCCTCCCAGTTTCCCCTCCTCCCTGGCAGAGCATGAGGCTCACAAAGTCCTTGTCCAAACCAAAACATCATTGTTATCAGTTCTGTTCCCAGGCCAAAAGTCAAAACACTGCACTGCACCAGCTACCAAGAAGGAGAAAAATGACTGCTACTGCTGAACCCAGGACACTATGTCAGGCACCTGGACATCAAGTGTAACTTCAGCTCCTTCACCTACCAAATTTTCCCCAAATTTTGCTAGAATAAGAGGGAGTCTGCTTTATTGTTTTTTGGTTTGGTGTTGGGTTTTTTTTTTCCTTTTTTTTTTTTTTTGTTTTGCTTTGTTTTTTTAAATAGAAGCTGTTCAGTTACTCCTATGTGCCACTATTTGCAGCATAAGGCTACATGAAGCAGCCTTGCAACACCTCCCTTAGCCTACTTTGGAAAACCAAATCTCCTGTGTTTGAAATACAATTTCCAAAGCCATTATTAAATCCTGTCCAATCCAGTAAAAGAACACTAGCACATGTCTGTGGACATATTTTTTGTCCAAGTAATATCAAGTAATATATGGACAAAAAATTCTCTTCTTGGTCTTCTGCCTTTCAAAACTGAATATTTTCTTTTTTATTTCTCCCTTGAATTTGGCCTGAAACAGAAAAATAACTAAGATTACTTTGATATTTTTTCTCACCGTCAAAGTGAGGGGCTGCAGCCTGTGCAGGTACTCACAGGGCAAAGGTCTCTGCATCTGCTGCCTGCCTGCCCTGCGGGAATTTTCAGAGAACTTTTTACAATGAACTTTCATGAACTGCAGCCTCTACCAGCCAGAACAGCAATGAGAACCCTTCAGAATCAGGCATTCTGTGCCCAACCCTATAAACGGGCCATGGCCATGTGCAGCAGCAGCACTTACAGTACCAACTAGGTTGGAAAAGACCTTTAAGATCATCAAGTCCAATCATTACCCCAGGACTGCCAAGACCACCACTAAACCATGTCACAGAGAGCCTCATCTACCCCTTTTTTGAACACTTCCAGGAACAATGATTCCACCACTTCCCTGAGCAGCCTGTTCCAATTCCTGAGCACTCTGTGAAGAATTTTTTCCTGATTTCCATTCTAAACCTCCCCCAGTGCAGCTTGAGGCTGTTACCTCTTGTCCTATTGCTTGTTACCTGGAAGAAGAGACTGATCCCACCCCACTACAACCTCCTTTGAGGTAGCTGTAGAGACGTCCCTCTGAACCTTCTCCAAACTAAACACCCCCAAGTTCCCTCAGCGATTCCTCATCAGACCTGTCTCCAGACCCTTCACCAGCTTTGCTGCCCTTTCCTGGACCCGCTCCAGCAACTCAACGTCTTGAGGACTAGCAACAGGGCCTGCCCAGCCAAAAGCACTGCACCCGCCTCACGGCTGTCTCAGCCCCTGCCACGCAGCAGAGAAATCGTGTGGAAAACTGCGGTGTTAACCTACCTGTCTTCTCCTGCAGAATGGGGGACAGAACATTGTGTCCTCAACAACCACGATGGAAACCCGAACTCCTTGTAAGGACTTGCCCATGGGATGGCAGCGTTGCACACGGTGCATCTGAGTCATAGGGGGCGGTGCCAGCACTGATGACCACCACCGCCCCTGGGACCGTGACCCGTCAACGTGTGTGCAGTAGGGCAGCGTGTGTAGGCAGGACAAGCAGTGTTGTATGCTCTCACTTCAGGGCTGTGGCCTGGTTTGGGAGCTCTGAGGTGATTACTGTCTTCACCCAGGCAGAGCTGACAGGGAGGGCTGCAGTGCAGACCTCATATTGTAGGAAGTGCCTCGACAATTCGCTTGAGACAAGAATAAATGGTGGCCCGAGCAGTACGTGCTGCACCCTGCTATAGAACCTCCTGCAGCAGGTGGTCAAGAGACTAAAGGGGAAGGGGGAAGGTGAGAGGGAGCTGGTTTGCTGGCTCCAAGCTCAAACTGTGAGGTACCTGCAGGCCACTGTGTGGAGGCTTCAAGCATCCCCCTAGCAAACCCAAAAGGAAGGAGGGTATTAATTCAGGAGGTTAGAAATTTCTCACGCAAAGAAAACAAAAGGAGAAGGAAGTAGACAAATAAAAGCAAGGGGCTTCCTTCAGTGTCTGATGCCTGCACCCAGAAGTGCTTCACAGGTCTGCTGAGAGGGGTCTAATGAGGTAGCACCCACCTCAATGGAAGAGCAACCTGTTGCCACACCAATAAAGAGGATAACTACTAGTGCATCCAAGAAAAAGCATTGGGTGATACTAGTAGGAGACTCTTTTGAAAGATGCAGGGGCATCCACCTCTCAGGCTGACATACTCTTGAGAGATGTGCGTTGCCTACCAGGAGTTCAGATCAGAGAGGTTGGTGAGAGGCTGCCGGGTCTAGTAAGTCCCACTTACTGTCGTCTGATTCTAATGCTCTGTTTGGATACCAGTGATATAGCCAGCAGCAGTCTGGGAAGAATTAAGAAAGACTACAGAGCTCTGGGAAAAGTTGTTAGGGGCTCTAGAGCTCAGATAGCTTTTTCATCGATCCTCCAGGTAAAGGGGGGACCCCAAAATGGCTAATTGAATATGGCAGATTAGCAAGTGGTTAGAGGGTTGGTGCCGTAGTCAGGGTTACTTAGACTATGGGATTTGCATTGGGAGGCTGGGTCTATGGAGGCTGATGGGGCCTGCCTGACAAAGAAAGAAAAAGAGCTGCTTTGGGCAAAGACTTGCCAGGTTGGTCAAGGCAGCTTTAAAGTAGGCTTGTTGGGGGGGGGGAGGAATAGATTCATCCCAATCCTATAAATTAGATACCAACACCTGTAATGAATGGTCAGAGAGGTGCAGACCTGCTGCAGCCAAGGAGTTGGCCTTATTCAGAGCTTCATTCAGATGCCTCTGCACAAACATGTAGTATGGGGAATAAACAGGAGGCATTAGAGATGTGCATACATTTGCAGGGTTATATCATTGGCATCATGGAAATATGGTGGGATGGCTCCTATGACTGGAGTTTTGGAATGGAAGGTTATAGGCTTTTTAGGAAAGTCAGGCCAGACAGACAGGGAGGGGATGTAGCTGTTTATGTCAATGACCAGCTGGAATATGGAACTCTGAATTTATGATATAATATCAATTATTATGTAAAGTACTTATATAGTACTTAATATATAAAGACTTAGACGAGACAGGAAACTTAGAGGAAAAACATTTTGTCCTGTCGAAGGGTTTCATTGTTTGTTTTTTGTTTTGTCTTTCCCCAGAGTGTATTACCTTAGTCATGCTGGAAATCTAGGATAGGCCTCCACGCAGCAGTAACTTCAGGATGTTAGTACCTTGACACATGCAGTTTTTCTCTCGTAATAGTGAAGGATGAAGACTTAGGAGAGTAGTTTCCTTCGTCTATGAATATTTCAAACATCAACACTTAAAATCAGATCTACCATGATACTCAAATTTTATGCAGGTGCTGGTGAAGTTTTAGACACTGGTTTGGGATTTCCCCCCCTTCCGTTTCCAACGACCTGTGCTGGCTGGGATCATGCTCAGCCCAGCTGTATCCAGGCTGAGCTGGCAAAAGATAATTGCCTAAGCTGAGGTCTTGCACTCACTCCTATCAAACTCCCTGCTCTCAGCAGGATACCTGCAATACTGGCAACGTAGTTGCTGTGAAGCCCCTGCTGTGCTCAACAGCTTTAACCCAACGGTCCAAGGCAGGCACTTTGGTGGTTGTGACGATGCTTTGAGAGTTCCCTTTGAATCACTCATCTCTGAGATCAGGTATTTTCCACAAAGAATAATTTCCCTCCAGTGACTTCAGTGACTTTAGTTCTTATGAAAAGTGAGCAGTGGGCCTCTCTATCTGAATGTGGGTTTGGACTATCATGAGGCAATGCTTTAAAGCTGCATTACTTCAAGTCCTTTATTCTGCCTGCAGTGTTCTAAAGAAGACTAAATTTTATATGCCTACATGAAAACACCATTTATATTTATTTTAAATAGATCAAAGTCTGCATAAATGCTTTATTTCATTTATTAAAAAAAGTTTAATTTATTGCTATAAAATTATGTTTGTATGGCTATCAGACTGTGTCTTCTCATGATCTGCCCTATCATGTAGTCAGAGGCTCAGGTTAACGATCCTCCAGACATCTTTCATCACTCCAGACAGCTTAAAATCCAACAATCTTATGACACAGTTGTAAGATTGCTTGTGTCCTTTTTGTGTTTTGTAATACTGCATAACTTCTGGGAAGATTATTTCCTGAGACTATCACTATAGTGATACTTTTTGTGAACACAGAAATCATGTTAATTTCTTCCAGTTATTTTTTTCTTTTTCAATCTGCATGTTGTAAATTAAAGTTGTATGTTCCTGAGAGCACCATCTGAGGAATAAGACTAGTTTCTCCTTGTTTGGTTGCTTAAAATTAGTGTCTATATCTTACTTAAATATTAGTCAAATTATTTACTCTTGATTAGACTGGGGGGACTACATTTGTGTTGCAAAAAGAGTAGACAATTGCTGATAATTTTATTGTAGCTGTGATGCCACAGGTGCCTGCTGTAATCCCTGCGCTGTTGCAGTAATGATACTCCAGATGATGTTTTTGGTTTATTTCAACATTTAGTGGTAATATTTAAATGATATTGTGTTTTCTGAGCTTTATAGAGGGCAACAGAATATGGTCTTTTCTACCACGGCTACAGAATTTCAAATTTATAGCAAAGAAAGGTGTCAGCAAGTGGCGGACTTGATCTGGCCCAAAAGAGAAGATGAACTGGGGCTGAGAGTTGTGCAACACAGGTGGGACTGTGCCAGCCTGACAGGCATAGCTCCTACCTGTGCAAGCAGGGCAAACAGTATACCCAGAGGGCCCTACCAGAAGGTGTTCAATTAAAGAGATTCTAGGTTATGACAAGTTTGGTTTTGGGTTGTTTTTTTTTTGGTGGGTTTCTTTTTTATTTATTAAAGGATTTAAGTTGGAAGGGACCTACAATGATTATCTAGTCCAAGTGGGGCTGACCAAAGTTAGGTTATATTAAGGGTTAGGTTATATATAAGGGCACTGTCCAAATACCTCTAAACTACTGATTCCTTAGGGCATTGACCACCTCTCTAGGGAGCCTGTTCCAGTGTTTGACCACTTTCTTTATGAAGAAATGTTTCCTGATATAAAGTCTGAGGATCCCTGATGCAGCTTTGAAACATTCTTAAATAATTAATGGTAGTTATTATCTCAGCATTTTATTGGTGCAACCTAAGTGGCTGGATGGGAGATTTGTCATATCACTCATGCAGTAAAACAAATAGTTGCAATACTAACTCACTGCATTTCTAGTCTTGGATGTTTCTTTGAATTCATGAGTTGATGTAATTTTGGTGGTTTCCTGGTTTTTTTTTTTCGGTTTGGTACCTACAGTAAGGTAGAGTTCTCAAAAACATTAAGATTGTTTGTCTTCTGAAAGGAAAATTGGTGGCAGAGAATACAAGTTCTCTAGACTTCCTCCCTGTGCACACACATTGAGAGAAACCACAGAATGATTAGGAGACTTATTTTATAATGCCTACATTCTTGCAAGGTTTATCTCTTATCTGAGCCAACAGGATATAAAGCAATAATCTAGGTAGCTTAGATCCAGACTGTTGTGTTAACCTTAAATTTATTCATTACATTATGAAGGAAAAGTCAAATTGTATCCATGCCCTTAGGGATTATTTTTTTTCCCCTTTCTCCCATTTGAAAATTTTATGGCAAACAGATTCCACCATCTGCTTTTGCTTATTTTAACTAATCATCAGGGAGATGTTGCAGTAGACTCCAACAGAATAATCAATAAAGAAGGCCTAGATGGTCAAGCATGTGGCATGCTGGCTAAGAGCCAATTTCTTTCCTTATTAACACAAATAGTCTTTGGATTTCATATTAATCCCCCTTGAGAATTAGCTAGGTGAACTTGCTTTGGGGAAAAGCTTATGAGGATACTAATTTTTGCTGAAACTGGTCTCAGGAGAAAAAAATAAAACAAAACACACTATGAAAACAGTTATTTAGCAGTCTTCTAAGTTGGGTAAAAGATGTCCTGTCTTGTCATAGAAGGTACATTTTGTATCCCAGTCATGACTCCTAGATTAGACAATGCTGAGACTTGATGTGCACAGAAATTTTTCAAAAACTGAAGTTGATATAAATTACAGTAAACTTCAGTACATCAAAATAATTGCTTAATCAATACTAGTTCCTCTGATATCTTTTAAACAGCATTAATCACCATGAACTCATTTGGTATTAATGCAAATGTCGCAAGTGCTTCAATTGGATTTCTGCTGTAACTGAAGATTAATTACTCTGACTAGACATTTGTGTTAAATTCTTACCCAGTATGCATGCATATAGAAACAAAAATAATTACAAGTGGAACAATAATTCTGTATAAAAGTAAAAAAGGTTTTGCTTTAGCAGTTAGAGAGTATTGATAAAGATGCATTTTGTAAATGAACCTTGAAAATTTATCTTCATTTAAGCATATAGCAAATGCCTAACCCCATCTCTTCTTACTATGATAGCATCGCAGTCAAGGTATGAATTCTTTACATTTACAAAAAACACTGACAGAAAAGCTACATATAAATTAATGTTACTGAATATTTTAGCTATCTTTCCTCTTCTTTAGATGGGTACTTAATAATAACAGCTATATTTAAGATTCCAGAACGTTGTTTAACAAATCCAAAAATACTATTTCCTGAATCTGCCTGACCAGAGACATGTCAGCTGAATATCCTTTCATTAAAAGGAAAGAAAGGAAAAGCTTAAAGAACATTACAATATTTGCACATATTAAAGAACACCTTTGAAAATTATCTGAAGACACTTTCAAATTTTAAATACTCAACTGGTAAATTTTTTGTGCCTGTATACATATACTAAATTTCAAATAAAAGCGCTTGGTGAACCATCATACAATTTCTGTGAATAGGGCACATGTTATAGCTCAAAAATACTTAGGGACTTTGTAAGCAGGCTAGTCTTCATGGTAATTACAACATTTTTTCCTTACAAAGATGATACTTCCACATACTATTTGTTAACCTCATTAATTTTATTTAGAACTGCTATTAAAAATTCCTGTGCAGTATTAAGGATAATGTGAAAGGTCCAACACAAAAGTCATTCTGTGAAAAAAGTTGGGGTTTAATTAGTATCATATATCAAAAATTATATTTCATTTTTAAGTTCCCAACAAATCTGTTTTGACTAATTCTAGTTTGATATTGCTTTTCATCTAGCTGGATCTTTCAGTGACATTTGATGCTATTAAGTGATCCTTATTGATTGGTATTTTCTGATCCTCTGTCATGCAATTTTAAATCTGAATTGATTCATAGCTATCACTTCTCTCCCAAAGGTTTCTGTTCATGTTTATATCTGATTAGGTCTTTCTCTTTTATTACGCTATTCCATTTACTCTTTCATTATGTTATTCCATTTACTCTTTTTTTTTTCCTCAACGCACCCTATTCTTTCTGTGCATAATCCTTCCTAAACTCAAATTCTAAAAGTCTTGCATCTTGACTATTTCTTCCATAATAGTAATTTTGAATATTTTCATGAGCAGAATACTTAAGAAGCTAAAGCTGTTCTTAAATTCCAGAAACACAAATCTTTCAACTTTGAAATGTGGATAGTTGAAGTTTGTCTGGAAATCAAAATAGAGATTCTATGAGGAACAGCACACAAGAAAGACAAAAATACTCAGAATTTTAAATGAGGTAGTTTTAAAGGGCTAAGTTTATTTCAGATCATGTGTTGAAATTGTTTTCTCTAAGTACTCTTGCTACTCTTGCTACTTGAATTCCTTCAATAGTTTCAAAAAGCATTTTCCTTATAATTTTATAATATCATTATATAAGGCCACCATAAGCACTTTAAAGGTAAAAAAAATACCTGCATTGACTTGGTTTGACAATGCTCATTCTGGCTTGGGGTGTTGTTTTTTTTTGTGTTCCCTCTCTGTACATACTAAGCACAAGAATTTGGGGGCAAAAATGGTTTAGAAAATTAGCAGTGTTCATGGACTGTTAAAAGATACTCATAATGATCAAATTCTGAGCTTGTACATGTAAATATTCATCCTGAAAACCTGATTTTTAAGGGCTCCAATCAAAGAGCAAACATCCTGTGTAATTCATGTATCTAATCAAAGCTAACCAACACAGACTGAATATGAAATGTCAAATGTTTGCAATAGGCAAACAAGACACATAATTCTTCATCTGTGCATATTCAAGGATATGTGTGACTCAAACACAAGTTACAAAAAGAAGTGATATTCATCAGTGTTTACTTAGCTCTTGTGAGCAACATGGGCAGACATAATTCCAGGTTTCCAATGATGTTTTCAGTTGATCAGTGTTGCATTACCAATTTCTCTTAACACTTTTCTTGTTAATGTCTCATAAAGAATATTGTCCTGATGGTTGTAAGTGCAAGGAAAAAAAATCTTTCTCATGTAGATTTTTCTGTCAATTCTCCATGATTTGGATAATCGCACTTCTCACACTTTTCAACTCTATTTTGGTTTTCATCTGATGTATTGAAGTTTTACTGGCACCTCTGTAGATTAAGTGGTTGGATGGTTTGGGGTTTTTTTTTCTTCTCATTTCAGGTTAGTTTTCTTAGTTTATGAACATTATCTCTACAGTGTTTTGTGTCCTTTTACAGTCTAATTTTGATGTCAGCCTATATCATTATTACACCACCCCTTAAATCTCTCTATTGGCTCTTGTTAAAATACACCATTGATTTAAAGATCTCCCTACTTACTAGAATATGTTCTGATTCTCTGACCTCTTCACACTTCTTGGTGGTGACTTCAGTTAATTGCATGATTATCAGCTGATAATGTGGAACCATTAAAGTGAATTAGCATGTAATTACTGTTGTTCCCAACGGAGATAGGGTACTTAATATAAAACAGTGCATGTTATTTCATGGAGAGCACAAAGCAGTGTATTTCCTCTGGTACATGCAGATGTCCAAAACTCTTGCCTTCTACACTGTGTACATGGTACGGGATCCTAGAGGACATTTGGAAATAGAATCATAGAATAGTTAGGGTTGGAAAGGACCTTAAGACCATCTAGTTCCAACCCCCCTGCCGTGGGCAGGGACACCTCACACTAAACTTTGTCACCCAAGGCTTCGTCCAACCAGGCCTTGAACACCACCAGGAATGGAGCATTCACAACCTTCCTGGGCAACCCATTCCAGTGCCTCACCACCCTCACAGGAAAGAACTTTCTCCTTATATCCAATATAAGCTTCCCCTGTTTGAGTTTTAACCTGTTACCCCTTGTCTCGTCACTAATGTCCCTAATGAAGAGTCCCTCCCCAGCATCCCCATAGCCCCCCTTCAGATACTGGAAGGCTGCTATGAGGTCTCCACACAGCCGTCTCTTCTCCAGACTGAGCAGCCCCAACTTCCTCAGCCTGTCTTCATACGGGAGGTGTTCCAGTCCCCTGATCATCCTCGTGGCCCTCCTCTGGACTTGTTCCAACAGTTCCATGTCCTTTTTATGCTGAGGACACCAGAACTGCACACTATTATCCAAGTGAGGTCTCACGAGAGCAGAGCAGAGAGGCAGGATCACCTCCTTTGACCTGCTGGTCACGCTCGTCTTGATGCAGCCCAGGGTACGGTTGGTTTTCTGGGCTGCAAGCGCACACTGCCAGCTCATCGACCAACACCCCCAAGTCCTTCTCCACAGGGCTGCTCTGAATCTCTTCTCTGTCCAGCCTGTAGCTGTGCCTGGGATTGCTCTGACCCAGGTGTAGGACCTTGCACTTATAATAGGTGATCAACATCTGAGTTTGCATCTCAGGTTATTCATGTCTATTTAAAAATACTTAATTTTTACACAGACATAATAAAGTGATTTCATATGATCTCATTTCGGTTCTCTCATTTCTATTGGCATTTTTTTACCATAAAAAATAATGAGGTTTAATATTAGAGACACTAGTAGTGAGTCAACAGAAAATTATTCTAACTAATCAAAATTAATTGAAATATTAAACAATAGTTAAAAGTACTAATGTTTCAGATCTAGAGCTATGAAGTTATGAGCAGAAAAATGCTTAACTTATGGGCTATATTGTGAATTATAACTACTTTGTTCATCTGAAGAATTTATTTTTTAGGAGTCCCAGTGTCAAGGTATTCTTATGCACATCCAGCTGAATACAGTCCCTTCTGTTGTGGAAGCTGGGTACTTACCTTAATTGCATTGGAGGGTCTGCACAGCAAAGCAAGAAACTAAATGAAAAAAAATAGTTTGTCTTTTAGATTTTATTAATTTTTTAAATATCACATTTTACTGTTCAGAACTCTTTTCTAATGAATGGTTTTGGTTGTGTCTTTTTGGGGGGTTGGTTTGTTGTTTTTTTTTTAGTTGGTAACAGCATTTAGGGATTAAAAGGGCATGTAAATTGGAAAATGATTGATAAATGGTAGTGCTAATCCTAACTGCCTTCTTTTTGAGAGGAAGCCCATAGCATCACAACATTAGGTTCTATAACAAGGTGCAAAGAATAAAAAATAAGTGAGCAACAAAAAAAAGTTTACTTGCATTACCCTGTTGTGCAATGCGTCATTGGAAAAGCACTAAAGATTCAGCTCCCAAATCCGATAACTTCAGTGTTGATTGTCTGCTTGAGTAGGAGATGGTTTCTTCATCATAGAGCCTAGTACAGCTACATTTAGGGCAGACTTTTAGAAGCATACAAAGCTAAATATTTTCAGCACCTAATTTGAAATATTTACTCTCCAGAAAATCTGAGCCCTTAGTTTGTAAAAGTACTTTGTGGCTATTATAGGAAAATATTATAAATTCTAAACTGTTAAAGAACACAGTTGTGTGCTATTACAGATAATGTACATGAAATGCAGATGCTAAACTGTTAATGGAGCAATCTTCTATCTGATGTTCTTACAGTTTTTTACAATTTTTTTGTTATGTCACAGCAGTTTTTTAAAATTTGTAGTAGCATGCCCAAATGGAAGGGTTTTGGGTTCTTTTCTTGCTATATGAACTTCCACAAACGTGGCTGAGGAGAGTATAAAAACAGCCAAATGCATTCATCCTTTTCATAAACCAAAATCCACAGAAAATGCTTATGTGCTTTAAATTTTATGAAACTAAACTTAATTCTAATTTCCTAGGCAACTTTTGTTTGAAGGAGAGAAAAGACTATACAGTATTTGTTTCTTTTCTACATGTGTTGCTTGGGTCCTTAGCTGAATTACATATCAGATTGGTTAAAGTGTTTTGTCATGAATGTAGAAGAAGCTACAGGCCCATCTACCTATACCTGTCCAGGATTTAATTCAATATTTATATAGAAAGAACAGAATTTTTTTAAGGAAGAATTCTGAAGTATATTTATTTTCTATTTTCATGTTTATCTTTCAATAAAAATGTATGCAAGGTGGGTTGATGACTTTTAGAAGCTTGATATTCCCAAGTCACAGATTGTTTCTTCTAGGGAGCATGAATTCATCTGATGATGGCTTTTAACCATTTAGAATCTATGGTTGTTAAAACAAAAGTGACAACTGAGTTTCTAGTGATGATATGAAGGGTTTTTTTTCCCGAATCTCTTTTTCTGCTCTTTGAAAGTAAATGTTTTCCTGTGGTATTTTTTTCTTTCTTCTGGTTTTATTTTATTTCACATCTATTCTCATATTCCCCTTCTTTCCTACCTTGCCTGTAGCTGGGAGGATGGTTCCTTTCTTCTTTCTCTGGCATGTTACTATTCACACATGCTTATGAAAGTCTTACAGGTTTTACTTTTCACAAAGTATATTATTATTTATTTACAATCTCTACAGCACAATGGTACCTGTTTATCCTCTCATAAGAAATGCTGGGCAAGTTACAGTTTTCTGCTAAAATTATTGGAGTTCTGAGAAGAATGTCAATGTTTGTTACGTATTAGAAGCAACTGGAAAAAAGCCCATAAAAACATTTAGTTTTCAGAGATTCCTAACATTGAAAAAGCTGAGAAAAAAGTGGGAAATACTAGGCTTTTTTTGGCATGGATCTGGAGATAAATACAAAGGTGTAGAGAGTTTTGACTCAATACATGCTTTTCAGGAGGTAAAATGGGAACTAAATTGCTATTTTCCCCTCTAGAACAAAAGAAAGGGAATTCCAATAAAAAGCAAACCAACAAATTCAAAACAGAATGATTTTTAGGCAAACTAAATTATTACTTTGATACAAAGTGCTGAAACAATGAATAAACCTGATGTTTAGATAATGAACTAATGTTAATTTGTTGGGAAAATTATTCTGCATAACTTTCACAGAAAAGGTATGAAGTTTATAGGTACTCAGGCCTCAATGCTTCAGTCCTATTCCACTAGAAAGTTAAACTTGATATAGGGACATAAATTTTTCATTTTTCCTTCCTTATTTCATCAATTCAAATAATTTTCCTTTTTTTTTTTGAAAAATACAGGAGTTCAGCAACATGCCAGATTTTCTCAGTTGTCTTGGATGAACCACTTCTGGCTTAGTTGCTCTCACTTTGATTATTGACAGAGGTCTTGGGCAGCAGGCTTTTGGAAGCTCTTGTGAAGTTGGTAAAGAATTTTGAAAATCAAAAGATGTGGGGGTTTTAAGGAATAAAATATTTGTGTGTTTAAATAGATCAATTCCTCCCCAGTAAGAGTCAAGACCTTAAATAGTTGTTTTTTGCATACTCATACAAGTCCTCAAGCTCTGTTATTTGTCCAGAAATAATTTGCTTTGTTCCAGCTTAGATCCACAAATACTATTACCCAATTGCTATGGTGAGTATTGATAAAGTACATATTATGAGCTTGGAGTTTCTGCTCAAGTCCAGGTCTGTAGAAGTTGTTCACAAACATGCCATGTCATAATAGCTATGAGAAAGGATCTTTTTTTCTTCTCCACGCTAACTACTCAGCGTGAGAAGTAGGTAAGTAAAACTTGTACTAGCCAAGGACCAACTGAATAGTAGGTGTTACTTCAAGTAACATTGAAGTTCATACTGTGGGTTACACTTTAAGAGGAAATGTTCTTTGTAGAAAGCTCTGTATCACCTAGCTCAGTTAGTTTCTTAGTAAGTGAAATCTGCTCTCTTTGAAATACTCCGAACTTGGACAAATGTGAGTGCAAATTCTGTCAGAACAATGTCAGTCTCACTGATATAAAAGTAAAGTTTTTAAATTCCTTTTAATGGAGTAGTAATTAGGAAGGATGGAGTACATGTGCAAAATACAATTATAAGGAAAATATTAAGGCAGGAAGTGTAATTTCTTTGTGTTCATCCAAAAGCAGACACTAGACAAGACTCCTTCCACTGAAGTGTAGTAGGTCCAGTCAGTAAAAGCAGTCGTTTTGAAAAATTACCATAGAAGCATCTCCATCTCAGTTTGCTTCACTGAAACCAGGTTTATGTAATATTTAAGTAGTGCATCCTTCTTGGGCCCTAAGTCAGGACTGTACCCATCCCCCCCAGGTAGGTAATATTATTAATCTGATTTTGTCATTACTATTTGTTACACACCTGCGTGGCATTATGTTCTCCTTGATACTGACTGGGATTCTGGTAATTTAGAGCTCTGATTAATGTTTTCCAATATTATAACATTTTCAAATTATAATAATTATAATTTCCAATATTTTCTAATATTAAAATATTTCTAACATTTTCCAATATAATAATATTATATCTGCATAATATTTTCCAATATGATATTTTGCAGACTTTACTGACAAACATCTACAGATTTCTCTTCTGTTTCCTATGTTCTTAAGCTGTCCTGCACTGAGAACAGTGAAGAGTTTACAAAGCTTTGAGATTATCCATGAAACCTTCCTTTGTCAGGCATATTTGCTCTCAAGGATTCATAAAAAAAAAAAAAAAGGTTTTCACCGCCTTGTAGCATTTTTCTGTTGCCTGTGACAGTTCAGAAATGTTTAACAAAATCTCTCTGAAAATAAACCAAAATTTAGAGTTTATTTCAATATTAAAATTGTTTTATATCTTCAGATCCAAATAAATTGTGCCTTGCTTTCGTTTTCTGTGTGTATGCATGTTGCATGCATGCATATTTGTACCTTAGACTGCTTCATTTGAATTTAAGAAACCAGGTTTGTGGGAATGTCATGCAATTTTCATAATTATTAGATCAGTGCAGCTTGGGAGAGTTTTATGATAAACACAATCTTTTGGGTTCTTATCACAAACAGTGCAGCTGATGCTGGAATAGTGTATGTATGCTTGAGTGATGTATCATTTTTATCAGTCTCTATACATCAAGAGAAGGAGTTTGAATGTATTTTAGGAGCAGCACAGATGGGAATTAGCAAACAAGTATTTAGAGAAATATCATGGTGTTTTCTAGATATAGATTCCTCTATCATGTCAGAATCTCCCTGGTCCAGTTTTCTCTCCCTGTAGCATAACGATCAGAACGGTCATGCAGATTGAAAGGGCTTTTAAACTAGAAAGGAACAGAGTGGTGTGTTCAGAAGCTGCATCTCTAGCCTCCAGCTCTGTCACTGAACCCACCTGGGATGAACTCAATACCAAACAAGGAAAGCTTTGTTAACTACACAGAACTCAACAGTTGTGCCAGTACCTTAAGGAAGTTAGGAATCAGCTATCAAAGGGCTATCTTGAGAAGTGAATCAATGAAAAGTACCCTGCTTGCCAACTGTTTATTCTTAGCAAACAAGATTGCTTTGAGGACAGGGTTGTTTATGTTGCCACTCATTAAATAGCTGTATATGTGATTTTGCTTTTATGCCTTTGTTGAACATTTAGATGTGTAAAATTAAACATGAGTTGACACTTCACTACTATTATGGGACTATTTGGGTCTGGTGATAAGTTTGTTAGTGAATTCTGAAAGTCTGATGGAGGGACTAAAGGGAGATTTTTGTTAGATCAGATTTACATGCATATTTACTCTTTACACTGTTCAGTTGCTCAGAGTGTCTGGAGGATGTCTGGATGATTTTTTTTCTATGGTCATTTTTTTCAGTTTATTGCTTGTCATAGGAAAACACACCTATCTCAACGTATGGGTTTATTTTTTAATCTCGCAAATAATATTCAAGCATGTGGAAGGTGTGCATGCTGTTGGTGCATTCCATGCAAAACAAAGCTGTCCAGTTTAATAGAACTGATAATGATCTAAAAATAATTCAATACATCCTTCGGAGCTTGCTAGAAAGGTCATTGTTGCTATAATGTTGTTTTAAACACATGTACCATAGACATAATTCATGAGTAAACATTTTCAAACAATCTTGAAAAAAGCTCTTATTTCAGAAGAAGATAATTATTTTGGGTCCAAATACTGATGAAATGCTTACCCACATGCTTATGTTTAGTATTAGGTGAACATAACATTAGGGAACCACACAGAACTGTTTGATATATTGTGCTCAGAGACCATCTGCTAAATCCTCAGCTGGATATTTCCATGAGGTCTTACCCAGTTTATACACAAAATTTTCAGCAACTCTGCAGACACAGAAGTGAACGTTTCCTGTGTCAGTTGAGACTTTCTTGCTAAAATCAATCCATTGCTTGTAAATTGCATCTACCTAGCTGTTTGGTGGGTGAGGAAGAGGTTGCTGTTATGGATTCATTATATCTGCAGTAAAAGGTACATGAAGGCCATGCAACGCATTCTTTCTTCTCTGAGGGAGTATTTCCAGTGCAGCCTATTTTTCCAGTGTTGTATTTTGTTAGTTCAAAATGCCACATACAAAGCAGATTTACGCTATAAAAGGGGAAAAAGGTAACAAACTTAATGACAACAACATTGAGCTGAAAATCCATTTTTGATCAAAGAAACAGAGCAAGAAAGCAACAAAATACCCAATGGAGGCAAGCAGTAATATGAAGTTCAAAAATTTGAGGTTAATATACCTGCAGGCAGTAGCCCACTTACAGATTTTGAAGATTGGCAGGACCAAATGTTGTTGCTCATCGTAGTAACTACCACAGATATAATGTCAGAATGCTGTAACAGGCACTGTATAGGAAAAGAACCATAGAAAGCAGATAGAAGAAATAGAAAATTGCTTTACAATTTCAAAAATTTTTCACACAGGTACAATAAAGGACTGCTGCAGTATAAAATTTCAGAGTTGATAGAATGGTTAAAATATTTGTTTAGAGTAGAGAGACCAAAGGGATATGCTGTCTAATTCTGAGTTGGTTTTCCATGACTATTTAGAAGGCAATGGAAGGATTTTTAACAAGCTTGTAAATACTGCATATATTCTGTATATTTTCAGACTACCTGGATCTGCTCTGAACTTTGAGGAAAAACATTATTTTTTTTATTTCCTGCTTGTTATTCCCTTCATGTGATATAAATATTACATCTTAATTATACTTCTGCTATGGTAGAAAAAGAATAGAAAGAAAATACAGCCAAGCAAGATTTTTTTTTTTTTTAAAGGTTGTTTTGCTTTAGTGTATATCAAATCTCAGACACTAATCTTTAATTCTCCTAGGCTTGCATGTGGATAATACTGACACTTTCTTTGTCTGTATACCCAGAAAAGACAGGTCTCAGTTGCCTGAGGCAAAGCTGGGATGCAGATGATTGCTTATATTCCAGTCCTCAATTTTTTTAAGCTTGCTTTTTCTCATTAGTCTCCTAGCAGCTTCTTTATTCCCATCAGGAGTCAAGTCTAAATCCATCAGATTCCATAAAGTTGGTGCTAGTTTTAGCATGCATTATCAGGGAAAAGCTGATAATACCTTTAGGACTGAACCCACTGCTGTAATGGGTGTTTTTCAGCAAATACTTGATGCTTCCTGAGTATCTGCGTTATTGTGAGTTACTTGCAGCAACTGGGAGTATTGTCTTATGTAGTTAAGCCATGCTCAGTTATTAAAATAAAAATGTACATGAGGAAGGATATGCAAGTGAACTACTAAAGCAGCATGGAAAGATTTATAACTATAAAAGGCTTAATATGTGTGTCGTCCAAGAAGGTGAAAGTGGATGGATTCTGTCCTGGAAGCATTTTTTCTGAGGCACTACATTTCTTTCCCGAATAGAGGATTCTGAAGCCCATAGATCTTCTGATCCCCTAAATCTCTCTTCAAAGCATTTGAATATTTGAGAAATTATTTCTCTCTGTCTATTAAATGACCCTCTCAAGCTCCACTGTCACCTTCAGCTCTATGAGAAATGTTATCGATGTCATTTTTGCATGCATCATCTGCACTTGGAAAAATGAAAACCACAGCAAAAGGACCTTTCTGTCTTTTTAATGATTTTGTTTGCCCTAGTAACACATAAGGCAACTGCAATAGTAAGATACGAGTTTCTGATTTAAAACTGCATCGGTAAATATATTCTTCAGCAAAGTCTTGTGCTGTATGTACTTCATTGTCCTGAAAGGTTAAACTATAAATTAAAATTCCTGTTGAGTGTGAAGTTCTGAGAAGAACAGCCTTGAGCAAAAACAGTGTCTCATGAAATAAAGACCCAAACTGCTAGGGCCACTAATTACTACTAGGAGTGCCAATAGCCAGTCTTCCAGGGAACTGTAACCCTGGCTCGTGACTTCACCAAGAAGTGGACCAGGCAAGGGATGCTTAGAAAGATCTGACATCTGATGAATGAATCCCAGACCAGCAAAGTAGTGAACATAGTAAAAAGGAAAAATCATCCAGCACCAGGATTGTCCTGTTCTGAAAGGTGTTTGGTAAAATACTTTACAATGCAATAAACATGTTTAAGAATAAAAGATATTTTCAAGACTATGGTATTAAAAAAAAAAAAGTTTCAAGAGTTGTATAAAATAGGTTTAAAAAACCTAGGAGGCTTTAAATCACTGCCAAAGGTTACTTTCCGAAAAACTCAAGCAAAATCTTTTTGTTGTGTAATATTAAGAGCTTTGTGTAGGTTCAAACTCCCAGACCTTTTACACTAACTCTCACTAAAAGCATATAGGTGAATCCCAGTGCTTCCAACAGAAAGGGCTTTCATTTTTCTGCTAGGATTCAAGTGTCTCACCAACAGATCTAGAAAGAGGTATATAGTGTTATATATTGTTATAATCTGTCTCCTCTAAAATAAATAATTGTGTTTCTGTAAACATCATCAAACAGGTTTCTACTTGTTCAAAATCTTTTTTTTCATCCCCTCTTAGCAGTGAGTTTTAAGAACTAAAAACATGGTTCATGTATGAAATACAGTAATAAAACTGTAATTTTAGCAGGAAAGGCATTGATTTAAATACAAGTAAGTTAGGCAAACAGTTCCCTTTAAAATTGTTTAACTAATTAAAATATTTGTAGATGAAATCTGTAGTAGTACTGGTGCTGTTTTCTTTCTCTTCCATTCTTTCAAAAGAAGAAAAATTGTTCAATGATTTTGCTTCTGGTTAATTTATTAGCACAATCTGTTTTGCAAAAGCCTTTTTCCCTTCATTCCAGGTATGTGTTCCTTATTAGTACAGTGCAGAGGAATTTTACAGAAAATACTACTATGGCTGCTTGCATAGCACTTGTCACTTGGAATTCCATAATATAAATCCTACAGATTCTGATGGAAACCTAAACCAAATACAAATTTGCCAGTGCAGGAGGCATTTTTAATAACCTGTAGAGTCTGTAAGTTTTCAGTGTTACTGAAATGTCTTTCATACTTTTAACCGAAAAGAGGCTTCACTGTAAGAGATCGGATGCAGGTTGAAATTGAAGTATTTCCCTAGAACATAGGCTCTCGTATTAAAATACATTATTCACCAAGTAGTCTTAATTTTTCCCATTCATTCCAATGTTAAAAACCTGTAAAAATCAAACTTCTTTTCATATTACCTGTGTGACTCAAATTTGATTACGTTTTGACCGCTGTGGCTCCTAAGTCGTAAAGTAATCAATTGTGCCTCCTGTAAAATGAACTGAGAAAATTTTGCCATTTTATGAGCTTGTTGCTTGTGTTAAGACATCTCGTTTAGAACGTTTAGTAAATTCCACTCTAATAAAATTTAGTGTTTGAAACCTGGACTGGCCATTAATGATCCAAAAATAGACCGGTCCCTTCTGGAGTACGTTTGCCTACAAAATGCTACCTATCGATGTTTTCTTGAAGCAACTGCTTGTCTTTGTCTATTGAAAATATCAGATGTCAGTTTGGGAGGAATAATTACAAGAAATCTTGCATTTATAAAATTACAGTGTTAACCCTGTAAATTAACTGTCAATGTATATATTCTGAACTTGTGCCAAATAAGCTTTAATGGGATGTATGCAAATTCCCAGAATGCAAAACTGAAACTGTCAGATTGCCAATGTTATTTCAAACCTCCTTCCTATTCTTTCATAATTTTGAGTCAAGGGGAAACAGCTCTTTGCAAATCAAGAGAGTCTCAAGGGGCATACAGGGGGATGGAATACAGCTGGCATTTGCATGGCACCACAGTGAAGCATCTTTTCTGTGCCAGTGTGTTATATAAGTGACAACTAAGAAATAATGAAACAGAGAGAAGGTGACATTAAAGGGGAAAGCTTGTCCTGTAGGCTTATGAAATGAATATAGTATTGTCAAAAGAGAATAGGGACTGATTATGCTCTAATATTGAAAACAAAGTAGGATTCCAAATTAAGAAATGAAATATGAAATATGAAATTCCTAAGGTACAAAAGCATGCATAACACTGAAGAACTCTTTACAGTAAAAACATTTAGCATTTATTACTGAATATAAGCATCTTATGTTTCAGTTCAGCCTGAGAAGTATTCAATTTTTTTCTCCATGAACTGTTGAGATTTCACATTTGACACTCTGGAATTAATAGGCCAGCTGATAAACTATTTTAAGCCACTGGAATTCTGTCTGTTTTCAGAAGGTGTAGTAGTTGAAGGGTACAGCTCAAAATGTCTTGGCTCAGACTATGTCTCAGGCTCTCAGGAAACTTGAAATGATGAATGAGTTTTCCATTATGATAGTATATTTTACACTGGTTTTAGAAGGAGTTAGTAGCACATCAAACTCTTCCTTGTCCTGACTTTGCGCTGACATATGCAAAGTCATACATCTGACATGTTCTCTGTCTAAAGTAATAGGGTGAAATATAATGTTATTCTCAAAGCAACATATATTGATTACATACACTATAAATGTCTCATTTTAACTTCTAGAAACCATTCATCTTGACTGTGTAGCTCTGCTGAATGTCTGGGTATGAAGTTGTCCCTGCCACAATTTACAACCAGGTATACTCTTTTTAAAGGGTGTCACGTGTTTGGACCTTATCTGAACATTCAAGTCTGGAAGAAGTATGCTAGTTAGCAGAAAGCCCATTGCCCCCCATTCCTGATTTCCCAGTCATTCTGTAACCTGCTTTTCTCTACCATATATAAATAGAAGCAAATAACACAAAAACTATTGCCTGTAATTGACTTTGCAAAGGAATTTGGATCATTCTCAGAAAAACATGGAGAAAACAAAAGACTTTTGGAGTAAGTTTGTAAGTATAAAACTGCAGTGGAAGGATGGACTGTACAATAATATGTAGCCTCAGAGCTAGCCCTAAACAGTGTCTGAAGTGGAACTGAAATGGTAATATCAGAGTTCAGTTCTTTGGAAATATAGTATATATATAAAATATCTCAGATAATGATCATCTGGCATAAAATCTTGTCCTGGTTATCTTTAGACTAGTCCTTCATCAACACAATATCTTTATGGTCATCCATGTCTATAAATTTTGTTCTTTGGTGTCTTTTAGGCTGGTAGAGCATACAGGGCTGGAGAAGTTCTTGTCTTGTATAATCACAATGTATTATTATTTAATCTGTTGGAATCTTACTGACATAGAGAAAAATTATTCTTCTTGCCTTGGTACCTATCTGGCATCTCATCAGCTTGTAAACTGTGACACCAATACAGGATTGTGTTAGTGTTGTATGAATGCCAGATTTACCAAGCTACCTAATAACGGTTGTAAAGAAAAAGACAAGGCTAAACATACTGCAACTTTCTCTGAAAACCTTACTAAACTCTCCACTGTAAAACTCTCTCCAATGTAAACTCCCTCCAAGATCATGTTTTGAAGCACAAGGTGCTGTTTCATTACTAAAATATCCAGTAAAAAATAAAGCCTCAGAAAACTGATGGCAGTTTTTTTGAAAGCTATGTGAACTTTTCTCATAATTGTACTTAAGTCTGTCTTAAAATAGTCTTAAATTATAACCTACCCTTTGTGATTTATACTTGGAATTTCAAGTTTCTTGAACACCTGATTTTGCTGCCATATCTTTATTATTAAAGACAACTATTTTCCATTTCAGTCCTTCTAGTTTGTCTTTTCAGCGTCCATTACTAGAATTCTTCTGGGTTATTCAAGCCTTACAGTTTGAAAACATCTATTTTAAATTGACACAGTTCATACATGTTAAATTATGCAATGCTTAAGGTGCAATTACTTGTGCAGTCTACCGTTTTGCCAGTGTGTTTCGTGTTTAGATAAACCTGGAACCGGTTGCCCAAGGGAGCTGTGGATGCCCGATCTCTGGAAGTGTTAAGACCAGGTTGGACGGGGCATTTTTAAGAGCATCTTAGAAAATCCTAAACCAACCCAAAGCCACTAAAGCTGCTGAACTTTTTAAACATGGATTCATACTTTGCAAGCCCTAAAAATCCTTGCAAGGATTATCTTTCAAGTGTAAATAAGCACCCTCACCACTTGTGATTGCACAATCATGCACGCTATTTGCCACATAAAGAAACCTCTTTCACATCAAACTTAAATTGTAAGCAATTGTTTTCTCTGTCTTACACATAATGGGATATGTTACCTAACACAATACATAGCTTTTCTATACATCTCACTGTTCTGCTGTTGTTGCAAATTATTGTGTTCTTGGGACTCAACTATCAATATGAAACTTTGTTTTTGTTACGTTATTGAATTCAAACTGTTACTGTATTTCCATTGTCCAGGAACTTATACCTGTCAAAAATGTTCAATTTCAATGCACAGGAACACCCTTTAAGTATATTTTTACTGTTGCTGCCACCTTAAGTTTGGAAATCTGAAATAAACATCTACCAAGAAGGAGGTCAAAACAAAATTTCTCACAAGATGGTTTGTCCAAACACATGTTAAAGGATCAGAGCATCAAAATATGTTTTTCAACAGTTCCCTGTGAATTTTTCTAGGGTATTTGGTTTTGGAAAAGTGCCAAATGTTACAGCAGCTTGAGAATATAAGCATCTTCCCAGGCTGAAACACTTCAGGTGTTTGATTGTGATCAAGTAACTTTTAATTTGTTAAGTAAACAGTAGCAGAGACAAAAATAAAATGAGGGAATCAGTGATTCTAACCCTCTTCTGCAACTTCTGGATAGCATTATTGAACTTAGTTTGAAACAAAAACTGGTAGAATACTTTCTTGTATGAGTAAATTGTTCCACCATCTTCAAAACCCACACAGTTTATGTCATGTGTTTGCTACTTATCTTGCAATAAATTCTTAGCATATATGATTGAGAGAAGTCCTCTTTTCCTCTTCTGTTTTTCCTTCCTGTAACCCAGCTCTCCTTCTTTGATATGCCCCAGTATCTGATTAATTTTGAAACTGTTTCTGTGGATCATGTGGTATGTTGCTTTTGTAAAGTCTTGGAAAATTAATGAAAGCATCCTGCAATCTGCAAAACTCTAGGTATACTTTGAAATGCTTTTATATCTTGTTTTTCTTTTGAATACTCATGACTTTGACTGTTGGCACTGACAGGAAGAAATACACTTTATAGGTCTCTAGATCCCATGTCTCTAAATTGCGCTTTCTGAAAAACTGGCAATCTCTCTGCACAATACAGAGATTGAATGCAAGGCTATAATTCAGCTTTGGTTTTCTGCTGATGACATAAACCACAAGAGCTTGTTGGTTTATGAACAGCAGAAACAACAATACACAGAGACTAAATTACTGCTTGTGTATTAGCGGTAAAGTGGTGTTGCCTACAATCCAAAAATAATATGTATTTGTGCTTTCCAATTTAATTGAAGCAGGAAGATGAAGACTACTTGAAGTGTGAGAAATGAGTCGCATAAAATAAAAATGGCTGACCAGTCATAAGTCTGTGACATACTAAAACAGATGTGTGGCTATTTTAGACAGAAAAATATTAAAATGGTATTTTAATAAGTTTTCTATTGACACCTGCTTTCCCTCTGTTCTCTCTTCAGCTAGAAGAGGCATTCCAAAAAGAAATTCTATTATAACTGACTTGCATTGTATATAGCTGGTGCTGAAAAACCCTTCCTCTAAATGTCTTTGAGACAACTAGTGACATCACTAGCTAAAATTAGAATCATCTCTGTAACTGCATGGGAATTAATGTCGTTTTCCAAGTTTTTTATGCAACTGTTCTGGGTCTTAGTGCTGCTGCACAGATTTCTGAACCACTAAGGTAGGAAATAAGTGGTGGTTGCCAAATACAACCAAATTCTTAACCCACTCATGTTTTATAGATCCTGGCAGCAGCGAGGGCTTGCACTGGATCTTATTATCTTTGAGAGGTGACAAATATGCAATAGGCTTAGCAGGGTGATGCTAGCAGAATTTCATCTTGTAGTAGAATTTCAGTGGAAAAATGAATGTTACATGATTAATGCAGCTTAACCATTAGTTTCTCTTAGTGTCATGTGGCTTTTGGTATAGTCCCTATTTGTGCTTTAAAATGTCTTCTTTCATTGTTATTTGCATGACCACACTGTAACAGATCCTTTGAATCTTCCTCTGTTATATACCATATTATATTATATATCTCATATGCTATATGCTAGAGTGCTGTTGTTTGCCACTGGTCCCTATGATATCAGCTACCGAACAGGCAATGAAGCTGGTATGGGAGCATGGAAGGTTACCAACTGATATATATCATAGAATCATAGAATCAGCTAGGTTTGAAAAGACCTGTAAGATCATCAGGTCCTAGGAACCCCAGGAACTGACACATATATGTATAGAAGATGAGCACCTCAGTCACTTGAATATGGATTCATGACATGCTTGATTACTAGTATCAGGTTTTTAACCAGTTGCTTTGAATCCAGCCTCTAGTCAAATAAATAAATGGAAATAATGTGTCTATTTATAATATGTAAAACAAACCATATGCCAAGAAAAATATATGAAAGACAATTGAAGAAATCAAAAAAAAACCAACCCTACTTTTACCACTTATTCAGTTAAGTTATATCTGTATCACTGTGTTTGCTTCCTTTGTCAAGCTGACTTTTCTGCAGTATCTAGACACTTGGTCACATATTCTGTCTTTTTGCCCACCTAGGCTCCACTCATTAGAGTAGGACACTTCCTGGAGGAACACTTTAGCTTTTATAGCTCATGATGTTTTGGGACTCTTCCAGGAAGTCTGAAAACTTATCTCAACTAAAATAAGCATTCTTTTCACTGCTTGGGAGGTGCAAACATCCTTTTGCTCATCAAGTTGTCATCTCATGAATCTGACTGATCATTTATCATTTGCCTGAAAGAGCAGCTGTACTCTCCCTGCATCTCCTTATGAGTTACAGTGAAGTGCCTCACTAAGCTTTAGATTTTATATGTACTGTTACCTTAACAGACATACTTGAGATGAATATTTAAGTGGAATCATGCATATAGTTCACTCTTCACTGAAACTACACGACAGTAATCAGCAACTTTTTGAGGCAACTGCAAGCTTTAAGTGGTTTACCCTCAGAGACCTTTCATCTAGGCATCGTGACACCTAAAAGCCACAGTCCCAAAGAAGGTGCTGTGCGAGTTGCTGTAAACAACATCAGCAAAGAAGGATAACAATCTAAATGGAAATTAATATCTTCTTGGATACAGAGAAAAAGACATCTTAATGAAACAGTGCAGTAGCTCTTCAGTACTAGGATAGAAAGTGTTATAGTTAATCAGAAGATGCTGTCAATATTTGATATCTCATAGAAAAGAAGAGCGTGAGCAGGTACCATGAGGTATTTTTTCACAAAAAAAAAGAGACTGCAAAGTAGAAAGTTAGCAAAGCAGAAAGCCTGAAAATGATCTTCTAAAAAATTAAAAGTGGGGATGGAGGCCAGTATATGTTGTGATGAGAGGAAGTCAGTACCTCAGTATCAAATGTGTGATGTCAGACTCTGCAAGGTTAGCAGTGAAAAGAAGCTAGTTGGAGGATGCAAAGAGAGCTGAAATGGTCAAAGTAGCAAAGCCTTAAAAAGATCTTTGCAGTGTACAAGTAGGACAAGTTTATATTTTTCAAGAAGGGGAAAAGGATATTGCTGTAATTGAGATGAAAAATGTTGAACATCTTAATGGGAGTATTGCCTGTTTAAATTGAAAAGAAAGGCCATACCTCAAAAATGTTATGCAGAAAACATAGCCTAGATAGTATAGTGACAGCATTGTGTTGTTATAAGTGAAAACGGAGATAGTGGGGAAAAGGAGTGAGCTTGTGTGATGGAGAGAAGTATAGATGGATTCAAAGTTCTTTGTTTATTTACATGAGAGCAGAAACAGCCCAGTGAAGATGGGAAAAAATGTCTGTAGTTGTAACAGCACCACATAACAGGAGAGAGCATTGTGCTTGAAGAAGGCTCTTCAGTTCCAGATTACCTCTCTTTCATTAAAGTTACACATAACAACAGCAGGCACATCAAAACATCTTTTTAGCATTACATAAACAAATGATGTGGGTACACTTGTAGACTAACCAAAAATATTACATGAAAAAGGTAATAGAAAAACATGAATGTATCTGTGTAGAAAATAGAGGGTACATGTTCTATATCACCTGCTGTCTGAACACTGGCCATTTGTTTTCATTCAGAAATAGTAAAATCACTTTCCCCAACACTCCCCAAACAAATGTAACCTGCTGGAACTGGTTCTTGAATCAAAGTACTCAAAAGAACACTACAAATTTTAGAAAGCATTGTCTGATTACCAGTGAACTGTGTCACTCTTACAATAGAACACAACGATTCAGGAATATTACATACATAAGAGACATGACGTTCAGAGGAGCAAGGATTAGGATCTGGGTGCCTGAAGTCCGAGAGAAACAGCATGCCTCATTTTTGTTTAAAAATTTTTTAATACGCTTTTTCATAGCAATCATGTTAACATTACTAAATGCAGTTTGGTAGCATGATGTTGTTGATCTTTGCACAAACAGATGAGTTATGCAATATTATTTTCCTAATATATTTCAATCAATGCTAGTTCTCACTCAGAGTATTAGTCATACTGGTTCATGACTAATTATTAAGGTTTTCACAACATATACAGAATCCATAAAGAGTTTATTTTGTTTTGGATTTGTTTAGTTGGTTGTTTAAGTGGAACCTTAGAAAATGCTGGACTCATGTGAAATAGTTTCCATAATTTGTTTTTGAGAAACCTGTGATTTTGGCATTGATCTCCTTAGTTTTTAATAAAGGACGTTTGTTTCATAGGGCCTAACAAAAAGATGTTTTGGAAATGTCAGAACACGTTTGAAAACAACCAGATTGTTTTCTGCTGCAAATGGTGAGAACAGTCAGGAAACACTCAGATTTAACTTCTCTCTTAGAAAACAGATTTTTTTTTCCAAGACAAAACTTGTGATTTTCTAGTGCAGTACCCACTTGTAAGGTAAATCCTAGATTTGCAGATTTTGTGAATGCTTAGCTTACCTTCTATATAAAGACATTTTTGTGAACATGCAATTTTGCTTGAAATTGCTGTAAGCACTCAACTGTTCAACCTGTTCTTCCGTTGAGTGCCAATCACAGAACATTATTTTAGACATAAACACAGATAACAGAACGAATAATAGTAAATCTCAATGGGTATTATAGAACTGTAATTCTTTCCAAGGCACATGTAAAGTTGCATGTTATAGGAGCCAATTCTCAAGCAGTTTGTTCATAAGAATTCTGACTTGAAAAGATGAAATGATAGGCTTTGTAATATGAAAGGATTTTTTTCTTTCATCTTTTATATCATAGGGATAGTAACATTTTAGCTATTCCCTTCCTTATGCCCCACATCAGTTCTCATTAGAAAACTGGAAAACATTATGCAGCGGTTTGGAAAATGAATGGAAGAAGGGGCAGGAAAAAGCATGGTATTATACCAAGTCATTATAGCATCAGCTAGGAAAGGCACTTTTCATCAAGTCCAGAATTACAGCAGATACCTTTATAATCTGAATCAAGATATAACTTTTTGGAGGTGTGAATAAAAAATTCTAAAATATAGATTAGCAGAACCTAGTCATCATCCCCTTAAGTATGTGGTAGCTCTTTGTAACTAGATGTAAAAGATATATTCCATGTATTAAATGTCACAGTGGCTAAACAAGCTAATGAAACTGAATAACAAAGAATAAAAGTAAATGTCAGGGGAAACTGTAAAGCTGCTATTTATTTTTTCCCAGGGCTTCTGTAATGTCATAATTGTAAAAAGTAAACTTGAGAAGGTTAGCTGATAGAAACCCTGAGGAGAAATAAGAGCTCTTATAATAGTCTTTAGTGTGTATAAATTATATAGAACATACTGCTGTCCTTTAACCTAAAATAACCAGAAATAACTTAGTAACCATTGGAATACTGAAAACCACCACAGAATTTTGGTAGTATTTTTCCTCCTGTAAAAGTCTTATATTTCATATAAGTAGCACAGGGTATATTTGGTTAAACTTTGGCATTCATGGCAATGTCTTGTATCTGGGGTGACTGGCAAAAAAACAACCTTAGTGGACCTTTCATAAGGTGCTTAGAAGGATTATCTTCACATTAGGCTTCTAGAACAACTGTTGCTTTAATTTTTGTAACAAATAGTATTTACAAAAATAATTTTCATCTTCTGATTCTGTAAATATTAATTAATATTTGACAAGGACATGTATTTATGATGAATGCTGTTGAGGCCTGTTGACAACAAGAAGCAAATGTCTTCCCTGTAGTACATAGTTTTCCTGTTGGGTAGCATAAACCATGTTAATGAGAACCTGAAGAAGGATATACATGGCTTTTCAGAGTTGTGACTTTTGAGTCTTGAAAAATTTGATGAGAATTTGTAAAACTCAAGAACTCTAAAAATTCTGTACAAAAGTAATCTAATTGGGCTTAGATATGTATCTATAGATTTCAAGGTTTAATCTTTCAGAAGTAGTAATAGCTTGAAACCTCTCTTAATTGTTATTAACTTTTGTATCATGTTTTTAGGTGTCTGCAGTTAATTAACAGTTGACCTAATGACCACTAACTTCCACTGGATTTAAAATACATCTGTTTCAGTTCTAGCGGAGATCATGAATCTCTATCTAACATTAAAAAGCTAGTGTATATACTGCATCCTTGAAACACTGAGTGCAACTACATAGCTTTGTTGAACAAAAACCTGCAAGTTCTCAGCCAGGCTTGTGTGGTAGCGGGTGGGTACCTAAGGAATGAATTATAGGAGCAAGACGAGAGTACAGACTGCCTTTTGCATTTGGGGCTGCAGCTTCTTTTAAAAGGCTGAAGGGAAGAAAGAAAGATCAAGACATTCTAGATAATAGTTTTAAGATGTGATTATTCAGTCTGTAATTATTTTAATTCAACAGATTTATGAATCCTTTATCACAACTGCATTCGATTTTTTTAAGGAAACACAATATGCACCTATATAGCATTTGCTTATTTTTTTCTTAATAGAATACATTCAGTGGGAAGTCTAGACTTTTTGACTGTGAAGGGAATAAATTGGTGTGAATACATATTTTTCCTTTTACAAGACTCAAGATTTATTTGTGATAAATATGATGGATTGTGAAAAATAAAATTTATTCCTCATAGACTGACATACTGTAGTTTTAAATACTTTTTTCATCTGTTGTACTGCTACGCATGATTTCATTTAACAATTTTAAAGTCCAATATTTGAAATTTTAATAGTTATGTTTTAATATATCTGCTTGCAATTATTCATTTAGAATTTGATGTAGTGTCATTATATCACCGATGCTATATGAAGTGTGTTGGAGTTCATTGTAAAAGGATTGAGAGTTTTTTTTCTGTGAAAGATTTTAAGGTAGTGAAGCTAGCAATTAGCTGACATTATGAGGGACTATAATGGAAATTCATTTTAGTTGCCCTTTCTGAGGCAGATCTGTTGTAAAGTTCACACTGAACTGATGTTTCGATTTGTCTTCATGGACGTTGCTCACTGTATTGGCATTAGCAAATACATTGTAGATCAGCCAGTCTCCAATGTGAGAAAAGTAAGAAAATACTAATGCTCTGCAGATCATCTACAGGGTAATTATTATCCACAAAATGTCCAGTAGTAAACTTGCTTCTTCTTAAAGAGTGACGGATACTATTATTTAAAAGTTAAAAAGATAAAATGGCTACAGCATACTGATTTACTCCCATGCCTGGAAAAAAAAATGAGACGTCTCAGAGCTGCTTGGCCAAAGGAATTATTTCATTACTGCTGAGAGACTGAATTTTTACTGGCAAGTATTAACTAGAAATCAGTATTTTCACTGCAGCTTTAAAAGGCATTAGGCAAATTTAGCAATTGGATGGCTACTTGTCAGTTTTCTGTAAGGACTCCAGCAGTACAATTCAAAATCAGCTCAGCCAGAAATGTAATACATTGTAACAGCACTTTGAAAATCATTTGAGAGGACTGATCTGGGTAATAGAGGGATAGAATGAAAGATTTATTTCTGTAGAAGCTTTATATGAAATATATATGTCTAATATTTTGAATCCAGCAAGTCACTTAGGCACGTGAATAGCTACATCTACAGTCATATCGATTTCAGAAGTTAATATGTTTCCTTTAACTGTTTATCTAGTTGACTGTCTCCTATGGAATCAAAATTTATAGGAAGTTTGAATGTCTTGGAAATGCAGTCTCCTCTTATCCTTATGGAAGTTCATATTTATATATTAATAATGTGGCAATGGTAAATTGAATTCATTGTGATTTATTTCCCATTTTCTATTATTAGCTTAATGTACTAATTCCATTTTCTTTCTATTGGAAAATTTGTTTTCCTGTTGGTGTTCATGTTCAAACTACTTATTTTCTTAGATTAATGAAAAGTAATGATGAATAAGGTAGATGAAAAAATTAAGGTGATAATTTGGCTTATACTACAATACTAAAGATTTTATTTATTTATAGTTTATAAAGGTTTAGTATATGATGTATATTTTAAGTAGTAGACATATAAATAGTATGAGCTATAAATTGCATAAAAGCATGTGATTAAAAGCCATGACTCGCGTGAAACCCATTCACCTCCTGCATTTTATATACTAAATAACACTTACCAGTCCTTCTTTAACCCATTATAAACTGTGTGCACCTGAAAAGTTAACATACATGGAATATAGAGCCCTGTAAATGGTACAATTTTTTCATCATAATTATGTTTAAATTTCTGTTTACTTGGTTTGTGAATTATATGCTATTCTATTACATATGACTTCATGCTAAGCCATGAAGAAAGATAAACTCTGACTTAGCCAGAGAGAGATAAGTAAAACTGCAGCATTTCAGCCTCTGTTCAGATGCCACAACAGAATTTTACTGGAATTAAACACAGTGGAGTTCTGACTTGTGTACGCAGGCCAATTTTATTGACCATTAAGTGGAAGCAAACTTTATTACCTTTTAATCCTTTGCAGACTGCTACTAAAGTAAATGTAATATGAGGGCCAAGATATTTTTAAAAGTAATACTTATGTATTACTTTTGCAGTGAGCAATTAGCTCACTGCATGAGCTAACTTTTTTTGTCCTGTACTCAAATTCATGTGGACACATACATACGTACACACACACGATATGTTTGTATAATTTTTCCTTCTGAGAGTTGCCCATCATTTATGGCATTCATTGAGAATTCATCACAGTGGTTGACTGAAACTGCCACAATATCTTTATATGATTCTAAAGAATTTATGGAATTTATCTGATTCTGAAATTATGCAAGCTGAAGTTCCCGATGACTGGAAAAAGGGAAATATAACCCCCATTTTCAAGAAGGAGAAAATGGATGACCTTGGGAATTACAGACCAGTCAGTCTCACCTCTGTGCCTGGCAAAATCTTGGAGCAGATTCTCCTGGAAGGCAAGCTAAGGCACATGAAAAACAACAAGGTGCTTGGTGACAACCAGCATGGCTTCACTAAGGGGAAATCCTGCCTGACCAATTTGGTGGCCTTCTATGATGGGGCTGTGGAACTGATGGACAGGGGTAGATCAGTTGACGTCATCTACCTGGACCTGTGCAAAACGTTTGACACTGTCCCACACAACATCCTTGTCTCTAAATTGGGGAGACATCAATTTGATGGATGGACCACTCTGTGGATAAAGAACTGGCTGGATGGCCGCCCACAAAGAGTTGTGGTCAATGGCTCAATGTCCAGCTGGAGACCAATAACGAGTGGTGTCCCTCAGGGATTGGTGTTGGGACCAGTCTCGTTTAACATCTTCGTCGCTGACATGGACAGTGGGATTGAGTGCGCCCTCAGCAAGTTTTCCGATGACACCAAGCTGTGTGGTTCGGTTGATACGCTGGAGGGAAGGAATGCCATCCAGAGGGACGTTAACACACTTGTTAGGTGGGCTGATGCCAACCTCATGAAGTTTAACCATGCCAAGTGCAAGGTCCTACACCTGGGTCGGAGCAATCCCAGGCACAGCTACAGGTTGGGCAGAGATGAGATTCAGAGCAGCCCTGTGGAGAAGGACTTGGGGGTGTTGGTCAATGAGAAAATGAACATGAGCCAGCTTCAGTGCGCGCTCGCAGCCCAGAAAGCCAACCGTACCCTGGGCTGCATTAAAAGGAGTGTGACCAGCAGGTCGAAGGAGGTGATCCTGCCTCTCTGCTCTGCTCTTGTGAGACCTCACCTGGAGTATTGTGTGCAGCTCTGGTGTCCTCAACATAAAAAGGGCATGGAACTGTTGGAACAAGTCCAGAGAAGGACCACGAGGATGATCAGGGGACTGGAGCACCTCCCGTATGAAGACAGGCTGAGAAAGTTGGAGCTATTCAGCCTGGAGACGAGAAGGCTGCGTGGAGACCTCATAGCAGCCTTCCAGTATCTGAAGGGGGCCTATAGAGATGCTGGAGAGGGACTCTTCATTAGGAACTGTGGTGACAGGACAAGGGGTAACGAGTTAAAACTTAAACAGGGGAAGTTTAGGTTGGATATAAGAAGGAAATTCTTTCCTGTGCGGGTGTTGAGGCACTGGAACAGGTTGCCCAGGGAGGTTGTGAATGCTCCATCCCTGGCAGTGTTCAAGGCCAGGTTGGACGAGGCCTTGGGTGATATGATTTAGCGTTAGATGTCCCTGCCTACGGCAGGGGGTTGGAACTAGATGATCTTAAGGTCCTTTCCAACCCTAACGATTCTATGATTCTATGATTCAATTCTGGTCATATGTAATTAATAACGAAAAAAAAACAAGGACAGCGTATCAGGATATAAATTATAATTAAGAAAGCTATATTGTGTTTCAGAGAAAGAGTTTTACTGTTTTGGATTATCAACTGAAATTATGGACAATTGTGTTCTCTAAATTACTCTAATGGTCACATGTAACTAATGTTATCTATTCCAAAGATAACCTTGATCTATGAATCCTTTTTTAAAAGAAAAAAAAATCTTATTTTCTCTTATTTTTTCCCCTGAGTAAGTCAGCATTAGGTGCTTTCAGACTGAGAATACTGTTTTTTTCACTTTTGTCCTTGTATACCCTTCAGTTTCCAGACCGATAGATTATTGCTTCTATCAGAATAGGGATTTGATTAATCACCAGATCATATGTTTTATTCAAAATTAATGCCCTCCATACTTCACCCCGAGTAAATGAATGAAAAATTCACATAATTTTTGTAGAATAGTTTATTAAATACTTTTTTTTTAGTTTTGTTTGCAGCCTCAGAATAAGAAATAAAATCAGAAAAAAAGAGAACTACATTTAGGGTCTTGATTTTTGAGGAGTGGGATGAAAGGAAGTTAAATTTCCTCAGATTCTCTTAGAGAATTAACTAACTATATAAATCAGCTTTCACTAGCAAAGCACTTGGGTATTTGAACCCCTTTTCTTGATTTTCCTATCCCCACACTGTCTTCTGCTGAGCAATCTGTCTTTTGGGTTGCAAGAGTTACGTAGTAACCTGTTACTAAGGTACGTCATATTGGCAAAGCACTGTTATTTCAGGAATCAGGGTTATGGATGCTCCTGTTTTATAAGTGCATGAAACATGAGTTTGGAGTCCTTGGCAGGGTATACGTTGAACAGTGGAAGAAATATGAGATAAGGCCAAAATACTCCTTTGTAGCTATGTGTTAATGCTTATTTTATGTAACGTACTCACTTTTCAATATAGTAATGTCAAGTGAATTCACCTACCACAGAAAAAACCTAAATATTAATGTGAATGTCTAAGACAAAAAAAATAATTCTTAAATAGCAGCAATACCTTTCAGCTTAATCTGTCACACCTTTTCCTTTTGATAAATTATTGAAATATTTTATCTGTCCATGTTCAATTTAACTGTGTCCTGAAGTCAAACAACTCAATAATATGTTGACACCTAAATCAGCCAGCAGCCTGTCTAAACAGAAACAAAGGAGTATAGGGTTAAATAGGGTTAAAGGTTCCTCTGCTCTCAACATCCAATTTGAAGCTGCACACATCCAACAGTGAACATGTAAGATCTTGGTAAGCGATACTTGAGGCTATGTCCTTTTGAGCCAAATGTATTTGATTTGCTCCAAGGTAGCCAAAAAAATGTACAGCTTTTAAGATATTCAAAGTGAGAACACCCACAATTTGCTAAGGTGTGTATGTGCTAAGTGCTCAGATCAGCCCAGCAAAACATGTTGAAACACCCAAAGCTAAGAGCATCTTCAAAACTGTATTCATGAAATAAGTATGTTGTTGAGTTGGACAGCTACAATTTACTAGAGTAAAAAGAGGATGACACACCATGAATGACACTGAGAGAGCAGTAGTAGATTGAGTACTGCTCGTCACGTATTATTTTGAACAAAAGGTCTACATCACTGTTCTCTTTTAACTAAAAATTAATTGTTCTTATATAAAACATTGGCATTCATGGGTCAAAAGCCCTTACACAAAAAATCAGTATTACTTAGAAATCAATGTTTAGCTTTTAAACATTTCAAAATTTTCAAATACTGCCTACTGAACTTGGAGTTTATTCATCCTTTTCTGCTGTAGCAGCTATACCCATTGCAAACACAGAACAATTGCTCTTAGCCTTGTACTTAAGATAGTAAAGGAGACTTATGTCCAATCCACAGAAGAGGAGCTATGACCCTGAGAAGTGGCTTGCTCAAATTTGCACAGGTGTGCCTGTGAGTCAATTACATTAAGTGTCACCATTCTTTGCTTTAGAATGTGTCTCGGCTTTACCCTTGTGTCTGCTTTTCAAACAAATAGATTTGGAAAGTGGAGTAATATCAGAAAATCTTTAGAATACCACTAAATAATACAGGTCACTAGTGATACTGAATATATAATAATAATAATAATAATAATTATTATTATTATTATATTGTATGGATGTTGTGTGAAAGCCTTTGAATTATTTTTCTACATTTGTTGGACTGGAACTATTGAAATACAGAATAATTAGTAAGAATTACTAACAAATTTTTCCTCACATTACACAATTGTCTTGTGAAAAAAAAAAATCACTAAGTATGGATGTCCCTACCAGGAGCTATGGAATGAAGGAATTATTTGATATTATAAGCCAGAACAATTGGAAAGACACCTTGATGGCAGAGTATGATACGGCAGGTATATCAAAAGAGCTGATTTCTGATATGGGCTTGAAAGATAGGGCCTAAGGGAAGGTGAGAGAAACAAAAGAGTGAGAAGAGAGAAGCTATCTCTGGATCTGCCAACAAAAGAGGATCAGGAAACTGACTGATTTAAGGAGACAGATGTTTTTCTTTACATTTTAATGTAATTAAATATATGTTATAGAATATATTTTCAATATATTGTTTGAATTCATATATTTTACTCAAGTGGCTGTTAGTATTTCTGCATTTTCTGTATTTTAAAGACTGTTTTGATATGTGTATTTATGCAGAGTATGCTCTCAAAGAAAGCAAAACATTCCCTGTGTCCTGAGAAAAGATTAAAAAAAGATGAATTTTAATTATATATAGCAACTTAGTTGAGGGGAATAAGAGAAGACTTCTTTTAAAATAGGAGGCTAAAAGTATGATACCCAAACAGAAATTTTAGGTCCCATTTTCCACAGCATTTGTAGAAGCACGATAGAAATTGAAAACCTATTAGACTAAAATTTTGTTAAGGTGGCTAATCTTAATTGGATAATGTGTTTTTAAATTTTTTTTAAAATCGCACAGTAAGATACAAATCAATCTGTGATTATCAGTATATCTGGGCATAAAAATTCTGTCTGCAAAGAATTTAAAAAATGCGTGTGTCCAAACTGGAAAAAAAAAAAAAAAGTTAAAATTAAGCTTGCTAAAATATACAAACATTTGAGGTCTGTACATTTGGGGGGTTGCATTATCATATATGAAGATGTGCAGAGTTTTAAAAATCAAATTCAAAGGTAATTTTAAAATTTAAAAAAATAAAATAAAATATTCTATTTGGTAAGTGTTCAAAAGTGATGTTTCAACACTGTCATTATTTGGAGTCTTATTTGAAAACAAAATATAAAGAAAATACTGAACTTCAGCAAGGAGTTTCATTTTAATACAATTTAATAATGTCAGATACCCTGGAAATTTCTCTTATTGGAATCAAAGGCTTTAAGTACCCAGCACTGAGATGAAGATTTATACCTAAATTGGCTTTCATTCTTAGGGAAGAGACTAGGCATGCAGAAACCAGTCTTAGAGGATTTCTGTAAAGAGAGCTTACGAATGTCATTCATCACTCCAGCGCTCTACTCTAAACTGGCTTTTTCACCCTTTGGGGAAGTCACTCCTCTTCTGTCAGTACATATTAGTAAGACAGAATCAAAAAACAATAATAGAAATGAACACAGCATTGATCAATTAGTAACTCATGGGTAAAATTGTAATGTGATGTAAATTCATTCCATCAGTTCTGCCAAATCATTTTTATCCTGATTGCTACAAATAATATGACTGTAAGGCTCATTATTATTAAGAGACAGAATTATGAGCAGCCAGGGGCATAGTGTGTTTGTACTAGGTACCAGAGAAATACCTGTTGCTCTCTAAAGCTTGTTATAATTAGTACCCCAATGACCACAGAAATCAGTTAATAGCGATTTCCATCATAATACACAAAATATGCCTTTATGCAAGTATTTCAACACTTTACTCTAAAAAGAAGACAAAATTTTAAAGCTCTTTAAAATTAAATATTCAGAGATTGCTCTCCATAAATAAAATAGTAAATTGTTCTATTTTGTCTAGTCCTAGGATGTTGATATTTCCTGAGGCTTTAGCCCCCCAAACTAGCTAAAACCTAGTTTTAAAAAATAAAAGTAAAGTCTGTTTAGCCATGGATTTAACTGTCTTTTTTCAAATACTTTGAAACTATGGCTTGTGTTTGATGCCTTAGTAAATGAGATGCTGTTGAGTTTTTCTATTCTGTTGTTATTTTGGGGTGGTGCTGTGTGTGTTTAGTTACTTTTTTTTCATAAGGAAAAGTCCTAATTCAATTCAGATGAAAAAGATGAACAGATTGACAAATATATATGCTTTTTACTCTTGATTATTAGCATCTTCTACCTTTAAAAACTCTCTTAGCTAAAAAGAAAACAGTTTCAAAGAAAGATGCTGTTGCTATCACAGAATTAACAATTTGGTTCTATTTGGTTTCACTAACGCAGAAGTAGATCCATATTTATCTAACTGATCAGTTAAAACCTACTAGCACCCACTGATAATAGGTGAGATGTAAGCTTTCTTCTATCTTTTGACAAAATAGAAAAGTTATACTGCAACAAATTTTCGCTATCCTGTGTACATTTGTGGTCATATAGCTGAGCAAAACCACCTTTTCTGCCTCGCTGGGCCCTTCACACCAAATAGGAAGTTACTCAGTTTAATAGTAAGGTATGAAGAAACATTGCTGTTTGTATACAAACAAAAAAAAAAAAAAGAAAAAAGAAAAAAAGAACAACAAAATAAGCACACAAAACCCCCAAACATTTCAACCCAGTAGAAACTGATAAGTTTTCTTTCATCACAAGTGCTTTTGAATTAAAAATATTTGTAAAACAAAAAAAAAAGTCAAGTATTTAAAAAAAATCCAAACCTATTATTTTGAAAAAGTTAAATTTGCTATTTCATCCAAGTAGTTAAATTGACACATATATGGGAATTATTTTAATACTGCCTAATCTTGAGCATTGTGTTGAAAACTTTGCCCTGCTGTATTCTGAGACACTGTACACAAATAATACTTCCATTTTCTGTAACTGTTGTTATGCCTTTACACAAGAGCTTACACTGTTTCACTTTGAATAGGTTTTCTAGATTCATGTGCAAATTCTCCCCTTTCATAGTTTCTAATTTGATGTTCAAATTCTCATCCAGGTGGAAAAAGGGCATCTTAGAGAAGCTACAAGAAGACAAAAGTTTAGTATTTTCTGCAATTCTAAAAGGGACAAAAATAATCAGGGACTTTGTCGTGGTTTAGTCTTTGACCATCTGCAAAGAAGGTGTAGAAACATGGCTTTGCAGGACACTTCTCTCTGTTGCAAGCTGTCTCTCTCAGGGGAGACTGTGTTGAATTTATCCAAGTTACACAGGCAGCACAAAACCAAGACTCTTAGCAGCTGTGGATTATTTTCGGCTGAAGTACTTTAGAAGAATTCTGTCTGCATACAATCAGAATGAATTCTAAATAAGCCAGCTTGTTATTGTTTTTCTGCCAAGCACATAAGGCTTGCTATTCTGTGTCAGATAGGAAGTATCATTTGGAGACCAGCTAATTTTTTTGTGTCATTTATTTATTTATACAATATTGCACAGATTTTTTAAAGGGAGGATTATAAAATGCAGCTGTAAAACTTCTTGTTTGTGGAATTTAGGGTGGGATGTCTTTATAACTTCTTGGTTTAGTTTGGTTTTGACTGGTGTTTCACAAACTTCCCAAAATTAAATGAAATTTCTAAATGAGTAATTCTATTCAGTTAATTGTGAGGAGGCCCTCTGCTACTGGATTTCTCCATTGGGAAATACACTGGCTTGTAATCAAAACCACTTTTTTATAATCAAAGTTAATATCACATAAGTTCATAAAAGTACTGTAATGAGCCAGAAAAATGATTTGGATAAATGAGCTTTTCTGAACCAATATTATTATTAGGAGTATTTTTTACTTCTGTTTCATATCCTTTCAGTTTTCCAGACTTTTTCATGTGTTTCTTTGTGATTAAGACAGTATCAAAGAAAATAATCTGGTGGCAGTGAAGAACCGTCTTCACAACAGAGGCAAGATATGTCCAAGAAGATTATGTATAGTAGTTTACATCTGTGCAAAGTAGCATTTCCCACTTCCACTTGAATCGACTTGAAGCAGGATGTACTCTTGTCTGCACAGCAAGGCAGATTAACTGTACAAGATACTTCCCATGCAAACCACCCATTTGACATGCTGAAAACATGTCAGCATTGATACCTGTTTATATACACAACCCATATACCCTCATTTCCAGGAAGGGAAATTTCAGTACATTTCTGCACCTTTCCCAGGCATGACGAAATGTTTGAAGCAACTTACGTAAAACTTAGATGAATTACAACAGAAACCATCTTCACGTAAATACGTTTTGATTATTCTTTGAGTAGTTTGACTTTGCCATCCTGCTACACTCCAGTCCTACCTTCTTCAAACTGAAGTTTTGATATAGGGTTTTTTTTCAAAATAAGTAAGGAAACAAACTCATACCTTCCACTTTTTACTCCTGGACTATGTCTAGTTCCTTCGTTTTCTCTGGTTTTGGTGCTATGTCTGGGTTTACACTGCCTGTTCTTCTAGCCTGCTATCTCATTGTTTGGAACCATGCAAATTTTACCCATAGCAATGCTTCTTTGATGTGTACAGTGGAAATTAATGAGCTCTCCCAGTACATACTGGTCTGTGAAATACTTGGAGAATATGAGGAAGCTGGTTTTAACCACATGTTGAGTGGGGATTTTCTGAAGACATAAAACAAACATTAATTATATGTGTATATATATATATTTATTGTTTTTTGTAACCCTGGAAACTGTTATAAAACATTATCTTTTCAAAATGACATTTCTGCACAAACAGTTCTATACAGTATTTTCTTCTCTGTGACTATCTGAGGCTGACAGAATGCATAGCTCTATTCCATGCCAAAGGAACTGAGGATTTTTTCATTTTAGAAAAGGCTTCTTTCTTTGATTTCACCATGATCTTTCTTATCTTCTCCTAGCTGTTGTTTTTTTTCTGGCTTACTTTGGTATAACTACTACTTTTCATCATCTGAAATCTTTTACTGGTTAACTTCCCTCAGTTCTTGTTTCCTTGCCTTGTTTTACTACTGTTTTGTTTTTGTGTTTCCTGCTGCTTAGCTTTTCTAGCAGTTGCTTTTCTGGCTTATTTTTTCTCACTGTTATTTGTGGTTTCTGTTAAAAGTCTCCTACCGTTTAACTTTCTCAAGCAGTTGTTTCTGGGTTTATTTTTCCCACTTCTTGAATTTGCTGTTACAGTCTCCTGCTGTTTATCTTCTTCTAAGTGTTGCTTCTATAGGCCATTCTCTTTTGCCAAGCATTCAATAGATTCAATCTCTGGACCAAATTCATGGGTGAATTCAGAGGTTTTTTATATATCCAGGTTGATCTGGGCATGAGTGTCCTGGCTTCAGCAGTAGCAGTCATTTTTCTCCTTCTTAGTAGCGGGTGCAGTGCTGTGTTTTTGACTCTCAGCCTGAGAACAGTGCTGATAACACCGATGTTTTTAGTTGTTGCTCAGTAATGTTGACTCTGACCAAGGACTTTCTGAGTCTCATGCTCTGGGAGGAGGGGAAGCCGAGAGGAAGCAGAGACAGGACGCCTGACCCAAACTAGCCAAAGAGGTATTCCATACCACAGCACGTCATGCCCAGTATATAAACTGGGGGCAGTTACCTGGAAGGGTTAGATCACTGCTCGGTCAGGCTGGGTATCGGTCAGCAGGTGGTGAGCGCTTGTATTCTCTTCCCTTGTTATTTCCCTTATCATTATTATTATTATTGCTGGTAGCAGTAGTGGTTTGTGTTATACTTTAGTTACTGGACTGTTCTTATCTCAGCCTGCCGGAGTTCCATTATTTCGATTCTCCTCCCCATACCTCTGACTGGACTTACTTAAACCACGAAAATGAGGAAGAGAGGTCTGGTTCAGTCCTTAAGTGTTTGCTAGCAAGTATATTTCAAAATAGAATACTGATGTCTTCAAATTAGATCCCTGCAATGGAAAGTAGCCTTTCTTGGCTTTTAGGTTGTTTCCAGAAAAGAACTTTCCACTGGTGGACTTCTCCTTCTTAATAAAGTAGCATGCTTATTCTTTGTAAAATATCTTAGAAAGATATGAGTTTTCAAGATAGGAATCCCAAGCTTCCAGAATTTCGAATCACAACTGATGTTTTATTTTTGAGATTTTAAGCAATTTTGAACTTTACTGATAATTAACAGAAGAACATTCATGCAGGGTCAGATGTTCACTCTTCATTTTACCAAAGCATCAGATGGAGACAGTGTGAGTCAGAATTACTTAACAACTCTTTCTGGTGCTATTCCATCTTTGGTAACTTACTCACTTGGCCAAAGAGCAGCAGTGTTCCACAGCCAATATTTAAGGCACTCACTTGGAAAGAGGAAGTCAGTAGTTTAGTCTTTGCTCCAATACACATTTAATTATTGATATGAAGTGGAACAGTTCCAGCTGGAAATGCTGAGAAATACTCAACTCGGAAAACCTTGTAAACTACTACAATATGAAGTACAGCTGGAAATTTACGAGGAGTTTCCACATCTGAAGCAATTAACAATTTAGTTATTCTGAATTGGGCCTCACTGCCATCATTTATTTTGCAAAATATTTCAGAAGGTTCTGATTGAATCCCACTGGGTAACAGGGTATGAAAAATATACATTTTTTTCATAGAATATTTCCAACTTCCTCTATTTGGCTTCATTACAGGTTCTAGTCTCTTCTTGACCTAGCTGGTTTGCAGTTAGCTTGTGATGTGACTAGTAGGATACTAATTTCTCAATGAATATTTGACTAGTTTGATACTCTAGTAAATTAAGGACCAATTAAGGCCTCTTATATTCCAAGGACCTTTATGAATCTTTAATGAAAGGAAGTGCCTTATGTCACAAGAAAACATTTATATTGCTTATATCTTTCCAATATGAATGACACTCACTTGCTTAGCACTGTATGAAATACTTATTCTAGGAAAGATTCCAAAACTTATTTGGATTACAGTTTCATACACTATAAAGTAGTTGCAGAAACTGCTAAACTGTTATGGAAATCTTTCACATAACCATATGATTATAAAGTGTAAAAGCTTGAAAAGTATTGAATGCTTTTAAAAATTATACAATGAAAGTATGGTATTCTCCTTATATGCGGTTTTCATTATTAATGTCTTCTCCCTGAAACCCTAAAATCATTTCTTATCATCACTAGAACTTCACCAAAATGATAATTTTCAATTTTGCTTCTAGTGTGAGGGCTTCAGCAGAATGTTGAAAGATTATCATATTCATTTGCATGGACTTTTTTAGGTCCAGTCTTGTTTACTGTGACCATAAATAGAACATATTGAGCTAAGGGAAATATCTACTGTTCACTGTGCAGTACCAGACGCCTTCTCAAGTTTCAGGTGTGCTAGCAGAGTAGAAGTAGCAGAGTAGTCACCCCATCCCATTCCACTTTGAGACCAATCTTTCGCAGAATCAGTCTACATAAAATTACTGTGTCAAACTTTGCCTTTTTCATAATTGCATAATATTTTATAACAGTTGATGGAGACATTAAACATCCTAATTTCCCAAGAGGTAGGTAACTGTAAACTCACAGTTTAGGCAACGGCATGTTAAAAGGCATTTTAAAAACAGAAAAATAATTAACAGATGTTATTTGTTGCCCCAGATTTCCTGAAAGAAACTCACACAAAGGGAAGTGGGGAGGGGAAGTGTTATAAGGAAAGAAGATTCTGCACTTCTAATATAATTATGTTACCTTACTAATAGCATACTAGCAACTGGATCTGAGTAAGGAATGGGAAATTGCGAGTAGGTGCTGAATGTGGTTATACCTACATTTTGGTATTCTATGATGCAGGGAGATCCAAAATGTTATTTTGATTAGGAAGATAAACAGGAGGATGAAGAGAGAAAGAAGAAAGATAATCTGTCTTCAGGGTGTGTTAAAGTGAAGAAAAAAAGAAACAAACCTGAAACCAAGCAACAAAACAACAAAGGAAATTCAAGAAACCCAAGACAACTTGTATATTACTGTGCCTTTATGTTAATATCCAAATGACTATTTGTCGTGGTTTAAACCCAGTCAGGTAATTCGTTCGCTCACTTCCCCCCCTTTCTTGCCCTCCCCCTGCTCTCGGAGGGATGGAGAGGAGAATCAAAAGAATGCAACTCCCACGGGTTGAGATAAGAACAGTTTAGTAACTAAGGTATAACACAAATCACTACTGCTACCACCAATGATAATAATGATAAAGGAAATAACAAGGGAAGAGAATACAACACCTCAGCACCAGCTGACCGATAACTCGCCCCCCAAGCCCGACCAAGCTCCGACCGATACCTCCTCCAACCCTGCAGTCTCCCCGCCCTTCCGGCTAACTCCCAGTTACATCCTGGGCATGACGTGCTGTGGTATGGAATAGCTCTTTGGTCAGTTTGGGTCAGGTGTCCTGTCTCTGCTTCCTCCTGGCCTCCCCTCCTCCCTGGCAGAGCATGAGGCTCACAAAGTCCTTGGCCAAACCAAAACATCCTTGTTATCAGCTCTGTTCCCGAGCTGAAAGTCAAAACACTGCACTGCACCAGCTACCAAGAAGGAGAAAAAATGACTGCTACTGCTGAACCCAGGACACTATTATAACGTTTTATTAAAAAAACCCAACCCACCCTGTATTTTAAATAAACTATATGAAAACTCTTCTCTGCTGAGGAAGGCAGTATAAGACAGACCAATACACTCTTGGAGTCTTCCAACATCCTAATATAAAATGGTCAAATGTTAGAAGTATTTTTTCAAAATGTGTATTTCCCAAAAAAGAGAATCATGTTTTTCTTCAAGAATCTTTGTCAGGATCTGGCACTAGACTGGTCAAAGTAGTTTCCAGGATTATAGAATCATAGAATCATAGAAAGAGTTGGAAAGGACCTAGTTCCAACCCCTCTGCCATGGGCAGGGACACCTCTCACTAAACAATATCACCCAAGGCTCTGTCCAACCTGGCCTTGAACACCGCCAGGGATGGAGCATTCACAACCTCCCTGGGCAACCCATGCCAGTGCCTCACCACCCTGACAGGAAAGAATTTCTTCCTTATATCCAGCCTTCCCCTGTTTAAGTTTTAACCCGTTACCCCTTGTCCTATCACTACAGTCCCTAATGAAGGGTCCCTCCCAGCATCCCTATAGGCCCCCTTCAGATACTGGAAGGCTGCTATGAGGTCTCCACGCAGCCTTCTCTTCTCCAGGCTGAACAGCCCCAACTTTCTCAGCCTATCTTCATACGAGAGGTGCTTCAGTCCCCTGATCATCCTTGTGGCCCTCCCCTGGACTTGTTCCAACAGTTCCATGTCCTTTTTATGTTGAGGACACAAGAACTGCACACAATACTCCAGGTGAGGTCTCACAAGAGCAGAGTAGAGGGGCAGGATCACCTCCTTTGACCTGCTGGTCACACTCCTTTTGATGCAGCCCAGGGTACGGTTGGCTTTCTGGGCTGCGAGCGCGCACTGAAGCTGGCTCATGTTCATTTTCTCATTGACCAACACCCCCAAGTCCTTCTCCACAGGGCTGCTCTGAATCTCATCTCTGCCCAACCTGTAGCTGTGCCTGGGATTGCTCCGACCCAGGTGTAGGACCTTGCACTTGGCATGATTAAACTTCATTATAGATCCCTGGCACCATTTAGGGAGATTCAGTTTCCCAATTTTTCATGAATAAAAAATAGATCTAATTTTTTTCCCCCTAGCTTTTCCTAGATCAAGGCATGTGTAAATAAACCAGCATTTTTACAAAGTTAGATACTAAATATAATTATTTCCAACACAACTAGTGCTTATCTATTGTTCACAAACTCCTTGCAAATTCTTAAAAAAAAAAAAATTACTCTTTACCTTACAAAAAAGAGAAGCATAGAAACAGTGTCTTAGCAAGCTTTGCCTTATTCCGAGAGTATGGTTTTTTTTAAGTCTGATCCTGTTAAGTGGATTTTCAGTGTTTGAGATAAAATCCGTTGTGTCAGGGTTCTGTGGATTCTTTTGATGAATTGTTAGCCTGATCAATTATTCCCATTTTAAGTCTGCTTGTTTAGTTTCCAGATTGCACTCAGTGATTCCCTGCCTTTAAGCTTGTAAAGATACAATCAGCTTTCCCTAGAGGGAAATTTGTATTTAGCTAATCGTTTGGCCCTAAGGTGTGTCTTGGTTTTCTTGGCATAGCTTTCACTTGATCTCCAAAAGAAACCACCTTCTGAGCCTGGCATTTGTGAAAGAGCAGTAGTAAAGCAAGAGGAGTTCCACAGAGAAAGTGATCATCATCACAGATGACCAGAAGTAGCTTTTTTAATTTATTTTTTTATTATATTCTCCAGTTTTTCTCCAAATTCCCTGACCTTCCTTTTTTTTATTTTTTTTTTTTTCAAAATGGAAAATTGGGGTAGCACTGGGGTAGTGAGGAGCAGAAAAAAAAAGGTATTCAGGACAACTTTTTTATTATTTTTAATTAGATTTTTTTTTCCTACTGTGTCAGCTTTGTCCTTTTTCATTTATTATTTTAAAACCAGATTTTTTTTCATTACGGAAAAAAGATTTTTCAAATAAAAACACCTGCTTACAGTATAAACACTGTTAACACGCCTGTTCTCTGAAGCGAAACTATATTTAAGACATCTTGAGCCAGCTGCACCTTGTAGAAGTAAAAAGGGAACTGATTTCTCAGTAGCTTATAATTTACTAATGCAGGAATATAAGAACAACTGACTGCTTCAAAATTCAGGCCTGCCTTCTGAGATACTTACCATCCAATTTCAGCAATGTGTGCCCAAGGCATTCACAAAGGCTATTTGCATAATCAATGTGGCACTGGATCCACCCTATAAAAGAGAGGCTTTTACGCACTTGCAACTAACAGCACAAATGAATCTACACTTCCAAAGATGAATTCTTTAGCTGTCAAGATTTTAGACAGCATCACAAACAAAATGTGTATATATTTTCTTGATAAAGGCACAACCACACAGACTGATACAGTTATGGCTTGAAAGCATATTCTTAACTATTGAAAAGGTCTTTGAATAAGAAAATTGTGAAGTTTTCAGTTTTAATAATGCCCCAGTAAAGAATGAAGCAAAGAACTAAAATCACTCAAAAACCTCATTTCTTATAGCCCTAAGTGTCAAGGGCATTCATTGTGTTCTTGATAACCACAAACATTGACAACACTGGTGTTCCAGATCAACAGCAGTATATTTACTTGCTATGCTATTTCCGCTGCTATGAGTGAAAGCAGTGTTAAAAGGTCATATAAAATAAGTTACTGCAGATGTTGACTATTTTTGTTGGTTCCAGAAAAATAGAAAAACTCTTTTTTTTTTTTTTACTCCCATTGCTTCAAAGGTTTTTCTATTTCTGTACTAAGAAAAAAAGATTGACCAAAGGAAATGAAGCTAAAAGTTATGAGCAGAGGGATTGAAATTGCATAAAAAAAAACAAGCACCCAACTCCTATGAACTTTGCTTAGTAACTGTGTACTCAATTGCCCCTACTTCATCTGAAAACCTCTCCATTTGCTATAATATTTCCTCAATTTTAATGAATAAGGAAGAATGGGAATGTCATCTTCTTGAACAGAAAGATAAATTAGAATGGGTTTAGAAGCTGTGAAGGAAACTGAAGACTAATAGGGTGAGGCTTAAAAGTTGTCTTGAGAGGAGAAATATTACAATGGTCTAAATTTATGTGCCTAAATATACATGTCTTAATTTATGTCCAAAAATGTTATTCAGCTTATCTTTGGTAACTTCAGAATTCCTTATTCATAGTTATCTAGATTCATTTAGAGTTTCTAGTCTGGTGCTGAATGCTCCTGATACCTTTTGACAACTTCAGGTAATTAGCAGCAAAAAGGACCAGGTTCAAATATAAAGAAACATCAACACCATTGTGAATCCTAACCTAGAAATCTCAGACTTTCTGGTACTCAGCAGAGTAATTCTCCCCACTCAAACTTGAATTAAATGCTGCAATAGATTTTTTTGGTCTTTTTTTTTTTTTAATTTTAGTTTAGTTAAAAAAAAAAAATCCAAGAAGGTAGATTAATGGGAATAATTTACAACTGCATTTACAGTCAAGTTTAGTGAAGTTAGCTGAGCAGCTACGGCACACCTGGTTGCTTCTCCCCCTTCTGCAGCAACATCTTACTCACAGCATGGGATTGTCACGTCTTGAGGTCCTGTCACCTCTCCTGCTGGGTGGCAAGGTGCAATTCAAGCTGCCACTGGTCATATAAAATCAGCTGCTTCCTCATTTCACTAGCCATTCATTGCTGTGCTTCATTAGAGCATTTTTATAAAGTTTTTGTTGTTTCCGCTTTTATGATGAGTTCATGCTGAAAACTAATACAGTTGTAAGATTCTTAAGCTATTTCTTCAGCCGTCTATGTCATAGAATACTTTTAAAGTATCTTTCCATTCAGTTTTACAGATTGTAACTTTTGCATTATGAGATTGAGATTTTTGGATACAATAACCATTCAGCCTAAGTGGTTTTGTTTGTTTGTTTGTTTGTTGGGGTTCTTTTTGACATGCCTCTTGCCTTCAGTTGAAATGCTTCCCCAAAACAATCAGGTAAAAACGCAAAACCAAGCAGGAGGAATACACGAGTTCCATGTTTTTGAAGGGGGTTGATCCAAATATCTTACAAACAACAGGCAACTATAAAGAGCCCAACAGAAGGAGCAGTTCCTCAAATCACCTAACGGTGATTTTCATCACAAATTATAGGAATTATTGAGGCCACTTACTGGATGATATGAGTGGTTACAGGTCTTACAAAACCTAAGTTCTAGATTCTGTGTAGTTTGAGCCATTCAAGCACATTTCTCATTTTTGGAAGAGAAGCATAACTACTAGCCAGCAATACATCAGCTCTGAGTGGAGACACATCCAAGCTCCCTTCTTAAAACTAACACGCTGTATAACTGAGCATTGAAAGATGCACTACATAGGGAAGAATATATAAGACAAACATTATAATCGAACACTTAAAACAGTTCAGCTGGGAAAAGATCAAGGCTTTGTTTCTGACTTATCTTCAATTAGATGAATATTTAATAAGAAATTCATCCTCAGCTCCCATCTCTTCCATAAGGTCATGCAGCCAAAACTCTATTCCTAAATTCATTTAGACTGACTGAAATAACTTTAGCAGTAGAATTGCCATATTAGTCACATACCGAATCTGAAATAATTTCCTAGGAGGTGGGACACCTGGATTCCTATCTGTCTAGATCATGCAGATTGAAAGGCCGCTAACAATATTTCAAGTCAGATTTCCAAGATCTGAACTAGTAGAGGGGCTTTTCCCTTAGAGATGTGGAGAATTATGTAAACATCCAGCTTCAGAAGAGCTAAATGCTCCTGAGCAGAGTCAGGTGTCTTACTGGTTTTGAGATTAGTTTGGCTTTCTAGCTTCTAAAGTCAGCTTATAGATATTTCCTCTCTTCATATGCTTTTTGAGCCTGCCTGTGGGTCTGATTATCAGGGAAGTGACATAAAGCATAGGTATTCCTATAAGAAGTTCCTCAGGGTGTTCAGTACCCATATATCTTTTAAAATCTGGCCCTAATATGAGTCTACAAGATCTGCAGGGATCTTTCTGAATTAATATAAGAGGTTAGATAAGCTGTGGGCTATCTTGTTTTCTTCTAGCGATTATAAAAGTTTCCCTCAAGTATAGAGGCAGTGGTAGCTGAAGTTTTATTTTAGAGAGGTAGCTGCTAGAAGCAGTTTTGTCAAGAACATTTTCTTGAGGCGTATTGCTTCACCATGGACTTTCTCTAAACAAACTTTTTTTCTGGCTATATTGTGACTTAGATACTGTCTGTGGAGATGCTCTTGAGCGGCTTTAGAAATTATTGTTATGTTAAGTGGGTGGGTTGTGACTGGTAGTCTTATTTCGAAAGGGAGGCAGGAGGGGTGCCTGTAAATGCAGTAGTTGTGGGCAATTATAATTTTAGGTTGACCATCTGCCATAGCGCAGCATTTCTAGCAAAATAAAGGCTGTTTTTAAAAATATAAACATATCTGTTTTCTGGCTCTATGTATTACGCATATTCAAACTTAAAACATTTTTTTCTGAAGAAAATCTCTATACAGAGATCCACAGTACTTCTATCTGTATGGGTTACAACTAATCTTATAACTACGAAAATATATTGTAGATAATTCCTACCAGAGCATAATTTCTATTTACCCTGTATAGCAATACCATCTGTACTTTCACACATGTATGCTATATTGCAGAAATGGACATACTTAGCATAACAGGAACTTTCAATCCTGATGTTGGCTTGAACTTGCCTTACCTGTCCAACACATAATGCAGCTTTTAGCATTTTCTTGTGGGTTTGTTTTTTGGGTTCTCTCTCCCCTCCCACCCCCCAATTTTCTTTATGAATCAAGAGCAGTTTTTAAAGCAATATTTATTTGTATTCAAAATTCTAGCTGCCTCTAGTGAGAAAAATACATCCTGCTATTTTAAACTTTTCTACTTCAACAAATACTTAACATGTGGAGTCTAGATTTTTCTTTGTCGGACACAAAGATTTTTACTGAAGCCCAATTAGTTACACTGAGATAAACTGACAACACTGATGTCACTGTAAACTGCTGAATAAAAGTATTTTTGATGTCATTTTTAGGAATGTTTTTCTTAAAAATCATACTTTAAACAGCACAGTTTTCAAACCTAATAGACAAATAATAAATTAATTAAAAATAATTAAATAGCAACAGATTATCAGATTTTTGCCTATCAGGCAGTTATTTAAATTATATTATTCCATTACTAGAATGAATTTACCTGAGAGCTCTGATTCTATACCAACTCTTTTGTTATTTTTTAGGCCATTATTTCTGCAACTAAACATTAAGTGGCTAAATATTTTCACACAGCTTTAAAGAAAAGTCATGCATAAGATACTGTCAGTAAGTGTGGAGATATGACCATAAGTTAAGGCTCATCAGGTATTTAAAGTTAGTTTGTTCTAGTGCACAGGGAAGGGAAGCAATTGTAAGTCTGGGTTGGTTTTTTTTGTTTGTTTGTTTTGGATTTTTTCTTTTTTTATACAGGAAATAAAATGTCTTTTTTAAGTGCCTGAGAAAAGCTTATGCCTGAGAAATGTTTCCTTTTAGTTTGTACTATTACAATTCTACTATGAAGTTTAGTTGACGTATTTAAGCCATTCTTCTAAGAAAGGATCTATGAAAAAATAATCACCTCTCTGGAGAAAAACCATCTGCACTTTGATTGGCATTTCTACTTTGTCTTAAAAGAGCTTGCAACTCTGCCCTTGAGGGTTATCCTTCACCTTGTCTTCTGAAAAAGTGTTGTTCAGATGCTACACCAAAATGTGTTCACACTGCAGAAAGTATGCATAAGCTTAAAAATATTTTCTGCTTATAACTTCCCAAGTTAACTAGCTTAATCTTGATTTTTTTTTTATGAACTTTATTTAGTTTTTTATTTTTTGTGCTAAACATTTATTGCAGGATTTGATTCTTAATTGGAAAATTATTTACATAAACCTGGACTTTATTTCTTGTTCTTGCTTAGCTCTCATATTGATAAAGGAACTCACGGAGGCTGTTTTGACAGATTTGATGTTACAAGTAAACTTTCAATAGCAAAGTTATAGTCCAAATATGAGCTAATCTTGGCTACTGGACTCTTCAAGCCTGGAGATTTTCCTACCAAAGAGAGCATCATTATGTTTAAATTTGATCTTGAGATGCATAAGATTGTTAAAAGCCATATTAGTTCTCCTCAGTTTTGTGGTCAACTGAGAAGTAGTTCATTTACTTTGTCATGTGAATGAATGTTCAAGGACATCACAAGATTTTATGCCTACCCTAGTCTCCTGGTGGAAGTGATAGCTATGAGGAAAGATACGTTTATGCAAACCTGCAATGGTTGGATTGTTTTCAGTCCATAGCACAGCATTGTCTAAATAATTCTTGGCCTTCCTAATTCATCAGGGTGAGAGATCCTTCGGCCAAAGACTATAAAATTGTTTTATAGGGCAGCTTATTTTGTTGTATGGCCACAATAAGTTCTATTCTATTATTATTATTATATTGTATTATTATTTAAATTTAAATTTTAGTTGTTTCAAAAAATTTTTGAACCATTGAATATGCCAATAAACCCCCCTGATACTTGTTGATGAGTGAAATAAGAACTTTCTAGGCTTTGAAGTGAATTCAAAAAGGAATTTAGCGCTTCTGGGCTTTACAAAAATAGACATCAGAACAAACTTTCTTCCAGGTTTGTTTGTTAGCTTGTTATTATTTATTTGTTAGTTTGTTAGTTTTAACATACCATTAGATAGAAATATTTCAAAGAGCAAGAATAAGTTGTATTATATGTATCAGGAAAATTGCATAGATGTATCTCACAGATGTTGTAAGAAATAAGAAGAAATTCTGAATTTTAAAATTTCATCGTTGCAGTAACTTTTTTATTCCTCCTCTTTCTACTGAAAAGTTAGGCATAATCAGCATAGACAGTTTTGTATGCTTCCCCTAACTTTCCTGTTTAAAAGGCAATTGATTTGTTCATGTGCACATGCCTAATCTAGCTAACAAACACCTTAGCCAAATTAATAGATTGATTATCCATGGAAAGCGGGTTGATTGAATAATAGTCATTGATACAAATGGCTAGTAGATATTTTACTATATGTACAGAAGTTGACATATTTTGCTTCAAAATAAAACAGTAAAACCAAGTATATTGATTCACATTAAAGTTGACTAATCTATTTGTTAGTGCAATTTAATTGTCTGTAAAATTAGTTGCTAAACAGTAGGAAAAAATAGTCATTTATTATAATTGTCTGTGTTAGAGTGAAGGAATGATTTTATTGTGTGTTATACAAATAAATCCCAATTTCCCAGATACATGTATTAGAACAAGGAGTGGTGTCATTTGCAATCACAGGAAATACCGTGAAATTATAACAAACAGCTATTCATGTTATCATTCCAGTTAATTATCAGACTTACTGTATTCAGCAGTCCATGTTATAGAGCAGTTTAAAGTGAAAGCCACATAAAAGAATTCATTATCAATAGGCAAAAAAAAAAAAAAAAAAAGAACCTAATTGAGAAATGCCAGCTAGTGTCTGTATTCTCAATAGAAGAAAAATGGACCCTATCACAAAATGCCAACTGTGGCTATGTTCTCTAATTTTCTTTTCGAGGACACTGAGGAGTAGATTGGATTAAAAAGGAACTGCCAATGCCATTATCTTTCACTTTCAATAAAAATGCACTGTGTCCAAATGAAAAATGCCAGACTTCATCCCCCCTTTCTTAGAACCAATTAAAAAAAAGGCTAGTCTGTACATCTTTTGCAATTTATGCTTTCTAGGAAAGAACAGTAGGATATTAAGTCATTAAAAAAACTGCAATAGCAGCAGAAAGTTTTCATGAACTGCAAATGGGAAATGGGATGAGAGAAGAGGACATGAAAACAAAATTAAATATTCAAAATACAGCCATCACCAATAAGTATGATGCACATGTTTGACTAGGCTTGGTGTTCATCACACATGTAGAAAGTTTTTTTTCTTCTGAAAGAGAGGAGAAAACAGAGGAACTTTAAGATAAAGTAGCATCAGAACCTAAAATAATTGGTTTGTTTCACAGAATTGCAAAGTAGGAATAGCCATATGATATCATTTCTTAAGGCAACCAAAGAACATTTTGTCCTGCTATCTGTAGGTGCTTGCACTCCCTAAAGTGAAGGTGAAATGACACATAAGATTGTTTAGTTTCTTTATTCAGCAAAATCCAGAAGCTTTTGCTGGCTACAAGTTATAAGTGTGGCAGTATTAAAGTAGAGATACTTTGTAAGCAGTGCTCATCACACACATTTTCCTTCCAGAGATCTTCCTAAAACCAGGCCCTAATCCATGGTCTGATATCACAGATTAAGATTGTGACTATTCTACTTCTGTTTGTAATTCATGCTACATAGAGGAAATTCCCAGCCTCTGGGCATCATTTGGGAGGAGAATGCCCTAACAGCAGTTTTTTGTTACTGACTCAGGCAATTTTCATTATGCATTGAGATTTCATGCAGGAAGAGTGATATCACAGAGTTGTCCCAGGCCCTATATAATCCCAAGTTCCAGACCAGTTTTGTGGTGTACCCAGGTTTATTTACTGTCAGCTGCCAACATCACCTGACTGGGTGGTGCATTCTGCATTAATGTAATTTGCCACCTCAGTTTAGATGTATCTAAATGGACAGTTTATCACTTTACAATCACACTACTAAGGAGTAAGTCAGAGAAACAGAATTCATCTCTTAAAGAAATGCTGCCAATTCGTTGGCTAGATGTCATGAAATAAAAGACACACTGCTCTGTGCTTATCCAAGGTCAGCTGGGAAGCAAGGGCATTTGCAGATTGTAAAGGTGAAGGGACTTTATCTGAGAGGTTATTTAAGGGATGCTGTGTTTAGAAAAACAAAAATGCCTTTTGTGATCTCAGCAGTCTGCCACTCCCTCTTTGAGTGAAAACAATATCTAGCTGAATATGCCTGCAGCTATACTCTGTCATTCCACAGCAGAGCAGTGACAAGGAATTACAGATTACTCCTGACCGTATTGCTTCTTATACTGATATTGATCCTTTGTCTCTGTCCTTTTCTTAAATTATTGCATGTGCACCAATCCACAAGGTATATAAGAAATACTCTCACTGAAAGGCAAGGTTTTTTATGAGTAAACAGTTATGAACTGTTGTAAAATAAGGTCATACCTTTGCCAAACAGATACTTTCTCCTTTCCTAAGCCCTCAAAATCACAATTTGCTAATGAAAGCTTTGAAGTAGCAACAAAGAGATGCCCAGTCATGCCACTGTGAAATTACGTTATCTCTCACTTGGCATCAACAAGTCATAGCAATGGTGCCATGTCTTACTAATGGCATATAACCAGTGGATATGCACTGCATACACTACGGCACTCTTCACTCTCATAACAACTGGTTTACACTCTTAAAGGAACAAAGAAATAAATAAATCCTTTTGTTGGTGATAATTAAGCAGTAACATCCATTTTCTGTGCTGTTGCCTTAATATATTTGTGATAGCGATATTGTTTTGTTTATGCTAATTGTTTAGTTGGTGGGGCTCATGCATATGTCATCTAGTGTGAATCCTCTTCAATCTGTTGCTAAGCAGTTATTGTCACTCTGGATATTGTGAAATGCTAACTATTTGAAATAAATAAGCCAGAAAAAATGATACTTTCCTGAATTGCACAAAGATTTCACGCACATTGTATTTTCTCTTCTTTGCATATTTATCTCAATACCTATTTTTAAAACTTAGATCTTCTATAGAAAAACTGCAGGATATAAAGGTCTAATATCTATCTATTAATCTTTTCATAGGTTTCTAATGTTGGGTGGGTGGCTTGTGTGTAAGAGAGAATTCATGCTGACTTATTCAAAGACTATTTGTTCCCAGACAGTTCTTTTTTTGATCCACATATACAATAAACACAGAAGAAAGGAATTTTTGAAGTTCAAATTTCTCTTGGAACTGACAGTTTAATAATAAACTATGGTTCTCAGTTACCTCCCTATTATAATTTATACAATACAAGTCTTTGAAATGTGGACTGAAAAGCACAGATGGGCTTCACAGCCTCTTAAGGCTATCATCTTCATTTAATCAATACTACAAAGACAAAAGATCACAAAAATTGTATTCTGTAAATGCCCCTGTGTGGTGTTGGAATAAAGTTAATTTCATGAATGGAGGTCATTTCACGTGCATGTTTGTTTGGATAACTAATAAAAGATAAGTTAGTATGTATAGGAAGGAAAATTCTTGTGACTGGGGGAAAGTAGCAGTGTTTCGCTTTCTACAAACTGCTCACACGGTTACCTATCTACTAATTGATTAATTGACCATCTATTAGACTTCACCATTGTACTTTACTTTCCAACAAATTAAATAAACCTGATCTCAAATTGTTGCTTGTGGCAGTAGAGGTTCTGTCTATTTCAGAAACATTGTACTCTAAGGAGAGCTATAAATAGTGGCAGGTTATTTTTTATGGAGCTTTACAATAAGTATCATAAATACGTGATGATTTTAATTGAGACTTATTAAGGTATTTAATCTCTACTGTTTACAGGGCAAATAATAAAATGGTACCTATTTAACAGCTGTGAAAGGCAAAATAGGTATTTATTATGTAGGTTTTAACATTAAGTAAATACATAGAGTAACATCTTGGGGTTTATATATTTAACACACGACTGTTTCATTTTACATGCTTTTCCTCAGCTCAGAAACATTAGAACAGATATTTCAAACAGCCACTAGTTACAGTGTAGGTTAATGACCAACTGAATACCCGAAAATATACTAAGTGACGTTTTGAACCCATCACATTGATATGTATTTATTATATAGCCACTTATCATCAGTAAGTAGTTTATTCAAATATTGTTAATCATGAGCATTTAGCATTCAACATACGGGTGCTGTCTTAATGAAAAATTAAATGCTTCTTTGAGACTCTGAATTCAGTGTAAAGAATTTCTACAGTTATTTTATAAAGTTAAAATATCTATGTTAATATAGGGGAGAGATTAATATTGCAAATAACTAGTTATTTTAATCTTGAGCCTTCTCAGATTCACACCAGAATGGTGATTTTAGATGGGCTTAAAGTATAAAAATTAAAGCTATAAAAATATAGAGTTTGCATAAACCTTGGTCAAGTATGAGTGCTGAATGTGGTTTATTGGTTATACCTCTGTTTGAGTAGAATGACACTCCTTGCAAACGTGGAGAGTAAATATATTAATATATATCTTGTGTAATTGTCTGAACACTGATTTCTCATTTAAAACTCTGTGCTGAAAATATAATGCTCATCTATTGCTTTGTGTTTGTATCCTGGCATGCTGTAAATCTGTGAAATACAGCATTATGTTTGAGCAACTGCAACCAAATGACTGGAGAACTTGAAGAAGAGTACACTTAGTTTATGGGCCCAGAAAGGGATCAACCTGATATGTAATCTGTTCAATGCTAGTAAAAAAGGACACTACTAGACATGAAAGACTAAGTCAGAGATTCTGCTTAAAGCTAGTGTTACACAGTTCCTCAATGGCTTTCTGGATTGTGATTTACTGAAACATTTGCAAGCTTAGGAACTTTGCTGCAAATGATACAAAACAATCATAAGATCTTTAAATCGGCAAATATCAGATACAGAGGTATTAAGCAGGGGAAGTTTAGACTGGATATAAGGAGGAAGTTCTTTACTGTAAGGGTGGTGAGGCACTGGAATGGGTTGCCCAGGGAAGCTGTGAATGCTCCACCCCTGGCGATGCTTGAGGCCAAGTTGGACAGAGCCTTGGGTGACATGGTTTAGTGTGAGGTGTCCCCTGCCCATGGCAGGGGGGTTGGAACTTGATGATCTTAAGGTCCTTTCCAACCCTAACTATTCTATGATTCTATGATTATGAAGGTATCAATGTATTATCTAGCTGGATGGAGCAAACTGTACCCTAGGACTGAAAGGAAGGAACATCAGGCAGGTTTAGAAGAGGTCAGAAAAGGTTAGAAAAAATTGCAGAAAGTAAAATCATTGTGCATATGACTTGAAATATAGTTTGAGTGTCTGTGAGTATTTTTCCTAATAGAGCTGGTTGTTCTTACGGTATTCAGTATTGAATTTGTTCTGTGAGGACAGACATGGTTTGAAGGTTTCAAACTTTTGCGCTGGTGAACTACTGTAACTGGACCTTGTTCTCATTCTGATTGAACGAACTGTGGGTATTTTCTCACTTTGTCAGGTTTTGGTTGAAACCAGAATTCACTTGGAGGAGTTTGTTCAAGATTAAATTCAATAGTGTACCATTCTTGTGGTTTAGCATTTAGCTTTGATTTACAGATACTAATAAAGAAAAGCTCCTGACTTCCTTGCTGTCACAGTTTAAACCCAGCCAGACAGCTCGTCCACTCACCCCCCCCCCCCTTCTTGCCCTCCCCCTACTCCCAGTGACGGAGAGGAGAATCGAAAAGAATGCAACTCCCACGGGTTGAGACAAGAACAGTTTAGTAACTAAGGTATAACACAAATCACTACTGCTACCACCAATGATAATAATGATAAAAGAAATAACAAGGGAAGAGAATACAACACCTCAGCATCAGTCAACCGATAACTTGCCCCCCCAGCCTGACCAAGCACAGGCCGGTACCTCGTCCAACCCTGCAGTGCCCTGGCCCTTCCAGGTAACTCTTGGTTACATCCTGGGCATGACGTGCTGTGGTATGGAATACCTCTTTGGTCAGTTTGGGTCAGGGGTCCTGTCTCTGCTTCCTTCCAGCTTCCTCTCCTCCCTGGCAGAGCATGAGGCTCACAAAGTCCTTGGCCAGACCAAAACATCAGTGTTATCATCTCTGTTCCCAGGCTGAAAGTCAAAATACAGCACTGCACCAGCTACCAAGAAAGAGAAAAATGCCTGCTGCTGCTGAACCCAGGACACTTGCAGAAGTGCTAAATTTCGTGTAAGGGAGTACATCCCCTCAGCTCTTAAGATGTGTTTTTCAGGAGTGAGAATAGACTTGGTTTCTTTCCCGATAACCCCAGTACTAACAATGAGTACTTTCACACTTCACGCCACAGACAGAGGAGCACCAATGTGGAACTCTTGTAGGATTAGATGCTTAGAGGACTGGGGCTAAGAATCCAGACTTCCTTGATCGAGGCTTGTTAGGGATTCAAAGTAACATTTTAATGGAGTATTTCATGATACAGGGATTTAGGGAAGTGCTTTCAGTTAACTGCCACTTATTTCTTGTTCTCTCCTCTAAAGCATGCTCCTGGCTCAAGGGGGACGTCTCTTTTTTGATCAGCTATGCTAGGTGGCTTATATATCGAGCACAGCTTAGGTTAATAAATATGATTTTTGAAATTATTACAAAGTTTCCTGGAGTTTGAAGCCAGAAGGGACCCTAAGATCATCTATATCAGGTCATTAAGTTTTACCAAGGCTTTATTCTAAACTTACAGGTGTTCATTAGACCAAAGAATTTTAGACCTCATGAGGTTTAACTATGCTATAGGCAAAGACTGGAACTAATCCCTAATGCCCTTGCAAAGGTAGGAAATTAATTAGGTGAAATATGCCTGGATGATCCTAATATTTGCTTATGCACCATGAAGAAGGCAAAACAAAAAATAAAGGTCCAGCTTCAAATTCTAATCCCTGGATTTTGTTATGTCTTTATTATGAAAGATAGAAAGCTCTCTGTTACTGGAAATCTTTTCCTTCTGTAAGTACCTATAAACAGTGATCACATTGCCTTAATTTTTTATTTTTATTTATAAACAAACTGAACACATCAAAATTCTTAGTCTTACATAGCAAAGTTTATTTTCCAGTGACAACATCATATTGGTACCTCATTTTGAAAGTCTTTCTAGGGTTGCCACCTGCCCTGTGAACTAGAACTGTGATCTTAGTACAGCCAGTTCAAGTACCTTATTTGACAAAGCTGCATGCAAAGGAAACAAAACTTCTCTGTTTTTACCCTATCTTCTCTGTATGTCCTCTTGGATCACATTTGCTGGTTATGTGACCACTGCACTTTATTTTTATGACCCCTAAATACCTATTGAAGACACAAAATGAGGTAAGCATTTGCCTAAGGAAACTTCTCCAGTAATAACTTTAAATTCTGTAACAAAGCAAAAAATACATAATCCTCCCCTTTGCTAAGACAACTGTACCAGTGACAAGTGTAGCAAAACTAAGCATCTGACAGTTGTAGACACTTTAGAAATCTGCTTGCTTCGATGCATTTTAGCTCTACATTTCTCAGTAGATTTCTGGTTTGATCTATTCTGGTAATTGTCTGTGTTCCTTGGTTGTACGTTGCAATTTTCATTTCACAGGTAACTTTTCCAACTGCCTCAATCTTTGATGTCAGCCACATGTTGATTGATTTCAGTATTTGGTAATAATATTTCTTATTTATTTGATTTTCCTCATTCAGAATCATAAGCAGTATTTTATAGGCTTTGTTATTTTTGTGAATATGTGGGTGTTTTACTGTGAGCTTTCTGAAGATGTCATAAGGATTTTGTCCTTTAGCATAAGCTGTTTTGTTACATCTTTCCTTTATTGTTAATTGCATGTTTCATTGCCACTACTTAAAGGGATGCACTCCTTTCCGTTTCCTGCTAATGGTTAGGGTCAGAATACATTTCTAAAGATTCAGTCTGTCTTTTGAGATCTTTGTGAAAGGGAGATGTAGAGATGAGCTGCTGATAGTGATACTGAATTGAAACTTCGGAAGAAATTCTGAATAAACCTGAAATGAAGCCAAGGCTGAAACACATTCTAAACACATTCATATGCATGTACCAGGCCCCGAGTATTCTGCAGCAGTCTGAATCTAAGGTCTGGTGCCTTTGTTTTTTTTCCTTTGTGTACCACATGTTTACTTGGAGATATGCCACCAGGAGCAGAGTCTCATTTGATCTCCTAAAACAAGCAATATCCAGTTAGGTTGGTGGTTGAAAAGATGGTATCCCTGGGAAATCTTAGCTCTGTTGAATGTGGCGTATTTTAGTATGCGCCATTCTTGCTGAAAATTGAACCTGGCTTTGGTCATATATTTTAAAAACATGATCTGAATTCGAGTTCCTAGAGATTTTTAAGTCCAGGTGAGTCTCATGGGAGTGGGGATTTTTGTGATGCATAGTTCTGTGCTCAGTAGGGCTACATCTTGGAATTGATTCAGGGAGTGTCAGTGTCAGTCACACTCTGATTGATGCTGGCATTGGATAACTGCATGTGTACCCAATTTTGATTAGCTTTGAAGCAGAATAGAAGGCATACTGCCTTTGATAATCCTTCTAATCCACTCAGACTTCATGTGAGTGACAGGGCAGCTGTTAAAAGTGTGAGAAGCAAACTTGAAATGGTGATAGAAACTTTCTGCATCATCTCAGCCTTTGTTCACTCCAGTTCAGATCCTCACTGTGTTCTAATTGCATTCTTAGTGTTTCCAAGTTGCAGTCCTTTGCGAATGTCACTTGAAGGAGATACTTGGTCAGTGATCCTGTTTGCATCATCTGGAATTCTTTCCTTTTTGCACTGCAGTCTCTTCCCTTCCACAAGCTTTGAAATATTTCTTAAAATAGAGAAGATTTAACTGCACCCATTTGATTTGCAGAGAAGTCAGTATCTGTCTATAAAGCAATGCATATATTTCACCATAGCAAGGTTCAGCAAGGTTAAGGAAAGATCAGCAAGCTTGCACAGCTATCAGCATAGATATATAATTTTTATACCATGCAACATGTTTGCTTCAGTGAATAACTTAGTGATTTTGGTTTTGGGTTTTTTTATGCTTAGTCAATATCCATGTTTCATCAAAACTTTCAGGCTGAGATCTATTGGATATAGCACTATTTTAAAGGAGATATAAGACCTAGGGAAAATAAAGGGAAATGAGAGGACATGAGACTGTGAAGTCATTTTCACTGTTGTTAAATAGAGAGAGCTCTGGTGTAGAAGACATTTGTTTCACTTTTACCTACAGGAATTTTACCCATTCACAATGTCATTCATGGATGTGTTGATTTCACTGAAAAATCTGTTAGAAAGCTGTTGTGAGAAATCAGCTGACCACCTCTCTGTCCCAGGTGGTAGACAGGGGTGCAAGCTTTAAGTTCAAGCTCCATGCTGAAATAGGCCCATTTTGACTTTGAATACTAATCCTAGGTCTGTTCTGACAAGGTGCTGGCAAAAGATCACAGACGTGCTCTGAGTGCAAAAATCCATCCTGAATTGCTAATGTCAACAAACAAATAAGAGAATGTGATCTCACTTCTTTTTGTCAGAAAACTGAAAATTTTATCAGAAAGCTGAAATTAAATATTTTTAGTTAACATAGGGACCTACAGGGAGCTGCCACAAAATAGAATTTTTGATTCATGCTTCATTCTTTAAAAGAATTCAAAGATCGTGTGCTACTTAAAGTGTTCCCCTTATTGGTGAAACATAATTAAATAGATATCAAACATAGAATAATTGCCATCAGTGCCTAGAAATGAAAGGGAAGAGATTTACATCTGGTGTTCTTACTGTTGAAAGCAGAAATATAAAAAGAATAGGTGAGGCATTTATGACTTACAGCTGGTGTGTTTGCAAACCCATGCAAAATTGATGTTACAATGAATTAATGACTAGCAATCTAGTTCCACTTTTATACATCTTCACTATCTTTATAAGCAAGGTAAGTGAATCTTCAGTTTCACATTCGTGGGTTTAGGAAAAATTTCAGTATAAACCTGTTTTGACCTCAGGTGGGTGAGCTTTCTATGCCAAGTGAAATAATAGTATGGAATTTTAAACCAGTGGCAGAGGAAGAGCTCAACCAACTGACCTATTTGCCAATGAAGAAACGAGATTTATAAATCGTTAATAATGCTGAGATAATGTTTTGAGCATATTGCTCTTCTTTAGAGCTGTGTCTATTCGAAAGTTCAAAAACCAGTTAATTATTCTCACTTCATACTCTAGTTCCTGAGTATAGGTGTGCTTCCAGATTAGATTGTCCTGTTTGAAAGAGCATCCTGACAGTATTAAAATACGCAAGATCATCCTCTTTGTACAGTGTATTTCAATCAAATAATGGTGGGGATCTTTTCTTCAACATTAATTCATAAACTCAGTGTTCCTTCTTAAGAACCACTGCTCCCTTCATTACCTCACCATGATGGGAATATAGAAAAATTACTTGCATTGTACGGAGCCTTACAAACCCGATTCCATCTCATATGGAAATGAGCTACCCATAAATATTAAAAATTATCTGCTTCTCACAGATGTTCCCTTTGCCTATTATCTGCAAAATTTCTGGATCAAATGTTCAATATGAATATGTTAGTATCCACCAAAGATTGCTTTTGGCAGCACATGTGTTGATATCAGCAGGAAATAAATAGGAAAACATTAAAAGGTATAAAACTTTAAAACAATAGCTTAAAGGTGTTTTACAAACTACAGATGGCTTATATCGTTCAAGTGGATGTCTGGTGTAGAATGAGAAACAGAGGAAACTGGAAAAAAAGTGGAAATGACTGGAAATAATGGATCCCATGCAATATGTTGTATTTAAAGTAGAGATAAGCAAAATGAAAATGGCTGCTCTTTACTTGCATAGAGGGAGACTACTTTAGTGTCTGTAAATAAGTGTGGTCCACCACTTTTTAACATCATACTGTATAGAATGAAACTTGTCACTCTGGATTCTCTCCAAAACTGTGACACTATCAACAATAGACAGATCGTTTTCTGTGCTCACTCACAAGTCTCAGTCACTTGCTTTACATGAATAAAGTGGTCATGTCATGTAGAAGAACTTTTGATCTGTATTAATAAAATGGGAACTAGATGAAGCAAACTCTCTTTTGTCAAATCATTAGCACCATTCATAGCACCAAAGCTACTTTCTGTCTCTGAGCCAGACATAATAAGTGAAATCTTTTTGCAGAAGATGCATTCATAACTGATTATTCAGAAGCTAAATATTGTTGAACATGGATAGAGCTTCCAGGTTGCAACATTCCTCTTCTAAAACACCTCAGCAATGTGAACTCATAACTGCTGGCAATGAGAATGGCAAAGGAGTTACCATAGCGAGAGAAAAGGAGCGTCACTGACAGAGCTAAGAGGAAAGCAAATCACTGGTGTTTTAATAGGCATGCTGCTAAAAGCAGGATTGGAAGGATTGATCAGTTACAGTGTTGATTACTTACGGATACCCAGGATTGCATTAATGATAGAAACAACAGCTAGGAGTTGCAAAATAAGACATACAGACTAGAGATTTCTCTCTAATAAAACCTAACTGATGGTCCAACATTCAAAAAATTAAAAAAATTAAAAAAATATATTCACTTTTTTGGTCATTAAACCTCTGGCATCTATCTAGACAATGAAGAGCATCTGTCTCTTTCTCTCTATAAAATTGCAACAGTAGTAATTAGCATCTTGTTACTTTCCATTTTCATGTTTTCATTTCCTTTTAGTACACTGTTGTGCACCTTGTAACAGCTGCTTTGTTTCACTGTATTAGTAAGTGAGATGAAGTCCATGCAGTGTTTAGTCCACAATTTTGTATACAGTTAGATTGATTAAAAGGCATTGCAGAGTGGTTAAATGACCAACAGCAAAGAGGACCTTGATGATCCTCAGTGAACTTGAGAAGTTTGTGTTAGGATTTAATATGACCTCTGCACCTTAAACATTTTTTTTCCTGTATTTAGAAAGCCAAACGCCATTTCCATGGAAGAACTCAATGAAGTCTATCACAGAGTGCAGTAGCAACCATTCTCCCTGCTCTCCCCCTCAAGGACCAGGCATTTAATGAACAATTTATGAACACCACACTCTTGCCTTCCGAGTGCTCCTCCAGCGCAAACAAAAGATGAAAATCTGAGCTGCGGATTTTAGTATTTTATAACCATTTCCCTGAGATTTTTGAGCAAGGTTTTTCCATTTTTTTTCAACATTCTTTGAATCCAACCTTATGAGCAGAAACAGTTCAGGTGTCTCAGTGATGGTGATGTTAGCATTACTGACTGAATTTACTTCTGTAGAAAATCCTCTAACAGCTGTACTGAGAGAATTTCCTTTAATAGCTGACAATATGTCACGTCTCTTGATCTCCAGTTGCTACAGACAACAGTTTACTTTCCTCACATTAACAAAGTATTCTGCTCTGTTAACTAAATATGACACTTAATCAGCCTTTTATACATCCCAGAAAATATACTTTTGACCAAGTGCATAAAGCCAGTGAAAGAATGTGGAGTCAGTTGTTCGTGTATACCTGACGTCTCACTGTGCCATCAAAATGGTGTCTTTTACCTGGTGTCTAATAGTTGCCTTCTATTGGGAATCAGTCTCACTGTAAGACCTCTTCTCAGTGCGCATCCTGTTTACCTTTCTGTATCAATGGTTTCAGTAGTTTGCAGGGTCACTCAGGGAAAAAAAAAGTAGGAGCTCTGTACTAGGTGCATATATGACACAGAGTGCTCAAACCTTGGTAAGCGACTGTTAGGACAGGCTCTTCAGAGTGGAGCCTCTTAATCCAAGGCTTCACTGCAGAAGTGCCAGAAAGCAACCAAGCTGCATGCTCAACACTGGAACAATTGCTACGTAGGCAGTAACAAGCACAAAATGCTCAAATAAAGATCCCTATATCGGAAATTGTGCTACAGGTATTTAAGAGAAACCAATTGAAATATACACAGGGATATGCAGCATGTACCTAACCTGCTTCTAGAAAACAATTGAAATTGCAGCTTCAAAGAAATAAAAATGCCCAAAGGATTTCATCTTTAATTATGCTTTGGACAGGTGATACATTTTAAGGTGAAATTGTTATTTAACAGTACCGGTGTCTAAGTGGTATGTTTACTAAATTCCACTGGTAGAAACAGTACAAGCAAAGCACGTGTTTGTCAATATAAAGCTTTTGCAAATGTTATCCAGAGAAAGGCCTTTGGGTCAGTTTATTCAGGCAAAGCACTGAGTAGATTTTATGGAAAGGCACTAAATTCCATATTTTACCATTGTGAAAAAAATATTTGAAAGTAAGACAAAGGTGCAAATGGGAAATATAGAAAAGAAGTTTCATTTTAAAAATAGTGTAAAAGTTATTTTTAATACTGTTTTGAAAACACCTTATGCTTGCTTTCAAGAGTCCTAGATTGCTAGTGTGTGAGTATATACTGTGATGAAGGTGTTTTTTATTAATCTCAGTCCCAATATCCCAAATAGTACAGACAAGTAGACTTGCTGTAAGGCTCCATGACTGCTTGCTGGTCTGTATGCCTGCATTCCCTGCTGAAGGAAAGCCATGGTGGGGACTGGACTATAACTATGTCTCATGCCCCTTTGCAGACAAACATAGCTGAGATTGTACATCTGAACCTAGGAGTTTATGAGTTCTCTCTGCACTGCTGTTTAGACCAAGTCAATCAAACAGCCACACATAATTATTTTTCTATATTCATAGGTCTTATACAACCCACGAGTGATAAAAGTCACTGAATACGACATTTAATATTGTGTATTTTTTTGTTGTTGTTGTTTTTACATGCTACTCAATAAAGAGATTTCTCTACAAGTAATTGATCTAAAAGTATATGGCAAATACAGGGTAATATTCCTTGTCATAAGCAAGATTCCTTGTCATAGGCAAGATATGCAGTAGACTGGTTAAAAATGCCAAACTGTGATCTTTGGAATAACAATTTTATGCAGTTAGTAAGGTTTTGAAAATGCTGAACAAAAAGGATGAGTTAACAAAAAAATCATGTACAAGTTGCCTTACATTATTTCACTGTCTTCCTAATTTCATGTTTACAGCCAGTTCAATGGACAATACTATCTATATTCTCTGAAATGCTTTTCCTGGAATTGAGACTAAAGGCTTACAGATGTATTGTTTAAATGGCAATTTATGTTATATTATGCATGGCTCTTTATCATCTGGGTTCCAGTTTTCTAACTGCAGTTTATGCAAGCACAGGACTGTGGTTCTTTAAATCTTACAAAAAAAAAAAAAAGTAGAAGGCTTTTATTTAAGTGGAATGAAGGTTAGAGGGATCTGTTTCTGTAACAAGAACAAGTGGAGGATACAGACAATGTAGACTGACCTTGCTTATTCAACATGTACTTAAAGCACAGACCTGTAGACAGAGAACTAGAGTGTCTTATGGTAAATGCCTCTGTTCCGGGATTTTTACTGTCAGTCATTACTTTTCTATTTTCACATTCAAGGCGCCTTATGCCTCCAGGCACGTAAGGGAGAATCCCGATGTCCCCAAATCTGTGACTATCTTTGACTTCACTATCATCTCACAAAACACAGCTAAAAGCGTGACACATATACTTTCTTGTACAGCTTTTGATTCATACTTTAACATAAAGCTTCCTCACATTTATTGATTGATTGTTAGGACTTTTGGGGACAGATTCTAAACCCTTCTCCTGCCTGCAGCACTGCTTTAGCAGAATAAAGAACAAGGAAAGCTCTTCCTACTAAACTGTAGGGCACAGACCCATCAGAGCTGTGTTTAGCCTCTGAACTGAACCTGTTTCCAACGTCATTATCCTCATTGCGGCCAGTGAGGAGGTATGGATGGCTCCAAAGATCCATTCAGATCTGAAGAATGATGAATCAGCACTTGGTAACATCTCCATCTACTCACTGATTTTAGAGGCATACCATGACAAATTGACAACTTAGGAACCCAAAGTTTAAGATCTATGTCTAGTATGATGAGATATGAAGGAAAAAGCACCACAGCATGTTAACTTCAAAGGTCTTTGTAGAACAATTGCAGTCAGTACCATTTGAAACAGCCCTGTATGGTTTATGCTCTAAAGCCTTTCATCCCCCAGCCAGATTCAGGAGAACATTTTAAAATTTCAATATCTTGGAGCAGAAATGCAACAGTTATCATGGGATTGTAATTTGATCCTATCTCAGCTATGTGAAGAGGTTAGCATTTATTTTCAAAATATCGCAAAACTTTCATTCAAAGTTTTCTTACAGTTTCCAATTCATTTTATTCATTTTTAGTCATATTAAAACCTTGCCAAAATAGCTCTGTGCATGTTGTAGGTACCATGAAATCTGATAAATCTTATTGTCATGATATTATAACACTGCTATGAAGACAGAGTAGGAACATCTGTGATTATTAAATTGTGTTATTTTGAAGGTGTTCTGGATAACATTTATGAGTGTTACAGAACTGCACCAAATCGAAACACCCTCAAGCTGAAAAATTGATTTCCTTGGAGCTACTGCACGGAAAAAAGAGACTATAGCACATTAAATGTTGACTTTCATGTACTAGACTGGTTTTCAGGGATTCAGAGGCTCCTGATAACACCTGATGATTTCTTATAAATACTTTGAGATTTTTAAAAGAGAACATTTTAAATGTGATTCTTCATGTGTATTGCAATCAAAGATTGTTTTATTCAAAATAAGGCGCACAAAAAGCATTTCACTGTCAAAATACATGAAAAAAATGTTGCGTCCCATGAATGAAAAAACCATCAATTTCACATTTGTTGTATTATTGCACGATTCAGACACAGATAGTAACACACATTTCGAAAGCTTCAGAATCCATTTTAAATTCATATAAATTAGACAAATATCTTACCCTACTTTTATATAAGAGATATTTTTTCCGAATAGAGATGGAATGAAGCATGTCTTAATATATTCTAAGTAGCTGTAAACCCCAGAGTTCAGCTTAATTCTATCTCCTGATCCAGAAGATACCATGCCAAGACATAATTAAACTAAGCAGCCCATGGTAGTTTTCCAGGCACTGTGCTGCTTTTTCTGATTAAAGATGAAGGTAAGATCATTGTACTGTGAGAAGGTGGCTAAGGAGCTTGATTTTTGACTGCTAATCCAGTGGGAAGTGTCCCCCATAAATTCAACAGTTCTGGGTGAAAATAATTTTACCATTAAAAATATGATTTTGTCTTTGCTCATTGCTGCAGTCATTAAAAATTACAACTGGATGGAAAGGTATTTTCCAGTCCCATAAGGATTTTTGAGGTCTCAGGTTTTTCTGGCTTTTTAGAACAAAAGGTGGGACTGAATTTTCCATAAATCAAACATTCAAAAGCAATTAAAATTACCTCAGTCAAGGTAGTTCAGATAGTTTGACAATTTCACGTTTTTGATTTTCCCATTTTGCCTTTAACTGAGTTATTTCTTAAACTTATAACAGAAATAAGGCTTTCAAATAATTACAGTGCTTCATTTTTTGCCAAAGTAAATTTACTTGCACATGTGTAAAGATAGCAAAAAGTTGATTTTTTAAAAATGCAGACCAGACAAAACCATCATAAAGATATACTGACAGGCTTGAGTCATTTATTTCTAATCCGACAATAAATTGTCAAATGTTCTTTTGCGCTGCTATAGAAAGAGTGGTATCAGAGATGACTACATTTCAGAAGAATGAGAGAGATGGTACATAACATTCAGTCTGAAGAATAATCAGTATATTAAGACGTATGCTTTGTGATGAATGCATTTGTAAAAATGGTATTACATTATCTGTGCTTCTCCCATGTTGTTTTGAGTGCAACCTGATATTTTTAAATAATAAGCTTCTGCAAGGCAATTCTTCTCAGTTACTGATGACACAATTTCTGATAGCAGAATCCCAGAGTTACATTAGCAGCCCTCAAGGAAAGAAAAGCCTTGTTACTCCATCCATAGTAAAGAAAAAATCCTATCCAGTACACTGGCAACTTTAACGATACTATCTTTAAATTATGCCCTTAAAAATATTCTCATGTAACTTCAAAATTATTCTTTAATTAAATCAGGTACAGAAGAGTCATCAGTTACCATTTTGTGTTCCTGCTCTGTCTGAATTCATCCCATGACAGTATCGTATATAGCTGCTGTCCCAATCACATTCTCTAAATGGGTCTTTCTATAACAAACCTAAACATCTGTTCATTGGTTAGCCTGGAGCAGTGCCCTTGACATGTTTTCTTGGCTTTTGTTAAACAAATGCATTGGGGTCACCAGCATGCATTGCATAGGCAAGCAGAAACGTCTGCTTTAGTTCTTTCCCATAAACAATGGCACAAATTGGCACAGATTTGTGCATATTTTAACGTATAGAGCAAGAACAGTGTAAGTGTACAACAGAGAACTTCCTCTCAGTTTACAACATTTCCTCCTTTGAGGCAAGATACCTGTTTGTTGTGGTTTAAACCCAGATGGGAACTAAGTACCGCACAGCTTCTCACTCACCTCCACCAAACCCTCCCAAATCAGAACACTCTAATGTCAAGATTCCTTTTGCCTCACTAAATTTCGATTTATTTTTCAAGGTAGTAAGGCAATATTCTTGGCTAGAAACACAAACACACTTTCTAGATTGTGTCTCTGTTGAATTGATACAGTTGTTTAAATCCTGAGGCAGAAGAGTTTGCCAGTTTGTTTCTTAAGTTTCACAAAAAAAGAACCATACAAACATGGATGTTTCTGGTGAATCAAAACTGTATTGATTGTATTTGATTAAGAAATACTACTGACTTTCACCCTAAGACTGGGACATCTTTTTCTTTAGGTATGTCTCACCTCTGTGCCTGGCAAAATCTTTGAGCAGGTTCTCCTGGAAGGCATGAAAAGGCACATGAAAAGCAACAAGGTCATCACAGCCAGCATGGCTTCACTAAGGGGAAATCCTGCCTGACCTATTTGGTGGCCTTCTATAATGGAGCTGTGGAACTGATGGACGGGGGTAGAGCAGTTGATGTCATCTACCTGGACTTGTGCAAAGCGTTCAAAACTGTCCCACACGATATCCTTGTCTCTAAATTGGAGAGACATCAATTTGATGGATGGACCACTCAGTGGATAAAGAGCTGGCTGGATGGCAGCACGCAAAAAGAGTTGTGGTCAATGGCTCGATGTCCAGCTGGAGACCAGTAACGAGTGGTGTCCCTCAGGGATCGGTTTTGGGACCGGTCTTGTTCAACAAGTGACATGGACAGTGCCAATGACACCAAGCTGTGTGGTTCAGTTGATACGCTGGAGGGAAGGAATGCCATCCAGAGGGACCTTGACACGCTTGTTGAGGTGGGCTGATGTCTTATGAAGTTTAACCATGCCAAGTGCAAGGTCCTATACCTGGGTTGGACCAATCCCAGGCACAGCTTGCTAAGACACTTTTTCTCTGCTTCTCTTTTTTGTAAGTGTTGTGGTTTAAAACCAGGCAGAGGGCTCGTTCACTCACTCCCCCCCCTTCTTTCCCTCTCCCTACTCCCGGAGGGACGGAGAGGAGAATCAAAAAGAATGCAAATCCCACGGGTTGAGATAAGAACAGTGTAGTAACTAAGGTATAACAGAGATCACTACTGCTACCACCAATAACAACAATGGTAAAGGAAATAACAAGGGAAGAGAATACAACACCTCACCACCAGCCAACCGATAATTCACCCCCCAGGCCCGATCAAGCACCGACCCATACCTCCTCCAACCCTGCAGTCTCCCAGCCCTTCTGGCTAACTCCCAGTTACATCCTGGGCATGACGTGCTGTGGTATGGAATACCTCTTTGGTCAGTTTGGGTCAGGTGTCCTGTCTCTGCTTCCTCCCGGCTTCCCCTCCTCCCTAGCAGAGCATGAGGCTCACAAAGTCCTTGGCCAAACCAAAACATCATTGTTATCAGCTCTGTTCCCGAGCGGAAAGTCAAAACACTGCACTGCACCAGCTACCAAGAAGGAGAAAAATGACTGCTACTGCTGAACCCAGGACAGTAAGATAAAGAGTAATTTTTTTTTTTTTTTTTAAGAATTTGCAAGGAGTTTGTGAACAATAGGTAAGCACTAGTTGGGTTGGAAATGATTTTTAGTGTCTAACTTTGTAAAAATGCTGGTTTACTTATATATGCCTTGATCGAGGAAAAGCTAGGGGGAAAACATTTAGATCTATTTTTTATTCATGAAAAATTGGGAGACTGAATCTCCTTAAATGGAGCCAGGGATCCATAATGAAGTTTAACCATGCCAAGTGCAAGGTCCTACACCTGGGTCGGAGCAATCCCAAGCACAGCTACAGGTTGGGCAGAGAAGAGATTCAGAGCAGCCCTGTGGAGAAGGACTTGGGGGTGTTGGTCAATGAGAATATGAACAAGAGCCGGCTTCACTGTGCGCTTACAGCCCAGAAAGCCAACTGTATCCTGGGCTGCATCAAAAGGAGCGTGACCAGCAGGTCAAAGGAGGTGATCCTGCCCCTCTACTCTGCTCTTGTGAGACCTCGCTTGGGGAATTGTGTGCAGTTCTGGTGTCCTCAACATAAAAAGGACATGGAACTGTTGGAACAAGTCCAGAGGAGGCCACGAGGATGACCACAGGGCTGGAGCACCTCCCGTGTGAAGACAGGCTGGGAAAATTGGGGCTGTTCAGCCTGGAGAAGAGAAGGCTGTGTGGAGACCTCATAGCAGCCTTCCAGTATCTGAAGGGGTCCTATAGGGATGTTGGGGAGGGACTCTTCGTTAGGGCCTGTAGTGACAGGACAAGGGGTAACGGGTTAAAACTTAAACAGGGGGAGTTTAAATTGCATATAAGGAGGAAATTCTTTCCTGTGAGGGTGTTGAGGCACTGGAATGCGTTGCCCAGGGAAATTGTGAATGCTCCATCCCTGGTGGTGTTCAAAGCCAGTCTGGACAGAGCCTTGGGTGACAAAGTTTAGTGTGAGGTGTCCCTGCCCATGGCAGGGGGGCTGGAACTAGATGATCTTATGGTCTTTTCCAATCCTAACTATTCTATGATTCTATGTGAGGACAGGGCATAAGATGCTGTGTTTAATGAGAGTAAAGGGCATTAACAGTCACAACAGAGGTGAAAATAATCGTGTAAGAAATTACAGAGCATGAAATAAAATGTTCCAAATTATTTTTGGTTCATCCTAACCTCCTGATCCTCCTCTTGTGTGTTAACATCATTTCCCTGGAACTTAAAGCAAGATTACAACTTCATAGCAATTTAAAGTTACTTTTTAAAGCAAAATTCAGTCAATGTGTTTCTCCCCCCTTTCCTAAAAATTTAAATCCCTTCACAAAATATGCGCATGTTCGAGGACAGAAACAGATGATTGTGTGGGATGGTCCAGTCTCTTTATCTTAAAACCATTTGGGTTTAAAATGGCATCTTTGCATCTCTGGAAATGGATCATCATCAGGCTTTCACTGGTGATATTGCACTTTGAAAATTGGCATTTCTGATATACAGGAGATATTTTAGATCACATTTAGCGGGATAGTTGGGTGTCTTTTTTTATCACTACTTCTTTGCCCTTGCATAAATGTAGAAAAATTACAATACTGACATTAGAGCCAGGACTTGTAAAAATATGTTTGAATTCAAATTAAACTAGCAAGTTCCTTCTCCCTAAAAATCTAGTGAGAAACCATATGTAAACCATTAGCATTATGATTTATAGAAAAAATTATTATAAACCACAAAATGGCAGGTACTCAAAGAAATTAGAAAATGCCCATGGGACATAATGTGTCAATGTCTCTTTATGTTTAAATTGCGAATTGTACTTCAATTTCTCAGTCTCACATGAGCCACCTCACTACCATATATCATGTATTCTTTTTATATCACATTTATCACATATATCACATTTTCTTCCATTTATGGCTGATATATTTAAATTCCTCTGACTTCAGTCTTGCATGAACACTTTGTGTCAATGTAGGGATGTTTTCTACTGAAGAATTCCAAGCTATATGCAGGCTTATCCTCAATAACGTTCAGCAGTTTATCTTAGAGATGGGTGACCTGACCTTTATGTTGGTGGTAATATGTCTAAAAACTACACAACAGGTTCTTAATGACTCAGATTTAAAGTCAGTAGCCACTGGTGCAAGCACAGAAACAAAGAGCTTGGTGGAACGTTATGATAGGACAATATCAGCCTACAGGGCTGAAAGTGAAACAACAATATAAATAAGCTGAAAGCTTTCCCACAAGCCTAATTAGGAGGAAGGAAGAAAAGAAAGAAAAAAAGCAAAAGAAAAAGAAAGAGAGAAAATAAAATCAAAAAGAAAAGAAAAAGAACCAGAAGAGGGAAAAAAAAACACCAAAGACAGATGTTCAGTTGACTAATTTTCTACCTGACTGCCTGGATGAAAAACAGAGATGTATTGACCTTGTCCATCTGTATTTCTTAGAAGCTCAAATAGTCAATCTGCTCCAGTTAACCAAAAAGCTTAGGTTGAATAGTTACTAACTGAACCCTAATCACTCATAAAATGTTCCTTAGTGTTACAGAAAGGTCAGAATTGTTTCTTGTAGGCACGTTCCGCTATTCATTTTGAAAATACCACTTTCCAATATCAGATGGGTAAACAGTTAGCTAAAATAAGAACAGAATCTAAATTGTCACAAAATCTTATAGTAAACCGTTTCATTTTTTTATTATTATTTATTTCCCCCACAAATTTTGAAATAGCTTTGTACCTCATTGACTTGTTTGCACTTTCACGCTTCATTTCCTACTTCTGGCCAGAACCAAAGTACAAATATGAACATCTCGAGTTCAAAGGTGGTCTTTTAGAATAGAATACCCCAAACAAATTAAGCCTTCAGCTCCTCTTGACTATGAATTTCTTAACCTAACCAAAAAAGAGAATTACTGGAAATGTGGAAATGTATTTGCAAAGTTCAGGTTTTTTATTTGATCATATTTTTGATAAAAAATACTTACTCATTACCGATAATTTAAAACATTTTAAGTTCCTCCACCCTTTTAAAGTACTATTAATGCTTATGTAATCATGGAATCATAGAATGGTTTGGATTGGGAAGAACCTTAAGATCACCTAGTTCCAAACCCCCTGCCATGGGCAGGGATGCTTCACACCCTTTGGCTAGTTCGGGTCAGCTGTCCTATCTGTGCTCCTTCCCAGCTTCTTGGGCCCCTCCTCACTGGCAGAGTATGAGAGACTGAAAAGTCCTTGATCAGAATAAGCACTGCTTAGCAGCAACTAAAACATTGGTGTGTTATCAGCATTGTTCTCACACTGAAGCCAAAATCAGGGCAAGGTGCCAAAGGGGGTTTTCTGAATCTCAGACTGGTTTGGATCATGTCTTCATTACTACTCCTTCCTGAGCTCAGCATGAGTGGAAGCCCATGGAAAGGTACTGCAGATGTGTTATGACACCTCTGAGAGTTGCCACCTTATGCCTACAGATGATGGAGTTTAAATTATAAGAGTCACTTATGGTAGACATAAACCCATAATATTTTCCTGTAGCAAATATCTGCATCTGCAAAACTCTTAAAGTCTTAAAGACTTTGAAAGCATAGATTTGTTTTGGTTTGTTTTGTTGTTTTGTTTTGGGGTATTTTTCTCTTTTTTTTTTTTAATTAAAAAAATTGGCTTATTCTAATTTATTTCAGTCAAATTAAGAAGAAAAAAGAAATCTAGACCTTGCATCATGAATATCAAGAGATACTCAACCTCAGTAAGTCTTCCTGACTGTCAGTGAGGAAAAAAAAATATTTCTAATAATTTGCCAGTTTTTTTAGCTGTTCGGGTAGGTCTGGCAGTTCTAGTTTCCTCTGCACCTTTCACTCTTGCCAGGAAGGCTAACAGTATTGGAATCATCCTTTTACCACATGTTCCTCAAATTGCTAATGTTTTCAGTGCCCTGAGTAGTCCATGTTTGAATGCTGTGCCTTAAACTGTTATGTGCCACTTTGGCAATTCCAGTATTAAGCATGTACCTATCACTCTTGTTTTAGAGAGGTATTCCTTTGAGCTATTTATATCTTGGATTTATCAAAGGGTTGGGAATAGACTGATTCCAGCTGCTACCGCTCACTTTCACAAGTTATTTATTTTCTTCTCTGTTTTCCTGTTTAGGATTCTTGGTCATCTATTGAAGTGAAGTACAGGTCTATGTGTCTTGGCCACCCATGAAGATATTCATTGTTTTGCCCCTTGAATAGAATTGGTCTGACTTATGTACTGCCGTATAAATTTTATAGGCATTTATTTCTACTTCTCTCTGAAAGAAACCTACTTTTTGCTGGTTTGGGTTTTGTTTGGGATTATTTTTGGATGCTGCCCAATCCTAATATATATATTTTAACTTCTCTTAACTCCAACAGGAACCTTCTTTGTCTTTATTTATGCTGACTTTTACATAAATAATGGGGCTTTGAAAAATGTTACAAGTTCTGTGCATGTTCTGTGTCATTTCAAATGTAGCTAATGTACCAAAAGAGTAGAAATATCACCTTTATCCAAAAGTAAACTACTATGGCTGGTTTTGCTGCTTTATTTGACATTTCTGGCATTCAGCTAGTTAATGTTACTGATAAAAAAGGGCAGATTTGGACAGTCATGAGCACATTATACCTTATTGTGTCTTCTTAATGCAGAAATGAAGAGATCCACACTGCCTAAATGTAGGAAATGGACTTCTGAGGAATGTAGCATTACCTATAATGTTGTGCTCCCAGATGAGAAAATGTAACTGTACTGTGTTGAAAAGTGGGCAACCTACTGTGTATCTGAGACAGGCAGTGCCCTAGCAGTAAATTCCACCATGTTAGTGTATGACCCTACTTATAGGTTCTCCCAATTTATCATATATTGCAAACCAATATTTGCCTTGTTTCTAAGGCAAGACTTCAGAGGGGAAAAAAAAAAAATCCAAGAAAACTGGACAGAACATTTTAAAAGATTTAGCACTTTTTCTTCTTTCATTTTTTCCCTTTTGTATTTTTATCCTTATTTCCTTTAGGTCTATCTCTACTTGTGGCAAGCATGACGGATCTGTATTATTAAAGTCAGTACAATTGTGTTCAGTATAGGCAGATGATTCCTATCTTTTCTGAGACTGTTTGGGAATTCTTAGTCTGAAATGACTGTAGATCATCACAGCTTACTCTAAAGTAGAAAGAAGGAAACTCCTAAACATCATCTCCATAATGCTCATGATAGTGAACTGTGAGTTCTTTGAGCATCTTTTAATATAGACTTGAAAATGGCTGATTGGCATTTCTTGAAAAAAAACTTGCTAACAAGGGATTTTATTTTCCCCTTCTTTGTTGTGAAATGTATATTTCAATTATGTGGAGTAGAAATTAACTTTTATCTTCAAAACACTACAACAAAATGTTTATAAATGTTAAATGATCACCAGATTTAGTATGCAAATATTTTTCAAGCAATATTAGATGTTTCTTTTGGAGTAGCAAAAAAAGACCTCAGAAATACTGCAGTAATGTTGATAACAGTGAGATTTTTAGTTCTGCTCACTGAAAAATAAGTCTTGTGCGTTTGTGTTGTGCTTTTGTCAGCTTTCCTTCAGGCTTCCCAATGGTTGCAGAACTTGCTGACCAGATTTAATAGAGTTTGACGAAAAGATGAAGTTCATCTTTGAAAATTCCTATGGGTAAAATATAATGATAAGCAAGACCCACATTATTATTCTGTGGGAAAAGTCCCTTTGCTTGGCGCTCTGGATAAATCATAGAATCACAGAATCATAGAATAGTTAGGGTCGGAAAGGACCTTAAGATCATCCAGTTCCAACCCCCCTGCCATGGGCGGGGACACCTCACACTAAACCATGTCACCAAAGGCTCTGTCCAACTTGGCCTTGAGCATCGCCAGGGATGGAGCATTCACAGCTTCCCTGGGCAACCCATTCCAGTGCCTCATCACCCTCACAGGAAAGAACTTCTTCCTTATATCCAGTCTAAACTTTCCCTGTTTAAGTTTTAACCCGTTACCCCTTGTCCTGTCACTACAGTCCCTAATGAAGATTCGCTCCCCAGCATCCCTATAGGCCCCCTTCAGATACTGGAAGGCTGCTATGGAGTCTCCACGCAGCCTTCTCTTCTCCAGGCTGAACAGCCACAACTTTCTCAGCCTGTCTTCATACAGGACGTGCTCCAGTCCCCTGATCATCCTCGTGGCCCTCCTCTGGACTTGTTCCAACAGTTCCATGCCCTTTTTATGTTGAGGACACCAGAACTGCACGCAATACTCCAAGTGAGGTCTCACGAGAGCAGAGGGGCAGGATCACCTCCTTCGATCTGCTGGTCATTCTCCTTCCAATGCAGCCCAGGATATGGTTGGTTTTCTGGGCTGCGAGTGCACACTGCCTGCTCGTGTTCATTTTCTCATCGCCCAACACCCAAGTCCTTCTCCGCAGGGCTGCTCTGAATCTCTTCTCTGCCCAACCTGTAGCTGTGCCTGGGATTGCTCTGACCCAAGTGTAGGACCTTGCACACTGTTACCTTTATATGTGCATGTTCAGGTGGAAATGAAGCAAAATGTAAACTACCTGTAATCCAATGTAAGGAGGGCAAACGGAGTTTTGACAGACAGGGAAGACAGTTTTGAAGGAAGATGCTCTGAATAAAGAGGATGAAGCACCATTGCAAAATAATTTCGGCTGTGCAAGACATCTGTAAGAAAACAGACATTCTTGGTCCTACTGCTCATTGAATACCTCTCTCCCTTTTTTTTTTTCTTTAGTGAAAACCATGGTTGTGTAATTCCAGTTATTTGTTTTAAATATAACTAACTATCCAATGGACTTAGTAAGTACAGTTCAATTGTTCTAGACAAAACACTTTGAGAGCCCCATTATTTGCTCTGTAAAATCCATCAATAAAGTATAAAACCCGAACAATTAACACTGATAGAAAGCCTCTGTCATGGTCAAAGTTATTTTAGTAACTACTGGAAGTATTTCTAAATAACTATGTCTGTAACTGAGCCATGTGTATCTAGGTGGTAGAAACTTAGATGCTGTGTATGAGGCTTGAACTGTATTAAAGCCATCTCTTAGGGATTTTAACTAAACGTACATAGTGAAGCTTTTTAGAGCATTATTTTCAATTTGTTGGCGTACAGGAAGGATAAAACATTCAGCTATGTAAAAAGAAATTGAATGGTTGTCCAGCTCCCATGAAAATGAGTGTGAATTGGTCATCCAAATTCCTCAAGCAACTTAGAAAACATCAAAGCCATTCCTAATCAAAGTGTATCTCTTTGAGTTCTAATAGCACCTGGGACTAAGTTGGGCAGAATTTGGTTAAGTACAGTACAAGTATGATTTTTTTATATATAATCACAAGGACTTTTTATATGATTTAAATGTTAGGGGAGAAACAGTTTCAAAGTATGTTGATGCTGTCCTAAATTAGGGCCAGGAACCACACAAGTAATGGAGCATATATTAGCATTTTCATCCTAAATCAAACTACAAGAATCATCTGCATAGTGAAGAAAAAAAAGGCATTCAGCCCAATTCTTCATTAAAACTCTAAGTCATATTACCTGGCTTAATATAGTTTTCCTGTTGCCATTTCTCATTGGTTTCACGTGCACTCCCCTTGAGTCATCTGCCAAACTGCTGAAAGCTCTGGAGTCAGTTTTACAGCAAATTCTAGAGCCATGTCAAGGATTAAATCTCATGCACTTCCCTTGCATTGCATTAATAGGGGAAAAGAAGTGGTTCATGTTTATTCTGCAGAAGGTACAAAATTCCACCAACTAATTTCATTAAAATCTGTCAGTCTGGTGACACTTTTCCTTCAGTATGTTCCTGTAGCTGCTAGAGGTAAGCACAGTAAAGGCGTCCTTCTTTCTGCCTTTCTTCTTTCTTCATTGCCATTCTCACCCTTCTTTCTCACAAGAGAGGCTGATGAAATGAAGGAAAAAATATCCTTTCTTCTTTCAGAAGGGCTCACATCCACTGTTTTAGTTGATCTGGGACAATGAAAGGAAACTGAAATTAGAAAGTAAATCCCAGGAGATATTTTAATGTGAACAGAAAAAGAGTGTGAAATGGGTAAATATGGCAGTGGAAAATTAAAATTGAAAATAGAAAATAAAGGGCTGCTAGAAGACAAAAAAAAAAAAGACAAGACAATATAAATGAGTGAGAATAAAGGGATATGAATGAAAGGCAAAATTTGGAGGAAGAACAGACAAAGAGGTTTAATGGATCATGTTATTTAATCAAGCGATAGTTCCAAACATTCTTGGAAGCTTCTGGAGAACCTAGCATTTGTTTCATAATGCTGCACGGTTGTGAGCTCCAATGGGAAGATCAGTTATTCAAGTGTCAGTGAGGGTTTAGACACGCAACTAAGAAATAAGTAATGGAAGACATTAGGTCTGAACTATTTTTGGCAATCAACATTCTGGAAGGAACAGGTAAAGGGTTTAAAGAATTTAATTCCCACTTCTGTTAGAAAACTCTACACATGGTCCTCCTCCCTCTGAAAATCCCAAATCAGATTTGTGGCAAATAGGGAAAATACACCGTGTCTTATCAGAAGAAAAAATTAAACAGTGGGTTGAAGTCAGGTGTAATGACAAAAATGGATTATGCCAAATAATGAAAGTAAAAATATGAAAATAAATACATTTTTAATATGAAAAATTATAAAAATCTGGTTTTTTATTTTACCACATCTTACATATTGAAAGTGATGGAACTATCAAAGCATAATGTCTTGAAGAACTAATGCAAAAAAAGACCTTGGAGAAATTGAAATTTTATAAACAGCTACTCAGCATTACTGGGAACTCAGAAAAGTCTTTAAAATTGTAAATAGTTGACAGAGGGATCCATGCAAAGGCTAGAGAATAGCACAGACATAACAGCAGAAATGAAGAAACTGCATGAGTTCATTTTTGGTTTATTGCATGTAAGGTTTGCTGCCAAATAGTTAAAATAAAATGCAGAATGTTTAGACACAGTATATAAATTTGAGAAGCTGCGTATGTGAGGCAATGTTTACTGTGTTCTTTCTTATGTATAGTAAATTACAATTCTGCAGTCCTAGCAGAGCACATGCAGTCACTTCTAAAAATAATTTTAGTACTTTTATATGCTCAGTATTGTCCATAATTGCCTCAGTGAAAACGGTTGCACATCTATTTGCTAATAAAGCAAAGATCACTTCCACTCCAAGATATATTAAGGAGATGTTGCCAACCTAATACCTATACTATTGTCCCATTCAGTGGCCTGTATCTCTACCTATGACAAGACGGATTTTCTAATTGAGCAGAAGTCTATCAGCAGTGAATTATATTAAAATGCTGCATTTTGTTCAGAGTTCTGTTTTGTACTTTGCACTTGGTCAGTGCAAGAAGACAACTGGCATATTAGCAGAGTAATATGATCCTGCGGTCTTCCTTCAGCTCTTCTCTGCTTGAGACTGCCCTGTATCTGGCTCAGTGCTTACCTCCAGTGTGGTACAGGAAAAGTCAAGATTTTGATGCTGACTGTTCTGTGGAGGGTCTTTTCTCTTAGTTCCTGTCCTTAGTTTTCTCTAGGAACTTTCATTTCTCAGTAAATTGGTGTTGGAAGGGGAGAAAGAATCATCTGAAATTATCCTAAGTCACAATTCAGCCATTTTGAAAACTATATCAATAGTCATTCATCTGAACAACTTAATCAGAATTGTCAAGTAAAAAAGTAAAATCAAATAATGTGAACTTACTCTAGTGTCTTAAAAGTAGTTTTTTAGGTTTCGACTTAGCAGAGTTGTCTGCTAAGTTTTGAAAATTCAGAGATGCTAAAAAAAAAAGTCCAGCTCAAAACCAAAAACAAAGCAGGAATTCTTGCAAAACCACTTTTGGGGATTTGTTTTTTGGTTTGTTGGTCGTTTTTTGTTGTTTCTTTTTTCATTTAGGAGCCAGCAAAAGAGCAAACAAAGGCATTCTGTATCTAACCAACATTAGTTTATCTTCTTTTTTCCCTTCCCCCTCCCCCAGTACATGAAAATAATATAACTGCATATGTAACAGATGTTAGCTATCCAGAAGAGTACATAAACTTAAAGAAATTAGACATTTCTAGTGGCACTCAAGTTTTAGTTAAACTGATAACAATAACTGTTCTAGTTTATTTTTGCTTGAGGAGTAAGCACACATTACCAAGAACATGACTACATAAGCAGCAGGACCATACCTCAGAAATTGCAGGATTTTTTGAGCAAAAAGTTTCTCATGGCCTTCTAGAAGGTATAAAGTACCTGAAGTGCTTGCACTGAACGGAGGAGTTAGTACCATAATACTTGGTTTATCCATAAATAAATAAAAAAATAAATATTTGGGGACAGATCAATCCAAAATTAATCTCAGTTTCTTGAATTTCACATGGCTGTTTGTGTTTTGACCAGATGGATTTAGCATTTTACTGTTGTAGTGTTAAAAATCTCCTTTTATATCTGCATATTCTAACCTTTCCTAGCTCTTTAAGGAAGAGTCATATTAAAAAATACCTGAAAGTATTAGCTAAGATGCAAGACAACAATTTAGCTGGAGGGAAATAAATTCAAAGAGGGTGTCTAGAGCATCTGAAAGTGATTCTAAGTTTCACTCTGAAGATTTCAAAGCTTTCAACTCTATCTACTGTGGCAACAACATTTGTGATGGCTTTTACGGTTTTACCTCACTTTGCTTTTTCTGTAGCGTTTCTAGGTTGGGGGTAATGGTGGGAGTATTTTGGTTTCCTTGCAATATACTCCTAGTTCCCTCTTGGAAACTGTTTTCCATGTGTCCAATGTGTAAAACTTACCAGAAAAAAAATAATTCCTGGCACTTATTCCAGAAAACATTGCAGGTAAAAGTCACTTTACTCCCACCTGCATTGCCACATTATACCAGTGCCTATTGCCACTCCGGACAAAGCCAGAAGAAAAACCTAACAGTACATTACTTAGGGCCTAATTAAAAAAGCTGTGATATCTGAGATTGAATCAGTGGGGTTTCAAACTCCGGGAATCAGACCATAAGCCATGTACTGGCAGTGGAATTTTCCCTTAATGCCAATTTAGAAATTCTAAGAAATAGCATTAAAAAAAAAAAAAATAAAAAAAAGGCATTCCACAAAGTAATGATGCAATCCAAAATAAATTCACAGGTAACAAACTCCAAATCCTTCATATTACCCTAGCACCATGAAACAACTTTTATAGACCAGGAAATTCTCAGGTAAGGATTGAATGTGGTATGTAAATAAGTAACAGAATTTGCTGCTTTCATAATATTGGCTTGATCCCCATTGCAACCAAGATTAAAATTTCAGTCCTGGCCTGTGTCTTTCACTACTTTTGAGGGTTTGTCTCAGGTTATTAACGTTGTTATATTGCAGTACTACTATGTAAATTATAGAAACAGTAGAATATGCCAGATACGATGTAATTATTCCTCCATATTCACAATAAAGCACAACTGAACATATGGCAGACATGGTTAACTGTACTTCATGCTAATCTCTGCGTACTGTTTAGCTCACCTAATTAACTATACATGGTATAGTACACACTGCCTTGCAGCAGAAAATCAGGAAGGAATCCTCTGGATGAAGCATTAAATGCCTAAGAGAAGAGGAAAATCAGTATCATGCTCTGTTATGATTTCCTTCCTCACAGCTGTCTGTTTCTTTATTTTTAAACATCTATTCTTTCTTCAGTAGCCAAGACATAGAAACTTTGGGCAAGATCTGACTTTTTTTATCAGTAGAATAATGTCAACTTCTCTAATAGTCGTATTATTAGAGAATGTTCAAGAAAAACAAATGTTGACTTATTTAAACATTCTATCAGAAATCCATCCAATAAGGGAAACACAATCAGTTCCAATTGACCTATACGTGTACTCAAACCAAATAACTGAATTTTCTTAAGGTAAAAAAAAAAAAAATAAAAAATCTGGTTTTGAATTAGATTCAAATCTTAACTTGTAATTTGTAGGCTTATTATAGAAAATCATCAAATTTAAAATATATGGCCATTGAAAAATAAACATGCTGTTTTCTTAGCTGTTATTAAGAAGTGAAAACTTGCCAAAAGAATATACCTTCTGGGTTTGAAATTAGGTAAAAATCAAATAAAAAGCATTTATTCATCACCAGCTGTCTTCATATGGTTACCAATATACAAATAGCAAATAGTACCCAACTCTCCTTTACATGCAGGGCACAAACTGTTACAAGCAACATAGCAGACTCCATGGATAACTATTTACCTGCTGACCACATTCAGATGTGTACAGAAAAAGATATCTAGCATATGAACCAAGCTGGGGAAGAGGTGTCCTGGCTAACAGAGAAAAATGATAAAGTAGCTTCAGAATCAGAGGAACCTTAGGCAGTGCGTCCCTTTCCCATGTACACAAGCTGCTTTTAGCTTGGGCTGCAGTATTGGTTTTAGCTCAGATTCTGCATCATGACTAGATAAAGAATCCCTCTTTCTGGCAGCCTGATTTAAGTGATGTTTGGTTTAAATTGTTGACAGCCAGTTCAGAGCTTGAACCCATCTTGAATGCATTTGTGGTCTCATCAAGGACTTGTTACTGTTCATATTAATTTTCATTTCTTGGGGCCCAAGCTTGACCTTTATTCAGAGATCGCTGCAGTAACACTCGTTTTGATGGAGCAAAGATATCCTTAGCCAGAGTGAGAAATCAAAGACTTGCGTGTACACAATAGAATATATACACTGAGTTGCTTGTTGCAGCTGCTTGATCTTCCAGGGTAACAACCACACCCCTTAGGGCAATGTTGATGAGTCAGTGATCAATATACCCATGCAATTAAAGGACCAAGTACTGTTTTTACCATTTCCTCCAGCCAACCTCAATTGCTTCAGTCTTGTCTAGGGGATGACTCTCCATCTTGTACTCCAACACATGTCAGTGTTGGACCCTTTGGCCAATTTGCCAGCACTGTTTCCTTTAGAAACCTTACAGAAAATACCAAACATTCTAGAAACCACTTGTGCAAAATACTGGAAGGGAGGAGGCGTGAAGGAGGAGGTAGAGAGGGGAGGAAGTATTATGTTCTTGTTTGGGTTTTAGGTTTTTTCCTATTAGTAGTGCTTATAATTCAGATAAATTATATTTCTGCCATGGAGTTCTAGAAGAGTCTTTCTTCACAACAGCATGGTTGAATATAGGAACCCTTCGACAAACATAGCTTTTGTGTTCTTGTTGTATAATAGCAATAACCTCACAGAAACCTCACGTTACCAAGACACATTATTGTTTGATTTAACAAACAGCTTTTCTTTCCTTTGTTGTCTGCATGCTGAATACACTTGCTCCTTTATGCACTTTATGCTGCTGCTGTAGAGGGTTATGACTTAATTAAATGTCTCTTTCTTTTTTCTTAAGATTTTATTTCAGGACCTTTAAAAAAAAAAAAATAAAGGCAGTCAACTGCTTGCCTCTGATCCGCTTTTATCCCTCTCATTTACAATCTGGGGAAAAATGAGCACACTGGATACCTCCTAGTGAGTGGCTGACAACTAAAGATGAGCAAAAACTAATACTTTGTTATTATCTAGCCTAGAGAAAAGTTTACAGGATAACCAGCTATTGACCTTTCCAAGTAAACATATTTAAGAATTCAGTGGTTGTGGGGAGCTTAGACAAGTCACAGCATGAACCCTCCAGAAAATGTCCAAATGCTTGTACTTGAAGTGTAAATGTATCACTGAAACAATTTTTCTTTCTTACAATTTGTCTAACATTTCAGACATGCAATGGAGCTAAGGTTCCATTTTTCCCATTATATATATTATAAACTAGGTGTACAGTTTGAACATTTCTCAGATAGCACCAGAGCTGACTTTATCAGTACCTTTCACTCCCTAAATTTGCAGAAATTCTGCTGCAGTGCTATGTGAAAGTATACACTGGTGAGGAAATTATGATCACTTTTAAGTATAACAGCAAGAGACTTCAACTAGTCTCTCTCCTTCTTCCCTTCCTCGCTCCCTTCATTGCTTCTTCCCTCCCTTTCTTGCTTCCTTCCTCCTTTCCTTCCTCCTTCCCTCCCTCCCTCCCTCCTTCTCTTCCTCCTTCCTTCCCTCCTCCCTCCTTCCCTTCCTTCCTTCCTTCCTTCCTTCCTTCCTTCCTTCCTTCCTTCCTTCCTTCCTTCTTCCCTTCCTTCCTCCCTCCCTTCCTTCCTTCCTTCTTTCCTTCCTTCCTTCTTTCCTTCCTTCCCTCCTTCCTTCTTTCCCTCCTTCTCCCTCCTTCCTTCCTCCTTCACTCCCTTCCTCCCTTCCTTCCTTCCTCCTTCCCTCCCTTCCTCCCTTCCTCACTTCTTTCATCCTTCACTCCCTCCCCACCTTCCTCCCTTCCTCACGTTCTTCTTCCTTCTTCCCTTCCTTCCTCCCTTTCTTCCTCCCTTCCCTCCTGCCTGCCTGCCTTTCTTTCTGCTTGCTTGCTTTCACTTGCTTGCTTGCTTTCACTTGCTTGCTTGCTTTCTTTCACTTTCTTGTTTTCTTGCTTTCTCTCCTCTTTCTCTTCCTTTTTATTTTTTAAATTGTTTTTTCCCCTTTCTCCCTGTCATCTACTTTTCTGTTTATCTCCCTTTCTCTCCTTTCTTTCTTTTGTAAAGGAGAAAGCACACTCAAGTTAACACATTTAAATTAGGTTTCAATTTAATTGACTATGGCCAGGATTAAAGCGGGATAGTTTTCTTACAAAATTAAAATAAAAATAAAAAAAGTAGAGCTTATTTGTCGATTGCTGCCCATTTGCCATGGTGAGTACTGTGGCTCATGTTGATATAGAGAGAGCAGGGGATTGTTTTCCAACATGAGTAACCAGAACAGATGAGCTTTTCAAGGTTGTTGCTTCCTTTAACACTTCAGGGAAAGAAAAGAAAAGGTTGAAAATTCACACAAATCTCATTAACTTTGAACATATTTGCTTAAAGTAAACTTTCATCAGTAGCCTTGAAGTTTTTCCATACCCTTCTATTCAAGTTGTAAATATACATCCAAAAAAATGAGGATACCTTCATTATTTCTTTTTCTAAAATGCTGGACTTGAGTTGTTCTCTTGTCTTCCTGAGGACAGCAACATGCAATAAGATGCGTTATGGCTGATTACATTGGTTTATGTGTTCCCTTTATTCTTGCAGGTTGGCAGTTGGTTGTTGGGGTTTTTTAACTACCTCTATTTTTGTCCTAGCTACACTGTAGCTGTGTATTGTTCCTCATTAATGTTTGCAAACTGAAGCATATATGTGTCACAAATCCTGACAGTAAATAATTAAAGTATTTAAATAAACCTGTGTCTGGATGGTAGTTTTGTGGTTGTTCAAATTTGTAGAGCCAGATCTGATACTGATCTATAATTATAACTGCCACTGACTAGCATGATCCTTACTGAGTCAGATTAATTTACACATTAAGCAGCCATCTGTAGAAATTTTCCTAGTACCTTGTTTGGAATGCCAGGGCTCACACGGGGATTCAAAAACTAACTTGGCCTCTAGGGATTCTTTTTTTTTAGCACTGCTATTGGATACATTTGTTGTGAACAAATTATTCTAGATACTGACACCTTGTACCCTTTATCACTGTTTTATATCATGATCAGCAGAGGCTTTCTAAGGTTTTGCATATGTAACCACATAGCAACTGGTAAGCTAAGAATAGTATTTCATATGTACGTGTATGTTAATGAGTATCTTTTAAAGTCCTTGATTCTGTGTTAAAAATCTTTGCAATACTTCTGAACCAGAACAGATTTGCCATCATCTGTAGTCATAAAAGATAAAACATAACATATTTTGGCAACAGTAAGAAACATTGCAAGCCTGTTGGTGTTAATTCTCTAAAAAAAAGGATAGCAAATGCAATGTACTGTGTAAGAGTCTTCTTACACAGGAGTGTTTTGTAAGTAAGCACGACTTACGTGCTATAAAGGGGAGACAGCAAAACCCACTTTACCTGACACAAAATTAAATTGTAAGAACAAAGTATAAATACAGTTTGTAAACCCAGTTTTCCAAGATGAACAGTGAGTTCTTCAGTTACCTTCAATCAAATGGGTAAACAAGAGAGCAGCTGGAGTTAGAAAATTGTTACAGTCCTCATTCCTATCATGAACATGCTCTATAATGGGGAGCAAGTCACTTCACTGCTCTGCTATGCTTTTTCCTTTCTCACTTTTGTCTGTTTTGCCTGTTCAGACCACCAGCATTTTCAGACAGGAAAGAGCCTCTAGTTCTGCTAAAGTACTTAGCACCATGGGGCTAAAATCCACAGGGGGGATCTGAGCATTATTGTAATACCAGTAAAAATAACTTTAAAGAAACAGCAAAAGCACAATCACCTGCCAAATTCAGTCACAAAAATGGGCTCTCTAATATGTAGAGAGTGTTCTAGTATGCAATAAAATATTCATGATACTGAGGCCAAGAAAGTCATGGATATTCATGGAATAGATCCAACAATAATATATTAAGTCACTTTCCATCTTAGAACAGGGGTTTTAAACAGAGGTAAAATGATTTAGGGTAAATCTACAATACTTAAGAGGTTCTAACTTATGGCAAAACAGAATCCAGTGTGCCCACTTTCTGACTCAACAGTATACGAAAAATGGTAGCAGGAGTCCATCCAAGCTAATTAAATCTGATTAACAAACACACTGGAAGAAATCAAGCTAATTTCTACACACATGCACACACAAAAGAGCTTAATGCCAGTGAATAATTGGCTGGCTCTTGCAAGTATTTCTCAAAAATACCAGCTAATCAAAACCGCAATATAGTAACAGAGATCCCAGTTACTACACTGAATGCGAGGATCAGACCAAATCAGCCAGCAGCTTTTTCACCCCCACTGGTGGTGGTGCAGATTCTTAGAAAAAACATCCAAGAACAGTACAAACAGATCACCCTACAGTAGAGCTTTCTAGGCTGTGATCCTGTACTTCAGCCTCTCTGTTTAACATGTTTAACAGCAACCAGTAGGGATTTTCTTCAAAATAATTCACATCCATTTCTGAATTAATTAATTTTGGATTTTACTCTATCTACAGCTGTCTGTGTTAGTGAGATTCACAATGGCAATGTGTGAAAAAAGTACTCTTTTTATTGGTTGATTTTCTTTCTTTAAAATCTACCATCTGATCATTTAATTAGAATACTACTTTTTTAGTTCATTAAAAATACTAAATAATATTATTTGCTACTCATTTTCTCCCCATCTATGGTTGAATGGGCATCTCAGTCGCATTTGACAGAATGAATTCTAAAACTTTGTGGGTTTTTTCTAAATTTTTTCTCATACAAAAACCAACCCAGTCCTTCAATAATCCTTTTCTTTAACCAACCATTCTTCCATTCCCCTATGTTCTTTATGATGATAGCATAGCCAGGACAGTACACAGTATTTGAGAGGAGTAGCACAAACCTGCAAAATGGCATTACTATCTTTTCTGGTTTGTAGCCTTTCAATAATTCCTAACCTCCCCAAAATTCTTACATTATGGGGGTTTTCATATTGCTTATGAGCACAGCTTTGAAATTTTTGGAAGACCACCTGTAGCATTGTCTACTTCACTGTTTTATTCCTCTATGAATTGAATGCTCTGCTGGAAGTCAGTTTTCAAAGTAAAATTTCTGTATGATATTATCAGGAAAAAGTTTTTTACATCACTATACACCCACCTTCCCAGATTGTGTAGAAATTTATTGAATAACTCATGTTCTAGTATCAGTCCCTAGAGGAACCTCTTAGAAAACTCTATTATTAAAAGCACTTATGCACCTTTTTTCTCCCCTTTTTAACGGGTATATGAAAACACTTCTTCCTATTCCATAACAGTTTATTTTGTTTAGGAAGTTCTGGTGAGAAAGCTGTTGTGAAGAGAGCAGGCAGGTCATTCCTTTTCTTATTAATTCTCAGCTAATTCTGTCTAGGTGCATAAACCAGGACTTTTTCTATTGGTCTTCCTAGATCATCTAACTCTATGTTATTTGCTTTGGCACAAAAAAAATCAGATGTAGCTGATAAATCTCTAGTTGTACAAGTCATACCTGCAACCTAGATACTGACAATATTTGATACTTTCAATTTCTGTGACACCAGCATTGATTTAAGCAGCAGGTCAGACACCATAGTTTACTGGAAACCTATTTCATACCCGTAGTCCTTAAAACTCCTGAAGAACATCTGGGAACATGCTATCATTTGTTTTAGTGGTTTATTCTTAAAATTCTTCTTCTGGTGCTTCATTCTGAGGCTCGATCTCTCCTTACCATTCTTCCTTCTTTATTGCCCTATTTGCTTGGGCTCCCTTTTTACCTCAGTCATGCATAAAGGCTGATGAGCATTCCATAAAATTTTCTGTGTTAATGTATCATGTTAATATTTAGCTTGTGAGCTTATGTTATTTATTACTTTCCTCATGTGATCATTACTTTCACTTTTGATTTCTGAGAAATTCTACTATGAAGAAATTCCTTTACTCGGCAGTTTTCCTTCGATCTATTTATTTGTTTATTTATTTATTTTTAGTAATGTATACATTAATCTCAGCCACTGGATGCTGAAAGCTATGAAATAGTGAACAGGAGATGCCCCTTGCAATATAACTTATGCTTAGTATTATGACCTAGTAATGCCATGAAACCTCTGCTTGATAGCCATAAAGTGGTACTAAAGAAACACCAGAGTGCGATGGTGGTTAATGGCACTGTCATGTGAGTTTTGCATATTCTGAGCACAGCAGAGTTCCTGTGCCTTCTGATGCTGCAGAGTCTTCCCTCCCATACAGTTCATTCCTTGCCTCAGCACTGTGGTTGTAACCAAACAGAATTTTTTGTTTATTTGGAATAAACCTACTTACAAATCTCAGCAGGATCTTTGAGAAAATCTGTCTAAAGATAGAACATGATGTTTGTGAGAATTTTCTTTTCATCCAGACTTGCATCAAGACTTTGAGTGGGTGTGATAGATCTCAATTTTTTTTCAGTATTCAATTTATTCCAAGGCAGTTTGCCATATTACCCATCTTGTTATATGAGATGATGACTATGCATGTTAAATGTGATGCTAATTTAGAAACAGACTGGGACTAAACAAAGAACCTAAGTTTCATAAGGATAATATTTACAGGTTACAATTATAATATAAAACCTGAGTAGATTATTATAAAATAGATAGTATATCTTCCTTGAAAATCAACTTCTTACAGACTATCTCGTTAGGAAATTAATGTTTAAAAGGTCTTTTCATCAAATATCATACAACATGCCTCTTGGGGCTGGCCATAAGAAATGGTAAAAAAGATGAAAGATAAAAAAATGCAGTGTGAAAGAAATTCTGTCCATGATTACAAAAAAAACTGGCTGCAAAGGAGAGCTCTATTTCAGTATAAAGATGACTTGGGACAAAACCTAAGAGAAGATATAAAAATTCTTAATACAACTCTCTCTTCTGCCCAAGCCCATAAATTAACATAGATTATAAGAGAGGGTCTGCAAGATCATCTTTTCTTTATGGGAAGAGCTACATGGCAAGGATTAAAATAGCTACTATGAGTGGGGAACATAGAAAACTTAGATATAGTGATCTGACAAGACCAATTTTCTGAAGTGTGGCATCCCAGTTTATGCAATTCCAAATAATTTGGGGAAGGTTAAACACTTGTGATATGTGCATGAATAGGTTTAACACACAAAACTGTGGTTACTGTCATTACAAGACTGACAATTACCATCACACTTTCAACACAACTTTCAAAAATTCTATGCTAATTCTAACTACAGGAATAATACCACTTCTGGGTATTCCTACTATTTGATAGTGCTGTTCTGGACTGCTGGTCTGCTATCCTCTCTATGAGGGTTTAGAAATATTCATGTGCATGTTTTAATCACATATTTTTACACTTGAAAAAAAGAATGCTAATAAAAATGTGCACAGTAACATGAAAAGCTTAACAGTTGCCTGGAGAGTTAAGGAACACATTTCCATATGTACATTAACCTTTGCTTAGGCTGCATTCCTAAAATACAACTTGTCATACAGGATTCAGAGGAGCCACAATTTGCAAGACCTTCTTCTAGGATATGGAATAACTATTTACACAGTCCCCAGTCCAAAACTATCAGTGGTTTAGTCTCAGATTCTTCAGAAATAAGTTGTGGCAGGCTCAAACAATTGACCCAGGAACTAAACAGGATTTAAGTTCATCTAAAATTACAGCCCCCAAGGCCTGTACTCCAACCCACCTCATCTAAGAAATACCCAAATTTATGATGTGCCTGCTTAAGGCATTGCATCAAAGCATGCCTTCCAGATCCAACTGTCGTGCCTCAGGAATGACTGTCAGTTTAGTGTCTCACTGAAAAAGCAGGGTAGACCTGTACCTCTGCAAAGGCAGACCTGCAGGCATCAGAAGAACTTGCAGGACAAATGAGTATTATTAGAGAGTTCAAGTGCTGTTTAGACATTTTGCTCAAGTTTTTACATTGTTATTTTGGACTTACATACCAAACATCTTTGTTTTGATGAGAGTAGCTTTTCTTTCCATCAGATCTAAAGCCAGTCTCTACTCACTGGAATCCCCAAAACCTCAAAATCAAATCTGCACCAGTATGAGCCAAAATGATGTATATACAGAACAGCAGAGTCTACAGTATTACCTGTAATAATGACGGCCAAGAGAAGAGAAATATCATAGAGACAGGTGAATTATCCTCTAACTGGAGGAAAATTGTCAAGATTTGAAAGCCTACTTCTGTGCTCCTTTGCCTGGCAAATATCTTCCATGTGATAATATCTGAAATAATGATTTCAGGATTATTAACCACCTCATATGCCAGTAGCCATTACTTTTACTGGAAACTTAAAACATATGGAATGTTTGAAGAGTAAAACTAGAAAAGGTGGTCCTAATCCAGGTAAACTGGGAGGACAAACTGAAATTTTAGAATCTATACAATCTGTAAACCAGATGGTTCAGAGGGGGATTTAATTGTAATACATAAAATCTAATATGCTGCAGACAGTCAATCCAGGTTACTAGTTTTCCGCTAAAACAAATATTGCAGAAAGAGGACATACTGTAGAGTGAAATTACAGAAAAACTCTAAGACACAGGGAAGCAATTTTTCCTTAACTAAAAAATATCCTGCAAGACAAATGTACAGGGAAAAAAAAAAGAAAGAAAAAGGCACTGCAGTCTTCCAGGAACAATCAAATGCTATTATACAGGAAAGCTGGGATAGAAAAGTATGCCTTAATTTGTCAGCTGTTTTGCATTAAATCCAAACTTTTTAGGCCATTATATTTTTTCATACTGTGCATACATATAAACAGAGAAGTTCAGTTGTGTGACAGTTTGGAGACACAACAAAGAATTGCAATAAAAAGCGAAAATATAAAAGGTTGTGTGAGGGGGACAATATTTATTTATTTTCTGGAATAAAATTTAGTTGAGGAAACAGAGTATGGCTACATGGAAATGTGCAAACAGCCACAGCCTTGCTCAGCCTGTGCTCTAAGCTAGCTGGGAACATGCTAGATTTGGTCCAGCGCTGTGTCACCATACAGTGTGTTTAAGGTAAAAAGTTCTGCTCCGAGATCTGTCTGCAGCCATTTTTGTAGACATGCCCTAAGTGGGGGAAGAAAAAAAAAAGAAATAAAGAAAAAGAAAAAAATATCTCAGCTTGCGTATACTCCATGAAAAATTCCTAGAGCTTGGCAGCTAAACTCTCCAAGGACTCCTCTGCATTAAATAAGCTCTATTCCTGGACTGAGCAGGATTCACTGCAATTTTCTCTACAGTTGTTCCTCCCACCATCTAGAGGCAGTGAATATACTCCTTCTCCAGGGAGCCTGCAGTCTGCACTCTGGGTGTTTGAGGAAGGATAAAAAAGGGTGCTGAACCCAGAACTGTTGGAAACAGAGGGATGAGGCACGCGTGAGACCCTGCAGACCAAAGCTGTGATGAACACATTAGGTATGGAGGGCAGAAAGTCCATGTCCATAATGATATGTCAGGAGAGGTGCCCAAAACCAGGAACCCCCGGAGTTACGGACACCACAGTGCTGTGCAAGGGGTGCAGTCCAGACTCAGGGCATTTCTCTGCCTCTAGCAGCTGGGTCTGAAAATTCCTTACACATGTGGACTTCCTCCCCTTGCCTCTGTGCTGTGCAGGTGGTGGTGTTATCCTGCTCAGGCCAGGACTGGGTTTTCTCCACACCTGCCTTCTGTCTGGCTGGGGCATGGGATGCGCCCTGTCTGCCCTGCCCTGCCCTGTTCCACAAACCACTGGAGGCCGGCAGGCACCATGGCTGTTCTGTGTGTTGGAAGGTTCCGAGTGTAAAACATCTGTATATTGATCCTGCCTGCAGTAGGGTTTTTTCAAACCTTTCAAATCTTTTTCAAAAGGAACCTAGGCCTGATCAAGTGTTCAAAGCACTCTTGTTAATGGGAGCTGCTGCTTTCTGGTGTACCTGGTACAGCCTGCCATTTAAGCATGCAACCAGGGTTATACCTGCCCACAAGCCACCTCATAGATCCTTCAGCCTAAGCAGTGACCTTGGTTGAGCACAGAGCATCCAATAACAACAGCACCAACACTATAGACACTACAGCTGTAGACATTACACCCAGGCTATAGCCGGAGTCTTGGTGAAGAAACACAGTCATGGGTGCAGTGTTTAAATCTGCTTTCCACTTACACTGTATAAGGAAACATAAATAGCAAGTAAATACCTCATTTTCCACTATTCATCTATATTAATATAATTTCTAAGAATCACAGGCATTAGACAGAAAAGAAAAAGAAAAGACAACCAAATATTAAAGACAGTAAACCCTTTGTAGCACCATCCATCCAATCCTGTTTATGAAGATAAGGTTTAATTGAAATAATAAACTTATTTAAGTAACAGATGAGGTCAGACGATTGTCTCTCCTTCAAAACTCTATAGAAGGTTTTCAACTTTCTAATTTATGGAAATTTATTGCTAACATTTGCTAAGTAGAAATTTGACAGTAGTTTCCATGTAATTATTTGTCCTGTCTCATGGACTACTATCTGAGGAACAGCATGCATCAGAAAGCATTCAAGAAGCACATGGAAGAAAAAAGAAGAAGACTTACTCATATGGTTCAGGAAGAAGGGATTCAGAAACTCTGTTTTCAAGACCATAGAATCATAGAATCATACAATGGTTAGGGTTGGAAAGGACCTTAAGATCATCTAGTTCCAACCCCCCTGCCATGGGCAGGGACACCACACGCTAAACCACGTCACCCAAGGCTCTGTCCAGCCTGGCCTTGAACACCGCCAGGGATGGAGCAGTTATCACTTCTTTGGGCAACCTGTTCCAGTGCCTTGCCACCCAAAATCAAAAAAAAGGTATTCAAGAAATGGTCTGAAGTAATAGTAGCACTAGTTCCAAAACAGCCACAAACGAAACCAAAACACATGAGATATAAAGGGATTCAGATTAGTCCCGTCAGACCTTTTCCTCTTTCTACTGATTTTTTTAGCCATAACAAATGTCAAATCAACATTGTTTACCATTAATAGAAGGTAAGTTTGAGTTCATATGCACATATCTTTAATTTTTGATTCAGGTGACTATCCCCAAAGTCTTATCAGTGGGATAAATCTATGGAATTATAGATTTTTGGCTGTTCTACTTGTGAGAATGGAGCTGTGATCTGCCACATAGACCTGCACAGAAGTCCAGATTTATTTATCTTAAATTCCTGTACCTGCATTTTCTGCTAGCTGCTTGGAGGCCTTCAGGGGCACCTAGCTAGTGGGAAACATCAGATTAAGGAACTTTATGTCGAATGGAAGCCATCCAGATCTGGGCCAATGTCTCATGATTACTGCATCTGCAGAAGTGCTTCTCAGGGAATTCATTCTACCTACTTATTTTTTTCAGCTATTTTGATCATTTTTGTGCACTGGTTCATTCCCCAAATAGACAATAATATGTAACAATCACAAAAGCAGCGTGGTAAATCACAGCAATGTAGCACAGCTCAAGTCTTCAAAACAAATTCCTGCACATTCATTAAAAATCTTGACAGCCTGTTCCGCAAAGCTGGTAAAGCCAGTAAGGTGGTGCTGTTTATAGCAACATGGCTAATCAATGCACACGCATCTTTTCCTGCAAGGTTGCTCAAAGTAATTAGTAACAGTGATACAGGGAGTTAGAAAGCAAAACTGAAAAATAACGGGTATCAGCTACAAACCACTCAAACACAAGAACAGCAGGGTACAGAAAATTCTTGGCTAGAAGGTACTTTCTTCATGGGGGATTTTAGCTGCTCATAAATCTGTTTGGAAACAGATATATCCAAGCGTGCTGTGTCAAAGAGAAAATTTCATCATTTGCAAAAAAAAAAGGCTAAACTGCCCTAGATCTAATTCGTACCGAGAGGGTGGAGTTGCCTGATGATACAAAAATAAAGGAATATCCTACAGCCAAGAAGTATAAGCTGTTTAAATTTAGTATGGCAAATGATGGATCCATTGTAAAGTACAAAGAAAAACAAGCAAACTTGCATTAAAACATCTAAGCTAAGTTCTTAGCCATTTCAAAGTGAATATCAGAGTTGTCATTGACTCGGGGGGGGGGGGGGGGGGGACAGAACTTAATTTCTGGTTAATAAAATGCATGGAAGGTGACTGATGAGGGATATCCAAATCCTCCTCTTTTCTACTGCTCTTTAAAAAAACAGTCAATGTTCCTTCAAATGAAAAGGGCCTAAAATTTGGTGAAATAAATACAAAAATTCTACTGAAATTAGAAGATAATCAAATTAGATTATAGCCAACAAAGCACTCTTACTCCAGGATAAAATTTGTAAGAGAAAAGAATAAAAAAGAAATGTTATGGGTCTGTGAGAACAAAAAAGATTTAAAGTGTTCCTAAAATTCCTAATGAGAAAGTCCTTTCAATAGAAAAGGAAGATTGCATTAATAAAAATTCAGAATTATAAAGATGATGAACTATTATGCAAAAATATGCCCTGAACAATAATAAAAAATGAAAAAGAATGGAAGACAGTAAAGATAAATGCGAACAATTAACAAAGAGGGCTTCGTATTAATTGACTCTTACAAAAGAGTAGATAGGAGTACTTTTGCAGATTTGAACACAGCTGAGTCAGCTCTCCTTAATGTTATTGTCCTCTGATATTAAGAGATTCTACAAACATGTTTGGTACGATTGACAAATATTTGCTGAAAAGCTAACTGGAAGAAAGGAGGAAGTTTGTCTACAAGAAAATTGCAGGAAGCCTAGCAATTACCTTCTCTTAGATTAATCACTGAAGTCTTTGTCCTGGAAGTCATGGCTCAGTTTAGATATCCAGAAGCACATCTGCCTCTTTCTGAGAGTCAAGCCTACAGAAAAATTAAATAAATAATAAATAAACCTCTTATCCAGGCAGGAACAGTTAAGAGAATGACTGTAAGGAATAAAACTTGCCAAAGTACTTGATTTAACTTAGAATTGCTAGGTATCTTGGTTTGTTAAATTTAGGATCAAATAGAGGATCAGGAGAGTGCTACTTGGGGGGGGGGGGGGGAGGGGGGAAGGGGAGAGGAAGGGGATCAAAATCACAAAGGAAAGCAGCCAATTCCTAGAAACTGAATCTTTCTAGAGAATCATTTAAATTGAGTTCAATGAGAAACCACACAATGATGATGATGAAAGCCTCTTTCTCTGCTGCCTGTCTGTAAATAAATTTGGGTCCAGAATTTTAACAACAGGAACTACTGCTTGCCTTGTTTTCTAGCAGCCTCTCTTTTCTTATCACTTTAGGCATTAACAGTCACGAATCTGTTAATCTCCAGAGCATGATTTACCTTGATTAACATTAACAATGTATCACTTCTTTACTGGTTGACTTACTGAGAGGGAAATTTAATGAACTCTTCACCTGCTTTGTTATCCATCTTGTGTCTCAGTTTAAAATGTAATGAAAAGCACACAGAATGTTCTTCCACTTTTACAAATGAGAAGGTTCCTCAGACCTGCAGGATCATATGCTGCTGTCACAGGAGCAACTCTGAAGTGGCAGCAGCTCCTAGTCTCAAGAAAAGCCAGTGCAGTTATGGAAGGATACATACTTCTTAGCACCAGCTTGTCCTTCTCCGTCCCCAAGGCCATAACAGGACTATTACTGTGTGACATGGGAAGAGACAGGTATCCATGTATTTGTTATTATATATTATGGAGGCACCTACTCTCTTGCATTCCTCCAGAGCAGGCTCTTTCAGTAGCACTAATCAAGCTCTTTTTTTAGGAACCCGTGCTATAAGTTCACTGCAGATAAAGCAGAAAAAAAATACTCCTACAACTTGAATTTTAAAATTAATGTGATCTGCAAATACAGCAAGCAATTCTGCCATTCTTAGTCCTCTTCAAGCCTAGTTCATCCAATGCAAATTGTAATCACACATAGCCAGGAAAGCCATATTCTACCCATATTAACTCGGACTAATCTTGCAAAACACTTTGTCATAGAAACGCAAATATTCAGAATGTTGGCTTATATGATGTTGTACAGAAGGATTGATGATAAATAATGTTGGGACTCATGTAAAGCTTCTCCAGAAATAATCTACAATATGACAATATGAAGGCTATAGAGTCATTGAGATATTAAATATGAAAGACCTTTCTGGTTTACTTACAGCATTCAGTATAACAGATTTATTAGAAGTTCTTATCTTTATGGTAAATGATGCATAAATGATGGCAAAGGTGTACAAGAGAACTGTATAAAGACTCTTGCAGAGTGAATAAATTGGTTGGGTGCCAGGTTTTCTAAGGGTGAATGGTTCCACTGACTTGTTTAGGGCATATCATGCAATGATGGATGTAAAATTACAACATTTTAGAATGCCAGCAGTTCAAGGGAAGATTCCAAATTTATGAGGTACAATATTCTTATTCTAATAAACCAAACACGTGGCCTCAGCCTCTCCCTGCATTATTTTTCTATTCCAAGGCAGGAGAGGTAGAACAAAGCACCTAGTATGCACAAGAGCTCAATTTTACTGTAAAAAGCTGCAGCTCAGTTGAAGACCAAAGACTTATTTTTTTTGTTTTGTTTTCATACTTGTAACTGTATTTTAAGACAATCATTTCCGCATGTAATAATGTCATTTTGAAATGAGAGCAGCATTCTAGCAAGCTTTCTGCAAAATTCCCACCTTCTTTTGTGCCATAGTCCATTGCCATTTCCATAGAGCTTTTATAATATACATAGGGAAAGTGTCAATTCAAATTCAAAGACAGAGAATACCTTTTTTGATGAAGCATCCTGTATATCATGTACTAGCTGGAGGTGTTCTCTGCTGTTTGACAAGGAACAATGGCAGGACAAGGAAGGAGAGAAGGAGCTTTTAACCAGTTTAATGTGCAGAGTTGGCACTCACTGAAAAGTCATTTGCCTGTTTGCTATTTTTTTTAAGTATGTCTCTTTTGTTTGGCTTGTCATTACTCCTGTAATAGACAATTTTGTCTTCTGTTTGTAATTTTCTGCTGCAGTGGTTCCAAAGGTTAAAAATAATCTCTTTCTGTCTTTCTAGAAGCAAGATAAGGGAATGTGTATCTAAATAGTTTGCTTATTCCAAATCCTAAATGATGTCCCACTTAGTGTACCTTTCACTGCTATACTTTTCTTACTGCTGCTGCAGAGGCTTTACACGGGTGCTTGTGTTCTGTACTTTTTATGCTTCCTGGAAGTGATTTGGACCAAAGGCATTTTTCATAAAAGAAAATGCTTGAGATTTTTCTAAATGGCAATCTGTTAAGCACTATTTTGTGGACAAAAAAAACCTCAGAAAGTCATTGCCCTTTTCTTCTGGGAGAGAGAATTAGTCTATTAGATGCAAGGCAACACAGAATTCTACTTGAACCTAAATAACGTATTTTGAGCTGTTATCAGGCACATTACATGACATTAAAGATAAAATTTAAGAAATGGTGGAGTTTCTACCATTCTTGCATGCAGTTTATTTTTCAAGTTAATCTTTCAAATATTGAAAGTTCACATTCAGTGCCTTGATCAAAAATGATAAATGAACTACTGAATTAGAAGAAGATGCTGCTATTATTTTAACCAGTAAACTAACTCAGGGTTAATCTGGGTGTTATTTAGCCTATTGAAAGTGTTTTGAGTGAACATATGGTTTCTATTGTGAAATCAAGGCACAGTTTTAACTATGAATATAGATAATTACCCTTTGGACTTTAAACATTTATATGTGTCACGTTATGTTGGAGCATTTTTCATGGTCAATAGGTTGAAAGGTTATAGAGTTGAAAATGTAAATTGAGTGTGTTTGAGTAAAACTATCCAGTGAAATGATAGTACAATTCGCTACTGCTCTCTCTTGGAAAGAGGTAGCAATAACACTCAGTGAGCATGAGCAATGTAGCAGGTTATTTATTTAAATACAGATTGTTATGGTAAAAGATTTTAATATGAGAGTTACAGGAATTCAACCATATATATTACTAGAAAATCCCTGGTTACTGGAGCTTAAGTTTATATATATACACAGTATATTTGGGGACCTAATTATAATGCTAACAAAAAAACCTTTAAATAAACTGTGTGTGTGTGCACGCCTTAGAGCCAGGAGTATTGCTATATCCCCACCAATACATTCTGCTCTTGATTTAGACTTGAAAGTGTGTTTAGTTTTCCTCCCTGAGTGTAGCCCTTGGCAACATCATCTTCCAAGGAGCCAGACATTATGTCTGCACTGAGGATGGCTGAAGGACCCAGCAAGTATGTGCAAGGAGTACTAATCTCCCTACGGCGCAGTGGCTTACTTGCAGCAGCCCAGGATGCATTTACCAGGGCAACCCCATCATCCCAGGATACATCCCCATCATATGTGTGCTCTAACAGCCCACATAATAATATAATAATATAGTTCATAGTGAGAGAAAGCTGAAAGTCCTTCTAGTCCCTGGCCTAAGGAGGCACATTTTCACCCTGCCTTAACAATGGGAAGCATTTCAGGTGACATGAGCAGCTTCCCGCTTTGTCCTCATGGACCGCTGTGACGCTGAGTACGAGGGGACAGCACCTAGCACTGAGTTTATTTCTTCAGAAATAGCATGCATTTCTCTGAGCACCAGTTTGGCACACTCCAGACTGGATGTACCCTACTGTTAATTGTAAAATACCTGTGTTATGTCTGTTGAACTTCTAGCCATTGACAACCTGGGAAATACATGATCCAAAACACCTTTAATAAAAATTAGTTAACTATTTATTAATAATTCATTACTTTGGACTATGTACTAGATATTAACAGAGTAATGCATTAGCCCATAAACAATTGCTACAAGAAAACCAAGGAATTCCAAAAACCCCACAAATAAAAACATTTATTCTTGTTATTATGCTTCTATATATGTCAATTTTATTATGTTTTAAATAGCTATTTCTATGCATTGTATCAGATTTTGCAAGAGAATACAGTCTTTCTCCATGCACACTAAAGAACAATGAAATTGCTTTTTTCCCTGCCCACACATGTGCTTTATGTAACAGGAGCCATTTTAATTACAGCACATCTCTATTCCTGCTCTCCCACTTTCAGAAACACACACAAAAAAAAAAAAAAGCTTTTTTTTGTCATTTCTAGAAGTATGCTTATTCAAAATACCCTTTGATTACTCTTTACACCATTGAACCACATCCAAAACTGCTTCACTTATCTGTTGCTTTCCATAGCAACCTGTTTTTTAGCACTCTCCAACATTATTTTCTAACTTCTGAATAATTACTTCTTTCCTTCTTTCCCTTCCATCATAGGTGGTCACTTCCTGTCATTGTCAGTCTGAGAACCACACACTGAGTTATTGCTAATATCTACTAGCTGTTCCCCAGTAATAGCAATTAACAAAAATCATTGATCTGTGAAAAATCCCAAATACTAACATTTCCAGGCGTTATCTTGAAGCAGGAAGATTGTACTGTTTAAAAGATGAACTCCCAAGAATCCATGTGCAGTTTCTGAAATGCAGCTTCGGAAAGGTTTTGGATCAGTCCTGGTAGCAAGCATTTTTATTTTGGATGAGTTGAAATGAAACATGATATTTTCTTCCAGTTTTCATGATAGAAAAATTGAATATTATTGGCCTAGTTAAACTGTGTCAGTGTCACAGAACTGTCATTTGCTATTAAAAGCACTAAGGTAAAAAATTATTGAGCAGCTTTCCCAACTATTACCATTACTGCTCTTCACAGTTTGTGCTACAGTAATATTAAGGGGCATAAGCTGAGAGCAAGACTCTATTTTGTTAGACATTGTAAAAATATATAATAGAAGATCTTTCCCAAGGGAGTTTAGAATATCTGTGGAGAAGATAAGATTGAGGACGGGGAGCAGAAGAAATTGAAGGCTGGTGCAGGCAAATGGCAGAATCAGAATTAGGAAACTTTTGTTTTATTTTTAAACCTCAATTTGTTGTTCACTCAAAATCAGCCTTTTTGCTTGTTTTTATAAGTGCATTTTGTTTACTTTTTTCTTGTGTGCTACTTTACCTTTTTCTATGTCCCTCTTTTCCTTCTTTTTCCTTTCTCCCTTCTTTCGCAATTAGTCTGAAAATCATTTTCCCAAAATACTCAGTTGTACCACCTCCTTTAATCTATTCTGTTTCTGTTCTTACATCAGCTCTTGGATCAGTCTCTCCTCTAAGGAAGTGTGTCTTTGTTACTCCACTCCTATATATGCTTTTCAGGTTTGCCTGCTTTTTTTTATCTTTATTGTTTGTGTGAAGACAGGAATTTTAGATTCCTTGATTAAAGATCAAATTTTTGGGGAAAATGAAAAAAAAAATCCCTGAAGATTTTAAAACCTGATGCTAGAGAAAACAAATTACCATGATTTTATTTTAATTGGGAAAAAGAAGAAAAGAACTACCAGCACTCTCCAGGAGATGTGCCTTCCCACCAGCTGGTGTTGGAGGTGAGCCTAGAAAGAGGTGACAATTGCATTTTTCTCTGCACTTTGAATGGGATTTCTGGTGAATACTGCATTTACATAGAAACAACTGCTGCATGGAAATATACTTTCAAATATGCAGGAAGCCTATTTTGTTTGTGAATTTTCAAGTCACCTAAGAGACTCGCGTGTTTTAGATCACACCAGAATAGAAAGTCTCCCAGAAGATGGCTTTGGTGTGCCTGTCACTGTTTGTGTCTCTCTGCGAGACCTCAAGCTGCAGCTGAAAAAATACTTAAATGGGGCCACTACATGTTTTTAATCCCCCTCTTCCTTCCACTGAAAGGATCTAATTTTTTACCATGCAAATATTCATTCCTATTTCTTTCCTAATAAGCTTATCTTGCTGATAATTCAACTAAACTCATGTTGTATTCAAAACTCAAAGTTTCCTCATTAAAGTCCAATTCCAGTTTTCCTTCTTAGATATTCAGTGCTTCTGCACACTGTGAAGAAAGATATTTTTAGAAAATATGGGCCACTTAATTCCCGTTAAGTTTTCTGTAACAGATGGTATAGTTATTTGATTTATGCATTCACCTTCACGTGGCCCTGCTGACTGCCAGGTTTCTTTAAACCTCTGAAATTCTTTTTTTGTTATTCACTGAAACCTCACCCTTTCCCCTGCATGAAATATTAGTTTTACTTAGGAAATCTAACTGCGTGCAATTTTCATGTTACTGAAATTGTGCACGGTCCGGTGATTAATTGTATTGTCTTGATCACAGCCTCAGCCTGATGTTCAGGGCTCATTACAGCGGGAGGAATTCAGCAGAACACGAATCTTAACCAGGTGTGGCTTATTAAAGTGGCAGCGCCCAATTTAAAGACCATAAAGGATTTGTATCAAAATTGATGCTTTTAGCTACTTTCCACTCCCAGGATCGTAGAGATGTAATACAAAAAGGACAGTGTAGCTTGCTCTTGGAAATCACTCACATCCATCATGTGAAAAAGCAGCTCAGATCTATTCCTCCCTGGCGTGGGAAGAGTTGCAATATACTTTTAGTACAGCACTTTTATACCAAACATCTTCAAAACTTCCCTTAGTTTGACACAGATTACAGTACCTAAAGCACAGTTTGCATTACATACTGAATCATGTATTTCTCATCTCTCAGAAAGATGTTTTACTTTCCTCTGAAGATGTGCATACTACATTAGTACAAATTCTAAGGAGAGGTAAATGTTGTAGGAAGATACAAACAGCATTTACTTTGAATTCAACCAAGACTTCATATTTTCATTCCATTTTTAACGCAGTCTAATCTGATATGTAAAAACAGCAGGGAGGAACAATACACACACATGACCTAGGTAACTTTTTACTACCAGGTGAGCCTATCTTCAGCCCAGTGTGAGTGCTGGTCCCTCACAGCTGACATCAGTATATTGGTGGTAAACTGTCAGGGGGCCAGAAAGGCTCATTACCTGCTGGAGAAACATAGCAGTTTGCTGTTTGTTCAGATTTTGGGAAGCTTTCAAAGCAGAGAAGTTCTAAGTGGGATTGTTGCTTTGGATAAACCATGTAAGTTGGATGTGCTTTTGTTGTTACTGTTGTGAGGAACTGCAGTCTGATACTTCTGTGCCTCAGAAATGAGTGTAAAACTTTATGCTTTCTCACCGAAATAGAAAATAAATTCTAATTGAAGGGGTAAAGTTTGAAATTGTAGTTTGCTGCCATTTCATTGTGCCATGTTGTCTTCAGTTGAAAGTATCAAATGCAGCCATATATTCATCAGTTTTGGAGTGTGAAGTAGCTGCTCCTCACAGGTCAGTGCTTGTTTGTGCTTCCTTAAACCTTACAAGTATTTTCCTACCAGTAAGAATGGGACTGAGCATGCTGTGAATCTTTTTGGGGAAAAAAAAAATTAAAAATACTTCTGAGCCTTCTGTGACATTGCTTGTGACTATGAAGGGTTTGATCTGGTGACTTGATGCCCATTTTCTGATAGCATGTGCATCTGAAGTGCTTACAATCAGAAAACAGTGTGTGAACACCAACACTTCAGTGTAAGTATTGGCTGTTTAAAAGATAGTGACTCATAAAAAGACCAGTTTCCTTGTTATTAAGGAATGAAAGGTGTGCTGGTTTGGGCTGGGACAAAATTAATTTTCTTCATAGTAGCTAGAATGGGCAATGTTTTGGATTTTTGCTGGAAATTGTTGATAATACAAGGTTGGTTTAGTTATCATTAGGTAGAGTGTACAGAGCCAAGGCCTTTCTGCCTCTCACCCCACACTGTAAGTGAGTAATCTAAGGGTGCACAAGGAGTTTGGAGGGGACACAGCTGGGCCAGCTGAACCCAACTGATCAAAGGAATATTTAGACTAGAATCATGGAATAGTTAGGATTGTAAAGGACCTTAAGATCATCCAGTTCCAACCCCCCTGCCATGGGCGGGGACACCTCACACTAAACCATGTCACCCAAGGCTCTGTCCAGCCTGGCCTTGAACACCGCCAGGGATGCAGCATTCACAGCTTCCCTGAGCAACCCATTCCAGTGCCTCACCACCCTTACAGTAAAGAACTTCTTCCTTATATCCAGTCTAAACTTCCCCTGTTTGAGTTTTAATCCTCTACCCCTTGTCCTATCACTGCGGTCTCTAATGAAAGGTCCCTCCCGAGCATCCCTATAGGCCCCCTTCAGATACTGGAAGGCTGCTATGGAGTCTCCACGCAGCCGTCTCTTCTCCAGGCTGAACAGCCCCAACTTTCTCAGCCTGTCTTCATACGGGAGGTGCTCCAGTCCCCTGATCAGCCTCGTGGCCCTCCTCTGGACTTGTTCCAAGAGTTCCATGCCCTTTTTATGTTGAGGACACCAGCACTGCACACAGTACTCTAAGTGAGGTCTCACAAGAGCAGAGTAGAGGGGCAGGATCATCTCCTTCAACCTGCTGGTCACGCTGCTTTTGATGCAGCCCAGGATACAGTTGGCTTTCTGGGCTGCAAGCGCACACTGAAGCCGGCTCATGTTCATTTTCTCATCAACCGACACCCCCAAGTCCTTCTCCACAGGGCTGCTCTGAATCTCTTCTCTGCCCAACCTGTAGCTGTGCCTGGGATTGCTCCAACCCAGGGGTAGGACCTTGCACTTGGCATGGTGTCCTGGGTTTAGCAGTAGCAGTCAATTTTTCTCCTTCTTGGTAGCTGGTGCAACGCTGTGTTTTGACTTTCAGCCTGGGAACAGTGCTGATAACACCGATGTTTTCGGTTGTTGCTAAGTGATGTTTACCCTGACCAAGGACTTTGTGAACCTCATGCTCTGCCAGGGAGGAGGAGAAGCCAGGAGGAAGCAGAGACGGGACACCTGACCCAAGCTAACCAAAGAGGTATTCCATAGCACAGCACGTCATGCCCGGGAGGGTAACTGGGAGTTACCTGCAAGGACATGGGGCTTCTGGGTCGGACTCATTTCCTGGCAGGTGGTATTGTATTCTCTTCCCTTGTTATTTTCTCTTCTCATTGTTGTTGGTGGTGGTAGTGGTGGTGATTTGTGTTGCACATTATTTGCTGGACTGCTCTTGTCTCAACCCGTAGGAGTTGCACTCCTTTGATTCTCCTCCCCATCCCTCCGGGAGTGGGGAAGGGGAGAGCCCCCAGGGGGGGAAGCCTTGACTGCCTCCAGCCCAGCACCACTCACGGGAAGTGAGTGAACAAGCTGTCTGGCTAGGATTTAAACCACTACACATGGTTAAACTTCATGAGGTTGGCATCAGCCCACCTCACAAGCATGTCAAGGTCCCTCTGGATGGCATTCCTTCCTACCAGCGTATCAACCAAACCACACACCCTGGTGTCATCGGCAAACTTGCTGAGGGCGCACTCAATCCCACTGTCCATGTCACCAACAATGTTGAAAAAGAACAGTCCCAACACCGATCCCTGAGGGACGCCCCTCGTTACTGGTCTCCATCTGGACATTGAGCCATTGACCACAACTCTTTGTGGGCGGCCATCCAGCCAGTTCTTTATCCACAGAGTGGTCCATCCATCAAATTGATGTCTCTCCAATTTAGAGACAAGGATGTCATGTGGGGCAGCATCGCGCGCTTTGCACAAGTCCAGGTAGATGATGTCAACTGCTCCATCCCTTTGCATCAGTTCTGTAGCCCCATCATAGAAGGCCACCAAACTTGTCAGGCAGGATTTCCCCTTAGTGAAGCCATGCTGGCTGTCACCAAGCACCTTGTTGTTTTTCATGTGCCTTAGCATGCCATCCAGGAGAATCTGCTCCAAGATTTTGCCAGGCACAGAGGTGAGACTGACTGGTCTGTAATTCCCAAGGTCATCCATTTTCCCCTTCTTGAAAATGGGGGTTATATTTCCCTTTTTCCAGTCATCGGGAACTTCACCCGACTGCCAAAATTTTTCAAATATGATGGCCAGTGGCTTTGCAACTTCATTTGCCGGCTCCTTCAGGACCCACGGTTTGATTTCATCAGGTCCCATGGACTTGTGCACATTCAGATTTTTAAGATGGTCTCAAACCAGTTCCTCTCCTACAGTGGGCACAAAGTCTTCATTCTCACAGTCCCTGTATCTGCCTTCCAAGACGTGGGTGGTGCAGTCAGAGCCTTTGGCAGTGAAGACTGAGGCAAAGAAGTCATTCAGAACCTCAGCCTTCTCCAAATCCAGGGTAGCCAGTTCTCCTGATATCTTGCAGAGAGGGTCCACGTTGTCCCTAGTCTGTCTTTTATTCTCAGTGCACCTATAGAATCCCTTCCTGTTATCTTTCACATCCCTAGCCAAGTTTATTTCTAACTGGGGTGTATGAATTTCATATTGTATGATGTCATGCTCAGAAATAAAAGCTGGGAGAAGAAGGAAGGAAAGGACTTTCAGAGTTATGGCATTTTGTCTTCCCAAGTAACAGTCATATGTGATGGAGCCCTGCTTTCCTGGATGGCTGAACAACTGCCTGCCAATAGCAAGTGATGAATAAATTCCTTGTTTTGCTTTGCTTGTGTGTGTAGCTTTTGCTTTATCTATTAAACTTTCTTTATCTCAACCCATGTTTTCTCACTGTTACTCTTCTAATTCTTCTCCATCCCACTGGAAGGGGAGTAAGGAAGCAGCTTCATGGTGCTTAGTTGCCAGCTGTGGTTAAACCATGACACAGGAAAGACGCAAAATGTCTTTGAAATGTGATTGAAGCTTAATCCTCAGCAAATCCGTAACTTTACATGAGGTGATACTTTTGTTTTTTTGTATTCTGCATGCTTTAGCACTAGCCCTAAGTGAGCTGCAGGCAAGCAGAGTGCTACGTAGTTCTACATCCACAGGGAGATTAACCTGATATGCTTCCAGTAGTTATTGAAAGAGAGGAAGATGATAATGAGAAGCAGTTAATGACAGGAAAGCCATTGGAAATGCAGTTTATAATTTCAATGCCTTCTTATCTTTACTTTTATGAGGCTTGTATTTAAATTCTCCGTAATACTTAAAAAAGGATGGTGTGGTATATTTTTGAAGAAGGTTCATTCCTTAGGTCATATATGTGACAAATGCTTAGATCCATTAATCATGGATTTTAATACATGCAGCTGATCAAGAAGTTTGGCAGCGGATACTCTTTATCTGAAAAGGAGTAATCCAGTGAGTAGAAAATCTGACTTGCCAATAGCTGTTTTTACGGGAAGCTCAAATAAGGAAAAGGGAGAAGGACAGCTCCTGCTGAGAACAGCAAGTCTGACATGAGCTGCTGAGAGAAGGAATTCCCAGGCAGCAAAGGCTGAAACAAAGGGAAGGTGCATGTCCTGGCAGGCTTTAAATAAAGGAAAGTATGCTTGAAAGCTTACACAGTCTCGGTGGAAGCAGGGCCTACGGAATTTGTGATCCAGTCCAAAACAAAGCCCACGGAAAAAGCAGCATTGTTCCAAAGCATTATAGTACTATCTCTGTGGACAAGAAGGAAAATGCAGGGGAAATGCTGGCAAGGTCATATGATGAGTTGCCCTAAGGCGCAGTGATGCACTGTGTGCATGCATTACACTGCTGGGTTCCCATATGAAGTTGCTAATGGTACAGTAAGATTACCCATCCCACTCCCAGGCCTATCATTCCTAATTTCAGTATGGGCTATTCCTTTTACTGCCTCTTTGTGACTGGAAATCTAGACTATGCCCGGTGTTGTAGTATATGTTTCTTTAAGAAGGTGCTCTATAGAGATATCTTAGAATTAGCATGTGTATCATGAGACATAGAGGTTGCCATGGTAAGTACACATTTTTTAATTGAATAGCAGACTAATAGGCACATAAAACCTCCATAACTTGTTGGCACATAAATTACCTCTCCTGGGGCTGTAGGCAATTAAACATACTTCTTTTCTGAAATTCTTTCCAAGTCTTTTTCTGTTTTTGTTTAGATCAGAGCCTCTCACATTTCTTTCCCTTTTCCCCTCAACAATGATTCTTGGTTTTCTTTTGTCCCTTTTAGATTACTCAATATGTCTGTCTCCCTCTTGCTTTCAGTTGAATGTCATATACTTCACAGAGCGGGGTAATAAAGTGGATATTGAGCTATAAAAGGGATCTAGTTGCTTTTTTAATTATTATTATTTTAAAAGCATAATTTGGTAAATTTGGTATTCATGGAACCCTCTGGGTGCAAAATAGTGTGAAACTTATACAGCATTACTTGCCTGTCTGGACATACAAATAGGAGTGGCCATTAAATCCCAAGAAGTATATTCAAATCAAGCATATGCATTAATATACTACATTCGAAGTAGATGTTTTAATAATCACCTTTATTCAGCTCCCCTAAGGCCACATGTTCTCCCTAGAACATAAGTTTATGACATTTTGTAACTTTAGAAAAAAAGTAATGCTGCTGTAAATCCTGATTGTTTCTTTTGCTTCATTCAGTCTATTCTGATTTGAACTGGCTGGCCCAGAAATCTTTTGATGTTATTCTCTTTCCTGACAATGCTTTTCTCATTGGGCATATTTTATTTTGCTCTTCCAGTGGTGTAATGAATACATCATTTGCTTATGTGCATTGTTTAAAAAGTCGGCATTGTCTCTAATCTCATCAGTGGTACGATAAATCACAAGCTGAGGCACTGCCTTCTCATTCCAGTTTTTAAAGGGTTTTTTCTTTTTTCCCTGTTACACAGTTGTTATAGAGAAGCAAATCGAGAGAAGGTTATTTGTTCTTGCTCATACCTCAGCTATTTTTAGAATCCTTATTGACAAATTTTCAACTAAACATTGTATTTCGCAAAGAATGCTGCCCTGAAATCACTGTGGCTTGAACAATAAGAAAATTCAGGACTCCAGGAGGCCAACACAACAGGATATCCATAAGTAACAACGCCTACTTATCAACAAGGGGTGAGCTTAACAGTCTTGCTCCTGGCTGTGACAAACAGTGAGCAGAATTCCTAGTGAGCTAGAGAGCAAAGAATAAATGCACGAGATAACTCTGAAGAAAGATTAGGCGCAGCTGACTTGGTCTGTCCCTTTGCACAAATCAAGAGCAATTTAGAGCTATAATGACTGATAGTTTTCTACAGATATCCTGACTTTTATCCTATGGCAGTACGGAGTTCATCCACCTTTGGTTTTTTCTTTGGTTTTAGTGTTCATTTTTTATGATGAAAGTGGTCTTGTCTTAAAGGAACAGATGAGTAGTCTTTTTTTTTTAACTTTCCCCTGAGTAGTTCAAAGACACCTTTAACGGCTCGGAACAAAAGGAAATTATTGTACAGATCAAGGGATTACAAAGCAAAGTTTTAACAGATTCAAAATAAAATATAAACAGCTGTTGAGAGATGAACAGCACAGAGACAGTTGTTGCCAATTCATTAATAATACCCACGCAAATCCACTCTATTTATTATGTTTTTAACCCATGTTTGTCAATAGGGAAAACAGTCATAATTTGAACTTGTAAAAATAATGAATGTATACCAGATAGGTTTAGTACAGAGATTTGAGAATACCAGCATGACTAGCGTTTGCCATCTGTGTCTGTGTAATCAATATTTTCTAACAGTGTAATGAGAAATAGCTCATTTATATCCTTGCCCCTTTGGCCCAAACAATTAGTCACTGTTTGTGGCCTTGTAGGTTTGCCTGCATTAGGAGGGGAAAGGATCATATAGGCAGTCATACGTATTAGTGCAATCCGTCTCTAGTTGGAAGGAATTTACATAGTCTGTTTCCTTGAATACAATACAAACAAACACGTTGCCAGCCCTCCCTGGGCACAGAAGGCTCTGAGGCTGAGCTCCGTTGCTCTGCTCTCTCTGGAATATTAGCTTAAATACTTCTCTCCTTGCTGCTTTCTTTTCCAGTTGAATTCCATCTGCCAAACTGTCCCTCCCCTCCACCACTTCAGTATGAAGCTCCTTGATCACCTGTGCAGCTTCCAGAGCCTTTTGTTTTGTGTGGCAACTTCACATGTTCCCCTTTGGCTGCAGGAATGCAGTGAAGTGCTCTTCCTGGCAGATGTTTCACAATCACATGGGTATAACCAAATCTGTGCTCTTCAATTTGAAGTTTGATAGCTTCTGTTAACACTGCTGTAGCAGAATTTCTTTTATGTAGACTATCCAGCACACTAGAAATATTGCTATCTAATGGAGCAATAACAGCTTGTCAATGGTGATCAAACTTGAGTTCTTTGAGTGGAAAGTGAAGGGATTTGAGATGAGCAGGGATAACTCTGCCTCATCTATTGTTAAGGGCATTGGCATTTGCAAAAGACCTGCAGCTAAACAGTAGTTCCTGTGGCACTTTGAATACAGGACAACAGATTTTGTAATAGGGTGGTAAACTACATCAGGCCCTACTCACAGCTGTGTAACAGCTCTCATATAAAAAAAAAACACTTAATTTCAGTGTATGTTTATGGCAACTTTTATGATATAAACTGCAGGAATTAGGTTCTCAAATAGATCAAATTTTTTTTCTTGAAGATCTGTACTTTCTGTATCTCTGTACTTCTAAGGAATATAACAAATTGATAAGCTACAATCTGAGAATGCAAGGTGCAGTAGATAATAGTCTACCCTCCAAAGAGGTTTTCTTTTTTGCCTTTGGAAAAAGCTGTCTATAATTTCATAGACTTATATGAAGCTTTCTACAGAATTTCTAAACTGTACATCACGGTAAACTAGAGAATTACAGCTTTCAGTTTTGAACAATCAACTCTGAAACTTTAGCCAATAAAATCTGAAAAAAAGTTGAAGTAATATAGATCTTTCAGTTTTCGTAAGCAAAGGTTTAGGCTGATGTTAATTGTGTCTGCTGCTCTTTTCCTAAAATGTCATTAAAAAATTTTGTATGGATTCTTTAAGTCTCTGGTGTGTCAGTGTTCTTGTTTCTTAAAAGGACACTTACCTGATAGAATGATACTTAAGGAATCCTGCAATATGAGAAAGATTGGTAAACACTTTGGTCTTTTCTTTTTGTTTTGAACATCTTTTCAGTATTAAGAATCCTTGTCCCTGGCTCTCAGATCCCTTCGTTGCTGGCAGTAACCAGCACAAAGGTAGGACAGTTTTCTCTATTTCATGGAGGTTTACATGGTGGAGATGAGAGCTATTTCTCTGCACACCTATGAGGGCACTATGCTAACTCTTGAAAGGCCTTAGTTTAATGACCCTCTCATGGTATGTCCTCTTTGTTCATTGCTCTGCTATCAGGACTCCTTGAGACAGCAGTGTGTTTTCATAGATAACACAGCACCAGCAGCTTGCTTTAGATGAGCTTTAAACCATGCTCCTCTAACCACTGCTGCTCCTTAGCTAACAGACTGCAGATAAAACTTGGGCATTACTATTGTGACTGCTTTTGTTCTGACCAAAATAAGCCTATGTACACTTTTTTTCATTTTCTTTCCAATTAATAAATTTTTCAGGCTGAAAATGTAGATTTAATTCATAAAGTAATTCTAAACATGCAAGGCCTGATCTTGATGTCTTTACTTGTGCTGAATAGGACTTAAATAAGTTCCCTTACTAACTTTCTATCAAGCATGAGAATCTGCTCCTATCACCTCTTGAAAGAGATGTATTCCATGAAAATTGGGTACGTTCAGGTTAAGCTAATTTACTCAGAACCAGTGATAAGGTGATATGCATGTGTGCGAGGTACATAGAATCATAGAATCATAGAATCATTAGGGTTGGAAAGGACCTTAAGACCATCTAGTTCCAACCCCCCTGCCGTGGGCAGGGACACCTCACACTAAATCATATCACCCAAGGCCTTGTCCAACCTGGTCTTGAACACTGCCAGGGATGGAGCATTCACAACCTCCCTGGGCAACCCATTCCAGTGCCTCACCACCCTCACAGGAAAGAATTTCCTCCTTATATCCAATCTAAACTTCCCCTGTTTAAGTTTTAACCCGTTACCCCTTGTCCTGTCACTACAGTCCCTAATGAAGAGTCCCTCCCCAGCATCCCTGTAGCCCCCCTTCAGATACTGGAAGGCTGCTATGAGGTCTCCACGCAGCCTTCTTTTCTCCAGGCTGAACAGCCCCAGTTTCCTCAGCCTGTCTTCATACGGGAGGTGCTCCAGTCCCCTGATCATCCTCGTGGCCCTCCTCTGGACTTGTTCCAACAGATCCATGTCCTTTTTATGTTGAGGACACCAGAACTGCACACGATACTCCAGGTGAGGTCTCACAAGAGCAGAGCAGAGTGGCAGGATCACCTCCCTCGACCTGCTGGTCACGCTCCTTTTGATGCAGCCCAGGATACGGTTGGCTTTCTGGGCTGCAAGCGCACACTGGAGCCGGCTCATGTTCATTTTCTCATCAACCGACACCCCCAAGTCCTTCTCCACAGGGCTGCTCTGAATCTCTTCTCTGCCCAACCTGTAGCTGTGCCTGGGATTGCTCCAACCCAGGTGTAGGAGCTTGTACTTGGCATGGTTTTTGGCTAGCATAAGGCATGAACTGCAGATTGTCAGGGAAACTGACGTCAGTGCTGTGAACTTCCCAAAGGGATGTAAGAAGGAACATTAACTGTTTAAATTTGAAGAAAATCTTGCTGCACAAAGAACTGAAGATACTTGCATCAAGACTCTCTGGAAACCAAATGACAATCATAGAATCATGGAATGGTTTGGGTTGGAAGGGACCTTAAAGCTTATCTAGTTCCAACAGCTTTGCCATGGGCAGGGACACCTTCCACTTCTAGACCATTTTGCTCAAAGCCCTGTCCAACCTCGCCTTGGAAACTTCTAGGGATGGGGCAGTCACAGCTTCTCTGGACAGCCTGTTGCAGTGCCTTACCACCCTCATAGTAAAGAATTTTTTCCTAATAACTGATCTAAATCTACACTCTTTCAGTTTGAAGCCAATCTCTCTTCCTTTGTCACTACATTCTGTTGTAAAAAGCCCTCTCCAGATTTCTCATAAGCCCCCTTTAAGCACTGGAAGCTGCTCTAAGGATTTCCTGGAGCCCTCTCTTCTCCGGGCTGTCTCTCTTTAGAATGAGATATACAGATGGGAAGTGTAGAAAGAAGCAATTAATACTTACTAATCTGAATGTGGCATTTATTTATTTACAAAATATTCCTGGTCTTATACTGCTGCTACTCATACTCTTACCAGTTCCTTTTCTCTGAGTAATTCTGTTGTCCCCAGTGCAAGAGAGGACAGTAAATAGATCTTAAGAGCTTCATCAAGATTTCCTTTCTATCACCACTCAGCACTTCACTTGACTTAAATAAGCTGAATTAATGTGCCACGGGAGACTTAAAAAGCAGTTTTCTTCCCCTGCCTCCAGGTGTTTCTTCTGCTATAAAATAATTTAGCCATATTTTATCAGCAACATTAATAGTAAGTGCTTACTTGGTAATCCTTCCTGGGAGCATACATTTAGTATATCTACTAGAGTGCAATTATGGCTCTGATGGAAAAGTAAGCTTTTCCTGATAAGATACCTGAGAAAGCCAAAATGTTGTTGTGCTGGCCTAAAACACTCTATATCTGTTAAGATGGGATAAATTTACAGTGGACTGGTGCTTGGACACATGCTTTGTATAATCTCTTTCATTTACAATTGTGATATATAAAAGTGCTTTGGTTTCATGGTATTTACATAAGATCTATCAAATGGAGCTAATTTATGGAAAATATAAACCATCCATCTCCAGAAACTCAGATCCCCTTAAAATGCTTTATTTTAAATACCAAAATAGTTTCTTGAAACTTTTCCTCTTTTGGAAGACTAAACTACTTCTAGACTATAACGATTGCTACATGAACCAGAGTTGAGTGGCTATTTCTTCTCCTGTGTCAGAAATAGGCATCTGTAGCCCAATTCTTTACCCAGCAAGTACCAGAACAGGTTTGAATAGCATGGATGCATCCAGTCTTCCATTGTAACATAAGGACAATGGTTTGCAAAGACTCCAGTTAGTTTTATTTGGCTTGTATCTTGTATATGGCTTGTATATGCTTTTCAGCTTCATATAGTTAACTATTACTTTTTCTTCAGATACCAAAGCACCACCAACAAAGATAATTAACATGTATATGCTCTCAACTTCCTGGGTGTTTTCCCAGATTCAGTATTTCAATGTTGTTTTGAATGCTGGATTTCTCTAGGCAGTTTTGGGGAGTTTATCTTTTTTAGAATAATTAATTGTGAAATGTCTCTGTTGCATAACTATACCAAAGGACATGTTTGTGCCAGCTCCTGCACTTGCTGCTGATTATTTCTGAAGTGCGTGAAAAAAAGTGGCTGTGTAGCAGTGCAGGAAATCTCGACACTGTATTTAAGATGGTGTTAGTGTGAATAATTTCGGGGGGAGTTTCCTCTGTGACTATAGTCCACTCTGTGATTTCTTTGTAATCTGATCTCTTCTGAAGCCAGACATGTCGCTGTGCCAAAATTTCTACAGCAGAAGCTACAGAAATCGATCTTTAGTATAATGGGCAGTTAGTGTTTCTCCATCATAGAAAAGTGATGATAAAAACAAGAGATTCTTTGGGCAGTATAAAACTTGATGTATTATTGGCTCAGGCAGCAGAACAATCCTGCTGGGCCTTATGCACTGAGGTTGTGCTAGGTCAGCACATGGGCAGCTACTTACTAGTTGCCAAAGCAACTACAAACCTATCTTTTTTTCCTCATAGCTTCTCTTTCCAGGCACTTTAAGCCCTTTTAAACTCCTTTCATCCCTAGTATTTGTGAAATTACCTAAGGGAGGGGCAGAGAGTTATAGGTGCAAGGTGAGGTTGGATTTTACTTTTCTGACCCTCTAGATGCTTTGGGCTTTTAAGAAGCTTGGAAATACCATGTTCAACACAGTCACAACCAGTGTCTTTATGTAATATGACTCCTAGTCTGTCAGTTTGTCATAAGGTGACAAATATAACAAATACTTGCTCTAAATATTTTTTTCCTTAATTACTTTAAGCATGGTAAGATAATGCAGTTTCATAACAAATTACATTACTGATAGCAAGTGAAAATTTAGTTTGATGCAAAATGACAAGTCTTGTCATATAGCCACTGATTAATTTTTGTAACAAGGCTTATAGTGTTTGAAATATTCACTGCTCAAATAGAACACCTAATCTTCTGATGCTGATAGTTTGTCTCTTTTAAAGCAACTTTTTTCCAAACTAATAAACATATAGCTTTTTGAAGTATTTCAAGGCACAGAGCTGAGTTCTGCTCTCTAATGAGCTCTTTGCCATCCTTTTTAAAAGCTTAGTGCATTGAACTATGGCAGCGCAGTATAATGGCTATATGTCTTTACAAAGGCTTAGCTCTTGTGTTGTCTTTGTCCTTTCTCTGCATATATGAATAGCCTCTAATACAATAAAAGTACTAACACAGTCCTCGGGGGATGTAAAATGCAATGTAATTTCCAAGTCCAGAGGTAAGATTGCCCAGAGGAAGGTGTGGGTGGCAGCCACACATGTTGAGGTGATCCCAGGTGTCCACACCAAGAAAAGAAACGAACCCACCACCTGTTCTCCCCTGAAGGAGCACATTATCTCTCTCATACATTGTAAGAGTATGTAATTAAGTCCCAGTACCTCTGAGGTTTACTTTCTTGAGGCTCTTTAACCAAACTAACTGTTCTGACTTTGTGTTATCCAAGTGATTTTCAGACCCACTATGCAACATCAAACATATGATATGTTCAGTGTCACTCAGAAAAGTACAAGGCTGGGTACATATTGTGACATGTAAGACAACTTAAATTGCACAAATTAGTCAACAGCTGCTTTAAAGACTCTTGATTGTACACCTGGGTCTGTGTATTTTCACTTCTCCAAAACTTCCAGGATTAAGACAGATCCTCATTCTGCAGTGACACCTTAAATGGCGTAGTGGTAGGTGATGTCTCTGGCTACAGTTTTTGCACATCTGGTGCATGACACTCTCAGGCTCCAATTCCTCTTAAGCACAAGATAATCCTTTTCCTTGTGACAGGTTTCTCATTTCAGGTACTTTCAGCATAACAACCCAGAATTTCTCCCTTGCCATTTTTTGAATCAATAACTTTAAAATACCATTGCTGTTCCCATTTGAATGCAGGTTTGAAACTGCAGTCCAATGTAAGATGAATATCCATGGTAAAAAAGGGAAAAAGAGGGACCTAATTGACATCAGATTAGTTCACTGAAATTCTAGCCTGGGCTTCTCTTATGATTTAAAAATGCAGCCAAAAAATATGGTCTGACCAGTACTATACAGGAGATGCTACAAAATGCAAAGAGGAGAGAATGAACTTTTTGGCTGGAGACTTATAGAAGCCTATTTCTTAATGCAGTCCAACCTCACAGCTGGCTCTTAGTATCATGTGCTTCAGATGCTGTGCTCTTAAAATTGGCAAACTGCTGTCATCCCACTTAGAAGCAGTTTTAGAGGTGACATTCTCCTGGCAATGGTCAGCTGCTGTTGTGCAAGACAGGTTATTACATCATTTTTTGTGAGATTGGAGTACAGAGTGCATCAGCAAGGCTCTCTGAAACACATCAAGGTATATTGGAACTAGATGATCTTAAGGTCCTTTGCAACCCTAACTATTCTATGATTCTGTGATTCTATATTACCTTTTCAGTAAAACAAGCAGGATAACAGGTTTCCAGGTTCTGGCATGGCTGATAAGAGTCAATGTCCATCAGCAGTAATGCTCTACATAAATGTTTAACCCACACAATGCAGAAAGCTTTCTGTATAGAATATTCCCCAAAATAACACCATATTTCATATTTTTTTGACTGAATTCATAGGCTGTTCAGGAAAAAAAACATGTGGTTGCAATGGGTTATAATTTCAGAGCAGTACCTGAATATTTTACCATAAACTCCTGGTGACTGTTACTGGGATCTGGGTAGATACTAAATGTGGGTTTGATAAAGTTACTGATGATAATGCAACATCTGTGTTTGTATGCATATACACATTTTATTCATATATATATATACATGCATGCTGTTTTCTGTTGTCTATAGAAAAACTCTGCTGACTGGTTCCTGCCCTTTAGCAGTCAGCTTCTCCCAGTTAGGCAGAAGATGAGGAATGACAGACATTAATAATTTTGTTTGGAATAATGAAGGGTAGTGCTACTAAGCACATCTCACCCTAAAAGACAAAATTTTGTAGTACTCTTTTTTAACCTCTTTTCCACTCAAAAAGTGCCTGTAAAACCACATTTTGTTTTACATGGTGATATTATGACTTTTCTCTGTACTGGTAATTGTTTTTTTTTTCCAGTTGTCCTTGTTCATCACTCATGCAAATTCAACTCTAGTATATATGCCACCACAGGTTAGCTCATGCCTCATGTCAGCATTAACCATGACCCTTGGAGGTATTTTTAAAGTAGTGTTGAGTAAATGCAGCCATATCAGATGTGGGGGAAGGGGTGTAGAATGTTTTAGTGAAAACAGAATGGAATTTTTTCTTCTAAGGGTTGTAGGACAGGAGTAAGAGAGAAAAATTTTTCCTTCTCCCACAAGAATGTCTTGTTTTTTGGGGCATCTTGTTATATGATCTTATGTTTCACCCTTGAACTTTTAATTTGGAACCTTTTTAAGGCAATAAAAATGGCATTTTTGAAAGTGAAAAAAAAATCAGTATTTCTGAAATTAAATAATCTGGCAATGCAGTAACTTGACACTCTTTATTTTGTCTTCCAGCAGGTTTGTTGTTTTTTTTTTTGTTAAAGTAGTTTATGGAACTTAAACACTGGTTTTGTCCCTCCAGTTTGTTTTGTTGTGGTTTGTTGTTTAGGTTTTATTCTTGCTTAAAATTAATGACAGAGATAAATATAAATTTTAGATAAAGTGAATCTTGTTTTTTTCAATGTAGAGAGTTTTCTTATAATGACACATAAGAAGAATTTAGTTGATTGATTTTCTATAGATCCAACAGTTTAGTAGAAACATCCATTAAACCCACAATATGACTTGAGAACATAAAACTCCGTTATATGTTTTTCCACTAGTGAATGCTTAAAGACACGTTAGTATGCCCTCGTTATTGAGAGAAAAAAAGGAGCAGGGTGCAGTTTGAGTGGGTGTTATGGTGAAATAAAGAAAATGCAAAGTAAGGGAGAAGTAATGTTTCCTAAAGCATCTTGCATTTGTGCATGAATATTGTGTAATTATATGACTAGATGAGCAGTAATGCTGATGTTGAAAATCTCTCCAAAACAGAAATATTTCCAGTAAATAAACTTGTGAACAGCATCCTCTTGAAAAATTGTCCTGTTTGTATGTGGGTTTAGGGCTTTTTGGACAGGGAGAAAGGAAAAAGCTGGAAGGGAGAAAGGCTCTCTGTTGATATATGGGTGTCTTTCAACTGAAGTCAATGGAGTTTGGTTACATTGACTGAACAATTGACCCTCATGCCATAACCAGAAAGTTTAGCTGTGATATTTGTAGGGCTATCATCTCATGTATCTATTGATGAGAGAGATTGAGATAGACAGCATGGTAAAAATCTGCTATGTGGCTTTGTCTTTATTAAGAGATCTGGAAGAAAGCTGTCTGAAGATGAGAGATGGAGATAGCCACAGAAATGAATCAAAATGTGTTGAATTGTGGTGTCTAGCCTTCATTCCTGCAATATCTATCCTGCATTGCCCTGTCTGGCTGCTCTCTGCTCCTGTTACAGGGATAGGATGCAAAGTCACAATGCCAGAACATGAACTTGTCTGCAGGTGACCAGAAACCAGCCAAAAATTCACCTAGCCAGGCTGCAATTTAACATGGAAAAAATGCTGAAATTATGGGTAGAGTCCAATGAATGGCAGATAAATGTGAGCCCTTCTGAGGGGTTTCATGCCTTTTTAACACAAAGGCCACAAAGAGCTGGTCCTGGTCTCAGTGCTTGGAGAGGCGGTGAGGTCTGCACACATTACTTTTGCGCTACCTGTCCCTAAGACTGCTCAAGACTGAAACAAGCATGCAGGCACTCACAAGGGTAGCTGGCAGCCGCCAAAATGAAGTAATACTTCAGAAATGTCTTTAGTCTACTCCATTAGCAGTTTTATATATGATATACCTGTGGGCAGGAGTGTGGCATGTAGCCAGGTATGTCAGCATTATTCTCATGACAGACTTCTCTGTATCAAAGTCTCTCAGTTGTGACAGGTTTATATCCACTCTGCATCACCAAAGAAATCAGTACCTGTCCTAAATGTACCCTTGCTGTTAGAAAAGGCAGTAAGTTGTTGCAAAGTGATGTTGCGTTAATTAAAAGAATATAATTGCCCAAATCTAAAATGTAGCTTTCAGTTTTAGTTTATTTCAGATTAACTGGTTTAGCTCTGTACTTTTCAGGCCATTAGAGGAAAGCAGCAATTTTCAGCAATAGAGTGTAACCAAATATTGTTCTCCAAATTACTCTTATTACTTGTAGTTGGGCCACAAGTTAGTGGAGACAGAGAGATGAGTTTACAGTTGTCAAAGTTGATAGAAATGTGGAACCCCTTATGTGCACAAAAAAAAAAAAAAAAAAAAAAGAAAGAAAAAAGAAACATATGGTTTTAATTACAAGTCTTCCAGATAGTAAATTGTAGTAAGATGTGACATCCAAAGGAAAAAGCTGACTTCTACTACAGCTGAAATGCAGGCCATGCCACTGCACTGCATCTTGTTATAGCAGACATAATTTGATATAACCATATCCTAGAATCCTGTAACTGATTATATTTGGTCATGTTTTCTCATAAATGAAGGGGGACAAGATTAGTGATGGGTGAACTTCCAATTGTTTAGAAGTTTGGATCAGCAAACCTTAATCCTAAAATGTCTTACTGCATACTTGAACCCTTTGATGTCATTTTTTCTTCTGTCTCTTTCCAAGCAGTGCCCTTCACAAATGTGCAGCTTTGCCCTTCCTTTGTTCTCATCCAGCCTAAGCCTCCATCCATCAGTTTCATCGTTTCTAGCTTCTTACAGCAAGCGTTATCTGCCCACCTGTATTCCCAGATCTGGGTATGAACCCCATTTGCTGCTCTCACCTGTACTGTTTTTCTTTCTTTTAGTCTTTTGTATGGTGGTTTCCAAGGGTCTGGTCTTTCAACTGTCTCCCTGGCAATTCCTGAGCAAAGACGGTACATAGTTAATCAAGGTTATGGTGCATAAAAAGGAGCAAGCTCTAGGACCCATGTTTTTGGGTGTGGACAGTGATGGAAAACTAAATAAGAAGAAACACATCCATTCTTTTCTGTCTCTACTCTGACTCTATATGGAGAGATGTATAGGGGAATGAGGATGAAAAAGTTTGATCACGGGCAATGGAGCACTGGCCAAGAATAGGTGATTTTACTGTATGAACTAGAAAGGGATTAAGTATCCAGTGTAACATGTTGGACAGTTTTGTGGTTTTGCTTTTAAAATACATTGGTTTAAAGGAATGTAAATGTTAGCAGTTCTGTTAAAAGCAAGTGATTTGCATAGCAGAATCTGCAGGGGGAAATTATTTTTTTGTTAGCGCATAGAGGATAGATGTGAGGTTCTCAAACTACAAAATTCCTGATTTACACCGTGACCACAATGCTCTGCGTAAAGTACAATTCATCAGTATATAATGATATAAAGTTTACTCTAGCCAGTGTTCAGGACAAAGGCAGTCAGTCTGTAATGCTGACAATGCACCAAGTCCTCTGTATTACAATATGGTACAACCACACTTCCAGTTTGGGAAGGATTCCTTTGAGCTTGGGAGTTTTGTTTGCTTGTTGCTTTTACTTCTGCTGTTATAACAGAGAAGCTGAGACTTTGACCAATGTGGTATGACAAGTATTTGTTATCACATTTCACTGCCCTGCAGTGGTAGTTCAAATCAAATCCAAATTTTGCGTGCTCAGCCCATCCTGGCTGAATATTTTCATCTGTGACATCCTTCCACTGTAGTGAGTGTGCTATGTTAGGAGAGTTTGTGTGTGTATGTTGAGCCCAGTTTTTGCAAGCTAGTCTTGGATTTTCAGTTAAGGGTATCTGATGTTCCCCAAAATGACTAACCTAAGTCCACGACCACACAACGGCATATGGCTGTTCAAAGCCTAACCCAGACATGAACAAACTTCATTGAATTGAAACATTTGAGATGGGTATCCAAGTTCTTTTGTTTTCAGTTTTTATTTCTCTGTCACAAACAAAGAATGATTGCTACATGACAGGTAGTCTCACTAGCAGAAACACAATACGAAATATTAAAGAAAAGTTTTGATTGTCTGTCAGCATGTCCCCTTAGGAAAAACTGCCACATAATAGCTGACACTGGTCCTGGCTCCACACACTTATGCCATTTGATTTGATGTGAAGCACAGTGAGTTGCAGCTGGCAGATTTTATTGCAATATTGAAGTATTTTACAGAGTAATAGTACATACAGGCAGCATAGCATATTCCCAACAGTTCCTGTGTACTTTCAGTTCAACAGTACAGTTGTGTATACAGATACTGAACTGCTCTCTGCATTTAATTGACAAGATCTCTGCAGTGATATAGGATGCTGTTTTCCTTATCACTGCTCAAGTAGACTAACAGTAGAAATATAATGAGTATACATTAGTTATAGACCACATAGGCCATACCAGAACCTTCAGAAGAGTGTGGAGTAAGATTAAAAGCCAGGAATTTCATGAGAGGGTGTTTTTGTAAGTTTTTAGAGGAGGCTGTGGAGGTATTCTGCATGCAGCCCCTTCGTTAGTATTCTGCTTTTAGTTTTGGAAAAAAAAACTGTGAAAGCAGAGAACAATTGAGTTTAACAAATTAAGTGTTGATTTAACCTATGGTTCTTGGGTACCTTACTGTGTAAGCTGCTCATCTTGGAATTAAACATTTTATTTTATTTTTTTTAAATCTGGACTGCAACTAAGTTATTCCCTGATGATGGTCAATGGTATAGGTCTGGTTTGTGTTATGAAGTGTTTTAACAGAGTGTTTGGCATCTGCCATCTCATTTAAGACCTTCAAGTGCATAAATTATTCTGAAAAGTTGACTGGTTGAAGTCTTTCAAAATATTTGAGAAAGCTACTTCAAAATGTGACTGAACATTGCAGAATTTAAGATGTTTTTTCTTTGAATTGTACTTAAAATGCTCAGAGCAACTTATTTTGTTTCTGAGATCAGATGGAACTGTGCACCAGCAAAAAGACCTTGCTATGAAGGAAGCGCTCTCTCAAGATAAGTGAAGTATTGTGGCTTTCAAAGGTCAGACTTTTAATGGAGCTTATTCCATTCTACTGTTTGAAAATAGAAATAAAATATGGCTACAATTACCATGCAGCATTTAATCAGATGTTGTTCTCAGTATTCATGTAGTGTTTGTTTTGGTAAGTTACTTGCCAAGTCTGAAAGACAGAAAACCTGTGAGAGAAAACAGGAGAAGGAGGAATCTAGAGATTATAGAAAGGTCAATAATTTTATCATAAGAGGCTATGGGAGCTGGACACTTCTGGTGTTTGTGGAGGAGGAACTGCAAGGAAATTATTTATCTATCTGGATCATTCTGAAGCCTTGAAGTTTTGAATTTTTCACAAACTCAGAGGTATATTAGGGGAACAGCATAGCTGCACACTCTCACCCTCCCTCCCTGATCTGGTATGGAGTGAAAGGATGTTGTTAACATGGAAGAAGGGGTGAAAGCTGCTAAGGAAACTCTGTTGGTCTCCAGGAGGGTAAAGGAGCACCAGGAGGCCTCAAGGCAGAGTTGAATGGCTCATCTGCAGGAGCTGCTGATTGATATGAGAAAAAGTTTCCCTTCACCCTAATAAAGAATGTTGAAGTCTTAATATTTAGGTTCATTAAAAACCTTTAAAAAAAAGGTTTTAAACACTTCTCTTTATATCAGCTCTTGTTACTATAAAACAAGTTGAAATACCACCTCAACAAGTTGTTTCAATAATAATCCATCAAAAATTTAGGAGAAATCAATGTACAGCTGTGAAAAGTTTCAATTTTATTAAATCATCATTTTCTGGTGGAAAAACTGTTCCGGTGGAAAAACTGTTCCACTGAAAAAATGTCTGCAAGCTTCAGTAGAAAAATCCCTGGACAATTATGCAGTCCAATAGCTCAGCAAGAATGTCTCTCCCGCCATTTTATATTCTTTTTATGAAAGCTTCTACCTCCTATAGTTTTTGCAGTTTATTCTTCTACTTTTGCGATGTATCTGGTCAATAGAAGTACTGTACTTTCCAAACACAAGAGAATACTCCAAAAAGAGAAATCTGTGGGTATCGGTTTCAATTGTGCATGAAGCTTCTTTAGGCTAACACCTTTCTTTGTGTTATCATATGGGAAGGGAAGTTTTAAGGCCCAATGTTCATGCAAAGGAAGTTTATAAATTACGTGGGAAGATTCACTCCCTTCCACGCTGAACTAAACAGGCTCCCCTGACACAGCTGAGTAACCATAGCTAACCCATGCCATGGAGATTCAATACATATTTTCATACTTTGGAGTAAATAGTTTGCTATTAGGCTATTGAAAGGGGAAAAATAACTTGAATAAATCAAGAGAAACTGACTAGATCAGAATGTAGGGAAAAAATCCACTGAATTAGACTGGTAAATAAATCATGAACTACTGGCTAACACCTGTAGTTTTTTATAAATGTGAAGTGTTTATTAAGGATGTTCAGACTTTATAGAGCCAAACCTATATAAAAATCAGGATTATAATCACAATGTTACTCACAGACCTTTGTCTACCAGTGTGCCAAGTGCCCACATGACACCTTTCCCAAGAAAATGATTATGTGACTCTTTTGCTAGGGAACAAAAGCAGTTAATTGTTTTATTTCACTAATTGTTCAATAGATTCATCTGTATGTCTGTAGAGGAAGGATACTTGTTTAAAGGCACCATTTTTGTTGAAATGTCTCCAAGTATTCTTTAAATATGTACTAAATTATCTGACTTTCCAACAAAAGTGAATATTCCACTGAATATGAGAATTTATTTATTTTTTGAAATGTCTTTTTCCTTTTGGAAAAAGATAGTAGAAGAGAGGAAAAGTTCACATATCAGAAGCTCTTTTCTTTGAGTGGCAAGGAAAACATCATCAAACGGTGCATCTATCATGTGGATGTCACAAGCTCTAGGCTTAGATCTGCATAATTGTGGAGAGGGGCTTTAATTTCATTGTCAATACCTCAGAAAAGTTTCTCTGCTCCATTTCAGTCTTTGTAGATAATTAGTTGTTGGGAAGAAATTAAGGGAGAAACTGACTGCAGCCATGGTTCAGTACTCCTCTGTGGTGTGGAAGATCTTCCTCAAGCCTTTAGATGCAAGAGATGTTCATATAGAGCAGATGCTTCCTCCCAGCAAGGGAAAGCAAGGGAAACCTTCTCACTTGCAAGGCCCAGCTGCTTTAGAAAAAGTCAAGTGTCAGGCTCACAAATGCAGAGCTGCTGAGCTGGAAAGCCGAGATGACGAGGGAACGTTACTCAGACCAAAGAGGACAGGAAACTTGGGGCACCATTTCATTGTCTTAAAAAAAATGTGGGAGCACCTGGGAAGACCAGTGGGTAGAATGTCATATAAGACCAAGTCTCACCTCTGAGCAGGCTGAAGAGCTAAAAATCATATCCTTACCAGTAAACATAGTCCTGGCAAAGAAGAGATCAGTCTGACTATGGGCTATGTGGTATGTAGCAAGCAAGTAGAGACAGATTTCTCAGGGGCTTCCTTCTAGCTGTGGTGTAAGACAGAGAGAGCTTTAGCTTAGTGTATATCACTTGACAGTTTGTTGTGACCACTTTCTATGTAATAGTGCTATTTATCAAGAGGAAAGATGGCAGGTACTCTGGGACTCGGGGAGAATTCAGGGGGATGATGCTTTCAAGTTGCCAAGTCATAGAATCATAGAATCATTAGGGTTGCAAAGGACCTTAAGACCATCTAGTTCCAACCCCCCTGCCATGGGCAGGGACACCTCACGCTAAATCATATCACCCAAGGCCTCGTCCAACCAGTTCTTGAACACTGCCAGGGATGGAGCATTCACAACCTCCCTGGGCAACCCATTCCAGTGCCTCACCACCCTCACAGGAAAGAATTTCCTCCTTATATCCAACCTAAACTTCCCGTTTAAGTTTTAACCTGTTTCCCCTTGTCCTATCACTACAGTCCCTAATGAAGAGTCCCTCCCCAGCATCCCTATAGGCCCCCTTCAGATACTGGAAGGCTGCTATGAGGTCTCCACGCAGCCTTCTTTTCTCCAGGCTGAACAGCCCCAATTTCCTCAGCCTGTCTTCATACGGGAGGTGCTCCAGTCCCCTGATCATCCTCGTGGCCCTCCTCTGGACTTGTTCCAAGAGTTCCATGTCCTTTTTATGTTGAGGACACCAGCACTGCACACAATACTCCAGGTGAGGTCTCACAAGAGCAGAGCAGAGGGGCAGGATCACAGCCTTTGACCTGCCGGTCACGCTCCTTTTGATGCAGCCCAGGATACGGTTGGCTTTCTGGGCTGCAAGCACACACTGAGCCGGTTCATGTTCATTTTCTCATCAACCGACACCCCCAAGCCCTCCTCCACAGGGCTGCTCTGTATCTCTTCTCTGCTCAACCTGTAGCTGTGCTTGGGATTGCTCCGACCCAGGTGTAGGACCTTGCACTTGGCATAGTTAAACTTCATGAGGTTGGCATCAGCCCATCTCACAAGCTTGTCAAGGTCCCTCTGGATGGCATTCCTTCCTACCAGCGTATCAACCGAACCACATAGCTTGGTGTCATCGGCAAACTTGCTGAGGGCGCACTCAATCCCACTGTCCATGTCACCAACAATGTTGAAAAAGAACAGTCCCAACACCGATCCCTGAGGGACGCCCCTCGTTACTGGTCTCCATCTGGACATTGAGCCATTGACCACAACCCTTTGTGTGTGGCCATCCAGCCAGTTCTTTATCCACAGAGTGGTCCATCCATCAAATTGATGTCTCTCCAATTTAGAGACAAGGATGTCATGTGGGACAGTGTCGAACGCTTTACACAAGTCCAGGTAGATGACATCAACTGCTCTACCCCTTTACATCAGTTCTGTAGTCCCATCATAGAAGGCCACCAAATTGGTCAGGCAGGATTTCCCCTTAGTGAAGCCATGCTGGCTGTCACCAAGCACCTTGTTGATTTTCATGTGCCTTAGCATGCCATCCAGGAGAATCTGCTCCAAGATTTTGCCAGGCACAGAAGTGAGACTGACTGGTCTGTAATTCCCAAGGTCATCCATTTTCCCCTTCTTGAAAATGGGGGTTATATTTCCCTTTTTCCAGTCATCGGGAACTTCACCTGACTGCCATGATTTCTTAAATATGATGGCCAGTGGCTTCGCAACTTCATTCACCAGCTCCTTCAGGACCCACGGATGGATCTCATCAGGACCCATGGACTTGTGCACGTTCAGATTTTTAAGATGGTCTCAAACCTGTTCCTCTCCTACAGTGGGCACAAAGTCTTCATTCTCACAGTCCCTGTATCTGCCTTCCAAGACGTGGCTGGTGCAGTCAGAGCCTTTGGCAGTGAAGACCGAGGCAAAGAAGTCATTCAGAACCTCAGCCTTCTCCAAATCCTGTGCAGCCAGTTCTCCCCAGAGCTTCCTGAGGGGGCCTACATTCTCCCTAGTCTGTTTTTTATTTGCTATACACTTGTAGAATCCCTTCCTGTTATCTTTAATACCTCTAGCTAAGTTTAATTCTAACTGGGCCTGTCTTTCCTAACCTGGTCCCTCGCTTCCTGGACAACATCCCTGTACTCTTCCCATGCCACCTGTCCTTGCTTCCACTTATTATAAGCTTCTTTTTTCATTTGAGTTTTCCTCAGCAGCTCCTTATCCATCCAAGGAGGTCTCCTGGCCCTCCTGTTGCACTTCCTTGTAGTCGGGATGCAACACTCCTGAGCTTGCAGCAGGTGATCCTTGAATATCAAGCAACAGTCTTGGGCCCCCCTGCCCTCTAGGGCTGTATCCCATGGAACCTTCCAAAGCAGGTTCCTGAAGAGGCCAAAGTCTGCTCTTCTGAAGTCCAGGGCAGTGAGCTTGCTGCACGCTCTTCTCACTGTCCTGAGGATCTCAAATTCGAGCATCTCATGATCGCTGCATCCAAGGCTGCCCTGGAGAGTCACATTTCCAACGAGCCCTTCCCTGTTGGTGAGCACGAGGTCAAGCATGGCACCTCTCCTTGTTGGCTCCTCTATTACTTGCAGAAGGAAGTTGACTTCTACACAATCGAGGAACCTCGTGGATTGCTCATGCTGGGCTGTACCGTCTTTCCAACAGATGTCAGGGTGGTTGAAGTCACCCATGAGAACAAGGGCCTGAGAGCGTGAGGCTTTTCCTATCTGTCTATGGAGTGCTTCATCTGCAGGTTCTCCTTGATCAGGCGGTCTGTAACAGATCCCCACAGTAATGTCTCCCATAGCTATATTCCTAAGTCCTGTGAAGATATATAGCACCAGCTGCGAGACTGGAACCAAGAGCCACAAGGCTGTTACTGTAAGCAGTGAGAAGCACAGAAAAGTCAAACAGAAGGATAACTACCAGTGCCACACCAAGCACCAGGGCAGAGTCTTGCAAAAGGCAGCAATTGCAGTGAAATACCATCTGGAGATCATGTACTACATGTGAGAACTCTCTGATATCCACAAGGATAAGGAGCTTGGATGTGGTTGAAAACTACATTTTCTCAAGTTAATTATTCACCCTGGTTTACTCATTTGACTAAACTCAGGAGTAAGCCTTTTTAAAGCTGTGTGAGCTCCTAATCGTCTGCTCAGAAGGCAAGAAAAAGTTCAAATAATCAGAAGAAAGTTAAAATATTGACTTCAATCTTCACAGAAGCATATACATTTGCTTTTCCTGATTCCCAGATGAATTCTTATGTGCACATCTTATCAGACCAAATAGCAAATCATAATATTCACACTGAACAATTTTATACCAGCCTTGATATACTACTAACAGTCATAAAATTACAAGGAACGTATAAGCTTAGTACACTTAAGCTGAAAAATATAGTTGGTAAGCTACAACATATTGCATTATTTTTTCAGTGGAGAACTATTATAACAAAAAACTCATGCTGGGATTCATGGCAACTGTACGTACATGTACTGCAGCCTCTATAAATACTGACCTGGCTTGCACTTCAGGGAGATGAACTGTAAAACAGGCACTACAGTTTAATTGACAGTAGTGCAAGACGCATTGTAGAATGAGTTAAAAGGACACTTGACCATCACGGCTGATTCCAAATATTTGCTTCACATCCCTCCGTCCTTCCTGGATACTGTCTAGTTGGGTTTGAATTATTGCATGTAACCTCAACAAGCTGCCAGTGTTGATTGTGCACATTCACTGTGCTGCTCAGTTCAGCCATAGAGCTTATGGCAGGAAAGGGGAAGCAGGGAAAAGACAAGAAAATTAAGAACAAACAAAACCACCTTTGCCTTATAAAGTGAGGATGTGGGTAGATATACTAGACAACCAAATGCCAGAGTTGTTAGCTGTACTATTTACCCCTCCACACCAGAGAGACTTGCCAGTTTATAGTATACTTTATAGGTGCATAAGAAGAGACAGTCCTGGCCCTGTAGAAAAAAATAAAACCAGTGGAATTACTTTTAAAGTGTTCTTCTGACAATATCTATAATAATAAACTCTAAGAGAACTAAATCTTTTTGATAAGAGAAATCACTATGACTTGGTATTAATAGCCAGTATGTGTGTTACATGCAGCTAGGAAATTATTGATATTTCCAATTGTTTAAGGTGAGTTATCCTGTAGGTTTTAGTTCAGTTTCTTTTGGATGTACTCATACAATAATGTCTTGTAACAAAAGTCTGTGCCTTGTGTTTGAAGCCCCAGGAAAGATCCTGTTGTGTCTCCCATCTTGCATATTGAGTGCCTTGCTAGATTCTTGGAATGATCTGTGGGGCAAATATTTCTGTCAGCTTACCTCATACATCTAGTGAAATGAGCACATGAGAAGAGAGAAATAATTTCTGATTTCTTCATTTCCACACCAGCCTATGGCTATTAATCCTCACCTCCAGCTTGCTTATAGTGTGTTTTTCCTCCACACGTGCTGGCCTGGGGACAAAGGATGCTAAATCCTATTTTAAAAACAGATGGCCAAAACCATATACTTAATAAAATATTAAGCAGGAGTCAGTATGAATCCACCATTCCAGAAGCTTTACCTCTTGACTGTCACTGGATCTCTCTCTCCTGGGTATATTGCACTGCATATATTTTGAGTGCTGTGTGGATGCTCTTAGCTGTTTCTCTTCTCCTTTTCAGAGGAATGAAGAGCTTGACGCTACATCTGTGGCCTGAGCAGTCTTCTCCAGAAGAGATCATGACTAATTTTCAGTTGTGCAATGTTGATTTAGAAAATCGGACACCACCTAAAACTAGTGTAATGAAACATTTCTAAGGTAAAAATTAGCTTCTCTTGTTAGGGCATAAACTTAAGACTGAGACACAAAATCACAAAATGGAATATAAAAACCTTTAGAATTAGTTTTAAGTAATGTTAAGTTTGATGGCTTTGTAACAGTAGCAATGGAAAATTACTGAGGTGCATGATACATAGAGAAAAAAATAGAGTACAGCTAGAGAACATACTGAGAATTCTCACAAGATAAATTGTTATAGTTGACATAGTTGTAAGAAAAACGGTCTAGAAGAACAGGACACAGGGATAAGGAGTATCTGGGAACCGCAGGTGTCCAGGATGGGCTACAGTTAAACTAACTGATAAGTAGGAGGATAGAAGGATTATTATGTCTCTGGTGCTAACGAACCAATTAAACTGTTATGAGCATCTACTGCGCGTGCTTCAAAGGCAGAAGTGATGAAGATTGTTGGAAGAAGTAAACGACCCTCAGAGACCACCACCACAATTTTGTATGCATACAGGGAACTTTCTGGAAAATTATGTAATCCATGCGTAGCCTCATGAATATGTATGTATGCCCAGTGGCTATAAAAGGATGGCTTGTGTGGCAATTGAGAGACACACGTTAGGAGGAGTGTCGTGGTTTAAACCCAGTCAGGTAACTTGTTCACTCACTCCCAGTGAGTGGTGCCGAGCTGACAACAATCAAGGTCCGTGTCTGTCTCCCCCCCCCCCTGCACCGGGGCTCTCCCCTTCCCCACTCCCGGAGGAACGGGGAGGAGGATCGAGAGAGTGCAACTCCTACGGGTTGAGACAAGAACAGTCCAGCAACAAATCACCACTGCTACTATCAGCTAAAACAATGATAAGGGAAAAATAACAAGAGAAGAGAATACGATACCACCGGCCAAGAAAGCGAGTTCCACCCGGAAGCCCCTGTCCTTCCAGGTAACTCCCAGTTACCCCCCACCCCGGGCATGACGTGCTGTGGTATGGAATACCTCCCCGGCTAGCCCGGGTCAGGCGCCCCGTCTCTGCTTCCTCACAGCCTCCCCTCCTCCCTGGCAGAGCATGAGCCTCACAGAGTCCTTGGTCAGGGTAAACATCACTTAGCAACAACCGAGAACATCGGCTTCACCAACACTGTTCTCAAACTAGAAGTCAAAACACAGCACTGCACCAGTTAACACAAAGGAAAAAACATGACTGCTACTGCTGAACCCAGGACAAGGAGCTATCCCCCATGTCTCCTGGCGCTGCAATAAAGAATGCCTGCTTGTCAGTTTGAAAACTTTGTTGGCAAGTTTGTTCCTGGAGTTTTCTCCAAATCAAGACAGATGTGGAACTGCTGACTTCTGTCCTTTGACTGTAATGGGCTCTTAGTGAATAGCTCAGACATAGGTGGCTATGCTTTGATAGCAACGTAACACCTAGCAGTTATATGAAGTTATAGTTATTATGGAATAATTAATTATTCCCTATTAATTAATACTCATTTGTAGACTGGAGATGTTGTTTATAAATATTATTTCTGATGTATGGCAAAGTCTATTGTATGGGCAAAGTCTATAGCCTTATAATCCCTGCAAAAAAGTCAGCCCATCTCACCTAGTTTGTCTACTGTAGTTTCTAGACATTCTTTTTCAAACTTTTTTGCTTTTAGACATAATCAGGTTTTATAAGTGTCAGCAAGAAGGGGGGAAGGAGGGAGAAATGAGACCAACAAAAAAAAACCCCAACAAACAAAAAACCCCACAAAGGTGTGTGTGAACTAAAATGGTCTAGAGGAAAGCTCAGAGTGAAATATTTGCTTATAGACAGTGACTTAGCAGTTCTGGAGCCAAAAAATGCCAGTCTGTAAGCCAGGAAATAACCTTTCTGTGAACATAGAAAGTAGGGATCTGAAGGAGAAAAGAGGGACCTAGTCATGACAGCAAAGAGAAAAACAGAATGATAGAGCATTTTGCAAAGTTTGTCTTTAGCTAGAAAATGCAATCAATTCTTAGCACTTCTGTCCTTCTTTCAGCAAAAATTTTGTCTGACTGCCTTGTTTTTGCTTTGCTCTTGAACAAACAAACTTATGCCATCAGCTCTGGAAACAGGATCGGGTGCCTAATTAACCCGTCAGCTGACATTCAGGTCACAACTTTTGGGGAACTCATATTCAGAGAATGCTTTTACAATAAAGAGGCAGGTAACATTCATTCCAATTCTGACTTTACCCCATGCTTTTGTAGGTAGGTATTTAAAATTAGCCTTTGTGCAGAGGAGAGGGCCTTTCATTATCAAACAGACCGATGAAAAACTGTCCATTTAGCACAAGTGATCTGACACTTCACTTTCCATGTTAACTGAGCCTCTGTTTGAGGGTATGATATTGGTGTCTGTAACAAAACAGTAAGAAAAAATATCAGAGTGAAATGATGGATTTGATTGTTCAAATAGATACACTTGCCTTGATTTATCCCACAATTGTCTAAACTGCCTGTGATGCTGCTGCCCAGCTCAAATCCCTCTTGAAAACTAATATGTTATCAAAGTAAGTATATTCTAAGCAGCCTGTGTCACACACCAGGTCTTACTCTTTGAGGCTTGCAGACAGCTATAAGAGCTGGCTGAGTCTACACAGTGAGTAGACTGAAAAACCTTGCCTGTGAAAGAGGTGCAAAAATGTCTTCAAATGTTTAAAAATACACAGGAGTGACCCCAGGAGAGGAAACATCTTGAACGTAAATCTATTGCATAAAAGTGAAACTAGAATAAGTACCATCTTGCTGGTTTTGCCTCTGTGTGATGCAGAAATGGGGGCGGAAAGACCCAATTTTTGTGCTAGCGTGCCATGGCAAATGCAATTAAAAGCAAAAAGGAGAATTAGGGCTAAAGTGCAGTTGATACTAAGGAGTGGTCAGGGATTTTTAATTGAAATTGTTTTACCCTGTAATTCAGGGAAACAGTTTCTCTGAGAACTGGGATTCTAATGAATGTTTGAATATTACATTTTTGTTTTAAAAGGAAAAAAGTAACAACCAACAGACATTATTTCTGAATTTCTGATTTCCATTCTAAACAGAAATACACTTTAAGAAAGAAATCAACTTTTCATCCTGATTCAGGGAGAAAAGTCAGTAATTTCCCATAAGGCAGAAATTCAGATTTTTATTAATATTTGTCTTTGAGCAGCCAGAGTCAAGATCCACTTCTTGCCAGATAATAACATGGATAAATATTGGCATTGCTTTTATATAGTGGAGTCAGTGTTAAGTGAATTTGGGATTTTGGTTAGTTTGATTTTGCTCAGTGTTGTGTGTTTCAGGGAGGGTATTTTAGCATAAATGATGATACTTGACATTTCTAACCCTTTTTACTGTGAATAACTGAATCAAACTTTAGATTACTCTGGAGGAGGTAAGATTGTGATATGCCCTTTCTTTAGGCCACTCAGACTCTATACCCTATAAAGTGTGCATTATAGAATACCCTTCTTATCCCTCTACCTCTAACCTCACTGCTACATCTAGCCTGAAACCCTTTTCATCACTCAACAAAAGCCAGGGAGCTTGAAGAGCAGCTGATAGCAATCTCAAATGTTGTTAAAAGTGAGCACTTATTAATGTTTTAAATAACTGAATATATTGCAAGTTCTGAAGGATTAAAATTAGTTTTAAAGGCTCTGTAGATCAAATTAATTTCTTGAATAGAACTAGAAATGTCCCTTTCAGAATAAGAAGTCACTGGAAAATCTCCTTGATACTTTTCTAATTCTCCTCAATACTTTTCTTATTCTTCTCTCCCACTAAAGGAGATTTATATTTTATTTAAACAGCACTAGATACATTTCACATAGAAAACTAACTTCAAATGTACAGAGCTTTCTTCTTACCATCAATTATTAGAGCACTCCAGGTGTTAAGTCTTCTACAAAATTATAGAGAACTTAGGTTTTTGACAGATTCAGGAGGTGTTATATAGCAAAGAAATTCACCTTCAACCTCAAAAGACCTAACTGCTCATGGCAAGCTGATTTATGTTTTTTTAAACTGTCCTACTCCTCTGAGGCCTATAATCCCTTTATATTTGTGTATAATTGGTCAAGAGGAATTAGTCAAGATTCAGTAAGGATCTCAAAAGGGAGCATTATTGACTTCCTGAAATTAATGCCACTATGTAAAGTCCTTGTAAATGGCAAATGTAAGGATTTTCATAATTATCGTTAAAAAAGCTATAGGAATTGCTGCCCTCATTGCAATCAGACTTCAGGAACAGCTGATGCTTGCTGCTCACCTATAGACAGCTGGTCAAGTAGTGGGGGGACAAATACAGGTGGTTTCTGAGAGACGAGGGTTCACAGCACTGCTGCAGTCATAGCACTTGAAAATCAATTCGGACTTGTATTCTCTTCTATTATATTTCTCTCTGAGATTTATTTCAGCTGAATGGCTGCCAGTTCTCTCTTTATTACTGTCTCTTGGAGCCTACAGCCACTTCAGCCAACCAGCCCTAACTCTGTCTTCAGTATGTTTTAAAGTTGTTTTGGCTGAAGGAAGAACCAGTGATTGCAGAAAAAAGCCTCTTTTTCTCCGAGCCATTGCTGGACTTTAAATTTTGTAACACTGGAAAAAGATCAGAAAAGAGAAGTGGAGGAAAGCCCCCCAAAGTCCTTTCCTAGGACTGCTCTGCTTCCACCCTCAGGACAGGCTACCTGTGAAGATCAGATCATATCTGAGATGCAGCGATTTCTCAACATGTGCCAGCAGAATGTACAGAGCCCTGGCAGAAGCATGCTAATGTATTTGGGGTAGTTACTTTATGTTATTTAAAATGCAATTAAACAGAACAAATACTGTGAGGAAATGGACAAGATTTTACATTTGCATACAAAAATTAGGAGGAAGATCTTTTCATCACATTATAAATTCTATATAAACATTTTGGAAGGGAAATAATATGTGGTGATGATATAGACTGATGTAATGAAATAAATGGAATGATAGTTCTTTTGTCCATCAAGTCAAAAGTTGTTCCCAGAAAATAATTAATTTATGGATGTATTTATCCCTTTTATTAAATACAGTAATCTGGAGCCACATCCTGCCCAGTTGTTTTAAGTCTGCAAAAATTAGTCCTAAACTCTAGAAAGATTAATTGCACAAAAAGAGTATTTTTAGAAGGTTATTGTATTTATTTTTTTTTTTTTTTAATATACAGGCAAGGGAAACCAGGGATTTTCATGGAACAGGAATTTGAAACAAGGAAAAAATCTATCTTTGTACTTCTAGTGTAGTTGTACTTAATGGTAATAACATATTTCTTAATAAGTTTAAGGTCTGTAATGCTGGACACTGTCAGCTGGGGCACACCTACCCGGCCACTGGTACACATGACAAAGCTCCTGGTTAGATCCTGTCTGAGCCTGGATGACGCATTTTCTACATAAGGTCACAGAACTAAAATTGTAATAAAGCAATAATATTGAATATTACTTTTCTAGGAGCATCATCTGAGCCAGTATCCCTTATACAGCTCTTTAAATACACCAGGAGTTTAGTTCTAATCCAGAGGAAAGGGATGAATTCCCATTTCAATGAACTTTACTGGATGAATGCAAAAGCAAAGGCTTAGCTTTTGGCAGGCTACTTCCTATATTTTTTCTGCCTAACGTTAATGAGTTTGATATTAGCATAATATAACCACTGCATTTCATTTCTAACCTGAATAATTAAAAAAAAAGAAAAAAGCTGGAGGCAAAGGGAAAATGGGGGAAGGGGAAACCAGCTTGAAATGCAATCTGCCCTGGTTTCAACTCTTAAGTACTAATCTTTCTTGGCAAGCTGAATACATTGAATTTGTTTATGCTGCTGAATGTGTAGCACAGAGCACAGGTAAGTGGGGGGGAAAACACAAATTCCCACTTACCCTTGAACAATTGGCCAAGCAGATCAGCCCTGATTCCTTATGCCCCATAAATCCACACAAAGGTAGGCACAGGGGACAGCAGCTTCTCTAAATAGCTGAGAAATATTACTAACAAGAGGGCTTGAAAACACTGTGTGCCTGCGGGAGTAATGAAGAAATGCTAGAGGACTGAATTCCTCATGCTGCCTCTGGGTTTGGAAGACCATGAGGTTGAATATGATACTGTGGGAGCCACACTTACTCAGATAATATCTGTGTAGATCACCTGTATGCTCAGGTTCTATACGAGCCGGATAGTAAGTCATGCCCTTTCTCATTACCACCACAGAAATGCACAATTACAAGTGCCACAACCAGGAACTGTTAAAAAAAAACTCTCTTTCTGTCCGGTGAGCGGTAAGATACAGCTATGGGGTCATCATACAAAAGCAATTCATTATTTTGATTAGTGTAACACTTAAAGGCCAGCTTGCACATTAACTATCTTAATTATCAACTACAACAGCACTGTGGTGTAACATTAAAGGTGCTCTAAAGTCTGCTGTTTGCTGACAGTGCATGACAGTTCTGCAGATCATAACACTTTCACAAATGCTCTGAGGCAGGCAATATATGTAGTTTTGGTTAGGGTTTGTTTTTTTTTCCTGTGCAGTTTGAATTAACATGAGTTTTTCTGAGGGAAGTTCAGATGGCTGGATTGTTATTAGTCACTCACACATACAGTTCCCCTGTAGAAAGAATAAAAATTTAAGTTCTGAGAAATAAGGATGATTTGTGTGTGTGTGTGTGTGTGTGTGTATTTGGGGGTTTTGTTGTTTGGGGGGGGTTAATTTTTTTTTTTTTTAATATCACTCCATCAATTTCTTGATGAAAACATTATTTTTTCATTAATTTGAATGAAATTCCAGGGAAGCTGATCTAGCATTATTTAATAATTGACCAGTTGCCTTCCCCACATATGGTCACATTTGTTGTCACTCTCCTCAGCTGCCTTTGGATATTTTCCTGGAAAAGTTTTATATTTAGATACTCCCTTAACCCTTAAATGTTAGAGAGAATTTGCCAAGAAGCCTCTTGCTTGTTTTCCTGCCCTCAGGCAATGGTCTGCATCACCTCCTGAGTCCTGCATCACCTCCTGGGACAACATGAAGTGGCCTTGTTTCCTTAAAGCATGGAGTAAATCCTAATGATGGATTTTTCTCTCTGAACCCAACCAGTGTTCTCTAGGTAGCCTCCCACCCCCCTGTATCTTTCATTCCCTCTTTTCTCTTGCAAGCCTGCAGTCAGATAATTTTTTTAAACATCATTGCAAGGTCACACAGGCCAGTTAATATCTGCTAGTGCTGCTGGCTGCTCCTATGGTCAAATCTAGCTTTCTGCCACCACATGTCCTGTAAATCCTTTTATTTCATTGATGACAGTATTTGAATTCAGAGTTTATTCTGTAGGTTTTTAGTCTTGATGAGACTATGGAAGAGATTTTTCAAAGGCATAAACAAGACATTTATGTCCAAGTCTCATTGGCTTTCAGCAGGAACTGTTGGTGCCAGAAACATTTTGTGCCCTTGATAGTCGTCCCGTATTTTTTTAATAAAGATGGTACAAATAAAAGGTTCTTTCATTTTACAGGAATTTGTAGAGATCATAAATTAAGGCTTAGATAGGTAAACAATTTAAATCCAGTATGCTTTGTAGTGGAACTATGCCCCAGAGTGCAATGTGTAGTAAGCCCCGGAGCATGCTTAATGCAAAAGTAGTCAGGGCCTTTGCTGATTTACTGCCAGCTGTGCCAGACCCACAAGGATCTCCTAATGCAGGGTAAGGAGCTGAGCAAGGAACTTGCTGGGGTGGGACAGAGTGAACAGATGAGGGACTAGGGGATGGCAGGTGTCCAGTGTGTGGAAATGGAATATTTATGGGAAAACCAGATGGAGCAAGGATCTCTATTCTTATTTTGTTTCTCTCTTAATTTGGGGAAGTATCTCCCTGCATTACGGCATGACATAAAACTTGGCAGTTGTGGTGACTACTGTGTGAGGAGACTGCTAAAAATATCAAGCTTCCAGCAGATGAAAAAGCAATAGGATATGAGGTACCTAATCAGCTTTCTATACCTCTCACCTCCACAGATCGAAGTACTTAACTGTATACTATTCATTAAGTAAAATCCCACTGCTGAATTCTGTTTACCAGGTAAAGAGACTTTTTTGTCACTGTTCCAATTAATCGGTGTTTCCTGTGCACATGGAAAGAATCACTAAGCTCTGATTCATCGTAGCGAGTCCCCCGCTGTTGCAGATAATAGCGGAGGGGGGGGTGGGCATAACTGACTAATACGCCTTTAAATTCCATTTGGGTTATAAGCTCTTGAGGCGTAATGATTTTTTTAGGTACTCTGTCATGTGTCACAATGTCACATCATATAAGGTAAATATGATTCATGTTATCCAGCTTGATACATTGCCATGAGAATACGCTGAAGGAGCTTTTTGTGCAGTGAAACACCCCATGTGAAGCGTTTTTTCCCCTGCAGTTTAGTGTTTCTGGTGGGAATGTTTGCAGGAGTGCAACCAATCCTTCCCATTTAGCCTCAGACAGAAGAATCTCAAGAGTCTCTTCACAGTCCCTTGACATGGCTGAGTGTGGCATGGTTAAAATGTCTACAGAAAGCAGTGTGGAAGTGGCAAGTTTTGACCCTTAGGAAGACAAAAATATAGCTATTTTAAGAAAGAGAACCTCTTAAATCCCTCTGGTAAACAGCAGGAGTTGCAGTCTGTCAGTGTCTTCAAGTCTCTGAAATCTGCTGAACCATTTGGCACTGCCTCAGAGTTGAAAATGTTTTTCCTTTTTCATATGATAATAAGAAAAGGGGAGATTTTGTTGGGGTTCTTGTTTTCTGCTTTGTGGTTTTTTGCTTTTTGTTTTGTATTTAATGTCAAGGAGACACCTCACAGTAGTAAGAAGCTGTCCCATACAGACATTTTTTCCACTTTTGCTTGCCAGGTAAACACCACTGTGATTTGGTATTGTAGCTAACAGGAGGTAAATAGGGAAATAAGGCGGCATTTCAGCAACCAGGTCACTGTTATCTCTTACAAGTAGTGGCTAAAATAATTTACAAAAACAGAAAACCAAACCCCTCTTGCATAAACTCCTGGAACAATAGATGGCTATTTCCTCACCCTTTTCGGTGGGGGTGGAGTTGCTGAGATGGAGCCAATTACCCCAGCTGCAGGGCAGTGTGGCATTGCGCAAATAACAGAGCACAGGCTGTGCTTTCCAAGGAGAGCCTTTGGATTGTTTGGAGTCCACCAGGAAGTCAACTCTGCCCTGATTTCCGATGCGATTCAATAGGCTATTTTCCAGAGATGTCTGGAGCCAGAATAAAACATGCTTGATAGGGCTGTCGAGAATATTCCCATGATTATAAAACCACAGAGGGACAACTTGTTTTGGGAGGCGTGCTGACAACTAATGACAAAACAGTGTATGCATTATCAAGCAGATATTGTATTTTTGAATAAAGGACCAAAAATGCCTGGGCCCACAGGACCACTTTCTGCTCGCAGTTATAAACAGACTACTCCTACTGAGTTCAAATAGCTGCATGTAACTCAAAGTTTCTTTTCTGAGGTGTACTTTATTTATTATTAATTCTCTCTGGGCCCTCTACATGTTAAAACTCACTTCTGCAATGCATTCACTTCTTTGAGCTTGGCTGTAGCCTCATGCACCTCCAAGAAGGGATGCAGTGCAAAGAGGTTTGGCTTCTGAACTGTTATGATCTACTTACAGGAGAGAGGATGGTACTTGTCTTTCTGGCACCATGCTTCCCCTTCCCACATGCTTTCACTGTAACAGCGCGAGAAGCTAGTGAGGCAGCACTGCTATCTACCCTGCCCCTTCTCACAAACGCCTTTGTCACACAGCATGGTCACAGCCTCCTCTCTCACTTGCTGTCCTGCCCTGGAAATTCATATCGACCTCTGAATATCTGGGAGGCTCAGACTGATCTTTTCTTCTTTCCCCTGGTGTTTACTTCTTCGGTTTAAAATGCTTCCTGCCAGCAACCTGATACTGCAGTCAAAAGGCTTTCAGGTATGACTAGCTAGCCCTTGCCTGGAGTGAACTTCTGCTGTAATTGTCATGGAGGCATCTGGATGTGAATAGATCCATCTGACTCAAATGTGGAAGTCTTACCTTCTTTGTTCGCCTATGTGAGCTCCACTATGCGGCTCCACTAACTACTGCTTATTAAGTGCTCCTCCTTTGGACTGAGGTTAACAGTGAGTCCAAGTACCTAACACATTTTCCCTGAGGAGGTATTAATGTATCTTGAAATCCTACTCCTTCCCTCCTTGGGCACAGAAGAATTTAACCATTGCAGGAGTATTTTGTTTTTCTGTACACAGTGGCTGAGAGGAGGACAAGGATACAGAAACATTTAGGAACATTTAATCCTGAGAATATGATTCCATAGTACTTGGCAATGTTGCCAAACAGGAAGAATGAGGATATTCGGTTAATCTGGTTATTTTGGAGAAGGCTTCCTTGCAGTAGAGTGGACCAGGATTGCTTAGGTAGCTGGAATATGAATAAGTGTCTGTGAAATAACTTGGAAACTCCTGGCAACAAATGAAACTATTCTAAATTTTAAGTCTCGTCAAGGACATACGTGCAACTCCCACACTGAATAGTGGTCATGGAAAGAAAATAAAGATCTGGGACACTCATGTTCTTTATTGTGCATGATGCTGAACATGGCAAAGAAAAAAATTCTACCCCCAGCTGAAGCAAATGATGCAATTCTGATAGACTTGCTAGAGATGACATTGCACTCGCTGTTTAACGTTGCCTCATCTTTTTACCAAATCACTCTGCAGAAAAATGTTAGGCTGTTTCACACTGACAGTTTTTAATTAGGAGAATCTGATCAGCACAAGCATTAGTTCCAGGAACTCTTAATAGGAATTAAAAAACCTGTCTGTTCCTTCAGCTAAGTACTTTTAACAGGGGGCTGTGGGGGGAACCTGCTTCTGTTCTCACTGAAACAGTGAGCAGCTCTCCTGAAATCAACTTACTGTCTGTTGCAAAGATGATTGCAGCAGAGCAAGAGCACCTTTTTAAGACTGCTGGCATATGGGCAACATGAAGAAAGCTTCACATTGTGACACACCTAAAGGAAGAGGCAAGAGATTCAATGGCTGCTTTATGGATCTCACAGCTGGACTACTAAGGTAGGAAGCGTAAGCAAGATATCATGTCACTCATAAAAGTGGAGAAAAGATGCTTCTCTTCCTGTGTGGAAAAGCTGAGATGCTGCAGTACTTTTTCTAATCCATAACTTCATATGCGGTATTTGTGAGCTTGAGCTTAAAAAAAAAACCCCAAAACATAAAAATGCAGTGTGTGTGTTTGTGTTTAGATTACAAAGGAATTTCAGATGTGTATTTTCTGCCAGCACACACCCTTGGTGCTGTGCAGCTTGACTGACTTCTGACTATTTAAAACAGAAAAATAAAAAGGTTGCTTAAGGGTTTAAAGATTAATAAGCATGGCAAAATCTTTCATAACTAGGCAACATTTTCAGGCCTCAGTGCTCATGTGTCTTTTCTGATTTTTTTTTCTTTTCTATAATTTTATTTCACTGCAGATGGGTGTGGGGTGGAACAACAGTGTCTGATGTCAGGACAGAGATTATCAGTAGAAATTAGTCAACCTTTCAGTGTTCTCACAAAGTAACAGAAGAGTCCTTTGCTATTATTTCCATGGCACAATGATGAGCAACCCCAGCTGCACTGTTCTGAGTTGTGGAGATATACAGACTCTAGAGGAGAAATACTGCATGTTTTTTTCAGGAGGTTTCAGGATATGCAGTGTAGTCCAAGTAATATCTCTTACTAAATCCACATTTGGATCTTGTATTATTTGAGAACAGAATAGACTTCTCTTTCCCTTTATCAGTTGTATGTATGGGCTTTTGTAGACACATACATGCTTCTGACATATATTCGCTGACTGGTCATGTACTCTACAATTAAAACACTTCATTCCTAAATTATTGGATGTCTTTTTGTCTTCCAGCACATCTCTGTTTTCTTTCAGAAGAGCAGTAATGCCTTAGAACTGTCAAAACCAAACAAGTTGTCATTTATGATTTTCTGTTTTGGTTGAGAGATCTAATTACTAGAATTCAGATGTGCTCTTGATCTTTTTTCCTATGGAAAATATAAAATTTGTAAAATGGAAAATTTATTTTAAAAATTGCCTCAAAACATCCCTCATGGCACATTGCTGACTTTTGTATTTAAGAGGTTTACTTTTATTAAGCAAATACAAAAAGCCACATTGAAGAGGCATAATACTAGTACTCTGTATCTCTAAATGCTGAAATTAAGTCTGTTCAGGATTTAACAAACATCCACCTTCAAAGATATCAGTCTGTTTGAACTCAGTTTAATCTACAGTAGTGTACAGGTCTAATGCATATGGAAGAAATGGCTATGCTTCTCCATACCTAAAATGATATAATATACAAAGGCTCGGTAGCTTTTATGTTGGCCAATTCTGTTGCCAATCAAAAATGTCACAGAAATCATGTCCTGAAGAGACCTAAGTCTCTGTAGTCAGTTGAACTCCAGATACTGGATGAGAGGCATAATTTCTGGATTTGGCTGAGGTTAGGTATATGTTCATGTTGGAAATATGTACACTAAAGTAATCTTAGAAAGAGATCAGAGTGAAAATATGGCTTGAAGATTAAATGAAAAGCAATAGCATTAATTTCTCTCAGACTGTTGTTAAAGGTCTTTGAGAAGGGTATACATGAAGTCTCCTAATGCAGGTTATAGTTGCACTGGGAGGTGGGGAGGAGGAAATTAAAGATGATGAGGAAGGGTGAATGAGCTAAATGTGATATAAAAGAAAGCCGAACAGTGAAATTTTTAAGTTCATTTAGTTTTGCAGAGGTTTTTGTTTGTTTGTTTTTTGAATTCCTGTGGATTGACAAATTTGCTACATTGATGCAAATTGGGTCTATTCTACCAAAATAGGACTTCTTGGGTATTTATTTTTTTTTTTTTTAATTATATATCAGAAGGATTAAGCCAGATCCTAACACTGTCCCATGCAGTTCTGTGTGGATTGACAGCCCTGCATTTGGGCCTATTGAGCATCTGTTATGAAGTTCTTTAGGTTGGGTAATATATGTGGCATAGCTACTGAAAGGCCTGTTCAGGAGAGAGAAAAAAGATCTGATTTCATGAGGAAGGTGAAGATGAAGGTAATGTTTTCTGCAGAAAAAGCTGTGAAAACAAATCTTTTATGGGAATGGCACCTAGGAGGTAGCGGGGTAGGGAGTAGGGTGGAAGACAGGCAGGATGTTCTGCAGCCAGTGCCAAACTCCCCATTGGTCCCGTGATGGTGCAAGAGGATTTCACAGCAGCCTGAGCAACTACTGCAACTTCTTCTTCCACCTGTCTGTTTAATGCAAGTTTGTTTTATGTAGGGATTTTTACCAGCTCCTTTCATACAATTTACATACCTATTAGATTAGGTTCAAGTTTCACTTGCATCCATACGGTAACCAGATGGCATGGATAAACTGTCCAAGCCTACATTCTATTCTGCACATTAATTAAAATCCATAGCAGCTTAGCTGAGCACACTGGTTGCCTGGCTCCTAGCTCCTACCACTTTCTCAGCATCATTACCTATACATAAAGGGGAACATCTCTATTAAAAGGTACTTTTCCCTAATTGAGGGTGAAGTGTCCCAGCCACAAAGAAGGGATGCTCCTGTGCAGAAGATCTGTCTCCAGAGCTGGATTATTCAGTACAACATTGGTCCCTAGATTTTTTATTCTTTTTTATTTTTTAACTTTGAAATCCTGCACTTATTCAAGAAGCTCAAAGTATTAGGAAAATGCTTCATGTTTCAGCAAATGTACAAGAGGTTCAGGGAACTGGCTAGCACATTAAACAGTTACCCTGTGGCCTGCACTGTTAAATGAAGAGGAATAACAGCAGTTATTGAAACTTGTTCTACTTTGTCACAGAGCTACTGGAGCTGCCTGAGCAGCATTGCTTGCTTTTTGGAAACCCTAGAGGAGAATATGACCTAGGAACAATCATACCTTTGTAGTCCAATTGTTCCCATGCTTGCAAAAAAAATAAAAAATGAAAAAGTGATCAGGGTAGCAATATTGTACAATGTGGCTTTGTTTTCAAGTTACTTGGAAAGTCTATATACTGTTATGCTGCTTTCAGACACAATAAAAGGCCAGTTATTAATCCTGCAATTACCCAGCCTTATCACTGCTATCCACACAGGCTGACTGTGGCTGGACTTCTAGAGGATATTGTTCTCATTACAGTGACCAAAGCAAAATTTAATTAGAGATCCGTCTTTCAAATGGACAAATGAAAAATATAAGGATTAGGAAATTAATCCTAATACTTAATTACATTAAGGTGTTTTGCCATTCTGGATGGGGGAGTTTTGATACTCTAGGGAACTCCCTCCTGTCAATTCACTTTTTAGTGACTGCAAAGCATGATTACGGGGATAGGGGGAAATGTTGTTCATGACATTAAAAATCATATCCTTCCTGTCAGCTCTGAGCATGGAACAGGAATATCTAATTAAAAGGTTTTGCTCTGGATCATATCAGTTCCTGACAGAAAACTCTAAATCCACGTTATAGGAGCAAGGCAAAATGATCTGCAGGTAACAGAAATGGAAAAAATGAATTGATAAGGAGATCAGACTGTGACTAAATGGAAGCAAGGAGGCTGAAAGGCAGCATTTTAATAAGGAAGGCTTTTGTACTGTTTTTAGGTACATTTGGGCAGATTTGTCTGGAACAATTTTATCCTGCAAACCATTTAAATTTCATTGATAAGAATGAATTTCATTGCTTCATTTAGAAACTTCGCTGTGGGTTTTTTCCCCATTTGTATAAAAATAAGAACCATCTGTAGGAAAAACAAAACAAACAAAAAAAACAACCCAGAATAAAACCCCACAAACAAAACCTAAACATAACTTGTTTGTGTGACTGCTTTGCTGTTATTGTTTAGATTTCTAGGAAACAGATGCGTGTTTTTCGTTTGGGGAAAGCATACATCTGTTCTGCCGAATTCTCTCCAGAAATCCTTAATTTTCCAGTAAGAGCTTATTCAGTTGCATTTGAAAATAAGAAACTTTTCCCTCTATCATCTGTGTGCACACCAACATGTGTTACAAGGAAAAATGGTCATTTTGAGATAGTGAGGAATTGTTTTCTCAGCAAATCTGTAAGAGTTTGCAAAGCGCTGTAGAGTAATTTAGGTTAGAAGAAGAAAAGAAGGTAGCAACAAATTTACGTTTGTAACCTGTGAAAGGATATCTGAAGCATTGGAGGTGTTTCAGTCTCATATTGAAGGGTGGTATACAATTTAATAAGGCTGAAACCAGTAAGATTGTGTAGAAATTCCTGTGTAAGGTTTAATAAAGATGTAATTCCTGTCTACAAATTGCTTAAACTGTTCAATGGAATTCTATAACAGGGATATTATTCTATGTAATGGTTTAAATATTTTATAGGTTATCATTTTCTGTTAAATTTACAGGTTTGCTCCAGAAGGGGAAAAGGGGAAGCCATTTTATGTGTTAGTCTACTTTGGGATCTACTTCAAAACAATTACATGGTATATTTTTCAATTGCTTCTTATATTGAGAAGAAATAAATACTACATCATAACTTGTAATAGCATGTGACTCATGTTCTTATGTGCCTATTTCAGGGTTTGGATTAAAGTATCTTCCATTAAGGCATCTTCCTTTCGCTGGAGGATTTTTATCTTCAGCTGACGAATGGAAAATGAAAAAAAAATGCATAGTCAGTAGTCAAATCTTAGTGCAGAAGAATCTGAGTACATCAAGAAGAGTAACCCTATTAAGTCGCTCCCCTTGGGGAGAAGATCCTACAGTAGTGATGCAGTTTGGAAATAAATTTGAAGCAGGTGGACAGAGCAGCAGGAGGGCAGTATCAGGCTAATACAGCAGGAGGGCAACTCCAGCCAGTTAGAAAAAAATGAACTGCGTGAACTGTAGGGGACTGCATATTAGAATTGCCAAGCTGAATATTTCCTACTGCATATCGTAAATAAATTAGACTTACACAGAAATGTGGGCAATGATAACTCCCCACATGGCACAAATAGCCATGAAATGAAAGCTGTCCATGCATCTCCGTTAAAGCTCTGAATGTTCAGGTGGGATGTCACTTCAGTCCCATTTAAACCTGTTGCTATAAGCTAGCCGTGTGGATAAATGTAAATGTCCCTGTTGGTATTTTTTAATGATACTGCTGGTATTGTCTACATAGCAGTGAATTTCTTTCACTGTGACAAGTACAGAACCGTCTGCTTTATATTTCCCTCTAAAGCCAGTACTGGTGCTGTGTGGTGGTGGTTGTGTGTGACTGCTAAGAGATGAGAGCACAGCAGGGAGGTCAAGGCTTCCTGGAGGAGCAGTGAGGAGGAAGAAACATCCCTGAATAAACTAGAGAGTGAAAGAGCTCTGCCAAGCTCCTGCCACAGCATGTCCAGTTGAGCCAACCTGCAGCCTCCAGACTTCTTCACTCAAGTCATGCCAGAGACTCAATGACTCAGTGTTCCTCAGTGAGCAGTGGATACAAGTAGATGCCTTGAGTTAAAAGTGAGCACCCAAGTGGCAATACAAGACTGGGAACTTCTGTGTAGTGCCAGCCTAATCGCTAACATTTCAGAAAGGGGTAGAAGAGATGGCTTTCTTAAGCCACCCTGCTATGGACTTGAAATACCCTGGCCTTGAGCATACTACCAGAATGGCACCCAGAGTAGGGCAGGTCCAGTCATCCTCAATCTTTATCTTGCCAGAATAGACCCCGGCCCCCTTGATTTGTCATGCTAGCTAGTGTATGGCTGCTTGTATTAAAATATATTACTTTTTTCATTTATCCATGCTTCTGTTGCTCTGCTTCTAGAGGTCTGTGATGTTGGCTGGTGCTCCTTGGACAGCCGTTGGCAATGACTCTGCCTGGATGCTGCCCACCTGCTTGTCTGTCCATAGATGCCTGATGTTTTGCCTGCTGTCATTCTGGCTATATCTTTTCCTTCTTCTGCGGCAGCTGGACTGGATGCAGATTGATTTGTTGCATGCAGTGCATTTCCTCCCCTGACTGCATACCTTAAGATACAAATTGCATTCTGAATTTTCCATTCCACATGGGTGCAAAACAAAGCCTATTGAATGCAGCAGAAATCTCCTACTGATTTCAAGGGAGCACTGAATCTTATTCTAAATCACTGATGCTATAGGGTTCGCCATAAAGTTTAGCTCTTTGCTCAAAATGCCACACATCTGGGAATATTTTCCAGCAAATTATATTTTCCTAGATATGTCCTTGCTGCTGTACTGAGGTTTCTTAAGACTTCTGCTTCTAGGTCTCACTTCTTTTGAATGCCACTCTTGAGAATGTGTCTTTAACAATTTCTCCCTGACAAATGTTCCTCCTCATAAAGCACACTAGTCCGTATTTCACTTTGCTGGAGTGCAAATGGCTTCCTGCTGCTGAAGAAAGTGCTCTTCCAAGGAAGACATCCCTTTAGTCTCCTGGGAATGGATCTGAATTTTTGAAAAAGCAAACTTCTCTGTTGTAGCTTTTAAAAGTTGCTGGAGTTTCTACAGATCCCTGGGGCTCCTCTCTCTCTTCCCAGTAGATTCCACAAATCAGTGAGGCACTCAGCATTTTTTATTCTCTCTTTATTCCACTGCTTCACTGAGGAGCTTGATACACAGGGAGAGTCTGCTCACAATTGAGTCCCCAGTGGGTAAAGGTCCTTCAATAGTGTTTCTTAAATAATTACAGGGTTCTATTATACAGTCTTATACAGTCTTGTACCATGTGTGCCTTTGTAATGCCTTCCTGTGAAATTCTGTGTTAACTTGTGGCGTGTCAACAACTGTCTTTTAACCATGCCTCTGGAAGAGGTTTAACACTAAGCTATAAAACATAATTTGAAAACTGACAGGCATTGTAATCTAGAGCTATGCTTCTAAAACTCTGATGTAATGAGTTGCTGTGATTAGGTTAGAGGAGGACAGCAATAGAGATGTCATACAGATTTAGGTATTTGTTTTCTATTTCAATAAAGAAAAGAATATATGACCAAAGTCAATCCATCATAACACCAGCCTTGGAGGTTTTGGGATGAGTCCTGTCAAGGCTGGAGGAGGGCAGAAATAGGATGCCAGGATAAAGCCTCAGGATGTGTTCTGGGGGCTATCAGGCAAAATAGGTGGGCAGAGCAGTTTTGTGATGCTGATACCATGCACAGACCCCAGCTCCTCCCATCTTGCAGCAACACAGCTGATGCAGAAAGCAACTACACTTGCAAAATTGAGGTGATTACATTACACTCTCAATTGTGTGGGTGTTGCTTTTCAGCAGACTCTGTTTTCAAATCACCTAAGTGATAAAATAACTTGTCTAACTAGGAAAAAGGCAAATCTTATTTAAATATAATAGTAACAAAGTTTGAGCCTTTAAGTTTTCACAAGTAAAATAGTATCTAGCAACTGAACATAACAGGGATGATCTATGCTAAACCAATTTTAGTTTTATAAAAGTCATTCATGGACACATGTCATTAACCTTCCAGCAAAATTGATATGGACTTTTGGCTGCTGCTCCAGTACCTGCTTTGCTACTTTTAGGGTACACCTTGCCACCAGGTCATGATTCTAAAGGTTTTTTTCAAGAGACTGGTGCCAACTGTCATTCATGAGCTCTGGTTGTCAGAAAGTCTCAAATTTATCTATTAATTTAGTTATTATGATGCTAAATTAGATGCAGCTTGGTCTGCGGGTTTTGGTTTTGGTTTTATTTTGGTTGAGTGGTTGGTTTGGGTTTTTTTGTGCACGGCAAGGTTTTAGTGATATGTTCACTAGTTTTAAAAACTGTGGCAGTAAATATTGTGTCAGGTAACAGTCTTAACTTATATTCTCTCTTTAACATAAGAAGCACATAAAAAAATAAAGCTTCCACAGTTGGGCTGTTGTGAAGCTGATCTAGGGAATAAAGTACCTACAGGATAGATTTACTGTTGCTCTGTGGATAACAAACGGGCTTGCACTTTTCATAATTACAAGGGGTTCTGCAGAGTGTGTTACTTCCTTAACAGGTTAAACAGTTTGAATATATTACCTCAGGAGCAAGGGTCATCTCTGCCAGATTATTTTGAAAAATGTTTTTTTGGAATCCTGTGGACACAAGGTCTAGATCATCCAAACCAGCCAAGAGAGAAATTTGGTGGTATACTCCCAAGACGAGACTAAGTAAATAGGATGGATTTAAAAACAGAACATACCAAGTTAACAACAGAACATACCAAGTTAAATACAACAAAAACCTCAAACAGGTTAAGTGGGACCTGCTCCTTTTCAAAGAGCTCTTAAAATGTAGTGGATGATTGAGGTATAGGAAACCAAGGTCCCTTTCTTCAGCCATAGGTTGACTTTATCACTTGAAAAATATACAAAATTCAATGTACTTGAAGTCAGGTTAAAAGTAATTTATATGTGTATGCTAATATGGAAATCAACCTTTCTGAAACTATTATTTTTTAAAAAAAAGAACTCCTCCAAAAATATTAATTCAATACTTTAGGAAAAAGTATTGAATTCTAAAAAGGCAAACAACTTCGAAGTCTGTTTTATTAGTGGGTTTAGAAAATTCCCCTTGTTTTCTAGATATTCCCACAATGACAAGAGAGGAAAACAGAGGTGCAGTACATTCGCCGATGAATAAGGAAAAAAAATCAAAAGTAGGGCAACAAGTCTTATACACGATTGATGAAAAACTTACCTGCTTCACCTGGCACTTCACTATTGACTTTCTATAATGTGGAAAACAATCATAACAGAAATAGTAGTATACAGTATCGGTAACTGAAAGCACCACAAATTGAGAGCAAACAACATGAAAAGAGAAAGTCACCAGTCCAGTCAGTCAATAAAGTTCACAATTTTCAAGGACTATGTTTGAATCACTGTTATTAATCAGGCTCCCAATTTACAACAGATGATATTGTGCAGTTGGTGATTGATAATCCTTTTGGGCGTAATGTCGGTTCTTCCTTGAACCATGAAGACACAGTTTGTGTGTTTTTGAGAACTCATAGATTGGTGAGCTCCACAGTTCACCAGCTGCCCAAATTACTTTCTATTGAAAAAAAAAAAAGGCAAAAAAGAAAGCTTTTATTTGGGGAAGGGGAGGAACTAATTTATACATAGTATTTCTCAGCTATTTTCTTTCCTTTTTTTTTAAGGTATGGACGTGAATTTGCAACACCCTGAACATAAACGTAAAAGCTATTAGAAGCAATTGTTCTATAATAAAACATAATGTTGTTAGAGCACAAACATCTGTCACTCATACAGACATCATCCTGTAAACCCATCTAACTATCTCTGTTTTCCTTTCTGATTATATCGAGGTAGCTTGTGGCATGACAGTGATTTGAATGACAGACATCCAACCTGGAACAGTGCTTTGCATACTCCTGTTTGTTTGCAGGGCCTCTTCAGGTTTGAAAGATTTAAATTTTAAAATTTGTTTTTATTGAGAAAAAGAACGACAAGGAAATGGTTGTTACCTTGGAACTCAGAGTCAAAGTTATTGTGGGGCTCTGGTTTTCATAAAACTTTACCAAGTTTTTAAATTGACTTTTTTGTTTTCTAATGAAAAAGAGTATGAATTATTGAAATTTAGACCGCATTTTCTATATTACAGCCATACTATACCGATACAACAGAAGAGACAACACTCAAGACACAGCTTAACTTATTCGCCTTCCTCCCATACCTTAATTACACTCTTCAAAACAGTTCTAGAACCTCTATATTAAAGGCAGATTTTTTTCCCCTGTCTTCCTATTAAGTTATTGTTAGATTTTTGGAATGCAACTTTAATAAGTTTAATCAATGAGATTTTAATTTTTCTAAGTATCCTCAACACCATAATCAAAATTGGCTAATTATTTAAAATTTCTAGACACAGAGCACTGGAGACTCCTGCATTTCAAGATAGTAAAAACTCTTTCTATTTAAAATTTTTTTAAACTTTTGTTATACATCTCTTATAACTATTCTGACATGCCTGTGGCCAATCAGACAGTTTTGTTTCTGGTTTGGGCATGACAAACTGAATACTTACATTTCCAGTCCTATTGGACCATATCTGTAGTTTCTCTGTAGTGTACCAGATATAATTGGTCACATATCCTGTATAAACAAAGCTTTCTGCCCTGAGATCTGCAATGCAGGACCAAAATACGGTCCTTTGCCAATAAAACCTCTCTTTAAGGATACCAATCTGTAAGTTGGCATTTTGCATTATGTGCTTATTTGTCAAGCAGTAAATTGATTTGTTCGAGTGAGAAAGAATAATGTGGAACCTAGTAATCTTAAACTATTGTAGTGTATGACAGGTTTAGGTTGCTTATTTTCCAAAGGCCGTGCTCTCATTTCAAATCTGTGCTCTTTGACTTGAGATCAAAAAGAAGGGGAAAAAAAGGTAATTCCTACCTGATCACTGTTTCCCTACCCTGGGTGCTCTAATCCGGTATCCATCAGGCAATTGGCATGGTCAGCTGACTTGCTGTCACAACTGCATCCATTTTCTCTCTTCTGCTTGTGGCTTTCTGCAGAGGTAGCCTGTGAAGACCAAAGAATAGTAGGTGAAGTGTTGGTGAGTATCTTGGGAAGCATCAGTTTTTTTACAAGGTAGGAGAGAAAGCTGTCTCAAGTAAAGTTACGAGGGAAAAAAATTAATTGAATGATAATAATGTTTAATCAATTTTAACTATTAGTTTCAAATAGAATATTTAATCATAAATATTTGTCCAGAATACCGGACCAACAAATATTCATAATTATATTTGACTATACTTTCTTGTCATAATCACTGATTCTTTGATAAGTGTTCCTTTTCACAGAAATAAAAAGTTTGTCTTTAAGAGTTTTTCATTTTGAAACCTGTGTTACCTTAAATCAGGTACTAAATTATTAGTTTCTGATACTTCCATAGTAATAATAAGGCAGCCTTCCCCAGTGGCTTTCCCCCTCCCAGACCTCACTGATTTATGGCAAGTTCTGGAGCACGGGTTTATGTCATATCTATTAATTATTTTATTTCTCTTATTGTTACTGTTGTAGTAGAGCATGGAGTATCTTGTTGCAAACCCTGTGGGCACTTGTTAAAAAAAGGAAAAAAAAGACTATCCTTTCCTTACTAAGTTTAAAATTACCCCATCCAAAGATAGAAACTGTGTGAGGAAAACTAAAACCATTGCACGAAATAACAACATAATAGTGAAATGATTATGCTTCCCATCAGTGAGGTAGTCCAAAATGTGAAAATGTCATCAGGTATCTTGGGAAAGACATTTTTGAAATTACAGCCAAATCTATACTTCAGCCAACAGAACTACCAAAAATGAGATGTGCTATGATTCTTTGTACAGAGAAAAATGAGGGTCTCTTAAATATCTTCTAGTCTGAGGGGGAAACTATGGAACTGCAATTTTGTGATTCAATTAAACTGCTCCATTTCCTAATTTTATTACAGGCTTTGTCAGAGGAATGGCTAAACGTCTGCTTATTAGTCCTGATCTCAATCTTTATCTCAGGAGACTTTTATCATAATGAGTGTTAATTCTATGAAATTAATTGAGAGGTTGTTATTTTCATCTCTAAATGATGTATACTTTTGATTGACTGGTCAATGACAAGTCTCTTCTCATTTTCCACTATAATAAGGCTATGAAAAGAAAAAGAAGTGGAATAGTTGGCCAATTAAGTTATACAATAATGACAAGGTCAAGCCAAAGAGAGTACATTGTGGTAGTTTACAAATTACTAAGGCATTTGGGTTTTTCATGCTCCTGACAGAAATTGTAATGAAAATAGAAAGTGACACATGAATCCATTAACTTGACAGCACAATAAAAGGGAGGAGAAATAATTTTAAGCATACAAGTATACATCAAAATAATTTGAAGGGATCAGAGACAAACCCACAAGAGATTTTTGACTCTTTCCAAAATAAGACAACACACCACAGAAAATATACGTTTCTTATTCCCTTCTAAATCTATGTCTTTTGCAGTTAGTTTCCTATATTTCAGGGAAGTTTTTCCTTGCTTTATCTCTTCAATCTGCTCTATCTCTGAGTAAAAACTTTGAGTCATGGAAAGATGGTTCTATTCACTGAAATCTTGTGATGGTGGTGTAATGAATTTGTGTTGCTTTGCCAAGGAAAGAGCAGCTCTCATCAAGAATGTGTGAAGCTGTGCCAGTAAAAAGTGACATATTTATAAATAAGGAACAATGTAGTCATATTGAACTTATGCCTGGAAACATCCTGGATATTACATCATTCTGGTTGAACTGCTTTACCCAATAGTCTTATGAGACTCATTTGTTGAAAAAGAAAGAGCAGGGCTCCTGTCTTAAAGTTTAACAAAAAAGTTGGTAAAAAAGATTTTTAACACTAGCTGTTTCCAATGTTTCCTGTAGCTAAGGTAGAATCGTACATTGTGTTAAAGAGCAATCATGAAGGACCTGTTCATTTTTATCTTCATAAAACAAGAGAATATTATTCCATCTAAACATGTTATCAAATTATGTATATGACATCTTTAGACATCTGGGGTACTCTAAATTTTCTAACAATAGAATTAGAATTGTTCATTAAGTATCTTAATATACAGTACCTGCATAGAAAGCTCATGTGAATGGATGACATTATGATCTAGCCACAATATATTAAGTGCATGGTGAAAAAAGGAAAAAAGTGAGCTTAATGCTGACTTTCCCCAAAATCCTCTCTTCAAAGATGATCCCTAGAACACACAGGGAAGCTAAGGGATATTTTAAAGTGTGCTGCATGGGAGAGATCGTTCTGAACCTGCTGTGCTATACCATCACAATTCATGCTGCACCTTCCCAGAGCCTTTCTTTTGGGCACACATTGCGATATTCCCAATGACTGTGGGTGGCATAACTCTGCCTACATCAAAGAAATCTCCAGCTGACCTGCTGAAATAACTCTTCATTCTCTTGGCACTGATGGCACAGTACAAAGGAGACAGCTAGGGTCAAGCTTCAATACTGTGTTAAAGAATATCCTCATACTGATTCTCAACTTAGGCGAATACATCAATCTTATCTGAAGACCTTAGGTTATTTTGCAAAAATAGAGCAAAACTAGTTTATTTGCAGATCTTGACCCCATCTGGTACAGCTAGGTGCTGCCCAAGGTCAGGTTCCCAAACAAGGGATCATTTATGTTTGATCACGCCAGGGAATCTGTATGGTCTTGCACGCAGCATGGCCACTGCACCAACAACCAGTTACTTTCTGAATACTCCAGACTAATATAATCATCTTCCCAGCACCATTGCTCTCTGTTGATGCCTTATGTAAATGTGATGAATTAGCCTTGCTGCTACTGTTGCAGTTATTTAAAAATAACAGGATACACAGCCTTCTGCAAGCTGAGTCTGTAACACATCCCATAGAAGCTGACACATTAGGGTGTCATGTTTCAGACTGTTCAGTTATCTCGTGTTCTTGTGATAGCAAATTTTGTAGGATTTGACACCTTGTCTTTCAGTCTCTCTCTCACTCTCATCCCTTCTTGCCTTGTCTGAATGAAGAAACTTTCCATTCTATGTCTGAGCAGATCACAGCAGATCCTTCAAGATCTTCCTTCAAGACAGCTCATGAGTTCTCTGGCTAAGGAAGAATGAATTATTGTGGATTTTTTCCTTGTTTAATTGAAAAGGCAATACATTTATTTATGTATTGTCAGCAAAATTCATCATCTTCATCCACATTTTGTGTATCTCTTCACTGAATACAGTTGCTATCCCCAAGCAGTATTTGGTAATATTTTTCTTTTAGGAGATGCTATTATCTCTAAGGAAAGGATATTAATGTGCTGTCTGCATGTCTCGTTATGAACTTGAGGACTTGATCAGGGTAAAGATCAAGTATCACAAAAGTTTACAGCTGCAATAAGTCTGATTTTTGTTTTCAGCCTGGGAAATTTCTGGGAGTTTTAAAAAAATGCATGATAAATTCTGGCCTCTGGATCACAGAATAGTTGAGGTGGGCAGGGACCTCTAGAGATCACCTAGTGCAAATACCTTCCTAAAGCAGGCTCAGACTAGAGCAGGTTGCTCAGGGCATGGTAGGTTAGATTTTAAATATCTGCAAGGCTGGAGACTCCTAATGCCCTGTTCCTACATTTGATCACCTGTACAAGGAAAAAGCTGTTTTTCTTATCTTCAAATGGAATTTCTGTTATTTCAGTTCATGCAGATAGCCTCTTGTCTTGCACTGGGCACCACTGGGAAGAGTGGCTGCAACTTTTTAACTCTCTCCATCAGATATTCATACACATTGGTTAGATCCCCCTGTGCTGCCTCTCATGCAGGCTGAATAGTCCCAGCTCACAGTGTTTCTTCATATAGCAGATGCCCCCATCCATCAATCATCATCATGGCTCTTTGCTGCTATTTATTAATGTTAGGGATCTATGTTACCAAATTAGAGACCAGTTAAGATCACATCCCCAGCAAGTCTGCCTTTCTCTGGAGAGAAAGGGACATCCCTCAAGCTTTCTAGATTGCAGAGGGTGGGATTTATACTTTTGAATGGGTAAGTTTTCCCATTAACAATTTCCATGTAAATGCTGTTCTTAAAAAACCATGATCTATATTCTGATAAACGAATTCACCCATGTTTTCCCCAGAGTAGAGAGGCATAGTTTAGGTAATACTTTTATCAATACCTTATTCAGTTGTATTTTAAAAGTAAGAAAGTACTTTTCCCTCCAAATATAGAAGAATAAGAGATAGAGTGCAAAGTCATCTTGTAGCGATAAAAAATGCTTCAACTGGCAAAAGAGTTGGTTTGCAGTGTTCCTAAGACATATACTGATGGCAATAATGATCTGTCACAACATATATCTTCAGAGTAATTTCCCTCATACTTATCCCGATGTCAGAAACTTAATACAGAAGAAGGTATGAGTAGAACAGCAGATAGCAGAATCACTTACACAACCCAAGCTTTCTGACTCTTAGTCTTCCTGCTGAACACTGTCCTCTTGTAGTCATTCTTTGAATTATTTTTTCATAAATAGCGTTAGCTAGATGCTTACTGAATACTCAATTGTGTTTTCACAGCTACTGGACTGCAGTAAAGAATATTCAATCTCCTAAGCAAGGCTGATAAAGAATGCAAAAAGGAAGCGCATCTCAATTCTCTGTCATTGCTGGCTTCTTGAGCATGAGCTGACACACACCATGGACTTAGAAGATACAATGATTGAATTGTGCAGGGTGGAGGGAAAACATGTTGGAATTCTATAATCCTACAGTGTCCCTAGCAGTGACTAATATAAGACATTAACATTCACTATGAATTAGAACTCATGGTTTAATTTGTTAAAGTTGTTTTGTCTCTAAAACATGTTTTATAGGATTTTTTTTTATAAATAATAACAGAATATGGCATAAAACAATGTCACAAGCCAGTGTCACTGTACAGCATGAAGTATAATCGATGCATTGTGACAGAGAAGGCAAAAAGTATGCCCAAGGGCAAATTTCTCACAAAATTGACTAACAGGATAGCAAAAGCCATGGAAAGAACTGGAAACACTGCTTACGATAGATATTTTATTTATATTCAAATATTCTGCCACTTTTGTACCCTCACTGAGCCTAACACACAATATTTGCAAAAACATCTGTTTCTCCCATTCTTCTGCTCAGGACTCTTTATTGCTATTTTCTTGTCCCACATACAATCAGTAATTTTAATTATTTCTATTATCATGTACTCAGTCAGCTAAGAGTTGAGTTTCAGTAGATTAGACTGAATCCAGTTTGCTTTCATTATTTTCTCTTTGTTTCACTTATTGCAAATTGTTCTCTGTGGTGGTTATTATTTTTCATTAAGTTCTTTGGATTCTATGAATCCTTTCTTGGAATACCCAACAATGCACATTTTAAACTAAGTCTGTTTTTGCTAGTTATTCCATGCCTTTAGTTTTCACTGAAAAAAACACAGCCCAAATAACAACATGGTCTAATTCCTCTATTCTAAAAACTAATACTCAGTACCCATTTTCCTTAAGCATCACTGGGGATGATGGACTGGCAGGAGAGATGCCTGCCTTCCTCATGCAACTGTTTTACCATATTTCTTTCTTCTTCTCTGCTACAATAGGATTTATTGATATTGGAGATGACTTTTTTTTAACCTTTTCATGCAAAGTTTGTGCATGCATTACCTACCCCTTGCTTACAATGTGGTGTGAGCCTAAAAAAATTCATCTGGTTTCCTTAGCAGGTAGAAGTGCAGATGCGGCTTGGCCACAGTCCCTGCTACAAAAGGCAACATAAGACCCTCAAGTAAAGCAATGCCTCTTCTGAGCCCTTCATGTTGCATTCCCAACAAACAACGTAGAAACTGCCACGGATCTTTTACTTTTCCCCAGGTATGTGAGATATATGAACCTTTGTGGCTGTCCTCTTCCTTTATGTGATTGCTTTCTGAGTGCTAAATGGCTGTGTCTATACATCCTGTTTTATCTGCTTTTGAAGTTCAGCAGGCCTCTATGCACCTGCTGCCTAGCTGCAAAAGTTTCTGTGTCATCAAACTGATTTCTAGAGCTTGACACCTCCCCCTCTTGAACTAGTGCAAGACAAGGGGCCTGGCAGTCCCCTGCATAACTCATAGCCTAAGCAGGAGTCTCTCTAGGCTGTATTCACATGAGGGCTGGTTCCTCAATCAGACATCTTTAAACAAATTACTCCACTAATATGTTGCAAGTCCCTTGCCGATCTTATAAAAGATCAAAATTCCCATCTTAGCTGCCAGGGGTTTTTCTTAGCATAACTGATTTGTTTCAGTCTGTTTATCACAAGCTTTACATCTACTATTTAAAACAGAATTTAAAGTACACAGGTTGTTTATAAAATATCTTTTGCAAAGTTGGAAGGCTTTGGTGCAAAATACTGGGTCATTGCTTATTCTCCAAGCAACGAAACTTCCCTCAACGGGTACGGCACCCGTTGTCATAGCTCTCATGGATTTCTGTCAACCCATATAATAGTAATTCAATATCTGTAACAAGAAATAAGAGGTAAAGATGCATTCTATGTAAGTGTAGTAAAAAGTCCTCAGAAATAATTGGTTTAATTAAGGAAGTTGAACGAGTGCAATGGCAATGCATAGCTTTATCTTGCTTCAGAGCAGAGACAACACTGACTGGTGAGAGCTAGCACAGCAGAAGTCATTTCAGATAAATAATGAATGTCGCCATTGAAAAAATTATCTTCTGTGTGACAAAGCATGAATGGAAACTCAGTGCAATAGAAGTGGAAGAGAGCAGATTCAAGAGCACAGACGCATTTCCATGCAGATATTGCTACTGTTTTGATGTGAGGGAGTTTCAAGTAACAAGTACTGGGTGTGCCAGTAATGATTCAACTCAGTCCCTTTCTTATCAAACTGCAAAATGAGGTCATTGGAAGCAAGGAATGGACAAATGATGGAACTTCCCTGTAAACACCAGAGAATCTTGATTACACTTTCAGCTCAAGGCACATTCAAACTTATGAATGCATTGAGACCTTGAATGCAGCTTGGCTACCCCAGATGTGCAGAACTGGCCAGGAGATGCTGTGAGGTGTACAGTGGAAAGCACCAAATTCCACACACTGGAATGCATGTGTAGAGGAAATACACACATTTTTATAGCTGTTTGAGATACTTTAGCTTTGCACTGGTATTCAGTAGTTAATGTTAAATAGAATCTCTAAAACTTGGAAACTATTTTTTTTTTCAAATATAATACTTTGCTAGTTCAAAAGCACAACTGCCTTTTTTTTTCTGATTGTATTCTTCCTCCTTGAAGGCCTGCTGTTAATATTTCATTATCTTTTTAATTGTCCACATATATTGGCTTAAAAACTGAGCTTGTGAAACACTGGTCTTTAATTCATACTAATTGCAACAGAATGATAGCATAATCATAACATAGCAAGAATGGGAAATTTGTATTTATTAGATCAGGTCAGTGCTGTACAGCTGCAAGTAAAAGTCTCTCAAACTTGCATCACTTCTCCCAGGAATTACTGCTTTGTTGGCAGCAACTTGCACAAAAGAAAACCCAATTGCTATGGGATTCTTTTAACCAGGAGTGCCATTGTAATGCAATAAAGTGCTCTGCAAAAGAGAAGTAGATGGGTCAGTGTTGTCTGAAGGACCAGGCACAAACATTAACTTTCGAATTTCCTAAGCGAGTCAAAACTGATAGTGATGGGCTAATTTACAAATGTGAGTTTCTGACAAGATGTTCAATTTATGTCCCATAAACTGTGCCACTTGGTAAGAGAGAAATAGATAAGAAAGGGCAGGAGGGAGTGTTTAAGTTTCTATGTCTCTTTAAAGGGGAGGAAAGGGCAATTTAACTTTGAGAGTGTGCTAAGAGGGTTAATTCAGGAGAAGTTCTGCAATTTATTCTCCTTCTCTGTAATGTCGGACCTTAGGGCTTAGTGTAATGGAATGTGATTTAGAGTTCTGAATGTGCTAATTTCGTAATTCAGGTGTCCTGTGGAGAGGCTGTGTTCATGCCAGCTGTCTGGGGAATTAAATGCAGCTGATTTGTGTTGGGGAAAATGTGCAGTTTGCTTCAGGCCAAAATTGTTGTAAAATTTAAACCAATGTATTTTTTCTCTCTCCTTAATTTAAAGTATGGGATACAAGAGGGCCTGAGGGGAATTACCAAGGGCTCCCACATACATCCTGGTGTTTAGTATAGAAAATTTTTGTATTGTTAAATTATAACACTTGATAACCAGCATAAACGAGTTTTATTTGTAGCACAGCTCTTCTATTTTCCTTTACTTTTGCCTTGCTTTGGGTGTTCCATCTTCGTCAAACACTAATTACAGTAGGATTTTGAGTCTCATGCTCTCTGCAAGCATGAGATGTCAATCTAATGGCCAATTTCTTTGTAAGAAACTGTTGTGTTAAGTATCAATTTGATTTTCTTCCACAATAAGAGATGTGGGGTGGGAAAATGGTTTCCATAATATTCTTGAGTCAAACTGAAGATTTGTTGATATTGCTGTGAAATTGTGAGCTGACAGTGCCTGCCTACTGTAAGGGGTATGCTCAAGTGTTAGCTCAACAATGTAAGCCAAGTTTGCCAGGTGAATAACACGGCTCTGAATTATTTATTTATTTATTTATTTCAAAGTGTATCCTCAGGATATTACAAAATGTAGTTCTGAGAAATAAAGAGCCATGTCTTAGGCTTATGTAAATCAGAGTTACTCCATTTGCTTCAGTGAAACTATGCTGATTTATGCCAGCTAAAGAGATGGACCACTGTTCCTTAGACTATAAACATGCTTGTTGCTTTACAAATGATTCTGCATCTAAATGCCATTATCACACCGTAACACCTGACCTGAGAGGTGAAATGGGTTACTTTTATTGAAATCAAAACAATTATATTTCTATCTTTACTGGTTTCCTTCAGCTGCCTTGGGAAAACATTTTAGAAAAGCAGGAAGGTGAAGTTGTCTTTTTGTACATTCTTGCAAGAGTACTGCCTTTTTGAAATACAGCAAAGACCTCTTAAATAGAAATGCTGGTGAATAGCAAATGAAAGGTACCTGGTTTGTTTTTAACTCCATCTTCAACTTAGTCCCTTTACCATGCCTTTTTGGAGACAAGTGTAAGTAAATTACTTCAGGTCTCTTAATATTAAATACAAAATGCTGAGTGGACAGAAAACTTAAAAGATGTTAATAGCAAAGCATGATGAATACAAGGATTTACCCAAACCAGCCTATGGAAGTATGCCAATTTAGCCTTTCAACGCAGGATATCTTTGTCCATTAGACACAACATGTTATGATCCATGTGATTTTGGATAGCAATAGTCTGTATTTGTTGGTTTTGCTAGAGAAGAGTTTGCAGCAAGTCCAGAGAAAGCAGTATGTGGAAGTGATGGATGTTCTTCAAAGTAACATTAAGATCAGTCCATGTTATACACAGAACAGATACAAGTTGATTTTTGCTTTGTTCTGTGTAAGCGTGGCTTAAAATATTTTCTACATAAAATCCTTTTGAGAATGCCAGTATGTATGGGGTGTGAGAATGTGGGTAGATACTAATATTCCAAGTCATATCTGACAGATAAAATTTCATTTCTAAAAGGGCAATGCCTGATACTGTGATACAAACAGCTTGTTTCAGAGTGGATAAAATAAAAGATGAAAGTTCCCCTTAATGGAAAACAAAATTGTTTAAAATTACAAAATTATTACTCTCTGACTTGACCATACTTCAAAGCTTTGCATGCTGATACATTCAGTTCCTGCCTTTTTCTTATTCAAAGTCCAAGAAGCTTTTGATATAATTCATCCACTTCCTTCTGTATTGCCCATGACTTTTGAACTTAGTATTGGTTTAAAGTAATCTGGGCATAATCCTCTTGTTGCTACTTCATAGTTAAACTATCCAGTTAATAGATTAAGCAGGTAGCAGGTACAAGCTTTTGCTCATTCTTATGGGCACTGCTTTCACAACCTGGACCTGCACATTGTTGTTTTTTTTGGCTGAGACTTTTTTTTTCCAAAGCTGCAGGTTCAACACATATATTTGGCAAACTCATTTTCTGTGTTCAGAGAAGAATTCTAAGAAAGCTGTATCTTTTCACTTTGACTTTTAAATAAGAATTATTTATTAATTAAATTAGAATTCATTTAAATAAGAATTTCTGTGGGTTTTTTAATCAATAACAAAAACAATTCTTCCCTAACCTTTACCATAAACATAACCAAACTGTCACATTTGTAATGAACATCTTCCCTGTTTCTAAATTGTTATTGAAACACTTTCTGCAATGTGAGAAGACTGTCAATCAACTGTTATTGAATAAAAGCTTATCTACAGGATCACCAGAAATTAATCTGAATTAGGCATTAAATTAGTGGAGCTAACTCACTCTAAGAGTTTATTGTGGACACATATTGAAAATTAAATTGGCGTTAATTTGATTTGATTTCCTTCACAATATAATAACACTTTGTTATATCACTTTCTACTGTAATCATATCAAGCATTCTAAATGGGTAAAGAAATATGCTGTACAAAATAGTACTGGTTATTCCAGGAGCATCATTTTGGTATTTGGTTATCATTAAATTAAGGATACAGGGAACTACTTGGGGTAATAAGCTATTGAATGTGAATCATAATGCAAAATGTGAAATTGAGGTCTTGACCACTTTGTGTAAAAGTATGTCAAGACTATATCTCCTAACTGCTATTTCTGTTTCCACTGGGGAATAATTTTCCTGCCTGATTCCATTTTAGTGAGTTCTGAGTTTCACACCAGAAGCAGTTTTATTTCCATTTGTAATGTTTGAATAAGTGAAGTTTGTAAGTCATTCTGGTATCTTCAGAAGAAAATAACTACAGAAGAGCAAACTTATTTCCAAGACAGACACTGGATGTCATGACAAAACAACGTGGTAGAAGAAAAGATGGCTTGTTTCCGACATGTGAGTTCATCAGAATATAATTGTGTTAGATGTCTCATCTGCAAATCAGATCATAAACTTAATCGAAGCCTTTTTATAAGAACTAACACATTTTGCCTTGAGTCAGAAATTTGCTGTTGCTACCATTGGTTATGCCCAAGGATTGTTAACATTTGGCATCAAGTTCAATTTTATTCGGTGACTGTAACAGAGATCAACCTTGTTTGATCCCTCACTTTTACTTCAGGGAAATTAATTCCAAACGATGCAGCTGGATTGAAGAACTGAGAATTTAAATTTATCTTCTCTGCCGGGTGAAGGAGGATGCATATTTATAACATGAATAGCAAACTCTCTACATCCTGGCTTCCCATATTTTATTACTTGGTACCAGTAGCAAAACTGTGCTCTCAGCAACAACATTTCTAGAGGATTTTGTTTTGGTTTGTTTGTTTGGTTTTTTTTAACTCTCATATACAAGATTTAATAGTACAATCACAGACAAAGGATAATTCTCCTGCTTTTATAAATTATGTAATTGTTACCTTGAATTGTGTCGTGTCATAATTTTGTGAAAAAGAAATGCATATTCTATTCCCTGTAGTTTCTATCTGTTCTTCCTGGCTTGTCCAAAGAGTGTCCAGGCTCTTCAAGTACAGTTGTAGTACAGTTTTTTTTCTTTTTCTGTATATCAGGTATTGATACAGACCTCCTTTCTAAGTCTTTTTGAAAGGTACTAATGAAAAAAGACAACAATGAAAATTGACGACATTGATGTCACCTCATTCAGCCTGAAATATCAAGGCTGACTTGTTTAAGGCTTTGGACAACCTCTCCTACCAGAGAAATGTTTCTTCCTGTGGGCTGCATCAGTTTCCTCTGGGTTATCCTGATAGGCTCTTCCACTCAATCCCAGAGAGCCACCACCTTTGCTTGCCCATTAGATTGAGCAATATAGAGCAATAGAGTGTATATTCAGAGACTCCTATGTCAAGCTAAGTAACTCCCTGATTTTGCTTCTCTTTCATAAATGTTTTTTTCATTCATCCCCTGTGATTCGGAGAAAACTCAAGGAACAAACTTGCCAACAAAGTTTTCAAGTTGACAAGCAGGTATTCTTTATTGCGGCACCAGGAGACACGGGGGATAGCTCCTCCTAACGTGTGTCTCTCAATTGCCACACAAGCCTAGTCCCTGTTTAGACATACAATGAGCATCCTACTGTTACCTTTGTTACCTGCCCTACAAACACAGCTTCTGGAAATGTCCCAGAAATTTGCCTAGTAACAGGAAATAAGGAAACAACAGTCCTGCAGCTTAGGTGGGAACATAGAAAGAACTCAGAAAACACCTTCCTTCTCATCCATCTATACTTGTATGTTCTTTCCCACAATGACTCCCATGTTTGACAGGACAGTTATGCCTTGAGCATCTCCTGGACATGGCAGTTCTGCACTGGTCCCCTACCCACGGGTGGTGATAAACGAATCTGGCAGTTAGAGGGCATAATTCCTACAAGAAAGTTTAGCTGCCTGGAAACAGAAGAAAGCCATCACCCTGGTATGCGGTAAAAGTTGGTAGAAAAGATTGTGTTTACCACCAGCTCCTTCAGCATATTCCCTTTGCGTTCATCCTAAATTTGGCAATGCAACATTCTCTCCTGTCCTGACTCACCATAATAGTAACAACTTCAGAGACAAAGTTGTTACTACTGATTGGAATACTTTCTGCCACCTTCCCTCTCTTGGTAGATACATGGGGAAAAATGTATCGTTATTTTAAGGCCTTTTGACACTGGGCTTCTACAAGACATTCTGGCATTCTGAGCAGCTGACCCCAATCATCCTTTTTATTTCTGCTTACAGGGCAGAAGTTTTGGTCAGAACTACAAAACATTTAAAAAGTCTATGAAATTGATAGAACATTAAAATGACATGTTTCCAGGGTGTCTTTTTATTACTGTGCTCTGTCAGCTATGGCCATGCCCACTGTGTTATAGAACTGTTCAACAGATCTGCCTGGATGATGATGATGCTTTTTCAAAAAGCACTTTGGATTTAGAATAATAACCACAATCTGCTACAAGACAAATGTTGATGAAAAGAGGATGCCAGCAACAGAAAATGTGACAGAGCTGGAATTTCTAACAGCAAAGCTGTGTGCAGCAGTGTTATTCACACTTCGAAATGCAATCTCTCTCAGATAACACTGCCTTCTGATACGCAATATGGGCCTGATCCAAAGCCTATTTAAGCCAGTGGACTGATTCCCAATGACTTTAATGGGCTTTGGATTACACCCTAATTGCACTAATGCTCCCTTTACTAAAGCCCTTAGTTATAATGAAGCTCAAAAATGCTGTGTTTGTTTTTCCCTCATTTCCAGGTGTTAATATTTTCTCTCTTTCCATCTAAGTAAAGCCTCAATTATAAGACAGGAGAGGAAAAAGCCCAAATCTTTCACCCACTGCAGTGATCTGCTGTACCTAGATAGCTAATGCTCAGTGCTGAGTCACAGTGAACAAGATGATGATCACCATGTAAAGGCAGTTAATAAAAGCAAAAGCTCAGTGGCATTTCAAGCCTGATTTGGCAATAAATGTCTCCATGCATGAACAGCCCACTCTAGTGAGAGAACTGATAGTACCTGTGAAATGGGAAACTATGGGACCAGAGTTCAGCAGGAGGGAAGGTCTTAAAAGAATCAGTGAGGCAATTTCTCTTTTGCAGTAAAAACATAAAGAAAACAACTCATAGTTCATAGGGACATTGACAGTTTCTTTTCTCTAAAGAACTTTTCTCTAAAAAGTACAAACATCAAAAAACCTGCCCAGGTATTCCTTTTTTCAGCAGGCCTTGCAAATGCTAGAGTAAACTGACATTCCCCTCTCTGGTGGGCAGCTCCCACGGGGAAATGACTATCCTTTTGCTATAAACAAAAAGTAGATACAATGTCCTGTGCCTATTCCCATGATGTATAGCAGAATTTTTGACAAAATGCCAACATTTACATCAGTAAATTCTCATCTTATTTGACAACTAAAAATCATCTTCCCACTAGTCCCTGGCTGCCTTAGCTTCTTTAGTAAGATGGGATAATCCTGTGACAGCTACTTGCTAACTAAATGTATTGACAGAAACTGCCCATAAATTAATTAACCACTTAAGCAAATTAAACAGATGGAAAACAGGGAATCAGCTATGAGGGAGGGATAGATGGACAGTGAGACACACACACATGCACACTGCTGAATATAGCATTCCCTTGCTCTCCCTATAGTCAACATCTTTTTAAACAGAGACTATAGAGGAGCCTAAGTTTTGTTCTTTCAACAAATGCTGTGGTCCAGCTGAAATGAATGGACAGAATCAAGTGAAAATGAATGGACTGTAACTAAGAATGTTATAGATTTAACAGCAAACTAAAAATTAGAGGAAAAGTATAGGTCCAGGAATATTGAAAACTGAAAAATATTCCATTTACTTTTTTCTTTCAGATAAGAAAAAGAAACCAATTCTTTTACCCCAAGCAAAATATTCTGTCCAGCCCCTTACAGTTTATTTAATCCATTTTCATTTTAGTCTGTTTCAAATTAAAAATTAATTTAAAAATAAAGATGCTGAAAGGTTTACTTGAAAATGTCAAAGGGAAAGCTTTTGTCATTTCCAAAATGGAAATTTTCAGTTTCAAAAGGCATCAATCATAGAATAGAATCATAAAAATAGGGCTGGAAAGGACCTTAAGATCATCTAGTTCCAACCCCCCTGCCATGAGCAGGGACACCTCACACTAAACCACGTCGCCTAAGGCTCTGTCCAACCTGGCCTTGAGCACCACCAGGGATGGAGCATTCACAACCTCCCTGGGCAAAAAGCCCAGGTCAAAGTAAAATGTTTCCTTTTCTTTTTTTTTTTTCCTGAAAATACTTCCATAAGTCAGCCTGGATTTGCAAGTAGATTCTATCCTCCCGCTCAAGAAAGGTATTGAGTTTAGGTTGGTTGGGTGGGCACTTTTTTAGCAAATTAATTATTCACAACGTTTGGTTTTTTTTCCCAACTCCGTATTTGATTCCATGTGTGTGATTTTTGGTGTAGAAAATGATATTTTACTTCAGTAAAAAATACACTATCACAAGATAGAAAACTTGAGCTGAAAAAGACAATAGGTGAGGTTGGCTAACAAAATGATTTGAATATTAATGTACAAGCAGAAAATATCTTACTTATACTGACAGAAAACTAAATCTGCAGCAAGTTTGAATTTTTATCTCTCAGTAGTTCAAAAGGTATGTGTATCCTGAGCCCTGTTTGCACCCCATAGATTATATACCATTTTAATATGTCTGTGCACAAAAGAAAAACAGAAGTTCCAGAATCTGGAAAATATTGGAAAAATAAATAATAATAAAGAATCTCCTTAAAGTACTTTTAATTAATCAAAATTCACTTCAAATTAAAAAATTTCATGAAGATTTATATCTTCAAAATCTTTATGGGACAAAAAATAGCAGTAAAGCATGTTTCTGCATGACTGTGAATACTGATGTCATTTTGTTATTGATGGAAGATTCCATATCTGATTCTAAGTCCTATATAGTATTTTGGGAGTTCTACTTACCTAAACTATGCACATCTCAGTGAAATGTTCTTCAGGCTGTAAAATTTCTCATATAACTCACCTTGATCCCTTAAATTCATATTATTTATCTATGTGTGCATACCACACCCTTTACAGCCCTAATACTTCAAACATTAAGACAACCATGCAGCATTTATTCATTTTAGCTGTCTCTCTAGTATATGATAGAGGACAGGAATTAAATTGTGAGCCTTCGCCTAAAAAAAGGCTTCAAGACAACCTAGAGTGCAATTTTTATTACAACCACAATAATTTTCAAATGTTTCCACCAAAAAAAGTTATTAAAACTAAGTTACCATGGAAATACTTGTTTACAGTCCTGGGTCTAAATATTCACTGCTTTAGTTGTCTTCTGCTTCGCCTATACTTTATCGTCGGGTTTTTTCTGACAGCCATTTTCTTGCTTTCCCTCCCATGACCTACAGCATTTCATTGTCACTTGTGCTTATATAAAATGCACCAGTGGTGTCATTTTTGCAGCCAGGTATGGCTCCTGGGTGGATAATTTACACAAGTTACTCATTTGCCTCTGCTTGGCCTGCCAGCTTTTCTCTTTAAATGCTGTTGTATCAGTGGAAGCTATGGCGAATAATCAAAGGCTTTCTGGTTTACAGATAACTGATATCACAAAACTACTATTTGATTTTGAAAGCCTAAATGTATTTAGCTTAGTTAACATTGATAAGCTGTATTTCCAGTAACACTGAAATGAGTAAAGGGCCCAAGGTGAATCATACACTGTTAGTATGTGTTTTGTTTGATCTTGTTCATAGGTGTATTAGTTTCTTCTGAAGTTTGAGTGTAATTTATTTGTCAGGTTGAATGGCCAGAGAGGAAGTTGTTCATTGACCTGAAGAAGTGTATGGTGTCTTCATGACGATGAAGAACATAAAAGTGTATCCTTCTTGGGAAATATTAGAGTTGATAGGGAGTGTTTGAAGAAGAATGTGTCAAAGAGACTGACAGCAACATGGACAAAAGGAGGAAGGGAAATAGAAGATGAGAGGCTGAATTTGTTCTCTTTGGGATGTCACATTTAGGAATTTTAACAAAGAAAAGGTCGTTATCTGGGCAGCATAACTTCCTTAACCCTGCTTTTATCTCTTCTTGTCCTTTTACGTAACTTAAAAAATGGGTCTTTCACACAGAACGGTGGAGGAAGTGGAGAAAACGTGATGGACGCAGGAGAAAATCCCACTGGCACACATCTTTTCAGTGCTTCTCATGTGCAGGATTTGGCAATATCTTTCTTGCACACTAGGTTCAGTGCTCTTTGGAGGCTGGCTGTCTCCCTCTCCCTCTTAAGTTGGAAACTATTTGTTTTAATCTTTAAATGTTCTCCCTTTTTTTGCTAGTTGTTGCACTTGTCAAGAACTCTGTTAATTCTTTCCACAATGTCTTTGATCTGAGTCTACTCCTTTGCTAATCCATCTCTAATCAAAGAGAAATTCCACCCTTCATTCATAATCCAATTGTAATACTATACATTCAGCCAAATATTTACTATATTGTATGAAGTCCATACAGGTTTGCTGTTTGTTTTTTTTTCCATGTATGGGGTTATTAGATTGTACATCTCAGCAGTGCAAGCTGTGAAAGGCAAATAAGCGCTGAAGTTACCTAATATTCTTTTGGCATTTGATTTATTATTTCTCTTCTTGGCCTCATTCTTAACCCTACCCACCTTAAACCTTTAGATTTGTTAATCTAGTCTAACCCAAACCCTCACCTCTTGCCTCACTTGAGTCTGGTGAATCTCTTCTGGCTTAGTACAAAGGAAACAACTCACATCAGAGAGACAAAGGATAGGGTCTTTCCTGTAGTGGGGATTTTGGCCATTGGAATAATAAAAAAAAAGGTAATAAGTTAAGGAGTTATGGGGCAAAGAGCAGGTCTGCAAAGAAAAGCTTCAGAGCAGTAATGATGAACTGTATATTAGACTCAGATTCTATTAAATTTCACAACCCACTTTTCCAGTCCTTGATTAGCTGTGGGTCAGTTCTGTAATTTTGTCAACCTGCTATTCATCTCTACAACAAAACAGTGTTTTTTCCCTGTGACTGTTATGATTAGGCCATTTTTATGGATCAAAGTATGCAATTGTAAAAAAATCCATGATTGTAACAGTAAGCTTTAATGCAAAAGTAATAATGTTATATACGTGATGAGCTGCCCGGCTCAACACAGAAGAAAAGGCCCAGTGAATGTAAGAGACAAGGGACTTACCTTCATCAAAGCAAGAGATGAATGAAGGGTCTCCTCTACATACAGCTCCAGTAGGTTGGTTGGTTTAGCAAAATAGTGGTTTTTGCTTAACTCAGACTTTCTACAATGGTCTATGTTGACAGATACCAGGTGTAAAAGACACATGAAGGAATGTAAAGTGTGTACTCACACGAGTATGCACTTCTGAATTTGTGAATTTTGCTGGGCTTAAGGACTGTAAAACCCAAGAGAATGTGATTCAAAAGAAAAGCTGTTTCCTTTACAGCTTTCATTTGCAAATATTTAATAACAACTATCTAGTAAATATTTACTAAAGAAAATAACAAGGAAAAGTCTTCTCTGAAGTTTTCGGTGGCAAATTTAGAGACTACTAAACTATTAAAATGTGAAACAAGGGGATTTCAGCCTTGATTTAAATGCAAATCTCAACCCAGTCTTAACTGGGGAGTCATTAGCAAAATCTGCTATAAAAGAAACCATTCAGTGTATTTACAGTGCTCAGTTTTCCTGTCATCCTTCCTCCATCAGTGTACCATTTACCAGGAAGGAGCGCTTTCTTCTTGATAAGGCACTGAATAAAAGATGAGACTGGCCAAAATCCTATCCTATCATTTATACAGGTTTTATGTGAAACTTTCCTGTTTCTCCTGATATCTTTTTAACTGTTATATATGTCTGATAGCATAATTCATGCTGGCAAGTATGCAGTGTTTATAGCTACTGTGTACCTTTAGAATTGCCAATATTTATGCAAACAGTAATACACTTTTTTTGTGTGTGTGTGTGAAACGCAAGCTGGTTTTGCTACAGCATGCTAGCAGTTCAGAAATGCTCATGAGAGTCAGAGGCTTACCTCTTTCTTTTGTCTGAGGTTTTGGCTACAGATTGTCTCAGGGCAGTATTTCAATGGTTTGCTGAATATTTAAATTCAGCTCCACAGTGGTGAGGAATCCAGGAATTTTAGTTTCTGCTCCAGGTAAACAAGATGTGTGAGAATTCCCCTGACTTTCAGAATTGCACTTAGAGATGGTTTTCTCTCATCTTAGCTGATCAATGAAGTGCAAACTCTTCTGATTGTCTGCAAGTTTCCATTTATAAAATGGTCCATCATACCACTTCTGGGGGTCTTGACTATTTGCTACAGGTCAGTCCAGTTGTAAATCCAGCTTGCATGAAGGCAAGATTTTAAACATAGATTTTTCCGTTTAATGCTCAATCAATTTCATATGACAGTCTAATGGACTCTACTATAGTTTTTAGTGGATATAGAGGAGCAGCTTCAAGGACTGTTCATGAAAGAAAAAAGAATACTTTAATGTTAGGAGAGAAAGGGACTTGATCAGCAAGCTACACGTTCCAGCCCTGATCTGATGTACACGAATGCTCAAAGGTCTTCCATGAAAGTGGTTTTATGGCTTAATTATCTCTTATAAGGAGCTAAATATGACATCAAAGCAGGATGGTCCCAGGAAGACAGGTGTAAGTACTTAACCTTGCTCTCAGTTTAATTCCTGGGATTCAGCTCTCATGGGCACAGAAATACCATTCATTGAAAACATGGAGATGAGGTAACTCAGCCTCTTTGTCTGCTGAGTTGAGGTTTGAATCAGAGTTAAGTTTTCAGAAGAAACACCAGTATTAGTATCTATCTGTCATATAATACATATATATATGCATATATGTAAAGGAAAGAGAATGAAAGGGGTGTGTCGTTATTTCAGTGTTATTGAGAATAGCTGTCAGTACAGTTAAATAGAATAGTTAAATAAGGTAAACATTTGTGTTCCTCACACATTGCCTGCACTGGAATGCAGATTTTGGCTTCTTTTATAGTTAGGTTCATTATTTGAACATATTTATTCATTTTTAATCAGTGTACTTCATTTTAATATAGCTTTGTACTTTCCCCCTATGCCAACACTTTATACTTTATTTAAAAGTGAATGATAGAAGTGAATATCTGATTATGGAAACCCACTGCAAAACACTGCCTGCCTACTCATTGTAAAAACAAATCAAACATCCAAACATGATTTTTAATACAAGTTTAAGATCAAAGGACGAAGTGGCTGTGTTCTTTGGAAAACAGCAAAGAATCCTTATTTTAATGTGTTTGAATAGGGTGGGTGGGACTAGCAAATTACATTACAGTCCCTGGGTAATGCAACAAGAAAAATAAGCAATAAAATGCAGCTTATTTGAACTCACTGCTACAGTGAATAGTTGAGTTTGCTTTAAAAATCTCTGTCCTTTTCACTGTACTGTCATTAAAGACAAAAATTGCTTGACACCTGCTCACATCTTATGACCTTTGTTTTTTATACAAGGATGCTCTTTCTCTGATGCCAACCTTAGTTTTTGCAAGGGACCAACACACAGCTCTGTTTTAGCTATATCATATTTAAGCTGTTGTATGCAGGAGACTGCCTATACAGTGAGTAAGCAGATAATAGGTACTAGTTTCCTAAGGGCCCCTGAATTGATTTAGGGTGTGGATTTTGATCTGTAGAACTCCAGCGAGTTTGAAATATCTCTAGTGGGATGCATGATCCACCACAGCCATTGCTGTGTCAGTAGCAGTGCACCATCTGCTTCCCCAGAAGTTTCTAGTGGGCTAGGCTTCAGAAGACCAGCCTGAGGAAGGTGAAGTACCCACAGGATCAAAAATAGCCTCAGTTGTTAATCTTGTTAACATGCAAGCAGGAAATCTGGAGAAAGGACAGAAGGTAGGGTAATGTCTTCAGAGAGATAAACATATCAGGGGTTAGACTCATGATAGGAAAGGAAATCATGTTGCTGTAGGCAGAGTTCTGCTGGGAGATGGAAGTAAATCACTGAATTATTCCTGATGGTTGCTTGTGCTAAGACCCAAGGCTCTTTATGCATTGTAGAGACAATAGATCCAAATAATCGCCAAATAGATCTAAATAATCTGTTGGGTTGAGGGGGGAGGAGGTGGGTGGAAAGGAAAGAAAGGCATGTCAGAGTTTCATGGCATTCCTATAGCTTTTAGTGAAAATATTAAAACTTATTGATCATATAAAATTTCACCCACATATGCAAGATAAAAATATGCTGCAAAAACACTGGGCCATAAAAATAAATAAATAAATAGAAGTCAGTAAAACTGCACTTGATAAAAAATGAACTAAAGCCAGAAAAATCTAACTTGACTCAGATCCAAAGTACTTCTTTTCTTTGGATTTGGCTCCTAATTGAAGATGAAAATAGATGCTAGAAATGTCAATTAAACACATTTTTCAATCTGTTTTTTATAATCTCTATCTCTTTATACATGGACAGACTTCTGCTTTTCAAATCATTGCTAGTCCTTATTTTTATTTAGTTAGGGAAGGTATTATGTTTATTCCATGGATCATGACTCAGTGTGTATGTGGTTAGTATGTTCCTATAAGCCTGTTTCTCATGTCATTTCCAAGCATTTAATAATTTCACTTAAAATAAGGGACTTTGTAATTATTATCTGTATTTCCACAATTGCTAGTACAAATTATTACTACCTCTGCTTTATAAATACAGATTATAGAGTTAGACCATGTAACATCTGCTATTCAGGCTCGTAAGAAGAGGAAAACCTGAGAAAGTTATACCTGAGAGAATTCAAAAATTTCATTTACTTTTCCACTGTTTATTCTGTTTATTTCCAGTTCTCTTGTACTAAACAATATGACTTGAATAGTCTGGTTTATAGTTTACTTTCCTGTTATATGTGTCTTGTGAGAAAGTTTTCCCAGAATTTTCTCAGGAATCTTTACACCAAAACCTTCAAATATTTATACAAATTGCTCTTTTTTTTTTTGGTGTTTTTGTTGGAGTTTTTTTTCTGGTGTTAAGACTCCTGCAAAATGTCAGTCAGGAACTATATTTGATCTTTTTATTCACCTACCTACCATTGGTAGAATGGTTTGAAAGGTTTGCTGTGCAACATTTTTACAATCTGGCAGCTGGTTGTGTAAAGACACGTCTGAATTTGGCACTTACCTGCCATTAGATGAGAACCATGTATGGTCTGGGGTGCCAAAGGGAAGGGAGGAGAGGCTGCAGCTCCTTCCTTCCATCACTCCTGTGGGCAAAATGTATTGCAGAGCCATGCAGAGATCCACTACAATATGTTGTAGCTCTGGGAAAAATTGGCCTGGACCCTCAGACTATTATTTTCAACTTGACTATTCACAGCTGGAATAGCTGTGGGTTTGTTATTTGTAAAACATCCATGAATTTCACCACAGGCCTTTCTAGCAATACTGAAGCATCTGTGAATCAAACTGCTCCCCAGCTGTTCATTCACTACCTGCCGACTCCTCCAGCACTGCAGCCCTATTAATGGTTACACCGCACTCCTGGTGAGCTCCTGCCACAAGGCTCCACTCTTACTGCAGCTACAGACGTGAATTCCCAATAAGACGAGGGGTGTTATTTCTTTCTGTAAAAAGTTCTTGCCAATGGTTGGAGCCCTTGCCAATGTTTACTGTCAGCTATTGATATTTAGATTTCAACTATGTTTTGGTCTAGTCTTTGCAAACCAGTCAGAAACACTCAAAGTGATTTTCTACCTAAGGGAAAAAAAGAAGAAAAAAAAAGTATTTCCATTAGGAAGGGAAAAAATGAACAGAGGCTGTGGAGAATATACTGAATATCCAACGAATGTTGTTCAGAGCTTATCTTCAAAAGAACAAATCAGCTCAGAAGTCCTTAATAAATGGCCTTATCAATAAACCTCAGAAACTGTAATTTCTTTTTACAATAAGGATGTATTTAAGGTTTTATTTAAAAGCTTTTCGTGATAGCTAAATCATCGTAATCAGCTACTTGTTTTTAAGAAACACATCACACTTGCAGATTGGTGAAAAATGTTTGAACCTTTATTTAGTTGGTTCTTTGTTAGATGAGGGCACTGGAAAAAGAGATCAGAAACTAACCAGTGTCTGCACACTTGGAGAGAATTTCTTGGCTTTTCAAGAATACATAGTGTTATTTTTAAGCTGCTAACACATGATGTCTGAAGACTGTGATGCTCAGCTAGGAATTCAGAGGCTTAGGAGCTTTCCCAGGTTTCATCTGAGTCCAAATCTTATTGCAAAATGTCCATGGTTTTTTTATGCTTCATACAGAAAAACACAGGGAAGTTTTTTTATTTTAGAAAGCTTAAACAGAGTTAGTCTGTGCAGTGGATCAGGAAAATTATGGTCTTCTATGGGATGGAGAAGTTCTAGTGCTTCCATACATGGAAGCAGAAACTGACAATTATATGATGAGAACTGCTGTGCCTGAAATATAATGGGTTCTTTAAGGGAAGTTTTACATTTGACCATGATGCAGTCATGATTGTCTTTATTCTCAAGAGATCTGCAGATCTTTTTCAAGGAAGAAGCTCACACCCTATATACTAATTCATAATTTAAGCTATTTTAGACTTCTCAGGTGGCAGGGAAAGTGTAAAAGCAATTAGTTGATTGAAAGAAGGGAGAACTGGGAGAACTGCTTTTTTTTTTTTTTTTTAAATCTTGATTTCTAGCAAGATAATTTTGTCATGGGAGGTAGCAGCATCCCTTTGCTTTTCATTTGCCTACCTGAGCAGGAGGGGATGCTGAGATGATTATATCTATATATATATATCTTGTCTGATAGAGCCTTTGAAGAGAGCCATCTAGCTCTACTGACATGCACCCTCTGGCAGATGTGGTTGCCTGGAATCTGAAGCAAAATGGGATTAATACATGCCCAAACACTTCACAGGGACTTACTTACCTGGGAAATATCTTTTAGTTCTGTTTTACAGAGAAACTGAGCCACTGATATGAAGCATTATAATTCCCTGTACTAAGGTGTGAGACTTTTTTTGTTTGTATGATACCAAATCATAGCTCTGTTTTAGCTCTGTTTTACAGAGAAACTGAGCCACTGATATGAAGTGTTATAATTCCTTGTACTGAGGTGTGAGACTTTTTTTGTTTGTATGATACCAAATCTATTATTATTATCATGACAAAGACAATTTTTGCTAATGTTTATTCTGGGGGCATAAATTCATAAAAATACTGTGCCAATCATTTTATTTTGGGCAGTAGTCTTCAAGTTCTTATTTAGGGAACTCCATACAGTTTTCTTATGTTATATTAAATGTGTTCTTTACTTCTTGAGATACATCCCCAGGTGCTTTCTCTATGAACATTTGAAAGCTTCAGGAAGTACCATTGCTCATTAAAAAAGGAAAATCCTGTGCATCACTCTTTTGGAACTCTGTTCCCAGTGATAACATACAACCCAAGAAGAGATTTCAGTACTTAAAATTCAGAAAGAAAGAACTGACCAGCTGTGCAAAATCTGCCATGGTTTGCTTTCAGTTTCAATTTACAAAACAACAACAAACGACCTCATTCAATGCTTAACATTTTATTCTAGTTTTGCTGTAATCTGTCTTTGGTATTAGGATACTTAGTTCGACCATATCATCTAACAGTGAAGTAGATCTATTTATTTACTTTGAAGTGGTCATCTATTTCCTTTTCTTTTGCATTCTTCAGGTCTACGTTCTGACCTTCCACAGCTAAAGGTGCTGGAAGGTTTAGGTTACTTTCTCTGAGAATGTTTCTATACCAGTTTTTGTATCAGAGGCAATACAGAGAATTCAAATCACTTTTATTTCAAAGGTTTTTAGCAAGCTGAAATATTACAGACATATGACAACACTTGGCATTAATGTATTTTTTTCTCCCTCTGTAATATTTCTACCGTACTGACGTAAATGAAAATATACTGTGAACAAGGGAAGATATTTTTTCTTCCCATTGTCTTGCAATGCACTTTGATGTATAGATTTACTAGAGAAAAGGAGAATGGAATAGCTAAGTGGTAGCCATGCAGATTTCATCCATGGCTGCCTGGCATTCCAGCTCTGATACTGCACATCCCAAACTGCATCCCAAACCCATCCACAAACTGCTGCTGGACCAGCACTGATTGCTGCAACAGTCCTCACATACACCAAAGGCTCAGCTAACAGTTATGACTATGCTCAGCTGCGTTTCTGCAGTTCTTGTCTTAAGATTATATCTTGAAAAGTTTTTTGGGTTTGGGTTTTTTTTTCAATGAATTAGCGAGCATTTCTATTCACTCAATTTAGAAGCTGAAGATTAAGAGGAACATCATAGTGCAGGTAATATTAGACAGAACCAATGGATATTAAGCCATTATTTGCACATTAGCAAGTTTTCCCTAGGTAGGTTTTATCATTTCAAGACATTTTGTTTTGTGGTGGTGTGTTGTTGTTTTTTTTTTTTCTCTAATCACCTCTAAAATTATGAACACTCAAAGAATAAAACATCCTGAATAGCAAAGCAGCTTGAAATATTCATAACTAAGAATGCAACTGGTAATACTCATAAACAAAGTTGTTTGGAGACCCCTTTATTAATTTTTAATTTATTTTCAGTCAATTCCTTATTACTTCCAAATTCCTGTAGGGGATTCTGTTAATTAGTCATGTGTAAAATATTCATTAAAAACAGCTTCCTATTTTCTTCTTTTATTGCAAATTTACATTTCTAATCTTATAACCAAAATAAATGCCATTGGGTAGAGAAACCACATTAATTTTGATCAACCCCTTGAATTAGAAACCCAGAGAAGAAAAGATATGGTAATAAAACCATAGTTACATTGTGATTCCAACTCGCTAGAAACAGGTACACATGTATCAAACTGCTGTCTCCTTGATATATAAACAACAGGATTTTTAGATAATTTTACAAATTGCTTTTAGGGAAGGAAAACAAACAAACAAACAAAACCAACAAGCAAAGAGAAAATCAGTCTTCACTGGTACTTACCATGGGCATTTACCATGCATTTGATAGGTCTAGGTATAGAAAAAAGATACTACTTTTGAAATCTGGCCCAAAAATTGAGGCAAAAATGGTTCCAAAGTAATTGACATTAAGTTTTTCTTCATTCTCACTTTTTATCTAATGATTAAATAGAGGAAATGTACTCCAGTGATTTAGTTGGATGACTGAGTCTCAGAGGTCTGAATTCAATTTTACTTCTGATATATAGTCACTTCCTGGCAACTCACTTAATCCCTCTGGACCTCAAGTTCTCTTCATGTAAACCCTGACTCATATTTCTGGCCTTGTGAATTCTTTGGTCTTTTCTCAACTTTAAATATGTGATGAGGCCAGTGGAAAGGATTTATTAATATTGGTAGAAATTAAACATGCACAAATGTTTCTCGGGTTAGAATCTTTGGATTGCCTATTCTAATGGGTAGGAAAAGAGGTATTTCTGGTTTTCTACTGTATCAGGAAATGTGGAACATCACCATGTTTTGGACCATAATCTTTTGATATTATGCTTATATTGTGTTATTCCATTTATGGTACAATATTGTGTCTCTTCTATGGAGGTAAGGCTAAAGCAGTGTTTCTTCTTTTTCTTATCTGTTTTGGTATTTATCAGCATAAGCATAGAGGGAAAGCTCTGACAAAACTTTAGGCATCCATAAAAGTTCTGTGTGCAGAATAGAAGCCAAGCTCATAGCCTGGCAAAGATCTCCCTAAAATCACAGGCTGTTCTTTTCTCTCAATAGGACACATCTCCCACTGATGTCAGGCATATGGTTAATTTGCCATATATTGCCAAAGTAAAGCCATCTTGGTTTCTTTCTCTTGTTTTCTGCATAACAGATACTCTATAATAAAATGTTTTTCATTTTCCTAGAGAAAAGGCACTGGAAAAGCAGGAGAAATACTCTGGATATGGTAGGTACTGCTGAGTAGCAATTTTTGAGAAATGGAATAATATTGGCCAAAACCACAGTTTTTAATCTTTTTGCACTAAATACAGAGAGGTTGATGTATTTCCTGCCAGGCAGAGGAGACTGTAAGAAGGAAAAACACATCATGTTAAAGGAATGGCAATACAAAATTTTGTATATTCAAAGGAAAAATCAAGACAACACTGGACCACGAAAAGTGGTGTTCCAGTTCCAGCAGATCTAGACTGGAACCAGAGCAAATGATTTCATATTGAGGCAAATTAACATAACTTTGCTCCTGCCAGTATTTCTGGTTTTGAAAGTTTTTTCCCCAAATAAAAATTATCCAGTTGCAAGAATGCAGGGCTGGTTCATAGTATTCATACAATGATCAGCATCTCATATGAGCTGTTATTTGCTCCTCTGGGGGTACCCTCAACAGCAGGAAGTTGACCAGCATGGGAAACAATCAGAACACAGCCCAGAAGGCTGTTTCTTACCTCATGAGAAGCATCTGAATGCCACCGCAGCAGTAACAATGTCAGGATACTACAGGAGGCACTGTTGAAACTTCTCCCTGCACAAGGGCAAATTAATTACTTCACTCTCCAAGTAGTAATGCACTTTGTTCTTCTCTAATTCCCAGCCTGGACATTATAGTGGAGGGTAAAGGATGAGACTATGTGGAATGGTGTGATTGGCAAGCAAAGCAGAGCTTTTGTGGGTCTGTTATGGAGAAGGAAAGCTCAGTTCCATCTCAGCTAGGGAAATCTACTTTTCATGTTAGATTTCCATTTCATGTACCACTTCTCCCTTTGTGATGTCATTACCAAAAAAATTCACTTGGACATCAAATGCGTAGTTTGTGGTATTCTAAATATAACTGGGACAATTTAGAATTGCTTTGAAACTTCTCTCTGGATTAGGAACCTTGTTGACCTGAATTCTCCCACTTAGTATCTGCAAGTCTGTCACGCTCCAGAAAGCCGTGAGAAAATGCAGGCGCTCTTACTTGGTAGTGTTTTGTACTCAGCTAAAGCAGGTACACATTACTATGCAATAAGCATAGCTTATGTCCCCCATATATTCATCCCAGGAGAAAAATTACTTTTCAATAGCTTTTTTATACATATTCTTCTCCTACTTTACTGCTTTCCTCCCATCACTATCTTTGTAGTCATTCAGTCATTTTCTAAATAACTCTTAAAAAAATGGATTTATAAATTGTGACTCACAACCTCTTCCATTCCTTGACATAAGAGGTCATAACTGCTGCTTCATCAAGACCCAGAATTCTCCTTGGACACATTTAATGTATATAACATCACCTCTACATTAGCTCTAAGGAAATAATTATATATCGCTGCTCCTAATTCCAGGAACAGATTTGATCAAGATCAAATTAATCACTGCCTTAAAATCATTAGAGATCATGTAGTACAGTGCTGGCTGAGCCTGAACCATGACTCAGCCAGATAATACTTTATCTGAAAACTAATCACCATCTACCATATCGTCATCTTGAGCCAGCAATTCATCTCCATTATCTCAGTGGCTCCTCTGATTGCAACTAGATCAAAACATCTTGCTGAAGTCCAGATTAATTTTACCTCATCCTTTTTTGCCCAATTTAGTATGTGGAAAAAGTCGATCAGTAGTGTTAGCCTGAGTTCAGTAAACCCAGACTGACTCCAATGAGATGCTTTCCACTCCATCAGTTCTCACAAATTAATTCCTCTGTGATCCTTTCAAGTTCTTCACCTGGAACAAAAGCCAAGTTAAAAGTTTACATGTCCTGGTCACTCATCCTTTCCTCACAATTTAAACGTAAGCACTAAATCTTGTTCAACATTTGTGTGGTGGAGCCTGGGGAGTCTGGTCTGCAGAATATGTCAGATGCCCCTGCTAATGTCCCTGCTAGTTCCTTGTCCCCAAGGAGCACAGCCCTTCAGATCCTGATTTCTTTGTATCTTTCTTAAGTATATGTTTACATTCTTTTTACTAAAGATCAGTTTTACATTTTGGTTTTTTGGATTTTGCTTCCAATATACCTTTACTCCTTATTTTTTCCTATTAAAAGTATGTAAAAATGTATTTACACAGGAATTTTGCCACGCCTAAGTCCTTGATGGTTGTTCCCCTTTCTGTTACTCAGAAATCTTCTTAGTCTTTTGTTTTTCTTTCCCCTGAACATGTTTGAAATTTCTGTCATTTTTTTAAATTTTTTTTTTGTTACTGCCACACACAGAAGTTCATTACATTTTAAAGCATCTTTGGACTCCTTCAGTTCTTGACTGTTAGCCTGTATTTCAGGTGCATTAGGGGCATTTTTAATCACATTCACTCTCTCTAAAGATATCTTATGCAAATTTGTGCTCAGTATATTTCTGTTTCTCTTCTGAAGAAAAAGGATTTTCATGTTTTAGTTGAAATTCTTCAGATACAAAATCCACTATACTAAAACATTAGATGATGAAAAGTGTAACTTCAAATCAGAGCAGTTTTAACAGGGAACTTCCATAGGTCTCAATGAAATAATTAAGGGAACCATGAAATTTATTATTCTCATGGCAAACTTACAAAGTGCATCTCTTTTGAGGTACGAATTTATACAGGAACTGAGATAATTTCCAAGTAGGTTTATATCTGATTGTTTTGCCCTGTTAATCCAGTCAAGACAGTACAGGAACAAGTTGGTAGGGTTAAGTGCAGAAAAGGCTGCTTTAAATCTCTGAATAGAGTTTGGTGAAGATTTTCTATTTCTAATGTTTCCCACATATTGCTGATTCCTCTTACCTACCTCTTTATTTATTATTGATTTCATGCTAGTGTACTAGGAGGATAATTGTGCTAGGAATTGTATACAAAATACATGTTAATTTTTTTCAAGTATATTGTGCTTATGCTGTAGGCTATAATTGTTTTGGAAGATTGCACTGAATTAGGCAGAGTACTTAGATTCAAAATGAGACAATATTGTGCCCTCTAGGACTCCCAAGATATATATTTAGATCCTGCCTTGACAATGGCTTCCTACATAACCTTGGCATGTCCTCTCATCTCTCTGTTCTTCAAGTTCCCAGCTACCCAGCCAAGGCAGAAATACCCCCCATCTTTCATCTTTTGGAGGTAGATTGTAGCATGCTTATGTGTTTTGCTTGATTTTTCTCCTGAACAGTCACCTTGATTTTAGTGTGATAATTCCAGTGCATGAAAACTTTGTCAAAGGCATTTTCTTTTTCTAACACTGGTGCTTATCAGCTGTTTAAGAGGTATATAAAGCTTTAACCAATATAATTTTAATGCTATATAAATTACGCTGTATTCAAGAAAAGACTAAACATTTTTCAAACTAGTACTTCCTAATAACAAAGCTGGAATTGAATGACATTATGCTCTGAAATTAAAACTATCTGATCATTTTCTTATACTTTGTACCAAAGGCATAAATTTTGATCTTTTCCCCCATAACCTTAATTCCCTTCATTTAGCCCATAAGGTCACTGCCCAGTTGTTTTCTTTCAAAAGTGTATTTCTCTGTTATGAGAAGATATGTCATTTTTATCTGAAGTGCTTAATATACCTTATTGTAAAAACTTTCCCCAAAGAATCAATTTTCAGCCCTAAAGGTTATTTCACTTTAGTGTGCAATATACCACAATTTCTGCTGTGTTTGATCCATTTGAGCTGTGGAGTTGGTAAGATTATACATGGTTTATACTGCATAGATTTTTAATGTTTCACACATTAGGTTTTAAAAATTGCCTTCATATTCCCTATATTGATTTTTGTGGGCCCCAGCGTACAACACCCGCTGAGTGGCTTTGCCAAAGTCTCCTGATGAAAGGATGATATAGGAATCCTCAGCAGGGGCAAAGACAACCATGGATTAAAAAAGAATAGCATTCATTTGACCATTTTTTTTTAGTCTCATTGTAGGTTTTTTTTTTCTCTCTTTTTTTTTTTCTTTTTATGATGGCGTGCACAGTGTAACTGCCTAAGGGCATGCTTATTATAGACTGTATTTTAAAGCTGATTAAAAATAAATTCTCCATGTCTGTCTGAAACTTATTCCACAGAGAATCTTGTTTCATATTGGACGAGTAAAAGGATCTGTTGCTTAGTTAACTAGGTTCACCTTTTACCTCAGCACACATTTAAAAATCTCATATCGAATTTCCATTACACTTCATTTATTATCCAGTCTTCCTACTTTCATCAGAGAAAGCATTATAATGACTGTGACTTTGAGAAGTTTTATAACTAATGTGTGTGCTTGTGTGTATATATTTATACATATTATTATATTTTATTTATACTCTATATAAAAATTAGGCTATCAAGTCTGAAAGAAAAATCTTGGTATCATAATAAGCAGACTTGTCTTTGCAATCATTCTGCAGCACACAGGACTTGGCAAATCATCAGATGGCAGGCTGAAGAGGTAAAGCACAGAATCTGCAAATTCTGGCCATGCACGTGGGAATAGGTTCCGGGCTTTCCAAGAATTGTGGTGAAAATGAAACTTGGCAGGATCCATGCAGAAATTCATTTCATCTGTTTTCATTTTGCACTGTCTGTCATCTAGTTTTTGATCACTAAATGAAAAGGAGAAATGAAATTCTGCCATATGCATTCTATAAATTTCAATTTAGCTATCAGGTGTCACACCTGCCACAATTTTACTTTTGCTGTGTTTCAGACAACAGACATAATCATTTGTTTGTGTTACTGACGTTGGTTTGGGAAAGTTTATTTATGGTAGTATTTGCAGTAAATCTGCTCATTTCCATCCATTGCTGTATAAACCTACCACTTGAAATAGAGACAGTTATGTCAGCTTGTATAGGAAACATATTGTATAATGTTAATTATACGGTAATATTTATACTCTCTGCTTCTCTAGTGAAATGCTCTGAAAGTGACTGCTGTGATGTTTTGAACAAAGTCACATTATACGTTTCAGGCCCAGTTTCTCCTAGAACAGGGAGGCATCATTTACAGTTTACATTTCTCGTTTGTCTCTCCCCACCAAGAATGCTTTGCCCTGCAAGGGCTGCCCACCACCTCCCCATGGGACTCTTTGTCCCTGATCATAAAGTGTTCTTTTGGGTGTCGAGGATGGGATGTTGGATGCGTGACCATTCAGAAATTTCCTGTTGCATTTGCTTTGGCCATGAAACGGTTGCTATGGACTGCCCCTCATCACCTACCCTTGGGTGCCAGAGCCCCACCACAGCTTTGGGATTTGGTCCTCAAGACATTGCACACACCCACCCCACACCCACAAAGCCTCAATGCACCTGCATGGTAACAAGTCACTCACTTTTCACTTAATGCCTCCAGAACTAACTGTTCATACTCTCAGGAGGAGAACATTGTGCTGGTTAAATTTATGCTGTTAGTAGGCAGAAGGATTAATGGTAGCCAATTATCTCTCCATGATCTGTCAAATGTATTTATGGTGGCATTTATTCACCGGTTGTGGATTTTTTTCTGGAAAAAATATAAAAATAAACTTTAAAAAATCATAAATAAATGAATCTTGTCAAGTATCAGGAGAATGGTAGAAGTGGGTCAAATCTTGTTGGAAAATGCTGATTGGGTGGCAATGAATTTTTACTTGGTTCCATTTCAATTTCTCTGAATTGTTTATGTCAAGAAAAGATGGATAGAAATTTAAATAAAAAGTGAAACAGAAGTTAAAATTATTTTCTCTAATTCAATTTCTTCATTTTTCAGAATTTTAAACTGAAAGGATTGTTCTATGAAGATTTTTTAAAAGTAGACCTTTTCAGGCACTTCATGCTTTCTTGTTTTGACTCAGGCTTTTTGGAACTTTTTCAAGCTTTTTGGAATTGCTGGAAAATCAGAAAAGCTTCATGTGGTTATACACAGAGTAGAAATATAACCCTGTTAATTTACCTTTTTTATTTCCTTTTTTCATATGCTTTTGTTTAAAGATGAAATCTTTGAGCCGTAATGTGAGAGCAGGTATGCAACAGGAAATGCAAGCATAATCTATTAAATATTATGCCAATAATAAAACACAAGTCATATAACAGTCATGTTAATGAAAAAGCATGATGCCATACATTTTGCTATATACTTGAGTTTTGTTAGTTTGGATTACAGGATCACGAAGTCTTTGTTTTTTTTTGTTTGGGATGGTTTTGTTGAGGTTTTTTTTTGCGGGGGGGGAGGGAAGTAAGAGGGAAGATTAACAAAAGAATTCCAGTTCATCTTTAATTTACACCTTAGTCTTTAATGACACTTCATTGCAGGCTTTTATACTTGCCGTTGCATAGGTAAGGACTTTACAGGCTTTCCATTAATTACAGTAATTTTGAAAAGTTCTGATTCATGCTTTGATAAATTTTGGTCTGGGGTTTGAGAAAAATATAATTCACTTTGAGGAAATAAGGGAGAGCATTCATAGGGTGAAAGTGAACATCTGTAGAGTGACTTAGTGGATAAATGATTTTTGAAACTAACCCATCTGAGTTATAATGAGAAAGCAGCTGTGGGGGAAGTTGTCATATTGCATACCAATAAGCATTGTGCAGATGGGCCAGCAGTCTCCTTGCACACATACACTCATACACTCTGTCATATCCATCCAAAGGTGAGTGTATCACTCAGTACGTGATTCATAAATTTGTTAGCTTCTTGGAGCAGGAAATTTGGAAAAATATCATCATATCAGTGCTAACAGTTATTTGGCAATTAAACTGAAACAACAGTTAGCCTAAGGTAGAATTTTGTTTTCTTTCTTTCTCTTTGATTTTCTGGTATTTCACAAGCTTATGTATAATACATTTTATTGTAATTTCTTTCATGCAACAATGGCAATCCTCTGTACTTCAATGATATTCAGTTGCTGCCAGCCCCAGCTCTTGCTGTGGTACACCTCTGTTGCCTCAAGAGTTCAGCTAGTGATGGTAGTGCCGGTGCCCATTGCTTGGCATATTCCAGCTCACCTTATGAATCAGACTTTTTTGTGTGCCTTTCATAGGAAATCCACTGAAGTGTAAAAATATACAGTGTCTTATACCTGCATTTCTAAGGAAGCTGAAGTACCATATACTTATTAATAAAACTGTTGAGAGTCAAGTATATCAGAGCATGTATCTCCTGGTTTTTTAGAAACTGACAGATTTGATCAATTAAATTCCAATGCTCTATTCATAGCTCAGGTTTTTTATGGTACAAAGATTTGCATTCCAATTAGCGCCTGCAAAGAAAGTTTTTGTGTTAACCTGATCAGTAATATTTCCCCCTCCTCAGTGTCTATCTTATCCCATTGAGACTGCAGCGATGTGTCAGGAAGAGCATCTCTGTTACCTTCTGATTGAACAAAATTCTCTTAGGCTTCCTTTGAAATCTTGAGGGCTTGTCACTTGAGGTGTTATTTTTTTAAGCATGAACAAATCTTGTCAGCCAAAGTGAGAAATCAGCTGTATTTTATCAGCACTTTGGGATCAAACTTCACATTCAGTATTCAGCACTGGGTGCTGTATGTGAGACAAAACTAGAGGTTACCGTCTGCTTTAGACAGAACACCTCTGGTGGCAGGGGTATCAGTTTATTACTGTTTGCAGATGATACTTTAAAAAAAAACAACTCAGATGATACTTCCATTTGTGTGATATATCAAGTGCTTAATACCTTGCAACACTTATTTATGTAGGAGCATTATGTTGAATTAAGTACAGCTTCTTTGGCTTAAAGTGCCTTGAATCCGTATGCAACTTTTAAAAGAGAATTAATTGGCATCATAGGTCTTTTGTAATTAATCCTCCTTAAGGCTGAGGTAATGCTGCTTTGCAGCAGGTCTATCACTTACCCAGTTACACACTGATTGCTGCACTCCCTAGTCTTCCATCTGGACATCTGTAGAGCTCTGGGACTTAAAGAGCTGCATTCTCAATCCCATCTGGAGAAGTCTCACAAAGGCAGACATCTACAAGATGCTGTTGCAGTAAATAATGGTAATTCCTGCTCCTACACCCCATGCCAAGTCAAAGGAAAAATGTTCTGTGATAGTGACTGAAGACAGTTACCATAAAGGGGGAAAAAAAATGTAATTTCTGAGTTTGTTCTGTGGAGCTTGTAAAAGCCAGGGATGGAAGCTGGTTCCCAAGACTGACCTGTGTGTCACTGCTGTAGTGCAGAGCGAGTATCGGAACTGAAAAGCTGTGTAGTATCCACAAATCAGAATGTATAGCTATCAGCATTGGTAGGCTACTGTTTGAACTAGGAATGCTTCTTAAGAAATGTTAATCACTTTTAGAACAGTCTGTGTACTGTGGGTGCAACATGAGATGAGTGGCAGTCATAAAGAAGAAGCTTGGTTTAGCATGTTTATTTCAAGACAGGTTCTATCTGTAGAATTGTCCTTCTAACCATGTCGTCTTCTATTTCTGAGACGTTCTTCTGTTTATTCTATTTCTTCTTATTTCTCACCCAGTGAAAGCAGTAGATTTGCATAATACCTGTAGGGAACATCCAAACCACCCGGTACATTCCTTGCTTGTTGCTGCTGCTTTTCAAGCTTTTCCTTCTTTGGTATTGTAGGCAACAAGCATATCCCACTGCTTAAATTCTGGGGAGAAAAAGGGTTTCCCATGGATATTCTGTCCCTTCAAATGAACACTAATCAGCTTAGTAGGACTATCACCTTCTCCAGCATAAAATTCTTCAGTGCTGCCTTTCCTCCCAAGATTGTATCCTAGCAGGCATTCACAGCTCGCCAAGTAAAACAGCAATGTTGCACTTTTTGAAAGCAGAGAAATGCCTCCAAGGGGAAAATAAACACAAAACAAACAAACCCAAACCACACACTGCTTTTTACTTCATCCTCCAGATTTCCTTCTCCTGAAACCCAAATGCTACTCCTCCAAGCTACAAAGCCAAATCCATCTGACTGTATGAACGCCAATACAAGATATTATCCTTTTTATACTGAAGACTGCTGTAAGTGAGCAATGTGTCTTCCAGGCTGCTCTCACGGCAGTTTAGAAATGGAGCTGGCAAAACACAGCTGAGTTATGGGAGAAGCATCATGGCAGTTTAACAGCGAGTCTCAGGCCTCCTTCCAATTCTAGGAGGCATCTCATAAAGCACAGTTAGAAAAATCACAGAGCTGACATGCAAAAGTTTGCACTGGGTTCCTTGCCAAAATTGCCAACTATGAAGTCAAACAAACAGAATCTGTAAATGAAATGGTTAACATGGGAATTTCTGTAAATCGGCTTTAGGAAGTGGCGTGGAAGCCCTTGCTTCCTAGAACTGACCTCTTTTCCTCATTTTAAAATCCCATGTAGACAAGCCTAATATGCTAATAAAATATCAAGATACCTTGAAGTTTAGAAGACTTGATTTTTATCCAGAATAGCTTAAATCAGCTTCTTTGGCCTTTCATACCTTACATCAGAGAGCAAGAAATATTAAACATTTCTTATTTCATGCAGCATCTTGAGCACACATAAATATATATTTTTAAGACATGCTTAAAACATCTCTTTCTTATGATGTAGACCAGTGTGAGAACCCTGAGGAAAGAATAAATTACAAACTTGCATAACAACCACGTGTCAGTTTAAAAACCATGCAATAGCTCGGCATGAAGGGAAGAGTTAAGGGATTATATGTGGAAGCAGTAACTCTCAAATTTGTATTATTCTAGGTTTAAGTCCCACCATTATCATTATTTTTAATGGTGTTTTTATATACTGTTGAATAATAGTTTGTCCACATCCTGGCTTTTATCAAAAGAACTGCTTGTGCAGCACTTGTGCTGGCAATAATGTCTAATACAGTTATGGTCACTTAATTAAACAATTTGGAAGTTTACTTTAGATGACATTTAAAATTGAAGTTTCAAGTACTTTATTCTATCATGTTCTCTCTCGGTATTGTTCAGTAAAATGCTGTATTCAAGGAAATCCATGAAATTACAATTCAAAAGCTGTGATAAGAATGGATTAGTTCTGTACCATTTTTAGCTCTCATTACAATTTTTGTTGCAAGACTAAGTCTACAGATTGAGTATGAAGTATATCAGGCTTTAAATTCAGCGATAAGTCATTGTTAGGACAGAGAATTTTGTGATAACACAGGCAGAAGATTAATCCACTCTGATGACAGCCTTGCAAGTCTATGAAGAACAGAACACAGAACAAGATTTATCCATCGCATTGACAAGGACGGTAAGGAGAATGGGAAATGGAACAAAATGAGTCCATTTGCATGACAACCCAAGACTATAATCATATGGTTCCACTCAAATTCTACAGTAATGGACTATAAAGAAAAAAGCATAAACAAGGCACATAATTTAAACTATATTGTACTCATCAACCTTTTCCAGTGTCTGTAGAAAACATAATCAGGGAAGAAAAATTAATTTCAGTCTGGTAAATTACACTTTAAATGCAGAGGGGATACAACAGAATTGTTCAAGCAAAGTTATTCATGTGGCTTTCATAAGTTTGAATAAATTCATTCTGTTCTGTATTCACAAAGATGAGACTATCAAACTAGATCCTCAGCCTGAATAAAGCAGCACAGTTCCTCTGACTCCAGTGAGCTCAAAATCTTCTCAAAATCTCCAAGGAAACTCTCTTCTTGATAGGGAGGCTTTGAAAATACTGAAATAAAAGATAATTTGAGATACCTAGGGGAGAATTTTAAAGAATGGAGATTGCCAAACAGTGTGAAAGATGGAATAGGAAACGTACATGTGCATCTTCCACATCCCTGCAGTTCCCTGAAACTCGCTGGAAAAGTGTGGAACTTCTCACATACATCCATTTGTGTGCCCAGATGTTTCTAGGATCATGGCTGTAAGGCTGTAGGGAAGGGATTTGTGAGCTGGAGTCTGACATACCATCATTTGAATTAAAGCAACAGTGATTTGTGCTAGGATTATAAGATATATACTATATCATCCATATACTATAAATCTATAGTTGTTTTATCCTTTAAGCAATTAAAACAATGCGAGCTAAGGCATAGCATCAAGTAAATATGATGTCATTATTGGAAAGCTCTTAGAAGCTTTGTCTAAAGGTCAAAATCAGAATTACATTACTTAGTCATGAACCTTTGCACTTTCTCATCTGAACAATGGAATCTCATTTTAATTTCCTTTCACTTTAAATACAGGCATTTCTGTGAAGGAAGTTGCATATGAATATCTGCACGTCTCCTTTCTTGCAGCCTTATGAAAAAGAGCTATATCATATGATATAATCAACACTCACTATGCCACATACATATAGCACCAGTTATTTTAAAAATATTTTAAAAAGTTAATCTGAAAACATCTGAATTAGTAAGTGAAGACTTTAGTGTACCAGTTGAAGCAGTACATGAATAAACTCTTTGTGTTTCAGTTCCTTTAAAGAACAAGTCCTACAGCCATGCATAAGCAAGATTTCCACTAATTTTAGCTTGCTAGCAGGAATTTACTTGGGAAGTGCCTGCAATACCTAGGTGTTCAAACACTTAACTACATATGACTGAGGCAAATACGTATTTCTTGCTCCTTTTTGAGCATTGCAGACTATATTCCATTCTGGTTTCATCATTATAATGTGCAGAACAGACCTTAAAACAATTTAGGCTAATCACCAAAAGGCCAATGTTCCTGTGAGTGTGTGTGTGAGAACTTTGAGATTGTGTTCATCTGGAACTTAATGTGGAGTGTAGATGTGAATTTACTGAGGCAGCCAAAGAAGCTCTTGTCCTTATATGCTCACTTAACATAGTATCAATTCTACTTAAAAATAATAATGAATAAAAGATGGAAGCAATCAAATTAAGCTCCTCAACAGACACCTCCATTCTACATCTTCTTAGCATACAGAAGTCAGATCAATTTACTCTCTGCTTGTGCAAAGCTTCTCATGCATTGTGTCACAGTATTGCAAATTCCCTGCCTCATTCACAGGCTTTGCTTCTCTGTTTTCTCTTCCTAGAATCTTTTTGGATCTCAGAGATAACCTTGATCTAGGTTAGCGCTGCTGTGCAATGTGTAACAGAAGTGGTAACAGACTGGATGGCTTCTTAACCGCTATTATAAAATACCTCATCCTTTTATGATCTTGATTTATGACATATCTCATGATGTTTTAGAAACACACAAGGTAATGTTTAAAAAGAAGCTGTGCCTCATGTAACCAGTGCAATCTCTGCTGTATGGGTGAAGGAGACTCTTCTTGAAACGGCTAAGGTCAGCAGGGCCCTGCAAAGTTCACTTACCTTCCTGGGGCTTCATCTGGGTATGTAGCTGCAGAGGAGAGCAGGGATGTTGTGGCTGGCAGCCTCTTAGCAGGAGTTGCAAATGGCTCAATTGACCAACACCAGGTAACACCTGTACAACTAAACCTGTTGGGAGTCCATAATCCCCTGCCAGATGGGACTGAACCAGAATGCCAGGATACATGCAACAGCCAATCCACAAGCCAAAACAGTTGGAAGTATGGGATTGGTCAGGAGCCAGTGCAGATGGCAATGGAGGGCTGGTCAGGACTGCAAGTCTTTGCTTGGCATTGGATGGGTGCTGATACAGATGGAGAATGGGATGTGTCAAAAATGCAGTTCTCTCTACTTGTCTTTATAGAATCTATGCATGAGAAAGGGAGACGTCTTCCAAAATATACTCTTAGCTTCTGGGACTCAGTCCCCTCTCTAGAGGTATCCCCTCTACACCTGAAATTAGAGATTTGACTAGAAACATTCAGCTTAAATTTTGTTTGAAGGAATTATTTGTATACAGGAATAAAATGTGGATTTTTTTTTTGATGCATTTGCACTAATAAATCTTTAGTACTCAATTGTTTGCAGAAAGTGAACAAGGACTAGTCACGAATGCTGTCAAAATGGAATTTGCTTTTAACTTCAAATGAATATTCATGAATAATTTCCTCTACTATTTGCTCACCACTCATATTTAATGATATGGGAAATGGGATGAATAACAAGGTGCTGAAATTTGCTGACAATACACAATTATTTAAGTTAATATAAAACATGGAGCAAAGTAAGGAATTTCAGGAGGAGTTAATAAAACTAGAGTGACTGAATAACAGGATACCAGATGAAGTTCAATGCAGACAAGTACAAGATAATAAACATTGGAAGAAATATTGATGGGGTATGAATTAGCTCTGACCTCTCTGGGTTAGGATAGACATACTGTCCAACAGCAGTGAGGAAGGAAAAATGCCCATGCATCACAGAGTGATGATACAGTTGTTTTTAATGCCAGTGTTTTGTTTTGACTTACAGCACTCTTGGCAGTTCATAGGATGAACTTTCCACTCTAAGTCCTAAATGGTTGTCCAATATTTTCCTCTTCTGAGTATTATTTTGTCCCTCATCACAGTCCTCAAGCATTTTTCCTTCTGAAAGGGTTCTCAGATAGGAAATTCACAAATTCCTGAGGTGTCACCTTAAGAAAAGAGGAAGGAATGCAGCGGAGGCAATGGGGAGTGGTGAGGAAGAAAGAGGTCGAAGGGCTAAGAGGGCTCTGGATATGGCAAGACAGTGAGAAGTGGGGCAAAGCACAAAAGCAGCATAGGGGCGGTGCTTTTAGGAGCTGTTAACCAGGACGTTCATAACTGTGAGGGAGTAAGAGTATGGAAAAGAGCATCTTCTATTACAGCATTGCATACCTCATCTGACCCCAGTGCTCTCCATCCCTGTGGCCACATTTAGATGGTCACACCTCCTCTTCCACTCCCTTTTGGCCTGCCTCTCTGCGAGATATAAACCCACAGCAGCTGGAGCTTCCTGGGAAGTGTATGACCAAATCCTGAGATCCTCACTTAGGATCTAATCATTCCTCAACAGACATGGAACTTAATTCAATAAGGGCACAAACCTTATAATCTGACCATTTTACAGCCTCTTACCCAAGGTAAAATCTAGGATGGTTTTGTGGCATACTGGCCTGCTGGAATATTGCCTGGAGTGTTGCGAGGGTAAAAATCTAGACAGGTTAGGACAGTGACTTGCCACTACTTCAAGTCAAAGAGTTTATGATAGATGAACAAGGAGTGTCAGAACTCCTCTCCCATGTGAGTTAAACAGAGTTAGTTTTTGTCTTCTAAGAGCTTGTCTGGTTATCTGACAGTTAGCATATTAGCACTGCAATGTAAGAGCCCTTCTCTTCTAATGCTCTAGTATAAAATGAGTGTGGATTAAAACAACTGATAATCTGGCATTTCATTGGTGTAATTATTCATGAGTTTCACTCTATCCTGCAGAGATGTGACTACCATTACAAGTACCATAACATGAGCAGTCCCAGGAGAACATAAACAAAATTGGAAATGGAATTACTTTATTCCTTTTAGCTGTGAGGACCTTTATACTCAGCCTGTACATCTCTTCTGTGTTATAGCAGATGTGGAAACAGAGCGCAATTTCAGGGCAGCTAATCTGGCTTTCAGAAACATTGCATTCACTTTAAATTCCCTCATTTCATGACTTCATCCAAGGTAAAGCAAAGAGCAGAAAGAAACTAGCTCTGAGCACTGAAATGTGCAATTTCTTTCAGATGGACATAGCTACGCAGATTTAGTAGGATGTGTGCATGCATATGTTTACGTGTGATTGTGTGTTTATTGCTTCAGAATTGCCTAGAGTTACATCATCCCAGGAGATATATTCAGCCCTGTATGTTCAGATGGAATATGATGTTTGCACATAAAATGATAAGCATTCATGAAGCACTCAGACAGGAAGGTGAGGTGAGGCAGTTATAAAACAGATGCTAACAATACTTTTGAGCTAGAGTCCTCTGAGGTAGGCTGCTGTATGGTAGACTAGTCTGTGTTCAGAAAATGTTTTCCCTGGATTTTTTTTATTTGAAAATAATTGTAACCAACCATGTAAATTCATTATTTTGAGCTGACATTTAAGTACATTTTCAATTGCATCCAGACTTTATTGACTAGAAAAAAAACAACCCTGTAATTGCTCTAGTGACTAGGATAAATGAAATATTTCTGAAGTAGTATAAAGACCATCTAAATTCCTGAAGTGATAGGATTTGGTATGGAATCCATAAATGGATTTAATATTAAAAAAAAATAGAAAGCATCAGAGAAAAAGCTTTATCCAAGACATTTGTGCATCCTCAGTCTGTTTTATATCCCATTTTCCTTTTGGCAGCAAAGCTGGTGGTTCAAATGAAGAGTCATTTATCAAAAAAAGCAAAGGCTGAAAGGGAAGGTCATGATCATCTTATTATTATTCATATCAAATATATATAAGCCCAATTCAGTAACTGATACATATATGTGCTTATGTGATAGAGATAAATTAAGTGTATGCATGTGCATGCGGCTGTTCTGCATGCACAAAATGGATTATGTTGAGCACAATGTTGATGGGTTAGATACCAGAGTCTGAGGGTGCTGAATATATGTGGTACCCAGTGACAAGGAAACTGAAGATCTATGAACCCTACAGGAGCACTCAGGGTCTCTCAGTCTGATGCACACTCTTACCACCCCCTCTCAGTATGATCCATAGTGGTCTGAAAGTGGGGTCTGCAACCTCTGGCAGATAGATTTATAAGATGACAATCAGATGACATCCTTTGGCTCTTCTTAAGTATCTACTGGCATACTTACCTGCTAATTTGAGAAAGAAATACAGATCCTTACATACCACACTTGTTTTTCCCTGGTGTAATATAAAACTACAAATGTAGACAGAATCTTTGGCATATATCCAGCTAGCAGTCCAATTTTGATCACACCAAAGGAATAAATGTCTTTCATAGAGTTGGTCATGTTTATGTTAATTTAAAACAAGCACACCTAATACTAGCACTGTTCAGTTTTACTTCCTTTGTTGGTACTATAGGCAGTTTCCAGAATTAAAGCAGTTTTTTTATATTTATCTTTTGAGAGCTACCTGAGACTGAGCTCTAGGAAATGTTAACTTTCTTCCCTCATCAGCTGTGGGTGTTAGTTTTGCAGCATTGTCTGCACAATCAGGATCCCAATTACCTTTAAGCCACTGTGAATAAATGCATTTCTTCATGATAAAAGCTTGGAAAATATCCGGTAATTTCTGAGAACAGGCTGATGTCTATCAGTTCACCACCAAAAAAAAAAAAAAAAAAAGCACAAAAAACCAACAACCTTGAGAATTCTACACTCACAGTGCAATAAGATGTTGTAATCACAGTGATCGGTAATCAAAAAATGTGTGGTTTGAAGTCAAGCATGTTAGCCTGTGTATATTCATGTCCTCTTAACTCGGTCTTGCAAAGATAAATGAGCCTATTTATAAAACAAACAACACATTTAAGTCTAGAATTGAGGCTTTTGCTTCCCACATTTAAGAATGGAAAAGCTGTCTTTTGGAGTGTTTCCATAAACCATTTATTTTTAATGCTTCTTTATTTTGAGGCAAGCAGGGGTGGATTCTGCAGTACTGACATTCCACATTCTTGCACCATTTGACTTAGTTTAGACTATTCTCCAGTCTTCCAGGAATATGCATGTTTGTGCATGTCCCTTCTCCCTGCCTGTAAAGACAGACATCCTTCAGTTTTGTGACACCTCAATATTTTATTCTCAGTGTATTTTGAAAATTTTGACAGTACAAATTTGAAAGTGTCTGCTTTCTTATGTGTTCATCTGCTCATCTCCACTTGTTTAACTCTTTATCCCTGTGTGCCAATAGATATTATCAGTAAATCCTCCTGGTTTAATCTCTAAAATGTCTCAGAAATCTCCCCTTTCTTCTTCATTCTCCCCCTAAAATATTTGTCAAGTCCATCCTTCTCCACATCCATGCCTACTACGACCTTGCTGTCTTCAGCCTCTAAATGACACTCACATTAGCCAGTTTTTAAAGTAGTCTAATGCAAAAGTAATCCACTGCTCCCAGTATTGAGATCTCATTAAGATATTCCTAAATCCCTCTTCTTCCCTGTCTCCCTATTGCCTTCTAAATCTGATCGAAGCTCCTTTTATCACCCAGTTCCTCTTAACCTAACCTTCCTTCTTCTGTCCTTGCTCTGTTCTTTGACATCTTTCTTCTTTATGCACTCCCTCCTCACAATGTAAACCATTTCCCAATTAGACCTATGGACTGCCTTTGACGTTGTCCATTATGCCTGTGAGTGGAGTAAGTAGTTTAACAATGTTATTCCAGATGGAAACTATTCTGATGTGATTTGCATATTTCTCTTGATAAGTTTGGATCATTGACTACTAAAAAGCAAGTTGTCATGTGTTTTTCTAGCAGAAAGGAAAGGAGGCATTTGTCTCCTTATAGTGAGATTATGGCTTTTTTCTGAGTCATCCACAACTTCTCTGTAGCCCTTGAATCAGAAAAGGAATTAAAGTTTTAACTATAAATTTACTATCACTATGGTTCATGAAATTGCTGTCTAACCAGTCTATCCAAACAGCCCTTGCAAGAAGCTGTTGTCTAAATGAAATAGAAATGTATATCTCTGACTTTTAGAAAATATATTTAAAGCTCTTAAGACCTGAATTTTAGCTTGTAACTTCTCTCTCTCTTCACTTACTCATTGTTAAACACATCTTAGCTTGATTTTGGGGAGTAAAAAGACAAAGGGCAATAAGATATAGTTTCTGCATTATAGGTTTCCAAACCCAGCCCTTACTTAGATGAAATTAGCAGCAGGATCTGTAAGTTAGTACAGACAAGCAAAGCTTACAGTTTAACGTGTCAGCATGAAGGACAGGACATTCAGATCAGAGCTCCACTCAATCCATCTGATTTTCTGTTCCTCTGAGTCTCTGTGCATCAGATTACGGGAAAACTTAACAAAACAATCTAACTCCTAGTCCCTTCCTCTCTTCCCCTTTAAGTCCTACCCCCTCAAAAAAATCAAACAAGAGAACAGTCTTCCTACACCTGGACCCTTTGTTCATTATTCTGTGGTTCAACAAAATTAACATCCGGTTACTGGAGTTTCCTCTCTCTTTGACAAGGTGCTACAGAAGTATTTTGTGCCAGCCAGACACCTACGTGCTATTTCTACATGCCTCGAAACACCCTGGCCCAAGTAGAGTTTAACTCATTGAACTCCAGCCAGCAGGAAGCTGGAAAGTGATGGTGAGCAAATAGTTCCTAAGAACTTTAGAAAAAATGTTGCCACTTCTACAGGTAATTCTTAAAAGCAAGCTGATGCTTTCTTGTCAGTTCCCTGCCAAAGTTCCAACCCCAGAACTTTCTTGTCAGACATGAAATATTTTGTCACACTGATTTTCCATAGCCTCACATACATTTTATTTAGTTTAGAGAGATCCTCCACTCATCCAGCAGCATGCTTTTTTGTGCATGTCCCTTGGCTTCCATCTATAAAGACAGGCATATCTCAATGCTCCAGTTTTACAGAGCTTCAGCATGTAAGTCATCATCTCTGGGAAGCTGGGTAATGACAGTATCCACATCAACTATAACAGGATTAGAGAAAATGATGCCATGTCCACGCATAATGTAAGTACATGCTGAGGTCTCATCAATTAGGGTACTATAATGAGGACAGAACTGCTCTCACGTTTAACACAGAAACATGCTAAACCTATATTGAATATGTCCTATTACACAACACCCTGTTTCAGTCCTACGAACTTCTAGAAACTTTGGCTTCATCAGCTCCTGAGATTCCTGGCCGTACAGTTCCTTCCTGCCTCTTTCCTCCCTGCCTATACGTCTTTGTTTTTCTCACAAAGCAGAGTTCAGTGGATTTCCTGTACCTCCCTCACCAACCATTATCCTTAAGGCAGCATTGCTTGGCTGCAGTAAGGACCTATCTCAAAACTGAAGAAAGCGGTAGAAAGAACAATTGCAGTCAGTCAAGACTGTCTCAAAAAGAAAACAACAGAAAAAAAAAACAGGTCTTGGGGCTCACATATATTCAGCTCACCAGGAAAAGGTGGAAGGAAGCTTGTAGACCATTAACTTCAAGCTCGTAAACCCTGAGGTAGTTACTAATATCCTCCACCTCTTCCTCACTCTCCCTGATCTGCTCCACCATTCTTCTGCTACTCCTTTATTACTTCTGCAACCAGGCTTCAGCTCACCCCTTCCAGCTTCATCCTCCCTCTGTCCTAGGCACTACTCCAGGCACAAGGTCCTTTAGCCCACTCAGCCCTGAATCTTCTCTGATATCCCTTGCAAGACCCAGGCTTCTGCTTCTCTTTTACTTTCTCATTTATTCCCTTAATTTATTCCCTACTTGCCAGAAGACTCAGTCCTAAGCCCCTCCTGACCCTTCCTGTCCTGCCTGTGAGTCTCAGGAGCTTTTGGAAACGTGAAGCTTGGGAAAAAGGGCAGTGTCAGGGCTGAGCCCACAACAGCACGTCGCTTTCCTGATAGGCATGTGTACATATTTTGCACATGTTCATACATTTTAAGGAAGGGAATTTTTTCTGTGACACAGGGGCTCTGCACCAGGCACTGCACAGCAAACAGCATCACCAATGAAACTGCTTCCATTCCTAGGTAGGTGAAATCTCCTTCCCTGGGGAGCGAGTGGCAGGTGGGAAGGGAGTGGGGTCTGGCAAGGAGAAAGGATGTGTTGGAGGTGGTGGAAAACTGCTGGATACATGGGACTGAAACTCCCTTTAGCTCTGATCAGGGCTGCTACTAGATTCAGTAATTACATGGTTAGGATCATTCCAAACCCAAATCCCACAAATACCAGCCTTTATCTCACTGTGGGTTTTGTTCTGTAAAAAACAGAAACATTGTGGGGTTCTGTGGGCTTGTGGTGTGTTTATTATTTTTTTTTTCCCCCTCTCCATCTGCTTGGGAGAGGTTTAGATTTCACAAGTTATGAACAGTAAAATGTCAACAGAATCACACAGGTTTTTGTTTTAATCTCTGGAAAATGGTTTCCTCTCTCAAAAATAGAGGGAAAAGATGAAACTTGGTGATAACTAAATCAATATGGATTACATATAATTGTAAAAAAAAAAAAATAGTGTGTAAGTTTTAGTCTTTTGCATATTTTGAGACATTTTAATTCGTCCAAGAAAACAGTGCCTCAGTGAGATTTCCTGAAGCAAGGAGACCTGTAGTTGTAACAGTAGGCTATCGACAATGATATTTGGGTAGGGAAAAACAAGACTTCATCCAAAAGGATCTTTGTGTTCTGCAACTTCCATGGTGTTCTACTAACGATTTATGAATTAAAAATTAAAAAACTTACTTTCCCTTCTGAGTTAGCTGCTTCATTTTTAACCTGTTACAGGGTGTGTATAATTATAATAGTTTCCTTAAAGGGAGAGATTCCTTTTTTCTTTGTGTGGAAAACCATACGTATTCATGCTGTGGGAAAGTAGATATACCCTTTAGGAGTCATCCTATGTATGGAAAAAAGAAGACAAAACTGTCATAACATAGAAACAGTATGTTAAGAGATTAGCTTTAAATAGTCTGGATAAGTTTTTAAACCCTAATATCATAATGCTGTAAATAGTATGACATGTCATTTTAATGTCTCAGACCATGCATATGTGTTAGCTACACAGGTATGGAAGTGCTTATAAAAATAAAAATTCCCATTAGGAGAACTCTGGTATTTTTACTTGATATGTATAGGGCAGCTTGGATTACACTCAATACGTAATTCAGAGTACAAATAAATGTCTCTGCTTTACTGAGTACTAAGAGAGCATTGAAAGGTTTTCAAATGTTTTCCCCAAATCACTGAATAACTTCGATGTTGTTTACCAATTTTATACTGGTTGAGTACATACACAGTATCTTAATCTACAGTGTCTGCTGTTTCTAGCCCTTGGATAGTTTTACCAGAGAAGTCCCTATAATTGGTGGCCCTTGCCCCATCCTGTGATATAATGGGTCCATGATGATAAGTTTACTGGAATACACCAATTTTGTGGTCATGACTCTGATTTTCCTTTGTTCCAGTTCTGATTTCCAGTCTGCTGGACTATGGCTATACTTCTGCAAGCTGCAACATGACATGCCACAAAGATGCCAGGTGTGAAGTTCAGGGTGGGACAACAGGTTGCTATTGCTCCCAGGGATATACAGGAAATGGCATAACATTCTGCTACGGTAAACAGATTTTACCTATATGCATCTTTGTTATGTTTTTGCTTGAAAAACTTACTCAAGAGCTCATTAGCTCAAAGATTAAATCTTATGTCTCAACACCTTACACTAACATGTTCTCAAAGCCAAAAACTTTGTTTCTGAAAAATTCTACAACTTACTCTCAGTCTAATATTTTAATATAGCATACGATGCATCTCAGTTGAGTATAATATGTTTTCCAGCTTTTCTTTCCCATGGGAGATGCTCATGTATTTTCTCTGATTCAGCTTCAGCAATTTCCCTTGTGACTCAGGATTTCTGAAGCATAGAGTTGACATGACTGCCACATTACAGCCCTCTCATCTCATCCACACATACACAACACTAGACCACTCTTCCCAGCAGCTGATCACGATCAAAAACACAGCTCCTGGGCCACTCTAGAGGACTGTGAACATTTTTGTGCCACAGAGACATGCCTGCATATGAGGCAAACGTTAATTTTTCCACTACATCTGAAGAAAAGGACGATATCCCTGCCTGTATTTTTGAGTTGTCCTCCACTATGAGTAGCTCTAGTACCTATTTCTTCTATTAGATAGCTATGCCCAGCTGAAAGCAGGCTGAATTCGTATGAATCTTCTAAATTTTAAGTGTCCTGATAAATAGTTATAAATATTAAGCATCCTTTTGATCAGGTTTTTTGTTTCACGCATCTTGGGAAATTTAGCAGTAACAGAGGCACTTCAGTTAAGTATTTGCATAGGTAAGTGGCCCACGTTTAGTTTGGATTTTTATAGCTCACTTGCTATGGTGTACTTGGAATTTTGCTTGTTTTAAGAAAATTTAGAAAGCAAAGACATTTTCCCTAAGAAAGCTGCCTACCCTTTTATAAGCTGGAAATGTTTAGAGAGAAATAAAGGTGGCTAAAATAATAAAGAGTAAGGAATTAAAAAGAAAAAAGAAAAAAAGAAAAATTTTGTTTGGAAGAGACCTCTGGAGGTCATCTGGTTCAGCTTCCCACTCAGAGCAGGTCCAGCTTAGAGAAGGTTACTCAGGGACCTGTCCAGTGAGATTTGAGTATCATAAAGAATGAAAACTACATACATCTCTGGGCCCCCATTCTAGTATCTAGCATGGTAGACACGTGACTAGGTAGCCTAGGCAAAATAAGTGTGATGACTACTATATTTTTGAAAACTTTTTTCAATATCTAGTTGTGGTTTCTCTTATTGTAGCTTGTAACTTTTGCCTCTTATGTACATTTCAAACAATAGTTTAGCTTCATGTCCCCTCTAAACCCCCATAGCCTCCCATTAGGTGGCTGTAGAAAACAATAATTTCCCTCTTGCCTTGTCTTCTTAAGCCTGAAAAAACACTGTTGCCTGAGCCTCTTCTTTGCATCACTTGTCATGTATTCACTAAACATATTTCTTAAATTTAATGCTGGCCTTGCCCTAAATATAGGTCAATCATTATTTGTCTATCGAGCTGGTCAGAGAGAAATAAGAAGAAATGGCCTTCACTACACTAGTATTGTATTTGCACTAATTCAGTTTTACTACCATGAGTAAGCTGGTTGATTTGAAAGCTAAATGTACATTATGTTTGCAGAGTCAGGGGCCTATGCTTGTGAATAATGCAGAGAAAGAATTAAAACAAGTCAATTTTTAGCAATGCTCCCTGAAACAGATCAAACCAGGATTTATTTATCTGCCATGATGCAGTATCCTCTATGTTGTGTGTACTTTTCTAGAAAGTTATGATTATGAATCATTAATTATATTTACAGTAAGATACCTGTTGTTCTTCATTGACATCACTGATGTTCTTAAATCCATCCATTATATATGTACCTAGTATAGTGCTATTAAATCCATTTGTGTAAGGGTAGATTTATCTTACCTTCCATGTTCTTTTTCCTCATACAGTATATTTTTCTTACATTCTCTTTTGCCTGTATTGTTTTTAGGGAAATCTACATTCAAACTTCATAAAAACTTTTATAGAGCATGTAAAGAAAACTCAGTAGAGTGAAATATACATTTGCAGATCTTGTCAATCAATTAATTGTTTATTAAGAATTATACTGTTTGGAGACTCAATCTTTAAAATGAAATTTGCAATGTCAGCCCAGGCAAAACAGCTACTAGATGTATTAGTGGTGCTTTGCAGTTGAGCAGCAATGGTTTGAAGCAAGCCTTACATCAGGAGAATGTTTTCTTTGGTAAAATACTTCAACAACCCACCAAAGTCACTTACCCTCTAGCCAAACAACAAAGCTTGTATCAGAACTATGTGGCTGTTGCCCCTGAAAGAAAGGCAACATTTCTCTGGAGCAGCATGTTCCATGGTGCATTGTTAATATTGCGCAGTCGTTCTTTAATAGCATAAACAAGAAACCTGGATTTTAATTGGGTAGGTTCTAAAAAAGATTAGAAATACAGGCCAAACTCTATCATAAATAGTATAAAGCTACCTTCAAAGGAGATCATCAATTAGTTGCTAATACAGTAATTTTCTAGCAAATATATATAATACTTTGTGTTTACATATTTGCCCTTTTAGTGATTTAGATAAGTTGTGAGAGTCATAATTACTGTCAACAGCATTAGTAATTTTGCATAGCACAGAACCAACTTCATTGTGCTTATCCTGGTGTACCATTAAAGCAGAACTGTTGTTTCGAGGGTTTATTCTGGAACAAGCAATTTAAATTCTTTCTCCTTGTAAAAATGTTGGAGAACAAAAAAATTCTAGTTCTTGTGTTAGTCCACTTAAGCCTGTAGCTGGAAAACTGTCCCTTTTTATTTATAGGTACTCCCAATGTTTTTAAAAGGTTTACGTTTTTTTCTCTACTTTCACTTGCTTGTAACACCTCTTAAATACTTGTAAAAGTTATTTCTTTCCCAGCTCTGTCTTTTCAATGTGATGCACTTAGACATTTTCCCTTGAGTTTACTGTGTTGCAAAAGGCAATAATGCCCTGTTACATTTATTTCCTAGCACCATTATTGGTGAATCATGAATCACTGATGTCAGCATACCTTAGGAATCGGGTTTGTTAGTTTTTACTTTGCTCCCTTTGCCAGCTGGCTAAGTGACTGTAGAGAGCTCAAGATTATTGGATTTGCTGTGTATAGATAAAGACATATAGATATGAATTTAATTTCCTGGTGTCAAAGTCATGGCTTTTAAAATAATTATCCTCTTACAATCTTTCCCACAAGATTTCAACCACCATAAATTAGGTCATATTTTGGACTTTCCAAAGGCAAACTTTGGCCAGACTAACAATAAACTAATCCTCTTCATAATCTCATTGTCTTCAGTAAGAGTATGTGCAGGAATGCACATAGTCAGGAGAATAACTGATTGTAGGATCTGGCCTCTTTTGTATATTGGAGTTATAACTTACGTAGCAATAAATTCCTTCCGTACAATATCTTCCAGAAATCAATAAATGAGTCACTTTGTCAAGCTTTAAACCTCTGAAGTACAAAATACTGCGCCATTCTTCTTACTACTTCTTTGGTATTAATATTCCTTGCTTAGGTAGTATTAGATGAGAGAGAGCAACCTCTGAAAATATAATTATTTGCCTCTTAGGATTCCATTCTTGGGCAGATGTGTGTTCTGAATGTAATGCATGGGGCTTTAGGTTCATGTTATCATACACCTAATTGAAGTAGCACAGCTAGAGCTTTCGGCATGAAAGTAAAAAATATCCAGATAAGACTGATTTATAGACAAGTTAACTTTCTTTTGTGCAAAAATGCCATGGAATTTGTGCAGATAAATAGCATGCATTTACCTCTTTTGTAAATCCATCTCTTTATATAAAGAGTTGGCCATATAGATTAGGTGTTGCTCATAATTCCAGCTTTCTTCCAAAAGAAAATGAAATGAAACAAAAAAAAAATTCAAATCCTTTAGAGAAGATTGGGGTGGAAGTGAAACTTCATAGAAGCCAATATTTTATTTTTAAAACAGAGGGAAAAATTATTTGGCATTATTGATGCTTTCCTAAGCAGCTCTGCTGTTTCAGTACTGGCTGTTTCTTGATTGCTGACTGCCAATTTGCTGCTTTGCTGGCACACTGCAGGAAATTAAAGTAAACAGTGTGATCACAGTGTTTACTTTAACTTTGTAAAATACGGAAGAAAAATGAAGCAGTGTTGTTTGTTCCAGGAGGGTAGGCAGGCAAGCAGGAAAAGTCTGAACACAATATCCCTCCCAGATATCCCCACACAATATTCCCTTGTAAATGTCACTTGCAAATTATACTACAAAATTAATCAGTCTTACTTGCAAAATAGTTACAGCTCTTCCAGAAATAGTGAGCAAGGATGTAGGCTATCAAAGAAACTGTATACTGAAGCAAGGCACTGACTCTTTCTGAAGTGCAGTGTAAGAGGATTTATCATTTTCCAGAGGCAAAAAATACATCAGTTCAAAGTGGTATTTTATATCAAAATACAGAATCCCTGTTAGAACACAGGTCAATTTGTGTAAACTCAGCTGAATCAAATTGAAAGTCTACTCAATATCTGAACACAAGCATATTTTCTTGTTTTACTGAGGGTCATGCGACCAACTCTCTGGCTTTTGACAGCTGTAAAAAGGAGCTTTCCTGTGATACATCAGCTCTTTGCTCTAAGGTGATGTCACTGTGTCCCACCATCAACTTTCATTGCAGTCACTGAATTTGTTTTGATTCACTGATGTCACCATTGCCATTCTAGAACCCCCAATGGGTGTGTAGTTTTGTGGGAATTTTTACCTCTTAAATTAACAATACCCTGTAAAACCACTGTGTATAATCATTTCATTCTATCCATAAATGTCCTTCAATAGAAAGTAATCTAACCAAAATGCTGGTTCACCGGAAGAGAATTTTTTTTATTACCAGCAGGCATAAATCACTGGATGTCACTTCTGTGTTTACCAAATAGTTTGAAATCACTGATATGGAAGATCCAGTCCACACGCTTCCTAAATCCATTTCACTGCTCTCAGTTACCACAAGCTATGAAAAGGCAAATTGCAGCTGCTCTAGCATAGCACAGCAGGAGAAAGATTTGTCTTAGCCAAACATAAATAACAGGGCTCCACACAGTGGGTGACAGCTTGGAAAACCTGGGATGTGCTATGCAGGAGGCCAAAGCAGACCACTGATTCCCAGCCCTTTTTATATACTCCTCATAACCTCTAGGCTCATCTCTCACTCTTCCTTACACTTTTTCCTCTTCCCTCCTTATCCTGTCTCTCAGTCTCTCCTGCTTTGCCTCCAAATTCTGCTGGATCTATTACACATTTTTAGGGTGGAGCATGGTAAATCTAAAGTGTGGGCTGTGTGAAAGGGCTGAAGTCATCTTTGAATTCAGAATTCCTGCTCTAGGTTTAGGTGTCTGGCTTTCTGCTGATCCCAAGAAGCATTAGGAGGCACTGTCCTGTTTGTTGCATATGTAGATATTATATTTAATTAAGCCCACACCTTCAGGGTTCCTCTACAGGGAACAGAAAGTTTCCTTCCCTTCCATCTCTTCATCAGTCTGTATCATCTTCAGTGTAGCTGAATGTCTTTCACCTTTTCTTGAAGTGCAGAGAGTGACAGCTGAGCTGTGAGATGTTACCCAAGTGAGGTATCTTGATCTCACATTTTGGACTGTACCTGTAGGCAGATCATGAAATTGAAAAGCCTGAAGAAATTATTGAGGAGGATTTGATACCCTGGTTCATAACAGTCCACTTGCCTGGGAAAGCATGGGTGTTAATGTTAACGTAGCAGGTTCCTGGCTGTTTGTGGACCTACGGCTATATGTATGGCCTTTTTTCATGCAAGGTGCTACAATTTTCTGTGAATTGGGTAAGGTTTTACTGGTTATAATTTATGTAGACTGCTGGGGACTAACCAGCAGTTGCATGGTTGCCTTCTAGTTGCAAAAGACAGAGCTATGAGAAAAAACAAAGAAAAGAGGAAAAACAGAAAAGCATCTTTCTTCTTCTCTGTGGTTTTTGTTTATATTTTCTTGAAATGGAACTTTGAGCATGACTGAAATGCAGTAATGCATTTTTTGAATGGGCCAGGAAGAAGCCAAAACTTCCTCTTGTTACATCTTTAATAGTATCCAGTCTCTCTTTTAAATTAGTCCTGTTTGTATCTAGAAAGGATTTAAAGATGGGTGTAGATGATGTGGTAGAAAAGAGTTATTTGTCTCTCTCAAAAATGTACCCAAACTTTCAAGCTGATCAGCTGTACATGGATGGTTTCTTGCTTGTTTAAGTCAAAATGTGTTTTAACCCATGCCAAATAATTCTAATTTCCTTTCTTGAGAAAATACTCTTTTCATCTTGCTTTATGGTACTAAGAATCAATCAATATGTTACATGTTTAGAGTCTGTGGAAAAATTCATTTAAGGAGCTTTAAACTTGTTATTTCAGAGTCTGCTTACTTTGTGTTTACCAGAGACATGACTCACTTCCTGTATCTCTAGCATCTGAAGCAGTCCAGATAGGTCCGGCAGTAACAAAACATTCTTCTCACTTGTTGGTTTGAAGTAAAAGGATGAAAGATATTTCCAGAACATGTATGCTCATACATGTTTATTAAATGTACGCACATGTGTGTGCGGGGACATATGTATGAGTAGGTACGTGGATAAAAACCAACCTTTTCCATGCAAAAAATGTAAAGCAATCTCAAAATCATCAGTTTTACTCATTCTGTGGTTGTATAGTTTAAGTTAGCTTTTATTAAGACTGGGATTTATGGGAAAGAAGTTGCTTCCATAAATTCCTCTTCCTTGAGATATCTTCTGCACCTAGGTTTGTGTATGATAGAACCCACTACAGCCATCAGATTCTGCAGCTGCCTTTGGGGCTATAAAGTTAGTGTTACCCACTTAACAAGGAAAGAATCATAAGGAATTGCACACAGAAGAGATGATGATGTCATTTCCACACATCTACATTAATTTGCATATAATATCCTAGCAGTCTGGCATATTCATTTTACTTCTCTCTCTGTCCAATAATTCACATAGTTCAATAGTGACAAAGTGTTCTGTTTTTTGTTTGTTTTTGCTGTTTTATTTGTTTGTTTTCCTCTTGCAGAATAAACTGGCCAGGAGTGGTGAAGTTGTCTGTAACCTCATTTGAAATGTGTAATTTATCTAGGATGATATGTAGGTGCACAATTTTTCTGTGTATGACTGTGAAAAATTGCCGACTGAGCTGTTGGCAGACAGAATATCAAACCCAGCTCAGCCCTGTTTGTATGAAAAGGTTTAAGAAGGTAATTGACACTTTGGGCCTCTATTTGCCAAAGAAAGAGATAATGACTTCCCCAAGAAGATTAGAATCTAACCAAACATTGTGCTCTAAATATAGAGCACAAAGCCAGGTGATGTTTGCGAAAATGCTGCTTGGCTGCAGGAGGAGGGGGGGCCTGAAGGACTGCAATTTTGCACTGTATATTTTTAAGGTACACAGATTTAATTTAGAGATTATGGCTCGAAAATGAAATTTACAGTATGTGTGTTTTTCAACGATAAGAAATTGATTTTGTGACCTTGGTACACACTAATTGAAATATCTGGCACTGTGTTTTGCTGAGGTTAAAGGAAGCTATATATGCCTGGAACCACATTCTTCTTTCACCTTGAACTGCACAGCTAATCGCAACCACAATCACTAGCAGGAAGGAAGCTGCTATTTCGCTGTGGTACAAGGAAGTTGAATAATCTCTGTTCATTGTCTAATGGATAGGTTGTTTTGTGTTTACTTCAGGTTAAGTTTAAAAGATTCACATTAACTTCAAATGGAGACTTCTGGTGGAATTAACAATTAAGAAGCACCAAGGCTTGGAGCTCTATTCTGTGCCCTCTGCCACTGCGCCAGGTGATGGTACGGGGAAAAGGCTCTCTGGCTGTGCACTTCTTCATGCTGTTCCAGCAGCAGGGAGAAGAGAGCAGCACATGGGCTGCTCTGCCCTTGGACTGTTACTCCTGTACATCCTCCTGCTTGAAAGGCCAGTTGCAGCATTTAGAAACAGTAGCTATGCCCCAAGGGACTCCACAGGTGGGTTGCTGATTTAATGAGTCTTCTTTATTTAACTGGTTTTCTGTCTTAGCTTAGACTAGTACAACTGTGACAGTCTAAAGTTGTCTATAAACTAGTGTGTCAGGGTGTCCCACTATTTCACTTATTATTTAATGTTACACATTTGTTAGGTTGGTACAGGATCATGTTTGTCAAAAAGGAAAATTAAAGCTCCTGAAAAGCATTGACAATAAATGGTTATTTGTTCAAAAACAGCCAAGTCAACCTTTGTTTATGTTAGTAGGCTTCATGTAATGGTGTTGCAATAAAGAAAAATAGCTCTTCAGGATATGCATTGGCTTTTATGTTTTATTTGTAATGAAAGCTATGCACATAGGCGGCAATCTACATAAGTTACAGTGAAGGAGAATATAAGCATAGATGGTGACTTGCATGTTTATATATTTAATATTTATTTGTGGCAAAGTGTCTGAATTTAATTTTTAAAGAATGTGAAATTAGGCTGAGGTATTGCAGTTCTCATTCCCAGAAATCTTCTCAAAGGAAAGCTAAGAGAAAAGCTGAATTCATCCTACCACAGGAGAACACTGTCTATATCTCCTGCCCCAGCTGCAAAGAGCAGCTGTAGATCTGTTCCCACAACTCTTGTCATATTTGATTCCAGGCTGGGAGAGAGTCCAGTGATCCTCACTGCCTTCTTCATGTTGTAATCGGTTTTGGGTAACCCCAAAGTCCAAATGGGCTGAGATCAGCACAGCCCCATCTCACAGTTTGCATCAGCAGCGTCATGAAAGAGAGGGAGTTTTGCAATGGTGATCTCTGCAGCACATGAAAGTCTTCATCACTGATCTCTGTAGCACGTGAAAGTCTTCATCACTGATCTCTGTAACATCAGAGGCCCCAAAAAACACCAGAGAAACTCTTCAGGATATTGGCATGAACTGAAAGGGAAATTCAGCTAAGCTCTGCAGGTCTAAATAGGAGGTCTGAGCCTTTCTTTAGTTCTTTGTGGTGGTGGGAAAGGAGTAGGTGGAAAATTGCATTGCAGCAGAGTCTTTGCCTTACATATGTGTTGAATAAATCATTTTGGTAGGTAGTGTTGATCCTGAGGAAGCTCTTCCTTTTCAAAATCAGCCTGTAACTAGCTCAGAAAGGAGATCAGTGGAAGCTGGAGCTACTCAGACAAACAGGTTTGGGCCCTCTGTACCTATCCAGAATGTTTCATTATTTGAAGTTGTGATGAAGCATGCAGAAATTCATAAATGTGACCCACTGTGCAACATAAAAGTATCAATATTTCTATGCTATTGTGTAAGGGATATCTGGTGCATACAGAAAGAATTTCATCTCCCTAACTACCACAGAGAAAATGGGAAAGGCAAATAGCCTTCAGAAGTGTATTGACTTGAAAGCAAAGATGAGAAGTTTCTAAAACTTAACAGTGTTTCATCTAGGCCAATCAAAATAGAAACTATGCTGCATAGCAGTTGTAAACAATGGAAAGATGTGATTTAGCTTCTTTTTTAGGGTTGTCATGCAAATCTTGGTACACTGATTCCACAAAGCTTTGATCATACTCAGCTCCATGTTTAAAATCCAGGAAGTTCTTAGTAAAGCTGTTGCTTCAGGGGTACATCACACCGCAGAAGCTAGATATTCAGTCCAAGGTGTGTCAGGACACAGTGGTGGGCTACAGAAGTGCTGAGCTCCGTTTGTATCATTTTGCTCAGGATGTCTGAGGCTTAGATGGATGTTAGAGGAGAGGCTGAGATAATATTTGCACAGCTGTGGGAGCAAAGAAAAGAACTGTTAAGTGAACTTTGTGTTCATCCTCTAGAATAAACAGGTAGTATGCTAATACCACCAAATGCTTCTTGTTGGAGGGGAGAGATGTGCTAAAAGGCCTCTGGGCTGTAGTCGCTGTTTTCAAAGAAAGCTATTGCAGCTTTTATTAGCTGTAAAGTGCTCTTGAATTATTACTCAAGTTTTGGCCTTAGACTGATGAACATTCAGAAAACTTTTAACCTGACAATGGCATATTACCCTCAGGGCATGCCACGCAGAAAGTAGCATTCAAGTTTCAGCTTGACACTCAAACTAGTAAGGGGTCTGTGCTGCAATACGGACATATGTTTTTGAGTGCTGGAACAGAAATCCAAGTGCAGGGCTATTGCTTTTTTTCACTGGCAGTGTGGTAAAAATAGCCTCTTGATATACCTTCTGCCTCTGTTCTTGTTGCAGTAAGCAATGGTAAGGGCACAGATAAGTACAGTAATGTATTTTATTATAGTTTCCTGCAGAAGGGGTGTTGCTGATGACTTTCCTCTGGCAGGGGGGTGACTTGCAATTGACTCTTGCAAGCCACAATGGCTGTAGGACACAAAGTCACAGTTAGGGGTGGATTTTCCAAAGAAATATGTGTTGAGCACTTTTGAACTGTCTGGCTCTATCCTAGGTGCCTAAAGGAGGACTGTGTTGTTTCAAAAGAATAATCCCAGTTGTGGGTGCTGAGCAATTGAAAATCTGTCCCTGAACTGCCTTTTTTTTTTCTATCATCTGTTGGCAGTTTGGGCTTTTGATTGATTTATTACTTTGTTTTTAACTGCAAAGACCCTTTATTCAGGAGGGGAACTATGTGAATGAGCTGGAGCTGCTGGTGGTAGCAGCTCCTTGCCATCAGAGTTTCAGTAATTAAATAAGTAGATAATATCCTCCTTATTGAGAAGATTTAGAAAATCATAAGGACTTTGCATTATTACAGTGTTTAACATCCGCAAATGGAAAAAAAAAACATAATGGCAATTTTCATTAGCTGCAATGCATGTGGAGAGCTCTTTTTCTTTCTTTGAACAGCCAAACACTAAACAATTCCTAAATCCCTCCTTGTTACTTATGTTTTCTTCGTGGTGGTTAAAAACCCCATAAAGCAGAAACTGAAGACTTGCTATTAAAATACTTGCTGACAGCTCCATTCAAAACATCCTTTCAAATACTGCTATCACATCATGATTCATCTGCTATTCTGATACAGTTGCTTTAACAACAAGTACCTTCCTTCTTGGTTAGGGCTCATCTCTTTTCATCACAAAATTCTTCCTTTAGACACTTTATTGAATCTCTGCTGTAAACAAGTCTTTCCCTGGTGTGATAGTGTTTGTGTTACAGAACACATGTAACCCCCTAAAAGCACAAGAAACCCTAACCTTTTATCATCTCATTACCTGGAATATATATATATGGGTGCAAGCACTCAGTGCAATTAGCATAACAAGTCAGGGTTTCTGGTTCAGCATAGTGACCCTACATCCCTCTGTACCCAACGAGTATATGCTGCCCTGTTGTTGTAGCACCATGCTTCCATGAGCTAACTCTGCCAGGGCAGCTCTTTGTCTGGTGTACAGCAGCACAGCTCTATCAATTACAGCAGACTTATGTAGCTCCCACCAGCTGAAGACCAAGCTCAGGAACATCCTGGGGATTAAGTGGTCCCCAGTGAAGCAGGGTGAATTTCACTCTTGAAGCTTGAAGTTAGAATTATTTACAGCCACTTTAACAGGACAACAGCTGCTCTTTACCTGGAGATGAGCCAACAGCACTGAAAAATTTTGGATCTGAATTGCAGATGGATGAATTTCAATTTGATTCAAGTAGCTGGACTGCATGATTCTGTACTGTAAGCTTTCAAAGTCAGAGCTTGAGAGAAAGATCATTAATTTGGAAGCTGATACTCTGAAAGACTTTTATGAAGCAATATATTTTCATAGCAGACTCGGATCAATTTAATAGTAATCAAGGGCCATGTGCTACGTGTTCACAGACAGAAAATGTAGAGAATCCAGCCAGAGCCAGACACTTAACATTCAGAGCATTAAGACTAGCACTGAGGATATTGCCTCTGTGGAAAACAGTATGGTTCGGAATTAAAGCATTGTGAAGTTTTGAGATAACCAGATACAAGGATGCCTCTGGATTCCTCCCAGAAACAACAAGCTCAACATAACTTTTCCAGGCAAATTTGGGATTGACTTCTGTACAAATTTTGATGGAAGAAAAGGTCCCTGCAAATATCCCACAGAAAAAGTGTGTTAAATTCTTGAGACAAAAGAAAAAATTATAATAGTACCCATTGAAACTACTTTTTAACATATTTGAAAGGCATTCTCCAAATCCAAAGTAACTACAGCAGTTTTCATCAAATGAGATGTAGACCTAGAGATTTTTCCCTTGCCAGTCCTAAGAATTTTATGAGTTGTAACATTGCCTTAAAAAATAAAGCATCCACACACTACTGTTTTATGTCATGCAAGTAAAAGCATTGTACAAAACCAAAATTTATATTTACTTGGATAGGGCCACAACTAAACTCCTCTTGGAATCTCTAACCTCACTCCCTTAGTATTCTCTTTCAGGATACTTATAGGAAAAAATAGTGGCCATTGGCAATTATAGATATTTCAAAAGGCTGATTCATTTCATCTCTTACGGCAGTCATTGACAGACTCTGCTCTGTGCCATGCTGTGTCTGAAACCAGATCCACAGCCATTCAGGATTTGTACTTGGAGCCAGATATGATTTTCACTTCTTTGCTGAAATCGTCCTCTGTCATGACTTGAAGCAACAGAAAGGCACCTCTGTGTGCATTAATTACACACTCTCAGGTTGATTTTTCTCCAGGTTTCCATATCAATCTTTACTAGCCAGGAAAGAAACTAGGGAATAATGAAATCTTTCATGGGTGGCTTTATTTTAGTGGATGTGTTAAGATTTTCTGTGTGTCATGGCTTAACCCCAGCTGGAAACTAAGCACCATGCAGCTGCCCCCCCCCCTTCCACACATCTGCCCCCACCCCCCCACCCCTCCTGGTGGGATGGGGGAGAAAATCAGAAAAGTAAAATTGAGAAAACTCATAAGTTGATATGAGGACAATCTAATAGATTGTCTAATAGGTAAAGCAAAATCTGTGCATGCAAGCAAAGCAAAACAAGGGATTTATTCACCACTTCCCGTAGACAGGCAGGTGTTCAGCCATCTCCAGGAAAACAGGGTTTCATCACTCATAATGGTTACTTGGGAAGATGCCATAACTCTGAATGTCCTCCCTTTCTTTCTTATTCCCCCAGCTTTATATGCTGAGCAGGATGTTGTATGGTATGGAAAACCCTTAGGTCAGTTAGGATCACCTGTCATGCTGTGTCCCTTCCCAATTCCTTGTGCACTTCCAGCCTACTCACTGACGGGGTGAACTGAGAATCACAGAATCAGCCAGGTTGGAAAAGACCTTTTAAGATCATCAAGTCCAACCATTACCCCAGGACTGCCAAGACTACCACTAAACCAAATTGCTGAAGGCCTCATCTACATGGTTTTTGAACACTTCCAGGGATAATGATTTCACTATTTCCTTGGGAAGCCTGCTCCAATACCTGATTACCCTCTCTGCGAAGGAGAAGCAGAAAAGACCTTGACTTTGTGTAAGCACTGCTCAGTGATAACTAAAACATCCCTTTATTATCAATAGTGTTTCCAGCACAAATCCAAAACATCATCCATACCAAATACTATGAAGAAAATTAATACTATCCCAGCCAAACCAGCAGACTGTCAGAGTGACATTGCAGTGTGATCATTCTCTGTACCTTTTGAACTCAGTTGTCTTACACTAGATTAAAAAAAAACAAATAAACCGAAAGTTTTTAAAAAACTGAAAGTTTTGCATAAATAACCTAATACAAAAAGTTATACTGTAAATTCACATATATTGAAGAATCCACATGAAAAATTAACCTTACTTGGGACTGAGCTATTGAAATAATTTGACCTTGAGTTTGCATTTCCCTAGCCATCAAAGGCAAGCAAACCTAAGAGGTAGGGTAGTAGGAAGACAGGTCTCAACAGTTACAGGTCTTGTGGAATGTTTTGTTCACTGCAAGTACCCAGATGAATTTTTATGTGAGATATGCCTATCTATTTTCCTTGGCTTTGTTTTGACTAATACAGTGTTATCTTCAGAGGCAAAATTTTGTTTGAACTGAAGAGTTTTTAGACCTGCAGTCTACATTTTTCTACATGTCGGGCAATAACGTAGTAGGAAAAGATTCTTTATAAATACACACAGGTATATAGACCATACTGTCTATGTACATTTAAAAGGCATTGAAACAATCTGAATTCCTTTAATCTATGTAAAAGGTCCCAAACTTTAATTCACAAAACTTATACCCTTACCCGATTCATCAAACAAATGTGTTCCATAAAAGGATGAGAAAAAAATAAAAATATTCTGTAGTTAAGCACGCCATACATATTTTCACTAAACTAGATTAGGACAATGGAATACTTTCACAGTTTTTTTCCATAGCATACAGAGCATAGTGCTTGGGAAAAATGGGAAAAAAAAATCTTTTTTTTTTTTTTTTTTCGCATAGTGTGGGATCTATTAAGCAACTACAGCAAATAGCTAGATAATTTATTTTTGCTTTTACGCCTCTAAGCAGATTCTGTTTGGATGGGTTGCTCTTGGAGAGTGAAATTCCTGAGCAAGCTTATTACCTTTGTGTCAGCTTTTACTACTTTGGTTCTCTTCATTTTAATAGTATAAGTAAACGTATATAAAGAAAATAGTGAGATTTTTACCGCTGATTTCTCCTCAGAAAAGTGACATAATACGGTGATGTAAAGAAAGATGACTCTGTATTACATTGCTATATGTTACTCTGTAGCATGCAACCAAGCAAAATCTTAGAAAATCCCAAACACTGAAATTTTTTGAGACTAGAAAATGAGAATTAAGCCTTTACTGGGATCTTTTGGGAAAATGTTATAATTAATAATTATCTCGTAGCTGCTTGTTGTTATTTCTCTGTGCCAGCCTTTGACAGACCAGATGTAAACTGCTTTTGGCTGGTCTGTCAGTGGGCTCCCATTATTATCATTTGGGACATAAAACCCTCCCTCACATATTTGTATAGGTAAATCTGGTCACTGACTCTTCCCAATCCCATCTTCTCTGATTTCCCTCTCTCTATAGAGCGAAATATATCTATAATTTCTCTATCCTGATTGGTGTTAGCAACATCTACTAATTTAGTATCATCTGTGAATTTGATTCTCAGGCTGTTCATCTCTTTTTCCAGAGCATTAATAAGTATGTAAAATAAAACTGGGCTTAACACCAATTCCTGTGGCAACCCAACTGGATACCTCTTCACAGCTCAGCACAGTGCTGTTTGTCATGACTCATTATCCTCTGTTTACATTTCTTCAGCCAGTTTTCGATCCACATGACAGCACTCTTATCCAAGACATTATAAATTATTTTTCTAATAAGATTTTGTGAGCCACTGTATCAAATGCGATACTACAGCCCAGAAATATTGCAGTCACTCTGTTCCTTCCATACGCTAACCCTGAAAATAGTGAAGAAGCAATTACATTTGTCTGGCATGACCTGTTCTTTGAAAATACAAACTATTTATTGGTCATGGTTCCCCTGTGGTTCCAAGTGATTTTTACGCTTATAATGTTTATTCCATTATTTGAGAAGAGATTGAGAGTAATCATACTAGAAGATAACTGCAGGTTCTCTCTCCCACTCTTCCCCTTATTCTTGGAAGACTTTCAGCAGTTGCTGAGATTCACACCTACAGTTTTAAGGCAAAGAAAACAGCATATCCCAAAGGCATACCCTTCAGCAATGGGGAGTCACATGTGAGGCATACTACCAGAGCACAAGGAATGGCAGAGATAGTACTAGCTATAATGTAGGTGATAAAGTCTGAGAGACAGGACAGAAAGGCAAGGAGTGGCTGTTAGGAGGGGGAGGAGGACTGCTATGGTGGTCTCAACAGAAGAAAGGAGCAGGAGAATTCAAAAAAAGTCTCAAAACTAGGATTCTATTTGACAGGGGAATTCTGGAGCTGTCTGCTCTAGGGAAGGATCCCTGCACTGTCATTCATTCAGTAATTTTGCCTGGTGCTGTTCAAACAATGAGACATGCCTTGCTTTCCTTCGTTAACTCTTGTGCTGCTGTTTGCACCACATGCCACTTGGGGCATCGGAAAACAAAATAATAAACCAGTTTCTCTGAGTGAATTCAGATAGTTTTGTGCACAATGCAGTTTCTATCTGTAGCCCATGTCTTGTCATGCCATCTGGGCCCTGTTGATTACTGGGGATAGGAGCTTTTGCTCTCATAATGCCATGTTCGGGGTTTGTCCCTTACTCAGAACAGAAATCATAGAATCATAGAATAGTTAGGGTTGGAAAGGACCTTAAGATCATCTAGTTCCAATCCCCCTGCCATGGGCAGGGACACCTCACACTAAACCATCTCACCCAAGGCTTCGTCCAACCTGGCCTTGAACACTGCCAGGGATGGAGCATTCATAACCTCCCTGGGCAACCCATTCCAGTGCCTCAACACCCCTACAATAAAGAACTTCTTCCTTATATCCAATCTAAACTTCCCCTGTTTAAGTTTGAACCCATTACCCCTTGTCCTGTCACTACAGTCCCTAATGAAGAGTCCCTCCTCAGCATCCCTATAGACCCCCTGAGGTCTCCATGCAGCCTTCTCCAGGATGAACAGCCCCAACTTCCTCAGCCTGTCTTCATACAGGAGGTGCTCCAGTCCCCTGATCATCCTCATGGCCCTTCTCTGGACTTGTTCCAACAGTTCCATGTCCTTTTTATGTTGAGGTCACCAGAACTGCACACAATACTCCAGGTGAGGTCTCATGAGAGCAGAGTAGAGGGCAGGATCACCTCCTTCGACCTGCTGGTCATGCTCCTTTTGATGCAGCCCAGGATACAGTTGGCTTTCTGGGCTGCATGCGCACACTGCCGGCTCATGTTCATTTTCTCATAAACCAACACCCCCAAGTCCTTCACTGCAGGGCTGCTCTGAATCTCTTCTCTGCCCAACCTGTAGCTGTGCTTGGGATTGCTCCAACCCAGGTGTAGGAGGACCTTGCACTTGGCATGGTTAAACTTCATGAGGTTGGCATCAGCCCACCTCACAAGCGTGTCGAGGTCCCTCTGGATGGCCTTCCTTCCCTCCAGCGTATCAACCGAACCACAGAGCTTGATGTCATCAGCAAACTTGCTGAGGGTGCACTTAATCCCACTGGCCATGTCAGATACATGGACAGACCTCGCACTGGCAGTACTGAGAGCTATTCTTGCCATAGAACAGCAGGATCACACTAAAGATCAAATGCTTTTTGTGGAGGGATTACATTTCCTGCCAAATACATGACATGGTTCAGTTTCAAGTACATACAGAATAAATCTGTGACAAGACAGACATTTAACAGTGGCTTAGTATCCAGGACTGTCATGGCAGACAGCTCTCAGCATCTGATCTAGCAAGATCTTCTGGTCAATATCTGCATGACCTTGGAATCCACCTCTCTCAAAGAATTTTTAGGGATGGTGTCTAATGAAGTTTTAGTACAAATTTATATACATACCTCATAAGTATAGATTTGTACAGTTAAATTATATTGGGAAATGACCCCTGAGAAATGACTCCAAAAGAAACTAGTTTTCCTTTCTGCCAGCTCTTGTCACTGCTCTGGAAATTCTCACTGTCTTTGTGTCACTTACTCACGCTTATCCTTGGAGTTTAAAATGCATCATCAAAGAGATAACCAGTTTCATTTTGTGTATCACTATGAATTATCCTGTGAAAACAATGCTACTGAAAATGATGGCTGACTTGTGAGAAATGTGTGAACACTTTGAACATATTACAAAAATTTTAGTCTAGCTCCTGGAAAAAAAACCTAACATGAACCTGTGGGGCAGGTGTGGGACTGGGGGGTGTTTCTCCTGTTTCTTGCAGTGCTGAGTGCCTGCTCTGAGAGCTCCCAAAAGCCACACTTTCTGTGCTGGTGACAATCAGAGGCAGATGCTGCCACTTCCACCCTGGAAACTAACTTCTAACGAACTTAATGCCCTGCCCATACTACTCACTTAGGAAAGTATGGATAATGGTGTAATGAGTTTTTTTGCTTATACAACTATGCAAGGAAAAAAACATAAGGAAGTTTTAAACCAGATATGACAGCCTTGAAGATTTTGCACCACCTTCCTCCTCTGGAATTAAAAAATGTTTAAAGCAGACTAACTTGGGATATGTCAGCATGACTATATGATCCCAGGATCCAACCCATACTTCAAGATTGTACCAACTGGAATAATGCTCTCATGAATAAAATAATGCAGGATAAAGTGTTTTTTATGAATCCTTTTCTGAGCAGATTAGCTATGTACATCTTGTAACACAGGCTGGCTGTGGAATATCAAGCATGGCAAGAGACCTGTTAGAAAATGAATTGCATTATTCAGCCAAAGCAATATCAGAAATATCCTGGAGTCTACACTATCTTAATGTTGATTTAAAATCATATATTTATATTACCTTTTTATGTCTAGTAAAGCAGTGTGATGGAGCCTTTCTTTTGCCAAACTTGTATTATCCCATTTCTCTGAGTTAGGTAAACTGTAATGTGTCTGCTTTACAGATGGGTAAACTTAGCATAAAAAGAGGGAAGCCATTGTTTTCAGTCAAGAATGCCTAAATGTAAGCACTTTCATCTATATTGGCCATTCATAGTGGCAGTGGCTCTGAAAATTAGCCTTTTTCCATTCATTTATATGACAGATTATTTTACTTTAAACAATTCTTGGATAAAATACATTAGGAATCCCTAGGGCAGGAACTCGAAATCAGGACTCCCGCATGAAGACATTACCTGCCTGGGTGGAGAGATGTGCTCACAGGTTTGGGGTGATTGAATTGCTTTTGCCAACTGGAGCAGCTTCAGTAGGAGGGATGGAGCGTATTTCTGCTGAAGTCCTGTCTGCAGCTGGGTGATTAGGGTGCTTTTCAGGACCAAGGGAGAGCGGGTTTGTTTAGGACTGCATTTAAACTCCTGCTTGCTAAACCACTGCTTATGAAGAAGACATCACCACTATTTTGTTCTCTTTCTCCTTTTCTTCTTCCCATATTTGAATAAGAGTGACTGCAGCTGCACTAAGCACAGTGCAGGTCCCCATATGTGTATTAGGCATATTATGTTTATAGGATCCCATCACCTTATCAGAATTCCCAGTGGAATTCAGGCACTGCTAAAAAATAGAGACTGGGCCTCTTACTGCTGGCTGAATCAAGGTAGCCCCAGGAATAACAAGGAGCATAACACAGGTATTTCTCAAAATCCTTTTGTTGGTGCCAAAATCCTTTTGTCAAGTTGTGACTAAAGAAGTAGCCACAGAGCAAGGAGTTAGAGAACTCCAGTCAGTAGCTAGTCTTTTCCAGCTGGCATTTTGATAAATGTTTTATATATTATAGTACAGTATAAATTATAGGCATATAAATTACAGCTAGTAGCACGGGATATTGGACCTGCTAGGGGGTTTAGCCTGCATGTATGGCATAGCCAACATACTGTTTCCATCATTTTAATAACCTTTATAGAGCAGGTGGCTGATGCAGTTAATGCTGCTATCATTTTTCTTTCCTTGTGTGATTTGCTGTGATGACAGTTCCATCATTTCATTTTGAGTATTTAAGGCTATTAGGAAGCATTTTTAGGCAATCGTCTGGTATAGGTATTTTCAAGCATGCCTAAAGCATATAGGGAGTCACTGCCTTTCACACCGCATATTTCTAAGTATATGACATGTTCTGTGTTAATCTGTAGAAAAACTATGGACAAGATCACCAGCTGTGATAAGCTACCTAGTTTAATTTAGATGGAGTTACAGCTTTCTGTTCCAGATGGGGTTCAAGGCCAACATCTTACAGTTGCAAAGATTTCAAAGATGTGAAACATTTCTAAGATCATTGGAATATATATTTTGCATTTCAAAGATAAAATACAGAAACCAGTATGTCATCAAACCATTTAATTTTCTTCCAAGTTTGAGAGTAAATTGACAAGAGATCAGCAATTGGCAGGAGAACAAATGAAACATATTGAAAGAGCCAATTTGCTAGTATCGAGGGCGGCAGATGTGTCAGTTTTGCATCTGCTCAAGCAAAGTACTTGTTGCTGTTTTATTCCCCTCCTCCTTTTAAAAAATATTTAATTATCCAAAGGTTAAATTATTAGATAATTGAATAATCATTTATAAGTGACCAAGGAGCACTCTATTCATAGAAGAGCCCCTTTCTTCACTGTGCTGTAATTCCAGCAGTTTCAGTTAATTTGTGGAAGTTTCTGATTTTTTTTCCCAGAACTCATCACACCCGACACACACCAGATTTCAATTGCAGCTGAGTAGTTTCCTGGGCCCCAGTGCTCCAGATACCAATTTACTACCTTTGTCTTGAACTAGCTGTTAAAAGGGAAGGAAGTGGAAACAACATTGAGATTTCCAATGATGGTCTGTTTCAGGATATAGGCATGCATCATGGCAGAGAGCAGGAGGCAAAAAAGCAGGCAAGGGTAAGTGCTTCCATGTTTTAAATGTAGACAGCAAGGTGGGACCCTTACCTATTTACTTTCTCTGTGAAACAAGTAAACAGGCAGGCATGAGCTTAGGCTGTCAATAGGTGACATTCAGAGATGTAAGTCTGAAGCATGGCAGCAGCTGTTGTCTGAAGAAAAATGTGCAGAGAATGAAATGAGTAATTCTCTGCCCTTGACTTTCTCACTATTTGCTAGTTTCTGTTCTCTTTATTGTTGGTTTATCATCTATTGAGTTCTTATATTTTTTAAAACACATCAACAAATTTAGGTAGCACAGTTCTGTAACTTCTAATATTTCATTAATTTTCAAGAGATCTGGTATGTGGTATGCACAGGGTGTGGATGCAAAGGTGGATAAACAAAGAATTTCAGCAGTGAAGTAGTAGGATCACTGGGTTTGTAGAAGCTTTATTGCCAAGTTATATATCTATGAATCAGATTTCATGTATGCGTGGGCCCTGCAAACCAGGAAACTGGAAATGGGGAAACTACGTGATTTTTCTTTTATTATTTAAAATAGATGTTTTCCATTGCCAGGAGTTTGATACTTTGTGTATGTGTTGTCTTGTATAAGCTTTAAGTATTAGAGTTGTCAATGTGACTTCAGGAGTTAAAGCTTCAAGTGAGAAAAACAATCCACTCCAGCCCCAAACACCAAAATGTTGTAGAATTATTCGTTTCATGTACTTCAGGAATTTCTAAAGCACTGACCGCTGTAGCCTTGAGGTGCCCATTAAAAGTATGCTTAAAAGTAAGAAGCTATTCTGCTCAAAATAGATTATCACAGGCCTCACTTTTGGCCACAATTTTTATCTTAAATTCCATGTTAGAATTTTTTTTCCACAGGAAAAGAAACTTTGCTTTAAGGAAGGATTTGGCCTACTTGAGAGAGATGCCTCAGTTTCTGCAAGAAAGGCATCCACTGACTGAGCTGAAACACCTCCCCTCTGTCTCCAGACCACCTTCAATACTCAGCAATGGAAACGACAGCACAGGGCTCAGAAACAGGGATGTGCAGTGTGCAATGTCTCTGTGATATCAACAGAGTATTCAAGGTTAAATCTCCCAATCACTTGAATCCATGACAGAATTTCCTTTTTAGCTCTGCTTGTTAGTGAGGAGACTAAGGTACCCTTCCAACTATGCAACTTATTCTTGCACCATCCTTCACTCAAACAAAAAACATTCTGGAGAACACTGCTTAAACGGAAGTTTCACATTGTTTCATTTCTTAAGATTCATCATTTGGTTTAAGCTTACCCAAACAAGACCAAGGTGCCATATTGAGCACCTTGAGTGAGTTCACATTGCTATCAAAGGACATGAGACCTTTAGGAATTTGAGTATATTTTGTTTAAATTAAAACAGACAAGGTAGAAGAAAGGATTTTTGTAGATGACGAACTGAGACAAAGGCAAGTTAAGTGATTCCCCAGGCTTCTACGCGCAGTCTATAGCAAAGTCAATAAATGAAAATGAAACCTGTAAGTCTTTCAAGGGTACATCCAGATCACCACCTCCAGTTCCGGAGGTGGCTTCAGGAGCATACATGGAGGTGGAAAATTAGGAGACTACCGTGTAAAGGAAAGAGCAGGACCTGCCTTCCAGGAGAAGAAAAAGCAACACAGAGCTGGAATAAAAGTGGCAGAATCCACCTTTTGTATTTGGGAATTACTGGGTGGGGGGAATGTTTACACTTGCCTACTTTGCCTCTTGTTATTGGGAGCTGCCTCTTGCTGAGTAGCCACCAAAGATGAAATTTCCTGTTAGCTGGTGACTGATTGTGCTGTTCGTATTATCATCACAACAGCATCCCTCAGCAGAAATTGGTGTGCTAGCACCCTGCTGACATAAAAGATGTGGACAGTATCTGTCAAGCAGTCCATTGGAGAGTCCACAGCCCTTCCCTGTGCTTAGTGTAGATGGGACGTGTTCAATAGCAGCTGCAAATGTTGAATAATTAAATTGTGTCTACAGCACTTCATATAATTATTGCCCAAGTGATAATACAGTGAGATAAGCCTAGTGTCGACAAGCAGACTTTTCCACCTTCAGAGTCTGGTTAACAGGCTTGCTGTTTTGAAATGCAAGAAAAGTCCATTCTGACAGGAAGGATTTAAATAGAAAATTAAATGGGTTTACATATTGCTCTGCATGACAGATTTTTTGCTAGCTTTCGACGTCTGCATGATCTAACTGAGCATGTGGAAGTAAGATATACATTTCTGAGCGCTATAATAGTTGCAGTTGTTGTGGGGAAGTGTTAAATATAAGCAGCTAGTCCTAAATGCTATTTTAGTCCACTAAATATTCTGTGGGTTAATAATACTAGAAGAACAGGGATGGTCAAAATAATTTTTGGGTATCTTCTCAATTGACTATCTGTTCAGAGGGAATTTACTTGCTGGTGGTCTTTTCTTTCTCAAGAAAACAAATGTAGACAAAAGATGACTCCACAGTTGTGTCTTGACTAGAAATAAGTGCAGCTAGAAAATAACTAGAAAAAACTCCATGTGTTCTTTCCATCTCTTTTTAATAAAGTGCAATTAGTACACCCCTTGCCTCTTTCTGTTAGATGATTGTAGGCAGTGTTATTGTGATTGAACATAAACTGCTACTGCAGCTGTTCTTTTAAATATACAGTTGAAAACAACAGCTCTGGTATGGTGACAGAAAACATCAAAGCAACAAAACACACTATTTTATCTGATGGGGGTAACAATATCTCAGCTAATATAATGGCTGTCAACCCTGCCCATTGTATAGATAAGGAAGCTGATGATGTCTGCATGCTCTTTGTTGGTACGCCAAGTTGCAATTATCCTATGACAGAGCCCTTCTGGGCTATGATTGATGAAATATTTTGAGGGGGAAAGCCCTTCAATAAGTGGATTTCATTGGATTTGATGATGACATCGTTTGCACGATGGCTGGCAAAAACATTTTAAGTAAAACTAGGAAAATGTGGCCTTATTTTATCTGCCTTGGATGTCCTTGCCACATTCATTTATTTGTATTGTATGTTGGATGTAAACAAGTCTAATTCTGAAGTTCTTGTGTTGACCTTTTTTGGCACCGAGATCAAAGTACTGTCTGCAATAAAGATGAGAAGACTTTAAAGACTTCAGTGGCTTGTCGGAGTAGGGTATGTTTAAATGTAAAACAACACAACAGTGCAGCCTTTCGTTAAAACAGACACCAAATGAAGTTCTAAAGAAATTTGTTGCTCCACAAACAACCTATCGTTATCTTTCAGTTTAATGGCCTAAAAGTTGACCAGTTTAGAAGACAATTTTTCCTCCTTTCCTGGGCCTTAACTCACAGGGTGACTGCCACTTGTCTCTAACAGATGTAACATGGATGTTATGACATTCATTTCCTCTTAACTGGTTTCCTTAGTGGATTTGGGAACTGGTAAAATCCTCCTGAATAACAGTCATCTCTCTGTAAAATGTCAGCCTTACCAAAGCACATAATTACCTTTTTTGCAACAGAGTGTGCTGCTGTCCTATCCCAACCATGCCATTTTCTCTGGCTTCAGTTATCCCCTATCCCAGATCTGTCAGTGCATCTCTGGAGGAGACTCTGAAGGTTGACATTATGGTACCTGATCTGAAGCAAGGGAGCTGCAATAAGAATTTAAGCTGTAATCCAGTTATTTTCATATTTAACAGTTTGACGACTTGAAAATAAATGTCTTCTAAACACTACTTTTTTGTATAGCCTGTATTTAGATTTGAGAGGTAAACCTACTCCACTTGACTGAATAAACTAAAGGTTTAATGCTTACTGTAACATTAAGTTTGCAACAAATTTAAGCATAGAGAACCTTTCCCAACACATTGTTCTGAGATCTTCAGTATCTTGACTAAGCTGGGACTTTTGGAGGAAAACTAAGGATATCCTATAGAACTGCCTGTGCTGGTACATCCAGAGACAGGCGCAGAGGACAAAAGGCAATGACTTCTTTTAATGAGCAAAACATTTGATACATGATGTAATAGTTTTCCTGGTTTAAAAAATAAAATAAGAGTCTTCGCTGCTGCTTTTGAATAAAACAGTTCCTTGTCCAACAGTTGCAAAACAGAAGCTTGCAGTATATCTTCATTTATCTAATAAATGGCCCAACTTTCAGGGATACTTAACATGCTGTAGAAATCTACCCAATGCTTCTGCAAGTTCAGTCTACTTGATAATCAAGATGTTTATCTTGATTATGTTTGCTTGAGCTTAGATTTAGGCACTTACTTTGAGAGATTTATTCCAATAAATGAAGGGAAGCTACTTTTTTTTTGGTTTTTTTTAGTGATTTGCTAGGGAAACAAGTTTTTAGCATTTCCCACTGAGAACTTTGCAGCTGAGTAATGTTTAGAAAAATAACAGTGAAGGCTTCTGCAGTGCCTCCCTCTCTGACAGTTACCCAGCATGGCAGTCTGTGGAAATCTGTTATGTTTTACATGCATTTATTCAGTACTTTATGAAAATCCTCCTTTTCTGTGGATTCTGCCTTCTTAGTATGTAAATTATACCCCTCACTTTAATCAGTGGCAGCAGTGTTTTCTGTGTTTTGTAATTGGGACTTTGTCTCCAAGTGTCGTCTGAGCAGACACAACACCGTGCTGCATAAAACAAGTGAGGCAATAGCAAGCAGTGTGGCTGTGCAGCACAGTGCTATATCCAGGCTAATGGAGTCTGTATTTAAAGGGCTAATTAGCCTGGTTAGAGGGTGGCACTAAGGCAGCCTCACTGCTTGCATTATGACCTGCCTCTGAGCATCATGTGGCCCTCTGTTGTGGTGTACAGGCATACCTCCATTTGCCAAAAAGATGCAAAGCATTTATACAACATATCTACACCCTTCTGCCTGTCAGCACTCCCAGGCATAAAATGCACATAATAGCACTTTATGTGGCAGGTTGTGTTACAGTAGGCAAACTTGAAAGTGTTTGCAGTTCTGACTTGTGCCACATTTCAGTGTTATTTCCTGTTATAAGTGTTACTTCTGTCCAAACTGTAGATATGTTTTTAATGGAACTTATATTTTTGCCTACTAAGTGTGTTTTTTATCTTTGGGATAATAAAGTCTAAGCTCCTGTATCTAAGAATAAATAACCTTGCTAGAAAATTACAGTTATGTAGACAACACTGATTATGAATAAACAGAATATTTCAACCTAGTATGTAATAACTATTTAAGAGCAAAGTTATTGGTGTAGTCAGCAAGGGAAAAATCAATTTAGAGTGAATTAGGATGCTATATGCTCCCCTCACAATCAAAATTCGTTAGGGGACTGGAGTAAGTTAACTCATTCTGCCATTAGACACAGAACTAAAGTTTTCCAGATTGTATGCCTTAGAAATAAAGGTCCAGAAAGAACTATCAAGACTATTTGGCATGAGGAGACCATAGGCTCCATCTCTTCAAAGCTCTAGGGTTCAGGAGGGAGAGATTGAAGAGGCCTTTAGAGCAGTCTGGTTTTTGGAAGAGGTTGCTCCAAAAAGGAGAAGGGCTATATATGTTTCAAATGAGCAAATTCTACTAAAATGATACTTGGCTATTATATGGGAAAATGACTGATTACCAAAAACCTGCAAGCCTTTAACTAAGCCTGAGCAGTACCATAGACCTAACTTCTCCTAAGCTTTGTAACCTCTAATTTCATTTGCAGCATTACATTTAGCTTTAATTCACATCAGATGCCAAAAAAAATTACGGGGGGGGGGGGGGGGGGGGGAGGGGGGGGGGGGTGGGGGGGGGGGGGGGGAGGCAGGCAGACACCAAACACTGTGTGTTTTTATAGTGCCTTTTGTTATCAAAAATGAGACTTTGGGATCAGTCTCTGAGATATCACTGTCAGTAGTTAAGGCATTTTCACCATGGAGTTAAATACTTACAGCATTGACAGTAGCTGGAAATACTTCAGTGGTTATTGTTGAAGTCATTAGTCTAGCTGAAGTAATGCTGGCATGTTTTCCCTCTGGGTAGAATTCCTCAGTCTAATTGTCTCCTCCTTGCCAGACCATATTTGATATCTTCGAGTTTGGAGACTGGATGTTTTCCAGTAATTAATGGTTTTTCTCAGTTATAGATTGAAATTATTTCCTTCTGTGAATTAGTCTATTATCCAGTAGTGAAGCTATTGAATTCCAGAGCATTTAAATGGGATAACTTACAATAGGGCTAATACAGAAAACATACTGTCACAAAGCCACATGAAAGCTATGTAGGAGATGTTTAGTTCACATGTAATTTTTTTTTTACAAGAATGAAACTGTATTGACTTTAAAAATAGAAATAAATAAATACATTATTATTTGCTGTTGGTATTATCTTCTAATGACCTAACCTTAATATTAATTTAGAGCAATACAAGTCCATGCACTCACAGACTTGCATTGTCACCTCACCTAACCTCCTGAATAGTACTGACAATCAAATTTCATCAAACTACTCTTGTCTTGAGTACTATAACTTGGGTTTGACAAAAGTACATGATGAACTCAATGTCTCTGATGCCCAGACTAGACTCCTTAAAGTACTTTGTCCACTCAGAGCATAATTAGCCTGTGGTTTCAGAAATCAATGAATACTGTTGCACAATGGGAAATAATAGCCTCTGTAGTCACTGTTTTATGGCCTTCTGTGTTATTTGAGCTATTACTTCTCTCAAAGAAATTTTACCACATCTTTTATTGTATTCTGCTTTTTAAGTCCAAAGTGGAACATAATACAGATCTCAAGGGTAAAAGCAAGAAATGTTTTTAATACTGTTTCAGATATCTTACAGCAAATTATTTTTCAAAGGACAAAATTTACTGAAGATAATGTAGTACTTCCTAATGTACCATCTATTTTTAAGTAGCAGATTCAAAACCATGAAGAGAGACTTCTAGTTAAATACTGAGCCTTGTTGTCCTTTCTACATATGGACCTGTCCTTGTTGCCCAAATAAAGGCTTCCTACTAAAGCTCTTAAATCATGTTATAACATGATTTAGCAAAAACCTTTTTGGTAGAATTCAGTTTTATTTTTTCCATCCAAAATGCTGCTAAAACGGTAAATGTAAACTGACAGAATTTATCTCCCCAGGGCCAAGAAGGCAGTCTGGAAATGTGAGATGTAAGAATTCATGTTCATCCTGACATCCAGTCTTGCGTTTCACTTGCCATTAGATGGGACATTGTTGAAGAAGCCAGAGAGATTATGACCTCCAAGTGATGACCCTTGTGAAACTGGATGTAGGAGACATCCATCTAGTAGCTTTTGGGAATTAGATATGGATGGAGTAATCCTGATATGGTTATATTGTCTTTCTTTGGATGAATGGAACATCTGTTGCATGTAGTTCAATGAATCGCAAGATTTGGTGCATGTAGTGTACAATCTCTGCAGCTACTAGGGAACTATTTCCGAAAACTGTTTACAGATTCTAATGTAATATGCAAAAGAAAGTTTGAATTTAGACAAATACCAGAATGTGTCACGATGAGCTTATGTATTTTGATTCAGAAAGTTGTGCAGTTTTCAGAAATTAATGTTGGAAATAACGAGAACCAGGTGCATTGGGAATTAAACAACTTTGAGTCTTATTTCCCAACTATTCTATGTAATATGTTATTATACAGTGCCTACTAGAGTACTAGGGGGGATGTGTATATGCAGCATAAATTGTGGCATTTATATAAATGGAGGAAAGGGTTAAACAATGTAATTGAGATACATCTACTTTTATGCCAGCATTACAGTAAATAGAAAATGCAATGGGAAGTCTGTGAGGAATTACAATATCTGTTTTTTTTGTTTGTTTTTTTTTTGCTTGTTTGTTTTTTGTTGGGGGTGTGTGGGGGTTGGGTTTTTTGTGTGTGTGAGGTTTGGGTGGTTTTGAGGGGGGATTTTTTTTTTTTTTTTTTTTTTTTTTTTTTGTTTTTAGGTACAGTTCTATTTTCAGTGCTGAAACAAAACTTCTACTTGGACTGCCCATTCAGCTCTGCAGGGGCATAGTTATCTAGCGGGAAATTCCTCTCGGTAAAGGACAGATGTGCTGCTCACTTTCATTTAAGCAAAAATATTCTGATCGTGCATGTACTGTTTTACTTTTCAGTTTGAGTTCCAGTGAAAACAAGCAAGTTAGCAACAAAAGTAAAAGCTGGATTGGTAATGATAATGTTAAATAACTGGGAAGTTTCTGAAACTTTCTGCTGGTTTCTCTGAATAAGGGGGACATTGAAACCTGCACACTGCAGGTAGTTCGAATCCAGCATGTTCTCATTCATATGCACTTCACCTTGTTTTCATTCCATGTGCTTGAAGGAAGGGAACCAAGACACTGATGATGTGTCTCAATTACACTCTCTCTAATCCTTGACTAGTAAACTTGACACAGGGTGTCTGCCAGGAAGTTGAGGCTGGGTAATTAGACCTGTGTGGGGTGAGGAAAGGAAGAGCAATGTGGTCTTCATCCTTGATTTCTGCTCTTGGCAGGTTTTGCATTGTTGCTTCTATAAAGCAAAGATATAGGTTAATGGGAGCCACTCCTTGGACATTAGTGAGTTTGAGGTCAGGCCCTGTTATGGAAATAGACTCTTCATGCACTTGAACCAAACATGAACATGTTGTTTCCTCATTTACTTGAGGGTGAACAGAACAGTCCTGTTATTTCAGAGCCTGCCACAAGAAGGAGTGACAGAGCAGGTCAGCTGGGGAAAAGCCTTCTTCAGAACCAGAGCCTACCTCTTAGTTCAAATACTCCCATCTGCCTACTCCAGGGAGAAATTAGTCAGTTGGATCTTAATTTCTAGATTCTACAGGTACAATATTAGTCACCCCAAACAAAATGGCAGTCAGTGATTCCCATCAACTTCAGTTAAATTACCTTTAACATACAACTATCTCAGTGCCTGGATAGTTAATCCATAAACCATTACAGAAATCCATGTACTTTCTCATTTGTATCCACCCTCACATGCCATCTATGTAATAAACTTACATGCCTCACACTGTCACTGGCATTAAATATTTGAAACTGCCTGTTGTGCACTGTGGAGGGCTCCCAGCGCAGACAATCCTTCACAAGTATCTAGGTGCTTCCAGCTCAGATTCCCAAGCATGGTGGAAACAGTGCTACTGCTGCCACGTGGTGTTCAGGACCCTAGGAACTTAGTCCTATGTGACTGAAGGAGAAGTTCATATCCTGACAGAAAACAGCACTACTTCTTCTTAGTGTTTCCTGCATGCTTCTAGTGAGTTCAGTAAAGCTCATCAGATAATGTTTAACTTAAAGTTTCTCTGCCTCATTCAAGTCATGCTGTCTCTCACTTACCCCTCTTTCACATCATCACACAACATGATGGAGCTGCAGTGGGTTTCATATATAAACTGTACAGTCATGATGCATTTCCCAGTTGTGTTTCCTGAATAAATATCCTTCTTGTTTTGTTTTGAAATTTGGGAAAGTGAGGCCTGGAATTTTTTTCTTCCCCATTTGCTAAGCTGTTTTCCTTCTGTCTTATCTCTTGCGTGGGACCAAAATGTTTAGATTTGAGTGGTAATGTCTCACTCGTTCACATCCTGTCAGATGGGAGCCTTGGGTTGTTTGAGTTCACAGTATGACTAACCATAAGCTGCATGTGACTCAAACTGAAAATGAGGTTATTGTTTATCCCCTCCTATTCAGTGCCAGTTTTCCAGAGATTGCATCTGGTTTCCAGTTTTCCAGAGATTTCATCTGGTTCTTGCTCCTCACCACCAAAGCCAGTCTGACAACCCCAGCAGACCATCTTCATCCCGGATTTCATCCATTTTACTGTCCCTGACATTACTCTGCTGCAGTCTCATTCCTTCTTTAGCTCTGTATTTTAGTAGGTCACCAAGCCAGGTGCTCAGCTGGTGAATTAATGCTGCCTTCCTGAGTGGAAGGCAAAAGGGGAGCCTGAAGTGCTGTGGGTGCAAGGAGATCATGGTCTGCTTCCCAAAGAGTGAGTGGCAGCTCCTAGTCCCTTGCATCTGAGCTGTAATGTGAGTTGTGCTCCTTACCTGTACTCCTGATGGGTACCCTGAGATGCTCACTGCATCAGCAGGGGATGCCGGACCGGCTCTGACTTGTGCCTATAATAGAAGGGGTGAATCTTCGTAACATTCACAGGTCTTCCCCTCATGACCTGGTTAGGGAAGGGGTGTCAGACAGACAATAAATAATTAATTTGGGGTTTGGACACCCAAACTGAAGCTCCCCAATTGCAGCTGCACAACTCAGAAGCTTTCTTGCTGAGTCTCTGATGGTCACTGCATCTTTCAGGTCTCCTCTGGGGCAAGCGATGGGGATGTTGCTACTGTCTGCAGTGCATTTAGATCCCTGCTCATCAGGAGGGGAGGTAGTGCTGGGGAAAAGGTGGGTCAGGGCCACTCAACAGCTATTTATTCCGACCTTTACATCTGTTTCACTGATTTGAGCACCCTGGTTTCTTTTTATTCTCAAATTCCTGCAGATACTTGTCTGGGTAAATGGTTTATTTCCAGTCAAGGACTAGCACTTTTAAAGATTCCCTCCTCCGCCCGCCCCCCCCCCCCCCTTATTCTTCACATATGAGTGATCACAAATTATAGACTTTCTTTTTTTGATACTTCACAAGTGTTGAAAAAGCAGGTTGTTCCGTGTGGCCAAACAAATGACAATTTCATCACTGACACTTACCCAATAATAAATGCTTTTCATGTTTAATTTTTAAAGTCTGAAAATACCATCGAGAGATGAAGGAAGCAGTTTAGATAATATATTAACCTTATCCATTCTCTGAAATTCAGCCTGATTCTGTTTTGAATACGTAGGAACATGCCTTTCTTTACGACTGTTCTGCCCCGTTTCTTAAACTAAGGGAACTTTTTGTTGTGAGGCCCTTTAGTTCAACCATACATGAAAGATCTGCTGATCTGAAATCATCTCTGCATATACACATAACCTGTGAAGAATGTGAGAGAATATATTAGTTTGCTGAATTAAGGAATTTTAGGAGTTCAGTTAGCTGCAGAGCCATCAAGTTCAAACCAGTTAAAACCTATTTCCAAGCTACAAAAACATTCTGAGAAGGCACTGCAAAAAGTTCTTGCAAGGAGGTAGAGAGTTATGAAATTTCAACAAGACAGTGCTTCCAGTGGTAAGATTTGCTATGCAGCAACTGCATGGTCCCCTGCCCTAGTGTAGGACAAAGATGAATCCAGCCCATTATACAAGCAATTCATATTTAAATGAGATTTCCAGCCCAGTTGTTCAGTCTCAAGTGGTTTTGCTAAGCATCTGCTTTCATGCTGATTTAGACCAAACTTGAACACCGAATCTGTGGAGAATCATAAACAAATTGTGTTAAACTACCATTAATGGAAACACATCACAAGAAAAGGAAAGCAAGGTTGTTAATGGTATCGCTGTTCTTAACTTGGGCTGTGATGTCTGTAGAGGCACAGTCCTGCAGCACTGAAGTAATGTATGTAAGATCACCCACTGTTCTGGGACCTCCAGACAAGCTAAACACAGCAGGGTGAGTAGCGCTGGAATTTGTTTTACAGGAAGCCTTTCATTTCCTTGCTTTTGAGGGGTTAAGTGAGGCACTTCAAGTACTGTTGTCCCATGAGGGCTACACTAGGGAAGGGTAGTTTTAGTTTCCCCCGGGGGCTCCATAGCAACTTTGGCAGTAGAGGCTGCTGTTGAAAGAGAACAGCCGGATGCAATGAATCAATGTATTCCCCAGCCACTCTGGCTGCATTTCCTTCCTATGCAATGCTGTCCACTTTTCAGACTGCTGTGTCCAATACTGGTCCCCAGGCCTGTGCTGCCACTGCTGCTCTTGACAGATGGGTATGCCCCAGAGGCCTCCAACCTTGGTTTTCAAAAGGCCTGGACTGGGACAATATTAATTGTTGATGCTTTTATTGCTTCTTTTTATGTCACCTGGGGAATGCAGTGAATAGAATGTGAATGTATTGTTGTATACAGTAACAGTTTCAATATGAGCTGCTTGTGGTCCTTAGTAACATCAAGTGTTCATTAAACTTATGAAAATCTCACTATCATGTGCATGCTTGTTCAGGTATGGCTTTGGGAAAGCTCAGGATATCAAACTCAAGCTCTGATCAGGAGTTCTTAATTCCTTAAAATCCTTTAATGTCAAGGTGTCAAAAGACTTCACCTGCAAAAGCCAGATTTCTGCTGCCCTGGGAAATCTGTTGCATCTCTGGTGAGCCTGGCTGGTTATCCAGGTCAGAACCCACAAAGCACCTTGGCCACAGCACAAATTACCCTGTATGGGAAGCTAGGACTGGGGCTCCTGACAAAGCGGAGGAACAAGAGCCTTGAGTGCTCTGCCTGTAGCAAGGCCCCAGTAGAAAGCCTTGGGAGATGCAGGTCTGTCTAGCCATGGGCCTTCCCACCATAGGTGCTAGTTTTCCAATCAGGTCACTGTATTAAAATAATTCAGTGCCAGAGAGGCCAGAATAAGTTACCAATACAAAATTTCACTTCTAAAAAATCTTGTTTCCTATGGGTTGGTGAGGACTGAAAATACACAAATAATTCTGTTTGAGTGAGTTCAGCTTTGTTTGTTCATTACTTGAATGAAGGGTTAAACAGTTCATTTCAAATTTTACAAAAAGGGAAAAAACAAAAGTTGCACGAATGTGAATTAATGACAAGTTTCACCCCAAACCTAACTCTTCATTTTATATGTCATCCTATCATCAAAAAGTCTGTCAGGGAGATGCGCTCAGTGTAATGGAAATCCTTCAAAGCTGCTGCAGTAAGACTTTCCATCATGACATTTTTCATGTAAAATATGTAAACAGTATTACAAAAATATTATATTTAAAATTGGTAATTCAAAGCATTTTCTCATGCTTGTCACAATAATAAATTATATCATGTTGTAGCTGTATTGCCCTGACATTTTCCTACTGTAGGTTATAATTTTATAACCATGTTGTATTAAAGCAGGATACATGACACGGAGGAACCTTAGAATGTACATGGGCTGTGATAGAAGAAACCACCTCTATTTTATTTTTTTTTCCTAAAATCAGATTCTTTTAGCTTCCAACTGCATCATGGCCTTAAAATCCACAGATCATTCTTCCTTTTTCTGTTCATGTGTTTTAATGCTTTTAAATTAATTGAATATTCCTCATACAAGAACGTATTATATCACCACTAAAGAAAATTAATACACATTTTACCTAATGAACAATGTTACCTAATGTAAAAGAGTGATTGTTTAGACACTAGATCCAGTTTATAGCTCTGTGTGACAGGGAAAGACTTCCATCAGTGCCCAAGCTTCTCAGTAGGGCCACTCAATCCTTAAACCAATAGTGTTCTTTTAATGAACACAAGCAATTTTAATACAGAATTACCATCCTGATTTAAAATTCAGTTTGAAAGGGATATATTGGCTTTTCAGATTTTTTTTTTTTTTTTTCCTTTTGAAGATCCTTACATGTTTTTGAGAGACAGGTAGAGATATGATTGCATGCAGCTAGTACCCAATTCCATCTAACCATAATTACATTTATGCACATTAAAATACATAGTAACTACATTTTTAAGGTGAAAAGGGAGAACTGGTTTTATTTTACACCTGTATCATGCAAGTACCCTACCAATATTCAGGTACACATAAATGTATGTGCACATACATGCTTATACGTATACATATGTATACATACAGTACACATATGTATTCCTGTATCCACACATCTATGGATTATTTAACCCAAATTTCCTAGGAAAATATTTATAAATTTCCTTACAGTGTGATTTCTTTTATTTAATGATGAGATTTAGAACAATTCAAATATCACAGAAGGGCCGTGTAAAAATGATAAAAAAAACCACACCCAAAACTCCTCAAACCCCCAAAAATCAAAAAAAAACCCCACCCCAGCAACAAAACCCCCCACAACCTGCTCCTTACCTCCTCAACTGTCATTTCTCAAGACATCATGGCTATTCAAGAAATGTCTTCTGTATCAGAGAAACTTGAATGCAGCATTACCATTTAGCCACAATAATTAACCATGTGATTTGGCCAATCTTGTCTCTAAAAGTCTCCAATTTTTTCATTAGTTACTGAAAAAAAAAAAAAAAGTCTTTACAGGAACTAAGTGTTCAGTTGGTATCTGTGCCAAGAATGACTGCATGTGCCATAATTGAATTAGGTAGCAACAAAGCAGGTGGATGACATGCTCATTGTCATTTAAAGTATCCTCTTAGCATAGACAGAAAATTTTAAAAAATTAAAAAAATATATATATATTTTATATATAAGGGCCTCACAAAAAATATATATATTTCCATCTATAAATCCTGCTATTTTTTCCTGACATCATTTAAATCACAAATTCAGTAATATTATAAATAATGGAAAATTTGGAAAACTATTTTAAGTCCCTGAGCTTCATATTGAACTGCTATCTGAAGAAAAAGTTTAAGTTGTTTATACAGAGAACTAGAAGATATTTTGCCATCATTGTTGATCTTGTGAAGTATTTTGTGTGAAATTAGGTGGATTGAACAGATCTACTTAAACTATATATGAAAACCCTTTTTTTTCTTGAAAACTTCTTCCTTACTTCCGTTTCTCATTAACCCAGTAGTTTTTTGTAGTGAGCACCACCCTGGGCCTAATTACATCAGTGACTTTTATGCCATTAATTTAAAATGGAAGCAGGATGTGGTCCAGTAAATTATGCCCCAACATGGTCTGCTCAGTATTGTGTTAGACCATGGGAATAGTGAAAAGAAAGGTACTTATGAATTTAACTCTTAATATTAATTCTTGTGTTTGCAATGTAAGGTACTGTTAGTCTTTGATGTTCTGAAGCTTTCTCAAATTATCTGAAAGGCGCTTTCAACAGGTAAGCCTCTTAAGGCAATACAGTTACTATTAATCCCCTTAGACATACTGAACATTGAGGAAAACTGCCAATAATACAGTAAAGTTAACTAAGCATAATTGTAAAAAATGTATTGATGACCACTGCATGACTCATTTTAATATTGCTTATAAAATCGTTGGACTACCTGAAAAAGGGTAATACTGGTGGAATTTGAGGACTATAGTTAAGCTCCTAGAAAACAAATTAAAAAGGAAAGTTCTTACACGTAGCTTTTCTCTCTTTAGCTTTGTCATTTCTCTGTTGTGAATTAGGTCCTGCAGTTATCAGTGTCCTTCAACTTCTTATCTTCCATGACTACTATCCAATGAGCTTTCCAAAGTCAACTCACATTGTTTCCTAGGATCTAATACTTTCCCAAGACCAGGTTTACTTGGCAACTAAAATAGGAGAGTCCGTTTTTTTTTTTTTTTTTTGTTCTGAAATGCCAGGGTTTGGGAGCAAACTGGGATTGCAAAAGAGCTAAACAGACACATGCAAATGATATTCAAAGAAGTGGACCTTGTTATCAAGATTTGAAAAATATCCTGGGGCCTGGACTCTGCAATACCACATGCCAAACTGAATTTTTCATATTCTAATGCTTTGCTTTTGAACTTGGATCAACATCACATTTTTTTCCTCCCTGTCATAATTCCACTTACACTAATTTGGTTTTACTTTGGCATTCTTTAATAACCAAATCATACACCATTTCTGCTGTATTCTCATGAATATCAAAGATGTAGAATATTGTTGGTGTGTGTTTGCAAGGTGCTTTTATACTTGGATTCCTCAATAATTTACATTCAGTTTTAGTTATAATGACCATAATCCATTTGATACTGTTGACCCAAACTCCCCTGAGGAAAGCTGCAGTTCTGAATTGGTATTTGCCTTTCTGAGTCAAATGAATAGTGTTCAAAATTACATCAGACTTCAAATCTGAATAATGTCCTGTTCTAGGGTTATACAGGGGGTGTAATTAAGTTATCTTGCAGAAATGTATCCCTGCATTATTTTACATTGTTGTACCATGTGCACCATGCTCTTGGTGTACTTTAATCTGTTCTAGCTTACGTGACACTTTATTTACCTGTACCTTATCTCGTCAGAACCTTAGGAGAACACTGGCCATCAGAAAGCAGAAGCACCTTTCTAAAACTCATCCTTAGGTGTCTTTTCTGAAATCATATGTCTTCTCCCTGTCATGCTCAAGAAGACTCAAGTCAGTCAGTAGGACAAACTTGGTTAGTTTATTGTCTAGGACTGCTATGCAATACCTCAGAAGGTCTTCAAAAACAGGCCAAACCCCCCCTAACAGTTTAGCTATACTGATCCTGTTTTGGTGTTAGGGAATAAAATGAGTGACTTTTTGATATCCTTTTGAGCTTTGTTTTCTATGATTTTAAATTCCCAGCTGCATCCTCAGTGTGGCTTTCTATCTGCAGATTTTTGGATAGCAAAAGAATGTTACAAAATACAACCATGGCAAAACATATACTTGTCTCAGTCCTTTATCCCAAGTGAATATCCAATTAAACCATTCACTTCAGTATCCTGCTGGTTTTCTCATCTGTTGACTCACAGAATGAGGGCAGAAGAGTGCTTCTGAACACCTGATTACATCCTTGCCAATGGGAAAACTGTATAGACAGACACCAAGAGTGCCAGCTCAGCATTAATAACTTATATAAATAAAATACCAGAGTCCACATTAAGTTTACTCTTTACTGTTTTCTTCAATTGGCAAATTTAAATATATTTCTCCATAATTTATGTCTTGACAGATGATAATGAATGTGAAAATGCTACCCAGCCTTGTGGAGAGCATGCCAATTGCACAAACACAGTGGGAAGTTATTTCTGCATGTGTATGCCTGGTTTCAAATCCAGCAATGGTCAACAAACTTTTGTACCTAATGATGGAACCTCCTGTGTGGGTAAGTTATTAATGTCTGCCAGCTTGCTTTACACTGTCACTCTTGTTGCCTCTGTTAATTATAGAAATCTAGCAAAATGCTTTTAGATTTGTGAAGTTCGGGGCCTGAATATAAAATTCCCTCAACTTGGACTGTTACAAACTTAATATTTCAGTGCGGCCCCACAGTTCTCACTGCTTTCAGTAACACTTCAATCTTGAATCTGCTTGCAATATTTTTGTGCCACAGTTTTAGACAATGAAGTTAAGGTAACACAGAAATCCCCAATCTACCTATTTATGCCACTGTTTCACTAATGTGTGAGAAAAGTGGTCATGTTCTTAAAACAAAGCAGTGACAAAGTATTCTGCATTTAGGTAGCTCTGGACCAAAAAAGTCCCCTATACAAGTAACCTACTATGCTCCAAAACTATGCTTTTTCTTTTGGGGGCTTTGGTTGAGATATTTTTGGTAATTTTTCAAGTCTGATCAAAAGCAATGTGCAAGATCAGTAGTAAACCTACCTCCTGTGCCATCCATCAGCCTCTGTTTCTGTAGCAGTTGGGTGGAAGCTGTTCAAGATTACAGGGGAGGAAAAGTTCTCTGGAAAAATGTTATTTCTGAACAGCTATGCAACCCTTTAGGATTTCCTTTGGATGGAAGAACTGTAACTGTTTCTCTTCTTTCAAACTCCTGGTAATTTTCTCTATATGTTGCAACAGTCCTCAGGGAATCAGAAAATGAGAAGTAAATCTATTGCCCTTTACACCTTTATGCTGACTATGTCTCATTCTGTATACGTCTCCTGTGAGCTTGTGAGTGCTGACAACCTCTCTTCTTACTGCTCTTAATATCAGCAGAATGGCTGCATATTAAGCCAGAAAGTGATCTAATCAACATTTCTTGCCCATTGCTCACAGCCATCTAAAATAGCTCCGCTTTACCCAGCTGCCATGAATCGTTCTTAAATTAGCTGGGATTGAGACTGTTAGCATATTAAGCTGTAAATATTCTTGCTGTTTCTGGTCCAGGCTTTGATTTTTATGTTATGACATTTTCTCAGCTTCAGAAGTTTTGTCTTCAAAGTTCTTCCTCTGACTGTTCTTGTGTCACTTTAGCTTTTCATCATTAGCTTGCCTTTTTTTTCCTATTGCCCTCTTTACTGGGCAGACTGATCATTTTTTATCCTCTACTGGGGGTTAGTTTACCACTTCTCCTTTTTGTAAGTTCGTATGGGAAGAGGTGAGAGCTTCCAAAACTCACGCTGAAATAAAAAAATTACCTTAGGCACCTTTTCTCATTATACAAGTGTACCGATGACTTTGGCAAGTAGTGAGTCCTAAAGACAGCCTTTTGATCCACAATTAATTTTCTACTCTATTTGTCAGGGAAACCATAATAGGATATTTTGTACCCAATGGATCTGCTGCTGGTGGTGGCAGATATGACTTGCTCACAAGCAGCTGTCAGCAGTGTATTCAGGATGTACTACACACCCCTAAAGCAAACACTGAAGTTGTCATTGTAAATACAGTGCAAATTATCCTGCACAATTAGGAGGACAGAGCTACCAAGTATCCACTCAAGTTTATAGGCACCAAAGTATTTTCAAATTCTGCAAAGTCTTAAGTTTTCTCTTTAGTATATAGGTATAATGCATATGGCAGCACCTTTGAAAACGCAGTAGTTGAATTTTGGAGAGTATGCCATTATGTTTATGTGTTTATGCAATCAAACCTATCTGGACTTCCCAGAGGTGCAAGTGTGGTACATCACTGTGTATGCGTGAGTGCTCTTCAAAGTCCAGATGAATACATATGTGCGTTTCTCCCCTCTTTGGATACTATACTAAACCAAATACAAAGTGATTATAATTCTCAGGATAGTGGACCAGAGGAAAACTTGGTATAGTGGATTTGGGAAATGTCAGTTCACCCTTAACCCAATCCCTCTGTTGGGGGTCAGCAGTATTTCATCTATGTTAGGCGGTAGAATTGGTGAGGAGATGGCAACGAAATGCAGATAGAGGAGGAACTGGAGGGTAGTAAGAGAGAGAGAAGAAAAGAGAAGGAGAAAGGAAATGGAGAAGAAAAAAAGAGGAATGCAGAGATGTAATGTTTCTGAAGATTGTATTTTTCTGTTCTCCAGCATATGAGTTATTAAAATCTATTTACAGTATAAAAGCCATGCTTTTCCCTCAGACTTCACATTTTATTGAATGTTCAGCTGCAGCTGAAAAGGTGAAATATAAACCTACTTTTTTCACCCTGGTCAACACAGTAAAAACATTAAAATGGCTATCTGTAAAATAAAAGTGACATCTGTGCTACTCTGCCTTTTCCAGGAACACGCTATTAGTTTTACTCAGGTATTTTGAGAACACTGGGAAGGCACCATTTCTACATGACATCCTTTTCTGTGTCAGGAGAGATGTACAGTGGATGGGATATGCTATGCGGCTAACTTTTCTTTTGCCTGTGCTATTCGTAGGCTTTTTCATTTCTGCTTTGTGTGTGCTGCTGACTTCCACAGTATGGAGGCATGGGGAGGGAACATCTAGTCCTTTGCAATTGGACTTTTCAATCACTTGCAAGCTACTAATAAGCAGAAGGTATAATGTAGACATCAAGCTGTCTTGACTGACTGGTGAAGAATCAAAGCGATGTAGGTACAATCTAGTAATTGGCAAGACTGAACATAATAACTGTTCTCAGTACTTTTAATTTAATTGGAATTTCCTTGCCTGCTGCAGTAAATGAGGAGTGACAAAGCACAGAAATAAAATAGAAGGTTCTAAATCTATTTTCACACTAGCCTAAGTGGTGTTGGTGATATTATTTTTCTGATTGGAGCTATTATAAAAGCTTCAAAGTTCAGCTCCAGGGTTTGTTTTGAATATTTACTAAAAGGCCAGGGTTTTGCAGAGCTACGGCAAATGCTCTTCTGTTTAAAAAGCTGCTGTTCTTCAGCCTTTGCTCAGGAATGTTTTCAGCAAAGACTGCTCAGTCAAGCCTTGGCAGCCCAGCCCCACTGCTGTAGTAGATCAAGGAAGACGGTTTGAGATCCTTGCCCCAGAGCTCCAGCAAAATTGGATCGCTGAAAGCACTGACAAGCTGCTGTCCATGTGTGGTCCAACAATTGCATATTTGGTTAAAAAGGCATAACTACAAAATATAAAGAAACAAAAACTTACAGCCTCTGCATTTCAAAGCAGGAACTTAAAAGCAGCATTTTTGCAACTGTCACAAATTGTTGGCTGCCCCTGACAATCTCATTGATTTAAAAGGGATGTGAAGCTGATTAGTACCTTGCAAGATCAGGCATATTTCCTTTTAATTTTGTCATCCAGGAGATTTATTTTTTTTTCTCCAGGAAATAGTAAATTATATAGGCATGATATGGACTCATTCCATATGTACAGCTCAACTGCAGAGTCCATTTGTGTATACTCAACAACGTGTCTCTGTCAGACCATCCTGTTGCCAGAAATGTGCAAGCTGTGGTACTTAAGTTTCTGCTGTTGTTTTGAATGATCCTGACTTCTCATTAAAATCTCTATTATGTTTAATATCTGACATAATTACAAGAGGAAGAGTAATCCGTATGACTGCCCAATAATGACAAATAAACGATTTACTAAACTAAAGACTCATGAAAAGTGAAATATCACAATGATTCTGAAATATTTGCACCAGTAAATCACATGGAAACTTGAATACTTAGCTGTGGTAGTCTAGAAAGTATTCAAGCATTTATTTATGTATTTATTTATAAATCATTATCAGTTTTAGCAAAGCCTCTTGTCATTTGCTGGTGTTTTAGCACTGCACTACACACTGAATATCTTGCTAAGATGTACATGTCCTTCTCTGTGTAGCTGACAAGGCCAAGGAAATCTTTGGTATAAGGCTGATGCGTGTTCTTGTTATACAAACTGATATTGTAGTGGTTTTCACCCTTGCTGCTTCAATTCATTCAAAGTTTGTCTGTCTTACAGAGAGTCACACAACAGGGCACTGACAGTCACCCACTTGTTTCAAAAAGAGCTTTATAATTTACTGATGTGAGAGGTTATTTAAATGCCAAGAGTAAGAACTTTAGCCTTATGTCTTTAAATGACAGCATTTAATTATGAGGTAGACTATGTAACACTATACCAAGCTTTTTCCCTCCCTCTTCATCACTTTTGCCAGATTCATTGATGTATAATGTGGTTAGCTCCATGACTGCATGAATACTGAGGTCACAGAAACCATATGAACACAGATAATGTAAAACTCAGTTCATTAAAGAGAAATATTTTCAGTTTGGGGCATTAAATATGGAAACAAACTATTGCCCTAATGCAGATAATTATAATTTAACCTCATACCTTAAATATCGGTGCTTGCACCAGTCCATTCAAACACACTGCTTCCACAGCAGCTATCCGTGAAAGGCTGAGGTGGATTTGCTGGGAAAGGCAAATACACCCACAGCCCCACCTTGCCTTCCCATCTGTACCTTCCCCATCTGAACCTCAGGCTTAAAATGCAGCATTTCACGTGAAAATCATACTCACTGCTCAGTGAGGAGGATGGGGTGGGATCTCAATCATCTACTAGAACCCCAGCAGTTATGAGCAGAAGAAAGAGAGCTGGCTAATGAACGTTTTTCTGTTTTTCTACTATTTCTGTTTATCTAGCAACCTTATTTCACATACATGGTTGCTCATTTTTGTTCTACTCTTTTTTTAAAACCACCAACAGTCTTGTGTAAAAATAAGAGTGCAAAAATAGTTCCTATATGCTAATAGTGCATTTCCAGCCCTCTATATCTGCTTTCTGTTTGTCCTTAACATCCATCTGGCTACACAAAAGTCTTCTATCAATTCACGTAGCTGTTCTCCCCCACTAATCGGTTAATCAGTTCTTTTTCACAAATTTATTTCCTAAATTCAGTGTCATGCCAGTTCTTCAGTTCTCTCTGATTCATCCATTCCCCTCTCTACCTTTATTTTCTTTCAATTCAGTTCTCAGGCTGTTCCTTTAAAGCTGCTCATGTATCATTTCTTCATTTTTCTACTCTTTTCATACCTGTTCCAAAGCTGTTCACTTTTTTCTCCTTTCCAGCACAGCACTTCACAGTCCATTACTTCATTCATCAGAAATATTTGGGTTTTTTCCCAGTTTACTTTCTCCATTGAGTTATTTGATATTTATCCTTGGCCAACCAAATAATGCAAAATAATCCCTACTTCAGCCAAAGAGTTAGTACACAGCTCTCTATAATTGATCAATTCATGGATTCCCTTACTGGAATTCATCAGTTTTACTCTTGGACTGTGCCCCACCCGGTTACTGAACCTGTCTACCTAATGGCAAATTATTTAGAAGTACAGAAGACATTTTAGGCAAATGTAATTTAAATGTGAATTAAAAAATATCCCACATGCCAAGCACTTTAAAGGGCACAGAGCTTAAATCTTGGATTAGCAAATGGATGAAGTGATCTTTTGTAGCATCTTTTTAAAGCTGTAACTTAAAAGAAAAGGCTGCAGTTTTATTTCTCTTTTCTAACTGAATCATAAGGCTGAGAAAATCTATTTAGTCTAATCTCTGGAAAATGGTTTTCTGATGATTTGCATCATGCCGAGCATTTTGTTATGATAGAATTAATATGGTTTTAAAAGTTTTATGGTTTTAAATTCATGGTTTTAAAACATGAACAATGCACTATTATATAGTAATAAAAGTGGTGGCATAAAAATATGATCAATTATGATTTATCCTTTTAATCCCTAAATATTATAATTGGCAGGTATTTTGCCGTTAAGTTTGCCTTTTCAGTTTCTGCTTTTTTTATTCCATGAAATTTTATTATGAAACTGCTTGCAGCATGCAGGGCTATTATCAACAAAGCAGCAAGGTGTTAGTCTGTAAATACTTAATGAAAAATTCAATTTCTCACGATATTTGCAGATGTAGATGAGTGCAGCAATGAAGGAACTGTTGCCTGTGGAGATCATGCAAAATGTGAAAACGTGGATGGAGGGTTTAACTGCTCCTGTAAGGAAGGTTATCAACCATCCACGGGAAAATTGCAGTTTAAGCCAAATGATGGCACTTCCTGCCAAGGTACATGATATTATCAAGGTTTATGTGTTATTAGAGAGCTACATCTTCTGAGAAACCCACCAGTGCCTCTTTATCTTCAGCTAGATTAATCAGCAATACATGAAAAAGAGGCAAGGCAGTGACATCTACATTTCCTGAGAATAGAATCATTTTGTAAATGTATTGTTGCTAAACAGTGTGATGAAATCCATTTGAAATAGTGGTTGTCAGATGTCTCCTTCTCTCCATCATTTCAAGCTGTCTCTTAACTTTACCTGTAGAAGTCCCAAGGAAAGGGGCCTAAGTCTCTACCTGAGTAAAACAAAAGCTGAGAGTCTGTCCAGTGGTGTAACTTTGGCCAAGATCAAGTCCCAGTAGTTGCAGTTTGAGAACAAAGTGCTGTGTCTTAATGTGCATAAATTCAGAATGCTGGTGGTGTGAGGAATGACAAGAGCTCTTAAAATAAGTATACATTGAATATTGATTAAACTGCAGTATATAATTAGTTTCTGTTTAATTTCTACAGAAAATCTGAAGGCCAAGTGTGAGTTATACAAAGACTGTATAAGTGAACGTATTAACAGAACTTTAGCTGGGGTAAGTAGCATTGGTTTATAGATTAATTTCTAAATCCTTTAATTGTTTCTGTTTGAAACTGTTATTTCAATTATAATAGTTCTTAAGGAGCTTTTAACAAATGCTTGAAGCATACAATTGAACTTAAGTATGTTTACAGAAGTGTTTTTAATAATTTCAAATTATTTGAACTGGGTTATATGTTCAAATCATGATAATAACTTGCTGGGAATCTGTGTGTTCTGTTTCCAGCAAAGTGAGTCATGATGCATGACAAATTCAGAAGTGTGATGATCACTCAACTGTTTCTGTAATTTCTGAAGTTACGCACTGCAGCATTTACTGATGTGCAATTATTTGCTTGTTCAGAGTGAAAGGCAGCAAGATAGCTTACAAAAGTAATGTCAACAAGTGACAAAATAGAAAATGGAGCAATAACAACCTGGTATGCTAATATATTTACTGCCAAAGCATAGTATGTAAAGTGGTGCAGAATTTATAGATTCAGGGACTCTGGACTCAAGATTTCTTTTTCACCAGAAACAGAGATTCCTGAAGCAAATTCAAAAAAAAAAAACAAACCCAAAACATTAATGGAATCACTGTTCATTAGTCTACATTTATAGTATTGTCTAATTTAAAAAGATAAATGAAACATAAGAATAAATAAATCAAATTGTATATGTTGGGATGTTATATTAAGCAGTTTGCCAAAGTTAAAAAATTCAGAAAGATATTTATTGAAAGGCTTTTATTAACCTAGTGTAAGATGGTCATTGTGTTAACATGCTTTCTGTGTTAACCTGTAATGTAATGTATTATATTAAATGTAATATATGCTTACCACCTTTACATATGAAGGCATGGTAAATGCCACAGCAGGATTTAGGATTTTGGGGTTTTATTTTTTGTTTTTAAAATACATAGTCAAATTAAAGTAGTAAGTTAAAATACCTCAATTTTGCATAAAAACTGTGTCAGATTTTAGCCTAGATTTTTAGCCTGTGTTCTAGTTTGATTCAGCTGCAGTCAAAGACAAAGCAAGCCCCATAAAAGCTGTTCAGCAGCAGAGTCTACAGATCTTACAAAATCAGGTGTTGGGTTCAGGGTTTCTTTGATGTTTTTCTTTGGGGGGGGGGGGGGAGGAATTTTAATCTCATTAAATTTCAGTATCATGAAATAAGAATTCTTTTCTTGTTCATCTGTGAGATGGAAATTTGCAAGTTTAATCATCTCACCTTCTTCAGACTGTTGCTTTTTAAACCAATTGTTTTATATAAGTGCATTAAGCAGTTCATAAACTGAAGCATTGATGGTGAAATAGGCAGTACAGTTTGATTTAACTACATGCTTTATAATCTGCGTTTAAAAAAAAAAAAAGAAAACCCTACCAAATATACTATTTCTCTGCTCCCACATTTTCAACTAAAAATTTAACAGAAGAGAGTCAATGGAATAATCAAATCACTGATATTTAATGACTTTTGCAGAACATTTACCAGCTAATTTTGGAGAATTAGGATAAATAAAAAAGAGCTGCAGTAGTCGGAAAAAAAGTTTAATGATAGCATATGGCTTATTTTTATAGTAGCTGTTTATTAAGATTATAGCAGACATGTATAACCTATTGATTTAAATGGTGTCTCTTTTTATGCACAAGCATCTTAAAAGCCAGTATGTTAATTCACAGAAATCAGCCATTTGCACTGGGTTTACTTTCACTTGCAGAAATGTGACTTCATTTGTTTCATTAAGATGCGAGTTCTTGTATTTTTCAGATTAGTCATTTGAAAACACCCCTGGAGATGCTGCAAGAAATTAATAAAAATACTTTGGGACCACTTTTACCTGTAGATGTGATTTCATATGTTGAAGCACTATCTTATTCATCATTAAATACCAGGCATTACTCTGTTTCTGACAATGAAACACTTCGTAATACAACCATTAATGTGAGTAGATCAAGCCTTAAAATTAGATGAGGGGGATGTGTGTCTTATTTTACAAATAGCATATGACTCCTGCACTTAAACATATAATTTTATGTTTATATAACGTGCAGGTTTTGGTTAGTACTGTGAACAATTTTTTACAAAAAGACAAGATTACAGTCTGGGAAGCTCTTCCTGTAGATGACCAAAGACGGAGCCTGACTAAGCTGCTGCATACTGCAGAACAAGCAATGCTTCTCATGTCACAGAACTTCAAAAAGACAACACAGCTAGATGCTAATGCAAGTGACATAGGTAAGATAAAGAAAATTAATCTAAGATATACTTTAGGTGTGGATTACACTGAGGAGTTTTTCAGCACGATTATGAAGATTAGAAATGGTGTTATGTGAAAGACACAGGTGTTAATTTGTATGAGTTTCATAACTAACACCTGACTTTCAGTGTAGGTATCATAATTTTCAATGACGGAACATGTGAGCCTACAGCCCAGAAAAAACTTGAGAAGCTGTAGAAAATTGTCCTTTCAGATTCTCTTTCAATCTCTCATTCTAGTCACACCGTAACAATGAATCTGCATTCATCTTACATGTACAAAATTATCCTATGCATCTAGTATGCATTAAAAAAAAACCCTACCAGTGGAATGAAACTTAGATTTGCCGTATACAGATTTTTTCTTCTTTTTGGCTCAGTGAAGGTATTGTAAATGATCATGGAATCGGGATTGTGGTTGGTGAGTCCGATCTGGAGTGGCTTTATTTTCAGAAGAATTTCCATTTCAAGAGGAATATCTGAGGAGAACCAGTTAGGCTAAACTGCACGTTTTGCTTTCCTACCTTTCTCCATGTGTGCTAGTGCCTTCACAACAACTGCTGATTTTCCTGTATTAATAATTGTTCTATCATTCCTTCAGTGGGAGCAGAGTAAGGTTAATACCAGCTGCTTTTGAAAATCCTGATAAAGCATTGTTTATGACTTTGGCAATGGTCACATCTTCATTTCTCTGAATGTACCCAAACTGCATGTGACCTGATTTCTTATTTTAGATTCAGTACAGTCATTCAGTACCTCTTACCAGTTTGCCAATTTGTAAGATGACATGATAAGGCAGAGTCTTCCTTTGATCCCGAGGCAGGTCAAACCACCTGTTCTTCTTTCACTTTTCTGAAAGTAAATTAGCAAGAGTGATGAAAAATGAGAGATTTTGTTCTATTACATAAACTCTTTAGAAGCAGATTTATGTCAGTCCAGAGTGCGTCTGGGCCTGCAGCAGATACAAAGCGATGCCACTAGCTGGCTGTAAATCCCCGGTTCCCCCACCACCCTGACAGAAAGGAGAGGGTCTCCTGGCTACAGAGCTGAGGCCATGAAGGTCTTGAAGAGAGGATTCATGTGCAGCCTCCAGTAGCAGTGTAGATGCTAGTCAGACCAAGCTGAGAAAAAAAGCTTATCATCAAGAGAATCTTGAGGAATTTCCATGTTGAAAGGTGGATGATTTTTTTGTCTTGCTCTTGTTCTAAAATGAGAAACTAGATGAGCTCTTTTCCAAATTGGACCCAAACACTGCAATCTTTTGTTACGGTTTTTCAGCATCAATGCATTTTCCACAGGACTTAAATGTGCCCCACACATCTATTCTGGGGCAACACCTACAGTATTATCCCTCTCTCTCCACTGCTTGCAATCTCTTGAACTCCAAGCTTTTCAAAACTCCAGCTACAGAAAACTTTCTTACATCCTGACGAACGTTTTCTGACAGCTGGTCTATTGAATAGCTCATATTATTTTTGTGTGCTGTGCTATAAGCAATGCAGATGGTATAGCTTAGTGATATTCCTCCATCAGTCAAGTTTTAGATTTGTTTGCTGTTTTGTTTTTTAAAAGAGTCCTGATTGACTTTTTTTGTTCCCTTCCTGGGTGATTGAAACTCAGCACTATAATGAACCAAATAAAGAGCTCAATGTCCTCTAATGTAGTTTGTGTCCTGAGGGGTGATGCTTGTTTGTTAGTTTTTTGACAAGACACATCATTATTTCATGGTGCAATGTGCATTTGGTAGCATGGACAGATAACTATAAAAAATATACTTTTCAAAAATTGGCTTTTGTCAAATGTTACTATTCAGTAGAGAATTTTATGCTTTGCTTTTTATAATTGTGATTTGTGGTCCCTTTTAGAAATGCATTTTTAATAAAGCAATAGCTCTTCTTAGAGTAACCTACATTGTTCTTTTCAGTTCCTAATTTAATGCAAGGTGAATAAAAGACAATATTTTTCATGGAAAGAGTAAAAAGTATGAGAGCAAAATGTATGCAGGAAAATAATAAAACATAGGGGTTTAAGCAAACATATTAATAGCATTTTTCTTGAAATATTTGGTGCAATGATATACTCTTAAAAGTCACGTTAATTATGCAATTCAATAGCACATTTATTAACCCAACTATAAATTATGGTACACTGTAATGGATCTCTGACTTGTGCAGTATTTTTCTTCTTTTTCAGTACTCAAGGTTTTTGCTTTTGATTCACATCACATGAAACACATTCACCCTCATGCATACACGGGGGGAGATTATATAAAGATCTCTCCAAAGAAGAGAGAGGAATCTCATCCTAATGGTAAGAAACAAAGGTTAGAGAGTAGGTGGGCTATTAAACACCTTGGCTAGACTTGTACCCACTAGTAAATAACCAAATATGCAGTTTACTAAGACTGAGCTTCAGCCCTGCTAACTACAGAGAAGTCAAGGTGTTTCTATCATCATCTCTCCTACGCCTTTACTGTCTCAAGGCTGGTGTTTCTAACGTTTCCAGTATACAGTGAGCTTTAACACTGGATATTGTTGCCAGAGACCTGAGCTTTATCCTTTTCTTAGCCATAGATCTGCTGTGAGTTCATACTGGCCCCATCAACTAGTTTTCTTACTTCTCCTCCAAAAAATTTGTGTACCTTTTCTATTTAAAGAGTAGTTCACTAGGGCAAGAATACATTTTCTTCAGTACCGAACCAGTAAGGCAAGGAAATTGGCTTGGACCTCATAGTGCTACAGAAATGGTTTGCAACTAATGTCATCACTGAAAATAAATAAATGTGTTTAAACAGTTCTAGAATTAAACTACCTGACCTAATAAACATAGAAAATATTTTTTAAATCCTAATCTTCCAGTTTATCTGAATCTCACCACCTGTCAGTACCCCAAAAAGTGATTTGCTTTGGTACCAGGAAGAAAAATCATGACTTCTTTTTTTTGTGTATCAGCACTGCATCCTAAAATCCCATTTGCTTTTTTTTTCCCTGTGTGCCTTCCATTCTGGGTCCACTGCAATGGAAGTCAAAGTAAGCCAGGTAATTCAGAGAAGCCCAGTATTTACCTCAGGTCTGAGCCATTTTAGTTTGAGACCTGATACCACATATGTAGCCAACTTTAAAACAGCAGCAAGCATGTATTACTCTAGAAAAAAGTATACATGTGTATATCTAATTAGAATTCCCAGTGTGAGCACACAAAGATATTTCTAATGGCAGTTACATTGTTTTAAATAAAGCTATATTTCATTGTCTCTAAAACCTTTTCATAAGTATTCCACAAAGATTCCATCTGTTTTGCATATTTTATGCAAGAGTAGTAATAATGTCTATTGTTTATTGTTTCCTTAATGTCTTCAATATTGTTCTTCAATAAAAACCCCACAAACCACTGAACATGGTCTATTTGATTGATAGGCACCGTTGCAGTTGTCTTTCTGCGGTATAGCAATATTGGTTCTTTGCTTTCATCGCCTAAAAACCTCTCCTCAAAAGATACTTCAGAGCAGAGACAGACCGTAAGCTCATCAGTTATAGCTGTGGCAATTAGCTCAAATCCACCTACACTCTATGAGCTTGAGAAAATAACATTTACCTTAAAGTATGCAAAGGTAAGGGGCTTTTTTATTATCAACATCAAATAAAACAAAATAATAGTTAATCATTTTATGTGATGTAACCATACCTGCAGTGTACGATATATTGAGACATAATTCTGTTGTTTGCTGATGTTTGTCATTTATTTCTTTAGTTAGATGAATTCCAAATGTGACATCATAAGTGCAATAAACTAAATATGATACAACAGAAAATAGCTATGGGACTAAAGCAAGGGCAACAACGCCAGCTTTGCTGGGTTATAGTATGAATAAAATGTAAATGCCTGAAACAGAGAATATTACAGGGTCTTGAATATTCTGTATTTAGGTGGGGTTTCTGAAAGTTTATCACATGGTTAAGAATGCATATTAAAAAATACGAACATATGCTTCAAAGTTACTGCGAAAAGTTATCTTGGAGGTAGGAGAATATACCAGAACCTATAGTATTTCAACTTTGTTATTTCTGAAATCTGAACACATTTGTTTAAAACTAATAATTTTAGTTCCATAGTGTGTATAGATTTTACTGAATTTACTTGTGCATGAAGAATCACCTTGCATTGCACAAAGAATTATCAGAAACTTAGAAAGTGTGTAAAGACGTTGACGGTAGGACAAGGTGTTAACCTTGGTTATGCAGCTTTTAAATTTGTTATTTGTCTTCTATATAAATTTGCATATATTTATACAACTTATTAGTACAGTGGGGACCTTATCTTTGACAAGTTAGTAAGCACTAACTGTAATAAATAATACTAATGGTCCTATTCAGCGCTGTCATCACACCTGATATAGCAGGTATGATATGACCCTGGCTTTATCTCAGATCACTTTGTAAAATGCACGGAATAAGTCTCAGTTTCAAACTGCTCATTTGGAAGGGACTGTGAGCAGGACAAGCAATGTGGCTGTAACCTTGGGGTTTAGTCCATGTTCAGCAGGTGCAGGTGTATGTATGTAACAATGATTTCGGTAGGTAAAAATTCCAACACCTTTGCAAGTGCCAGAAGGGTTCAGTAATCTGATTAGACTACATTTTTGGTAGGGTGTTAGCTTTGTGGATAAGATGCTTCCCTCTCTAGCCATGTTTTGATTGCTTGGAATAGGACTTGCAGAATGTCATTTTTGTTTCCCAGCCTTCCAAAGGTGCAAGCAGTATGTAATGAATTGCACTGGCTAACGTAAGAAAGGTCTCTTGATAGGAAATATCCTGCCTTTTGCCATCAGTAAAACATCTTGTTTCTGTTCCAGACTCCGGATAAAGATATTAAATGTGCATTTTGGAACTACTCAGCAGACACAATGAATGGCAACTGGGCTACAGAAGGCTGTGAGCTGACACATTCCAACTCCACTCATATCTCATGCAAATGTAATCATCTGACTCATTTTGCTGTTTTGATGTCCTCAGGTGGCTCTGTTGTAAGTGCTATTTTAATTTAGTGTTTTACCTCATACTTTCTCTTATCCTCATTCCTTATGTTTTTATTTCAGTGCAACTTATGTACTTTTCCCCTTTTAGGTTGTCTCTTGATTTTGTTCAGCAAACACACAATTTATTGTGCACAGAGCAAACAAAATTCCTCCCATATGTGTTTGATTTCCCTTTTGTCCTTTCTGCAGTATTACAGAGCAGTGATGCAGCAAAGTATCTTGTTCCAAATACACAGTCTGTTGTGCTTATTTTTGGTGCATTGCTTTTAATTTTAAATCCCATTTTAAGACTGCTGTGGGATTTAACTGGCATTCACTGGTGGTCAGTAACCATATGGCCCTGAATTTCTCTCTCACAAAACTTTGCCACCCATTTGTCTAACCTTGGCATCTAAAAATCTGCTTTAAGTTCTTTCCTGAGAATTTTCAACAGCATAAATCAGTGTGAAGTTTATGACTATTAAACATAGGCACTCATGACAATCACAAAATCGTGAGAATGACCACTCAGTATATCCCTTTGTTTCCAGGGCCTGTGTGGGGATCTGTGGGAGCTCAGGTCCTGCCTCAGGAGGCAGCTTTACATGGTATCAGAACTGACAGCAAGCAGAATATTAGCATGAATATACTGTATTGAGACAGTTCTCTCACACTGTGAATTTCACGCTGACAGAGGCTGTTTCCTGGTTGCTAAATAGCATCCTAAATCTTCAGTTTATATTTAAAACCTTTGCAGGTACTTATACATTTGTTTTCAAAAAGAAGTTTGGGAGGAGAATAATCTCTGGTTCTTTATTTAGAAAAAAAATTACTTAGATACATTTTATGGTCAGCTGAATAGTACCCTTATGCTGATGCGCAGTCATGTACTTCAAGAGGTTCTTTGTGCAAATACCAAGCAGCAAATGTAACTGTATTCCTGTACAGAAAATATTCACATCTAATATTAAAATAGCCTGTGTTTCTTTGGAGAATGTTCATGTTACGTATCTGGGATAGCATTTGTTTGAAGTGATTGTTATTTCAGAGTCTTGTTTTGATCATGTTGCAAATGCAGTGAGGGTTATTCAGTTTTGCTTATCTAAGTCACTGCTGTGATAAGTCCTTTTATATTAGAAAATGTTCATGTCATATTAATATATGTCCTACTGCCAGTGTATTTGTTATTCACGAAAATGATCTGATTTTTTAAAGCATATTAGTAGATACTGATGTTAATAAAAAAGTTTTGTTAAGAAATATCAGAAAATGCAAGAGCAGAAATATATGCAGCTCATTACTAATTTCTCCATGAATTATGTCTTACAAAAAAACAATACTTTTTATACTATCCAAAGTGTAAGTTTGCAGTGAAACTCTACAAACAGTTTTGATTAATACTTTGTAGAAAAGACGAAAAAAAATGTATAATAGAATGAGGTCTTTCTTGAGAAGGTACAAAGCTGTTCTTTTAAATATTATATTATAATTTTCCCCCAGGGTGTTACAAATTATAACATTCTTACAAGAATCACTCAGCTAGGAATAATTATTTCGTTGATTTGCCTCTCCATGTGCATTTTTACATTCTGGTTCTTCAGTGAAATTCAAAGCACTAGAACGACAATTCACAAAAACCTCTGCTGCAGCCTTTTCCTGGCGGAACTTATTTTTCTGATTGGAATCAATATGAACAATAATAAGGTGGGTAGTTTTCACTCATATCTTGATTTTGTGTTGTAAAGTAAATGTACTGTATAAGACATGATTTTCCATCTACTTCCAATATTTCCCAGTATCAGTATGAATATTCCAGTGACATTGGTTTCCCAGTCTAGTAACAGAAAATACAAAATGATCATTTAAAGAAGTAGGGTCTTCATCTGAACTGGTGCGTATTGACATTGCTCTATGGCTTTCATTTAAGCTTTTTCATCTTATCAAAGACTGTGGTCTTGATATGCTTATCATTTTCACTTTTCTCATCTATTTGGACACTGTACAAAGCCATGCTGGTGACTTTCTGGGTGACAATTTTCCCTAAAAGCCAGGCCATCTGTAGTGCCAAGCTAGCATTTAAGATACAGCAGTGTTGGCTGGAGGACCCATTTTCTTTATGCATGTGAGGTCTTGACTTCTCCCTGTTGTTTTTCATACAAGAAGGGCTGTTGATTTTTGCATCTCAGAATAGTTTTAGGAAATTAAATTATGCATAAATTATCAAAATAATCTTACTGTAAGTAGTCGAATAGAATTTAAAGTTACTTGAAAAACTGCAAACTGCTATCCATGAGATGACATTCCAGTACCAACCGATCAAGAAATATCATTTTACAAACATTTTGTAGTAACAAAAGTAATTTTGGAAATAATTCCTTGTGATGCCTAATTACACTGTTATCAAAACTGTAAAAATGAACTTCATCTAGATCAGGAAATCATACAGACTGCTCCGATGTAACTATGGTATCAACCTTGTCAAGTTGTTTATATAGTTTTTCTGGGAAGAAGTGCACTAGAAGTTGAATGCAGTCTCTTTATCTTACCAGTTGCTACAGAAAACAGTAATGAACAAGTGAGCTCATGGGTGTAGGCCAAGTTCTTGTCAATCAGTACTACACGTGGGCTGCTGGACCACCACTTTAGAGTTCACTACGTTGCTGTGCATATGCTGTTTTATTAACAGACATATTAATAGAATTATGACTCTTGCTTTCTCTGATTGAATTTCTAGCTCTTCTGTTCAATTACTGCCGGATTACTCCATTATTTCCTTCTAGCTGCTTTTGCATGGATGTGCATTGAAGGTATTCACCTCTACCTTATAGTGGTGGGAGTCATCTACAACAAGGGTTTCTTGCATAAGAATTTCTATGTCTTTGGCTACGTCAGTCCAGCTGTGGTTGTTGGAATCTCTGCCGCACTAGGATACAAGTACTATGGCACCACAGAAGTGTAAGTCACTGTTTCTGTGTCCAAATCAACATACTTAAGGATGCAATAGTCACAATAGCACATTTCAAGGCATTTTCTGCTGCTTACTTTTCAGATGTTGGCTCAGCACGAAGAACAACTTTATATGGAGTTTTATAGGACCAGCATGTCTAATAATTCTTGTAAGTATAATTTTCATTTTTATTGTAGTACATAAAACTGATAATAAAAGGTGTTTGATAATCACCCACCCATTGCCAGCATAGCTGTGAGTGCTAATTATAGGGCAAAATTGGCTAATTTAGACCTTTTTATAGTGTTTTTAAATTATTTATATGCTGTATGTCTAAATACTTTACTAGCCTGAAAAATTAATATTTGACCAAAAAAAGCTCAATATAAGATAAGAGCTTCTTTTCTTGCTTGCTTGCATTCTTCTATCCTGATGGTTTCAGAAATTCTGTGAAGCATTTCTCTTTTTTGAGAAGTATCATCTCTGTATGTCATTGGCATCTCAGCATGGCTCAGCAGGAGATGTACACAGACACTATCCTAGCAGACAGATAATCTGTTTTTTCAAATGTTGTGTGACTTAATCTCTTATCAGGGATGGGTCATCTTTGTAAGATTAGACTGTCATCTTTGTGGCTTTATCACTTGCTTGTACCCTGTCATCATCAAAGTTATTTTAAACTAAATTGCGACGTCAGAGAAAAGAACCCACTATTTCACATGGGCAGACAAGTCAAGTATTGATAGCCCTATTTCAGCTGTGAAAAGGGCCTTTTTAATTCTTACTGGAAGTGGCTTCAAACCTGCAAATTTGGCAGGTATTATATGTTCAATTCTGAAACAAGACATTTTTGGTGCCTCAGGAGCATTTCTGAGTGCTATAAAGTTTAACAAACCATTCCAGCTGTAATGGGGCATTATTGTGTATGACTGAGTTGACAGTGATCTGGCGATAGCTGGAACTAACATAGTGAGAAGGTACAATGGTGAGGACTTGTGGCATCTGTGGTCAAGTCAGTTATAACCATACACCGGGTTTTATTTGGTTTATTTATTTGGTGATAAATGTGAAGATTTTTAAAAAAGAACTGGCAATGCCTAATGCACACAAGACAATAGTAAAACAGTTTTATTTCAAAGTATTTGCAATTTCAAAGCTGAATAAAGTATCAGGTATAATTCTGATCAAATTTCACCCCAAATTCCTACTGTAGTCTGGGGATGGGCTGGGAGCAACCTGCCAGATGCAACTGCAGGGTGATTCCTCCCCATCTCACCCTCCTGGTGAGCACGGCAGACTTTGAGAGAGCCAAGGCACTGTAACATCCCTTGGATCTGTGCTTCTGCTGTCAGATTGCCCTGATGGACAGCAGGTTACTACAGTAAAACAAATTCATGGGGAGAGACCATCCTTTACTAGGAAATTCTTACAGTTCTTAGGTTTAAATTGTCAGTTTCCTATTTCCACTCTGGACCTTATCTCTTTCTTCCATGAAGGCAGCAAGGATGGGATTTTTTTGTTATTGCTATCATTCCTGTTCCTCATCTGCCTTCAGGTGAAGATTTATGGGCAGTGATGTATCACTGCACTGTTAGCACAGGAAAGCTGCATTATCAAAATATACAAAATGCCCCAAATTTATGCATCTGTAACCTCTTTTTCAGCTCCAACTGAGCTGTGCTTAATTCCAAGCACAGTACAGAGTCAGAGCAGGTCTTCAGTGGCTTTCGTATAAGTCTAGATGGCAGCGGAGGCAAATCCTGCAAAGCATGGATGTGCATAAGGCCTGTAGCCTCATTTTGCTCTGAGGCCTATAGCTATTCTTTTGGCACGCCAGATCTTCCAGCACTCCCTGCAAATATAAAGGAGGTAATAGAGGTTGATACAGGCCCTATGTGCCAGTGCAGTCCACCTGTGGGTAAGGATAGAAGCCAGACAGCTTCTTTTGTTTTCTCCCACTCCTTTGCCTAAGTGAAGCCACACAAAGGAGCTGTAGCTGGACAGCAAGGGGCCTGGTGGTTGTCTTGTTTTTTTTGTATGTTATGGAATGGTTTTGTGATAACTTGTTTTCACAGTATTCGGATACCTTTGTTATTGTCTCTTCATAATCATGTTACTAGACCTGGGAGGAAAGGCAACCCACTTTCAGCAAGCTGCGTTGTCTGCTGTGGATTTTTTTTTTTTAAAAACATTTGGACAGCTTATTTTGATAATGTCATAATAAATTGAAGCCTGAACTGCAAGAAGGATGTTTTCAAAGAGAGCAGGGAGCTAGGTAATTGGCTTACACTCTGTCCAGGTTAGTGTCTAAGGAAAATATGGAAAACCTTAGGAAAATAGGGACATGTCAGAGATGAAGTTGGTGTCAGATGTCTGCTTTGTGGAAGGCACATTGGTGGCAGTAATTCAGTTTCCATTGTCCAGTCTTCCTATTAATCATGCTGCATGGGCACCACAATAATATTAAACTTTTTTTCCAAAGTAGTGCCACTCAGGAAGTCTTTTTAATTACAGAAGCCAAACTTTTTCCAAGATTTCCATTCTGCCCACAGCTAATTAAGGGGGGGAGGGAAAGGAGGTAATTAAGGACTCTGAAAAGGAAATGTTATTTTTGTTCTGGGATAACCAGATAGGTTACTGCAACCCTCGTATAGAAAGTTGCAAAATCTGGCAGCTTCAAGCTTACCTTTAATCCTGAGCTTCATCTACTAATTTTGAGTTTGCAGGCTTTCTAAGATAGCCTGGAGAGTTTGCATACCAAATCTCTAAAACGTCACTCACCACAAATATGATTCTTGCACAGAGACCTTAAAATTGATAGGACAAATGCCCATGTACACAAATGGTGCTTTCAGTTGCTGAGAGTGGGGACTCAGGAGATTCGTGCTTTAGATTATACTGTAATATGGCTTTGAGACAATATGTGAATGATATAGAACAAGAGCAGTTCTGTACCAGCAGATTTTCTGTCTCATGGTACATTATTTCAAACACATCCCTGAACATTAAAACTACAGTAATAGTGAACCATAGGGAGCTCAAGTGTTTATCAGGAGTACAAACTAAGTTCTCTTCGTTGCCTAAGCAGAAACAGTACTTCTGAAAGTATTTGTTTATTAATATTAATGTTTTATTAGAATTCTTAAGTGAAAGTTATGGCCATATCCCATCTAAATATTACTATTATTAGATTGGTGACTTTACATGAAAAGGAGTGGGTCAGGAGCTCCTTAGATGCAGTTAGCAAAGAAAGGGCATTTTGAACCTTTGTAAAACAAGCTGCGAGCTGAAGATAATTTCTAGAACTTATTTCTTCCTCCTAATACTTGTAATCTTTTGAACCACAAACATTTTACCTAAAACTATGCATTAGATTAGATCAAAGCATACAAGTATGGAGAAATTATTTATAACAAGTTTTTAAAATTTTTAATAGACAAGTGATTTGTTTAGCACAAGTTTTAAGAGACATTCACACACACCACAACCCATGCCTGATTGAGGCAAATGCAAATATAAGCTTCAGAAATAAAAGGTATGAAAAAAAATATCCATAGAATATGTTCTTTTCTTTTGTAATAAACTTACAGTAACCATCTCCATGTAATATGAAATACTCATTTGCCTGCAGGGCAATATAGCTGCAGTTTTGATAAGCATGAAATGTCAGCCAATAACAAACTCCTTCCCGTTGTGCAGGACTTCTATACGGCTTTCCACACCTCTGATATGACAGCTTGCTCTGTGTTGAGTGGGAGCCACTCTGGATTTTATCTCTCTATAAGAAATTTATTCTACATACTGGCATTTTTGGAAACTTTATCTTTTAGATTCCATGGAAAGATGATAAATCCCTCCACTTGTATCTATTGTGAGGGACAGCTTTATATATTAGTTGACCAGCTGGCAGTAGAAAGTACATTGTTTGGAAGGGTTGGGCAAAGACTATTAATGCTGCATTCATGAAAGTCTGCAAGCTAGTAAAAGGAAAATTTAGAAGAGAATCACTGATAATCCAAGTGCAGCTATAGGCAACCTTTCTAATATACCTTTCTCCTAAACATTTCTTCCATTAAATCTGTTCAGTTGAGCTTTGTGGAGCAAATTCAGAACCACCCATGATAACATGATGTCGTGGTTTAAACCCAGTCAGGTAATTCGTTCGCTCACTTCCCCCCCTTTTCTTGCCCTCCCCCTGCTCTCGGAGGGACGGAGAGGAGAATCGAAAAGAATGCAACTCCCACCGGTTGAGATAAGAACAGTTTAGTAACTAAGGTATAACACAGATCACTACTGCTACCACCAATGATAATAATGATAAAGGAAATAACAAGGGAAGAGAATACAACACCTCAGCACCAGCTGACCGATAACTCGCCCCCCAAGCCCGACCAAGCTCCGACCGATACCTCCTCCAACCCTGCCGTCTCCCAGCCCTTCCGGCTAACTCCCAGTTACATCCTGGGCATGACGTGCTGTGGTATGGAATACCTCTTTGGACAGTTTGGGTCAGGTGTCCTGTCTCTGCTTCCTCCCGGCTTCCCCTCCTCCCTGGCAGAGCATGAGGCTCACAAAGTCCTTGGCCAAACCAAAACATCCTTGTTATCAGCTCTGTTCCCGAGCTGAAAGTCAAAACATTGCACTGCACCAGCTACCAAGAAGGAGAAAAAAAATGACTGCTACTGCTGAACCCAGGACATTATCCACCCCTTATTCCATACCATTCACGTCATGCTCAGTTCCCACATTTTCAATATACCATCACTCTTATCTTAGTGCACTCTTATCTTAGTGCATGGACCAGTCCCTATAAAGCTGCTGAGTCCATCTGGTCCATGATGTCAGGCTCCATCTCTTGTAACAGTCTTCCAGAGCAGGAGAGACTGTGTGCAGTGTTCACACTTGTGAATAACCTGGGCAATAGTGTCCATTGCTAAGTCCACCCCTCGATCATGAGTCCATCTCTGTGTTGCATCCCTGTTCTGATGACCTGAAGTGCCATGGGCCCACCAGGCTTAAAATAATTCACTGTCCCCTTCAGCAGTTTCTGCAGCTTGTTGCTGGGGACTCCATACAGCTGCCTTCCATCTCCGATGCTTCCAAAGCACTGGAGGGGCCCAGTGGACTAGATACTTGCCCATACTGTCACACACACCCTGCCACTCATGACTGTCCTTCCCTGGGGAAAACCTCTTGGTCCCCCTATATTGTCGTCTAACCCCAGACAAGACCCAAACCTGACTCTGCTTAACTTCTGAGATCAGACAAAATGGTTGTGGGTAGAACACAGTCTGTGTGTGTGCCAACATGCTGATCCCCATCACAATCAGCAGGCAGGTCCCAAGGATGCCCAAAGGCCATTCAAAACCTTCAGAACTCTCAGTTGATGCTGCTGTACTTGTCACTGGTGCTGGTGTAGCTGCTGTGCTTGCCGGCTCTCCCACCGCCAGCTTCTCTTTTTCTGAGTCCAGCTCTTCCTCCTCTGCCTTGCTGGGAAATGCTGCGTGGTCTCCTGCATCCTCCTGGGGCTCGGCGGGCGGCTTCCGGGGAATGCTCTCGGCCGTCGCAGGGCTCGGCTCCTCCGCGGGGCTCGGCTCCTCCGCCGCCTTTCTCCCGCTGCTCGGCAGCCGCCTCCTTCTGCTCCTCGACCGCCCCGACCTCCTCCACCAGCAGCCGTCCCCTCGCGGCCTCCGGCCCTGCTCCCGCCGCCGCTTGGTGCCCGGGGCCGCTCTCCCGGGCCGGTTCGGCTGCCGCCGGCTCCCGGGGCCGCTCCCCCTCGGCTCCCCGCAGCCTCACGAAGATGGAGAGTAGGGTGAGGACCAGGACGGTGAAGAGCAGCCGGACGGCCAGGTACAAGTCCACGGCCACGTCCGTCCCGCCCTGCTGCTGGAGCCCGCCCGTATTACAAGCCATTGCCATAAAGCACATTGAGACAAGAACCTTAGCCCAGGCCCCACACTTGATAAACACTATCACAGCAAATACCGGCTCTACGTAAGTTACAACATTCTGAAGCTGTGAGATCAAGAGAAACAACTCTGAGAGCCAATAAATCGTCATTGTGATGAGTGACTATTAATCTGGTCAGATCTGTCGTTATCTCAACCCTTCGTGCCCCACGTTGGGTGCCAAAAAGAACTGTCGTGGTTTAAACCCAGTCAGGTAATTCGTTCGCTCACTTCCCCCCTTTTCTTGCCCTCCCCCTGCTCTCGGAGGGACGGAGAGGAGAATCGAAAAGAATGCAACTCCCACGGGTTGAGATAAGAACAGTTTAGTAACTAAGGTATAACACAGATCACTACTGCTACCACCAATGATAATAATGATAAAGGAAATAACAAGGGAAGAGAATACAACACCTCAGCACCAGCTGACCGATAACTCCCCCCCCAAGCCCGACCAAGCTCCGACCGATACCTCCTCCAACCCTGCCGTCTCCCAGCCCTTCCGGCTAACTCCCAGTTACATCCTGGGCATGACGTGCTGTGGTATGGAATACCTCTTTGGTCAGTTTGGGTCAGGTGTCCTGTCTCTGCTTCCTCCTGGCTTCCCCTCCTCCCTGGCAGAGCATGAGGCTCACAAAGTCCTTGGCCAAACCAAAACATCCTTGTTATCAGCTCTGTTCCCGAGCTGAAAGTCAAAACACTGCACTGCACCAGCTACCAAGAAGGAGAAAAAAAATGACTGCTACTGCTGAACCCAGGACACATGAATATGACCTTGGCAGTGTTGTCTTGATTCATGCAAGTTGGACTTGTACCCACTGTCATTGCCATAATAAATTGGCATACCTCTTTAAGAACGAGGACTCAGAAGTGTGACATGTAACGTTAACAGGTGCAATTTGCCATTTAATGGTAAAAATCCATCAGTATCATTTGTTGAGATCACCTCTGTAATAACAAAACCCAGACTTGCTCTTTGAGGTCAGATTATTTCCAAAATTGAACATCATTCAAATAGCCCTCTCTGTGTCTTTTACCTAAACATCCTAGTGCTGTGCAGAGAGGAGGTGGCTCCTGTACGCCCTTGCTTGGTTTAGTCCTCTTATGTGTGTTTTCAGGGACCTAGAAGGTGTCTGACTTGGCTTCAAGCTCCAGTTTCTTGAAACAACTGGTAATTGCAGTGTTTGCAGCTACAAAAATGGCTTATAAATGGACCCTGTAATTTTCAGGGCATTCTTGTAAACTTGACTTGGAACCTATAAGCCAATAGTTCTTGGGAGAGGTGTCTTCAGAAAAACCAAGTTCTTTTTATTAAGCATTCCTGTATGTAATAAATGTAATGAATAATCAACTGTAAAGCAAAAATATTCTAAGAATTGCAATGATTGATTAACTCTTCTGTTTTAAACTTCCCATGTATAAATGAATGGGTAAATGAATAAAATATACAGATTGCAGTTGCAAAATACAAAAAAGAGACATATGAGTGATGAAAGCAGGCTAACAGTAGAGTAATGCTTCCCATTAAGGAACTGCCTGCATATTCATTAGAGCTAGTCGATTACTTAAAAAATACATTCATCAGATAATTTATTTGATGAATTTTACCATTATTTGTCAAATAATTTATTCAACAAAAAAGGTAAAATTAATGGAATAGTGCATTCATCAAATCTTATTGGACAGCTCTAATACTCAGTTCTGTACATTTAGGTTGATTCAGGATTAGTAATACTGCTGTAATCAATGCAGAAAAATTTTGTGGCAAATCCATTACTCTGCTTCTTTCTCATATACTCACATATTTCTTGTACTTAATCTAGGCCATTCAAACTGAACATCTCCCTTGTAGAAAAGTAAATATTCAAAGAGTTTAAACTTTTACGTTTTTGCAGATTCCAACATTGAGCATGATCTGATAGTCCATTGTTCCCACTTGAAATAAAAAAGGGGAGGGGGAACAGGCAAAAATCCCAACCAAGCAGCCCCTCTAAGGTCAGTTACACAACTCTGACATAATCAAGAGCACTGCCTCCTCGGGCTTCTTCACGTTATTATTCCTGTTATTCATTGAGCAGCTCATGTTTGTTACTCTTGACATTTCTTGACATTCTAAGGACTGATAATGAAAAAGTTGTTCGACTTCTGACTTCCATTACAACAAAACATATATATGTTTTGGAAAATTCTGTGGGTTTTTTTTCCAAAGGGTTATTTGTGATAAATGCTTAGTTAAGTTTCATAGATAGATGAGAAAAGCATACTCTGTACCATTTACTGTATATTTTTCAAAAAGTAGTTGGTTTAAAGATTTTTTTATATCCACTCTTGTTCCTCAGTCTGCCTTTTCTGTGGAAATAAAATTCCTACAGGGACTAGCAACTGCTTTATTATTCTTTATGAAAAAAAATAGTCCCCTTTTCATTAGCCCCTCTGTGGCTTCAGTGAAAGGTGTCTCCATGGCATTTCTTACGCCATTGTGGATAAAGTGGAGATAATTAATTATATAGTGGTATTAAATACTGAGTGTGCAGCTTTGGTCAAAACAGATTAGTTCAAACGACAACGGTGTTCAGCAAGAGCAATAAATGCTGTGCTAAATAATCATTGAGTCAGAAAGTAGTTGCCCCTGGAAAGGACGAGCTTTAAACTCCAAGCCACAGCTTCCATACTGCCATACCCAGCGGATGGAGCTTCTCAGCAACACCAGGGCTTTTATGTGAAATTAAGGTCCCTCCTTTGCACTTTTCCTTCTTCCCTTCCTCTGTCATTAAAGCCCCTGTTCTAAAGTCCCTGGAAATACTTGGGAAAAGAGTCTGTAGCCATTATGAAAATTACTTGCTCTTATGTTCATAGAATCATAGAATAGTTAGGGTTGGAAAGGACCTTAAGATAATCTAGTTCCAACCCAATATGATGTTATATATAACAACATAACAATATGATGTTATATAGGAACGCATTCATCACATAAAGCTCAAAGATCCTAGAAAGATGTTCTGTAAAAAAGTTTTTTTTGAGTTTTTTAAAGCAACTTAGTGAGTAATATGATAAGAAAACACGTCAAAAAGTTCTTCCTCAGATTCACTGAAAGGACATTAGATTGAAAACTCAAGCATGTCCCCTATCAAGAGTGAAACAAGTGGAAACAGCAGAGGGGGTACAAGTGGAGGGTGAGGGCAAGGGGAGAAGTACTAACAGGTGCCAGTTCACTGTGCAGTTTTCCTTAAGCATCCCATAACTTAGTGTAGGTTAATGCCCCAGGCATCCTTCTTTTCTAGTAAGATTTCATATTTGAAAAATCATGGCAGTCAGATGAAGTTCCCGATGACTGGAAAAGGGAACATATAACCATCATTTTCAAGAAGGGGAAAATGGATGACCTGAGGAATTACAGACCAGTCAGTCTCACATCCATGCCTGGCAATATCTTGGAGCAGATTCTCCTGGAAGGCATGCTAAGGCACATGAAAAACAACAAGGTGCTTGGTGACAGCCAGCATGGCTTCACTAAGGGAAAATCCTGCCTGACCAACCTGGTGGCCTTCTATGACAGGGATACAGAACTGATGGAAAGGGGTAGAGCAGTTGACATCATCTACCTGGACTTGTGTAAAGCGTTCGACGCTGTTCCACATGACATCCTTGTCCCTGAATTGGAGAGACATCAATTTGATAGGTGGACCACTCTGTGGATAAAGAACTGGCTGGATGGCCTCACACAACGACTTGTGGTCAACTGCTCAATGTCTGGCTGGAGACCAGTAACTAGTGGTGTCTCTCAGGGATCAGTGTTGGGACCTATCCTGTTCAATATCTTTGTCGGTGACATGGACAGTGGGATTGAGCGCACCCTCAGCAAGTTTGCCGATGACACCAAGCTGTGTGGTTCAGTTGATACAATAGAGGGAAGGAATGCCATCCAGAGGGACCTTGACACACTTGTGAGGTGGGCTGATGCCAACCTCATGAAGTTTAACCATGCCAAGTGCAAGGTCCTGCACCTGGGTCGGAGCAATCCCAGGCACAGCTACAGGTTGGGCAAAGAAGAGATTCAGAGCAGCCCTGCAGTGGAGGACTTGGGGGTGTTGGTTAATGAGAAATGTAACATGAGCCGGCAGTGTGCGCTCGCAGTCCAGAAAGCCAACCATATCCTGGGCTGCATCAAGAGGACCGTGACCAGCAGGTCGAAGGAGGTGATTCTGCCCCTTTACTCTGCTCTCGTGAGACCTCACATGGGGGACTGTGTGCAGTTCTGGTGACATCAACATAAAAAAGCCATGGAATTGTTGGAACAAGTCCAGATGAGGGCCACAAGTATGATCAGGGGACTGGAGCACCTCCCGTATGAAGACAGGCTGAGAAAGTTGGGGCTGTTCAGCCTGAAGAAGAGAAGGCTGCGTGGAGACCTCATAGCAGCCTTCCAGTATCTGAAGGGGGCCTATAGGGATGCTGGGGAGGGACTCTTCACTAGGGACTGTAGTGATAGGACAAGGGGTAACGGGTTGAAACTTAAACAGTGTAGATTGGATATAAGGAAGAAGTTCTTCACTGTGAGGGTGGTGAGGCACTGGAATGGGTTGCCCAGGGAGGTTATGAATGCTCCCTCCCTGGCGGTGTTCAAGGCCAGGTTAGACAGAGCTTTGGGTGGCATGGTTTAGTGTGGGGTGTCCCTGCCCATGGCAGGGGGGGGTTGGAACTAGATGATCTTAAGGTCCTTTCCAACCCTAACTATTCTGTGATTCTGTGATTTCTATAAACTGTTCCTCCTACTTTAATGTTTCCATATATATTATGCCTCAATGGATTTTTTTTTTTCCCAAGAAAAAAAGCACAACTGTCTAAATCAGTTTAGGTTTTGTTTGGCTTTTTAGTTGCTTAATATTCTCTTGCTGGTTCTTTACCCTGCTTTGCTATAAGTACAATTACTATAAAAACTTATGCTTACCCTAAATTGTTTATTAAAAGGACCACCATAAGTTTGCTTTAGATAGTTAACATAGACTGAAGTATTTTGGACCTTCTTAGTAATTACACAATGACTACATCCACAGTACACATTTTCTCACTCATATCACATATTCTTCCACTATTCCACTGTCCTTTTGATTCATTGCTTGCAGGCATTTAGAGAAGCAATTTAAATTTACAGTAGTAATTGCATATGAATACTCTGGAAATCTCACTTGGTCATTGAAAGAGTTTTTGTGGCTTTGAGTAAAATGGGATTTTGAGACTACATCCACAGCAGAATTGTGACTATTTCTAAAAAGCCCAAGAACCAAACCTTTTATAGTGTTTGGCAAACTTTGGCAAACTGTGGAAGGCATAGACAGCTTTCTTCCAACTAGTCACACCTCCAAAATGGCAAATATAGCCTGTTGTCAGACTTGACATCTCAGTCGTGATCATGATGGTATCTCACCCATTCACTGAAGCTAGCTGTGTTAAAAGAGAATATAAAACTCCTTTGCCACATAAAAATACTCCTGCAGGATTCTGCATAAGGCTTCAGATGCAGCCTAAGAGTTTTGCATTTATGCAAAGAAACCATTGAAGAGGTATAACATGGAGTCTGAAGTTTTTTATGCACCTGGAATCAATTCATTAAAGAGCCTGATTTATGTCATGACCATCTTACAAGTAAATGCACCTTCTAAAAAGGTTCTTGGAAAAGGCAAAGAGTAAATAAAGTGATTAATTACACTGTGAGCGAGATAGAACCTGTTCCTACCACTGGATCTAGTTATGGCTGAGGTCAGATACAGCTCTACTGGCTCATCCCTGCTGCCCTTGGCTGCAGAACTGAGGTTAAATAAAAAGACTGAGGTCAGCATGTGTTTAGCTTTGTAATCCAATGAGAAACATTAAATCTGAAGTCTGAGAGTCGGATTACTCTGTTGAAAAATATGGAAACTCCATGTATTTATATATTTATTTACAGCTTGCTGTAAGTGTTCTAAAAATATAAAGAAAACATATGAGTCTAAATCTACAGCTTAAGGTATGTAAAATAACAACTTGAAAGTATCCATATATAAAGAGCAACCCTATGTGATAATCGTGTATTTCCTGAGACAGAGTTTGACATTAACTCATTTAGCTATGTTTTACCTTCTAAAACAAGTGAAATCATTAAAATCTTAGAATCATAAAACTCTAATCCTGCATTAATGAAAGTATTTCCAAAAATATAGCCTAAAGGGAGGTTGTTAATGGTTTTGTTACAGTTCCTACTCCTAGGTAAGGCTGCTGTTGTATACCTAAAGTATTGGAGAAGATGTATTCACTGGGGACATGATAATGAGATAAATCAGTCAGGAGACAAACCCAGACTGTTTGACTGCCAGCTTGTGTCCAATTTGATGCAATTAATATGGCATACATTTTCATTTTGAAGCTTAAACTGTTGTATTGTTAATAGCTTAATTCTGTTCTCCCCTGAATGAAATAACGATGACCCACTGAATGTTGGCATTTTACCCAGCCATTAACCATACAGACAGAAAGACAGAAATGGATTGCTCTCTGTGGCAGAATTCAGAGCATCACAAGCTCATTAATTCAAACACTCATAATGAGGGTCATTGTAAAGACTGATACAGATACAGCTGCTCTGAACTTCAGACATTTTTTGAAAGAACCAAATTCAATATGATATATGTAAAAAATTCAAGTATATGCCTAAGAGAGCAGCGGGAGAAATTTTCTCATTCTTTTTTGAGAGATCTGACATCAGCATATAGATGGTTTCATCAATTATTGAGACAGAGACTAAGAAAGGAAAAGGGAATGATTTGGGGGTTTCGTTTTTGAAGTTTGAATATAAAGTGCTCAGACTGAATCAGAGCTAGTATGTGTGAATCTTTAGAATTAGCTGCCTCTTTCTCATACCTTCTCTTCTTTGTAACTATAGAGAGCCTCAAAAGGCTGGTATTTAAAGTGGTTTAATAACTTTTGAAAGGCTGGAGTGTATCTTTTATACAAAGATATCATGTATGAAACTACCAATTCCTTTTTCATTATATAAATACATGTGTATTGGAAACAGCCTCAAAACCGCAGCGTCATATTAAACAATTACTCCTCTGTTTAAAAAAAGAACTGTCTTCACGTAGTCCTGGATAAGGAATGGGGAGATGAGGGAGATCCAGGTCTCCTTGCTCCAGTGAATATTTAATTATCATATGCCATGGAATAAATCCAGCAGGGCTGACAGAGCAATAGCAATGAATAGCTGGTACAGAGGTTGGAGAAACTAAGGGTCATAGCTTAGTCTGAATATTAAGTATAACAGAAAATTATTCCCATGCCTCCAACATCCTGGATAAATGCCCTGTCTGTGGGGATTTTCATTGTTCAGGTATGTCCTTTCTGGTTTTAATCAGAAAAGCTGTCCTAGTCAGGAAGCCTTTCCAGGTGAAAGTATAGTCTAAAACAGTAAATGTCTTTTAGTGCTAATGAGCTGACATTTTTCAAAAAAAAAAATGTTGGACAAAATTTTCTTGAATGCCTTGTCCTGATCTGTTTCATTTTACCTGATGTCCAGGTGCTAAGTGAGCTACTGCCACGAAAGATGGGCCATTTCCCTCTGAGCTTTCAAACGCTCTTTTGTCTTACTTAAAAAAGGAAGGGGGAGAGGAAGGAAAAAAAGATTTCTTAGTTGCCAAATTTGACAGCTGTCAGCTACCTTGATGGAGCAGAATTAAAATACATCACTTCACTCACTATCTTACCATTTAATTGTAATTAATTATGAAAGAAACTACAACTCTTCAACATGAGTGCAAATATTTTTATTTGCAGGCAGATGTTTTGCATGTTTTATTAAATTTTGTGTATTTCATACCATTCAGTGCTCAACTAAAAATAGCTATCATTCTGTAACTACACAGAGAGATTTTTGTGTGGTGTGAAGCACTAACATCGTATTTACTTAAGGATAGAACATTATGTTACTCTTCCAGTATGTAAAATACGGACATTTAACAGTGAAATGAAGAACCTATTTTAAATATAGCAGTTGCTAAGCAATGTGCTATTAGCAAAACTCCAACAGCTTGAAACATTTAGCATTTTAGGACCTACGTGCTCATTTTTACATTATTAGTTTGCGAAATACAGTTAGCAATCAACAGAGACGTTTGTAATTTGCTTAGACACTAGATAAGAATGTTTCTCAGTGATCTTCTGGATCCCAATCTTGGGGGAAAGAACCAAGTAGTCATAGAATTGTTTGGGTTGGAAGGACCTTAAGGATCAAGTTCCAACCCCCTGCCATGGGCAGGGACATCTTCCACTAGACCAGGTTGCTCTAAGCCCCATCCAACCTAGCCTTGAACACCTCCAGGGTTGGGACAGCCACAGCTTCTCTGGGAAACCTGTACCAGTGTCTCACCACCCTCACAGTGAAGAACATCTTCCTAATAGCTAATTTACATCTACCCTCTTCCAGTTTAAAGCTAGTACCCCTTGTTCTATCCTTACATGCCCTTGTAAAAAGTCCCTCTCCGGATTTCCTGTAGGCACCTTTTAGGTACTGGAAGGCTTCTGTCAGATCTCCCAGGAGCTTTCTCTTCTTGAGGTTGAATAACCTCAACTCCCTCAGCCTGTCTCATAGAAGATGTGCCTCAGCCCTCTGATCTTCAGCTACTCTGGACTCACTTGAGCAAAGCCACATCCCTCTTGTCTTGAGGGCCCCAGAGCTGAATGCAGTACTGCAAGGGAGACTCATCAGAGCAGAGTAGAGGGGGAGAATCACCTTCTTTGCGTGCTTGATGCAACCAAGGATATAGTTGTCTTTCTGGTCTGCAGGTGCACATTGCTTTGGTCACTTTGAGCTTTTCATTAGCCAATGGCCTAAAGTCCTTATCCACAGGGCTCCTCTAAATCCATTCTCCACCTAGCCTGTACATGTGCTTGGGATTGTCCTGGCCCACATGCAGGACCTTACACATGGCCCTGTTGAACTTCACATGAAGTTTGCACAGGTCCACCTCTCAAATCTGCACAGGTCCCTCTGAATGGCATCCCCTCCCTCCAGCATGTTGACCACACCACACAGGTTGGTGGCAAACTTGCTGAGGGTGCACTCAATCCCACTGTCCCTGGTGCTGATAAAGATGTTAAAACAGTGCTGGTCCCAATACTGACCCCTGAGGAATGCAACTTGTCACTGGTCTCCACTTGGACACAGCCAACTCTTTGGGTGCAACCATCCAGACAGTTCCTTAATCATCAATCTGTCCATCTTTAAAATCCACGTCTCTCCAATTTAGAGACAAGAATGTCACATGGGACAATGTCAAATACTCTGCACAAGTCCAGATTGTCAGTTGCTCTTCCCTTATCCACCAATGCTGTAACCCTGTCATAGAAAGACACCAAATTTGTCAGGCATGATTTGCCCCTAGTGAAGCCATGTTGTCTGTCACCAATAAGTTCCTTATTTTCCATGTGCCTTAGCATAGTTTCCAGGATTGTCTGGACACCAAGGTGAGACTGACTGGCCTGTAGTTCGCCCAGGGTTTTCCTTCTTTCCACCTTTTAAAAATGGGAGCTCTGTTTCGCCTTTTACAGACAGTGTGAACTTCACCAGACTGCCACGACTTCTCAAATGTGATGGATAATGGGTTGGCCACTTCATCTGCCATTTTTCTCAGGACCCATGGATGCCTCTCATCAGGTCCCATGGACTTGTGCACCTCCAAGTTCCTTAGAGGTTCTTGAACCTCTTCTCCTACAGCAGGTGATGCTTCATTCTCCCAGTCCCTGCCTTTCCCTTCTGCAACTTGGGTGGTGTGACTGGAGCACTTGCCAGTGAAGACTGAGGAAAAAAGTCATTGACTACCTCAACCTTCTCCATATCCCAGGTAATCAGGTCTCCCATTTCTTTCTGGAAAGTGCCCAAGTTTTCTTCTGTCACCAACGTACCTATAGAAGTTTTTCTTGTTGCCCTGTCCAGATCTAATTCTACTAGGGCTTTAACTTCCTAACCTGATCCCTGGTAGCATTGAGACAGAGGGATGCAAATCTGCAAACAGACTTAGAGAACCATCCTATCTCTAAGTGCAGTTAAGTTAACACAGCACATGGCTTTTCCCGTCCTATCCTAAAATACATGTGATTAATTGAACAGAGCTCCCCAGTCTAATTCCATTGGCAAAACCTCCTTATTGTTGACAAGATGATAGGGAAAGCACCAGGAAACTTCTTGGCATTTTCAATTGCTCTTACTCTCCTGTGAATTTCTTTACAAGAGAAATTATCTGGACCAATGCTGTGGCTGTGGGTTAGATCTAACCATAGGACTTGTACCACTCTGGAGAGCTCTGAACTCTTCCTTGGGTGCCTGCTGTATCTTACCAGCACACATCACAGTTGTGAACATGGGAACTGTACCATGGAGATTGCCAAAACACAGCCACAGGAAAATTTCACTAACCTGCTCTAGACCGCAATGTGCATCCATTACACATGCAAGTGCTAATCTGCAGAGTGATATCCAGAGCAAGGTCCACTGTTGCCTGCAAATCCCTTGAGAATGCCACTCTCTGTGATCTGTAAAGCCTTGACAGGACTCTTTTTAACAGGAGTCCTGCAACTGGTTTAACAGAGCCAGAAGTCACTCCTAAATCCTAAATCCTTGTGACCCTTCACAAAGGTGATCTCCCCAAGAGAGATGTGCCACTTACCATCTTCCCTTTCAACTCAGTCACAGGTGTAGAATAAAACCTAGCTCATCCAGATTTGTGGCTCCTTGGAGATTACTCTGGGTTACACAGATACATAAATGTAGATGCCCCTATCTCGAGAATCCTGATTTCATGGGATCATAATAACTGCCCTTATTCAATGTCTATTTCACAGTTTTCTACCATTTGCTCATAAATATACCACAACATTTCCAGAATTTAAGAAAGCTAAAAACACTTTTACAAATATCTTTATGGAGAAATGATTCCCTGGAGATGTTATGAGTGGAGACTGTTCCTATATCAGCCCTTGTCTTTGATTAACCACTTAAAAAAGAAAAAAAAAGGGGGGGAATAGATTAATTATTAAAATTAGTCCTGTAGTGCACCTGAGCGTGCTGAGTGAAACCTGATTCCCACTGAATCTCAGGGGGAGGGAGGGCTGAGGATGCTCAGCACCTCACAAAATTGGGCTTGCAGGGAGAAAGTCGGAGGTTTCCTTTGTGAAATAGTAAGGACTGAGTGTGCTGTTTGCCCAGTAGAAGTTTGGGGTGGCTTGTTCAATAAAATAAGAGAAAAAAACGAATTCAGTTCTGGGCTTAGAATCAGTGCAATTCCCCTTTAGCCTATTAGACTTGCTGAGAAGCCCCTCTCAGGACTTGCAGCAGTTTCTCTGACTCCTCAGCCATGTAATAACACTGAAAACAAAGGCACAGGAACTTGCCATGTCACACTGTAATGTCATTATTCAGTTGATAAAACTGTGGCCCTGACACAACATTTCACGCTTTGGGTTTACCCAAAGCTGTGGAGTATCTCTGCTCATTATGCAGGTAACTTCTCCCCAAAGCCGGCATGTGGCAGCAGCAGTCCCCAGGCTGGCCCTTTCCAGGCCTGTGCAAAGCCCATCCTGAGCTTGTTTTCACAGTTGCCTGCACATATTGCTCCACTCCAACTTACTGCCTCTCTGGAGACAGCGTGCCTTATGTTTGCCATTTCATTCTCATTCACCTTGCTTGTCACCTTAAGGCAGCCTTAATTATAGCATCGTTGAAGGTTTATTCAACAAGATCTGAAGATTGTGCTTTAATTACAAAAATGAAAACACGCGATTACAACCAAAGGAAGTATAAAACAGTATTTGGCTATAAGTAGCAGCTGAAGCTTTTTTAGATGTTTCAGTGCCTCTCATCCAGAAGCCCCTCAGTCTGGCCCAGCTAGAAGATTAGGGGATCCAGGGTTCCTTGTGCCTATCTATATTTTGATGACTTTTACAGCCTACTAAGTCCATTTCTGCTCATTTGAAGTTCAGGTTTGGATACAAATTCAAATGTCTTAAGTGGCTGTTTCTTTATCTGGGAATTTTGGGTGATTTGATTTTCCATGCCATTTGTTGAAACATGTATGGCTCTTTGAGGATATTAGTTATATAAATGCCATTTCCCCTTACTTTAGTCCAACTTCTCAGTATTCCTACTCAGTTCAGCCATCCAGTGTGAATTTTTTACTTTACATTTCCCAGAAATAGCTGAGGCAAAGAACATGTAGAGTATCAGGTTGAAGCAAAATATGTTCAGCTTAGGATTCCTGTTGGATTCCCAGTTTTCTCTAAAGGCCACACTTGGCACATTATCATTAGCTAGTTTTTTGTCCTGGATTTACCCATGAGTTCATGTTACTGTTTTCCCTCAAATTTTGCTGCATTTCTGTGTCACTGAACAATTGCAATTACTTGTTGTTACCTGTATTGTCCCATAAGGACAAAATGCTGTTCCAGAGGTCTCTAACTTAGGTTAAAAATAAATAAAAACAAGCACACTATGTAGCCTAAAAGCTACTGTTTTGAGACACTGAACATTGTGTAAAGGCAGTCTGTGCACTTTGCTATAGATATTTTTTATTGATGGAGTGCTTCAAAATGGGGCAAAAAAACAACTTAAGGCTTTAATAAATCTTAGAAATGACTGGGTATTTCAGAAGTTAAGCTCACCCTCATTACCCTGTAACACTACCTCCTGCGAGGCTACCTGAGACGTATTGTACTATAATTGTGTTCTGGCAGCTAACTTCGAGAAGCCAGTGTTAACCTCTCCCATTCCCCTGGTACAGGTTATTCCCATTAGAATGGGCTGATGAATGAAAAGATTGTAGTTAATGGGTATTACTTTAATGCAGAGGCCCAAATCCTATTATTCTGTGCAACGCATAGAGTAAATAGTATTTGTGTAAAGGAGCCCCACTAGGACTAAGAGAAATAGAGTTTGCTGCCACAAGGCCCCATATCTGCCCCTCAGCCTCCCCCCATCCTTGCTCATGCTCAATCCCATGCTCAGGAGAGCATCTCCAGTTCTGCAGCTGGTTTATGTGGCCAAAAGATAAGGAGTTTTGGCCCATAAAACTTCTTACAGAACCTATTAATGCCAAAAAGAAGGCTCTCATTGACATTCGTGATTTTGATGACAGGCCACCAGAGAGGAAGTTTGGTCGTGTGGTTTGTGCTGTGATCTGGATAGCTCTTTTCTGTAGCTGTGTGTATTCTCCATGCTCATGGTACTCTGGTCACATTTCACCCTACCTTTTTCAGATTAGTAAATACATTAGGTAGGTTATGCAGATTACAGTGTGTGCACTAAATTGTTTGATATATTATTCACCAACAAATATAAGATAAAATCTAAGTCTGCATATAATTACCCACAACTGCTGACTGACTTATAATTAACTTTGAAAAATTGCTGGTTTAGGAGATATTATAGATTACAATTTTAAATATAAGGAGCTTCAGAATAGCTCTCACGATCAGTGCGAGTACAAGGTATTCAGTGGATTAATTCCCTAAACTGCTAATCAGCTCTATCTCCTGTCTTATCAAATTGTAAATACATTATGCTGTATTAAAGTATGAGCATGCAGCTAATTAAAGCAGAGCCTGCATTTAATATCACATACTCCCCCATTGACGCAACAAAAATATTCTGAGGACATACATAAGTGTTAACAAATGAAAATGATTCCTTTTAAAGTGATGCTGTGCTCCTACATCAGCCTTTTGTTTTCATTTCAGAGGGTTCAGGGTTGGTTTTTTTTAAAGAAGGAGGGAGGAAAACCACACAGTATTTCTGGAGAAACAAGTTGGGGAAGGCATTAATTCTATTCAGTCTACAGCTGGAAGCCCACAGGAACCAACCAAGGGATTACAACCAAGGATCTACAAATAGCATCTGGATGACATCCAGCTAAAATTTGGTTCATTTACTAACATTTTTAATAGAGTCTGATGTTAAACGCTGCAAAGCAGAGTAAGATTTCTTTTTTTTTTTTTTTTTAAGCAAGAAAGCAAAGCCATCCACACTGTTAAATGAATGCAGTATAAATTCAAATGAAAGATCAATGAAGCCTAGCTGGGCAAACAGAGGTTCAGAACTATAATTGAGCATCATTTGCAAAACTGTGGTTTTTAGTGGCTTTTTTCTATTTCAAACTGAAATAAAATAATGCCATTTCAAAGAAGGCAGGAAAAAAAAACTGAAATTATTCACCTATGAAACAAACATAAAATATAAGAGAGAATACACAGCAAGAAGCCTTTCAACCAAAGTTAGTTCTTAAAAAATTCTTTGTGTAAACCTCAAAGTTTTTTTGTGCCACTTGAAAGTTTTCACACCCCAAAGACCTCAGAACATATGATGTTATTCAGCAACAAAAGACATACATTTTGTCAAGCTCTACACAATACTGTGTAATAGAAAATCCATAGGGAGGAGGGGCTTTTTTGTTTTCTCAATTTCCCTTTTTCCTTTCCCTTTTCCTTTTCCCTTTTTCCTTTTCCCTTTTCCTTTTTTCCTTTTCCCTTTTTCCTTTCCTTTCCTTTCCTTTCTCCTTTTACTTTTTTTTTTCTTTTTTCTTTTTTCCTTTCCCTTCCTTTCTGCTTTCCTTTCCTTTCCTTTCTCCTTTTACTTTTTTCTTTTTTCCTTTCCCTTCCTTTCTGCTTTCTTTTCCTTTTTCCTTTCTTTTTTCCTTTCCTTTTTTTTTCCTTTCCTTTCCTTTCCTTTCCTTTCCTTTCCTTTCCTTTCCTTTCCTTTCCTTTCCTTTCCTTTCCTTTCCTTTCCTTTCCTTTCCTTTCCTTTCCTTTCCTTTCCTTTCCTTTCCTTTCCTTTTTCCTTTCCTTTTTCCTTTCCTTTCCTTTCCTTTCCATCATCTCTAGTTAAGGACAATAATCTCAGCAGAAAATCAAAGAGTTTTACCAATAATATCAATAAACATTTGCAGACCATTTGTAGTGATACTGTTGAGATAAGGTGGCATTACAGCCTTGTTTGATCAGTGTTTATTACAGGGCTTATATTTTCTTCATAGAAGTGGAACAGAAGAGTGTCTCCTCCCAGCACTGGATTCTATAGGTTTCAAATATACAGAAACTTCATCTGATTTGTTTCATTTCATAGAAACATAGAATAGTTAGTTAGGAAAGGACCTTAAGATCATCAAGTTCCAACCCCCCTGCCATGGGCAGGGACACTTCGCACTAAACCATGTCAAGCAAGGCTCTGTCCAACCCGGCTCTGAACACCGCCAGGGATGGAGAATTCACAACTTCCCTGTGCAACCCATTCCAGTGCCCAGGAATTTCAATGTGTAATAGTTCCTGAAATTCAAAAGCATCCTGTTTTGAACTAAAAGTTCATTTCTTCACTCACCGCAGGTTAATTTGTTGGCTTTCGGAGTGATTATTTATAAAGTATTTCGGCACACTGCAATGTTAAAGCCAGAAGTTAGTTGCTATGAAAACATAAGGTAAGTTTGCTGATTAATATAAATTCTATCTTCTCTAAGTAAATACAGCCAGAGATGAGAGTAAGCTTTGAAAAATAACAGTTTAATCTTCTGGAGGATTTGTAGAAAAAGAAAGATCATTTCTTTTTCTGTTAAAAGGTATATTTTGCAATCTTTATTCCCACAGAGCAGTACCTTGTACAGTAACTCTGGGATTGTGTGAGAGGTGTACAAGGAATACAAGTGGCCCTTATCAAACAGAGGGTAAAGACATATGGCAAGGTTAAAGAAGTAATTGTCCTTTTTTTTCTTAATTACTTTCCACAGCCTCTATGCAAGCCAAAAAAGATTTCAAACCTTATGCCTGAATTGGGATAAAAATATTTGCCTTGAATTAACAAGTAATTTAGTGAAAAGACAATCAAACCATTCATGTTGTTTGTAAAAAGTCCACAGTAAGACATTGTACTTCTGTGGTGCTAGGGGGTATGGCAGGATTCTCTCCAGGATTTTTACTTTGCATGCTGCTATGATTTTTCCATCAGCTCAGTCTCTTTAAAACTGATTTACAAGGACCTTGAAGACCGTTTGTGCAGGAAAAGCTGAAGTGTACTACAGGGAACATTGAAAACAACTTACTGTTTGTGTTGCTTAGGAACACTCCTGCAGTTTCAATGCATTGCACTAGATTTATAGTTAGGATTTAGCAATTGTTTGATTGATTACTTTTTCGTATTCTTCACCCTTTGTAGCTTCATGTGGTGACCTGGTTTTAACGAAGTTGAAAATTATTCATTTTCAGATGAACAATGCTAAAAATGTCTGTTGTTCAATGGAAGTCCTGCAAGGACTGGTCTGAGAGTGTATAAGAAAGAAATCAGTGGCTTCATTTCCAAGACAACATGCTGTAATTTGCTCAAGTCTGTGAGCAAAAACAATTTTTTTTTAAGAGAAAGAATGAAAGAAAGTAAGTCTAGTTTTACAGCTGGCACCGTCTTCTGCAGTGAACCTGAGAGGCAGCCTGGTAACCTTTTGATGTCATGCACATGTACTGACCTAAGAGCATACTGTACAATTTTCTGGGTTATTTTTTGAGGAAGATGAGGAGGAGGAGGAAAAAGGGGGGAATGCTTCATAACAGACATATGTTTTTCCTTGGGGTATTACACTAACAATAGATTTAAATCGAATCATATGGTGCTGCAGTACACCAGAGAAAACGTATCTGAAGATTAAAGAAGCCAGTGTTTTAGGGCCCTCCAGTTCTACTCTGCTCTTCAGCAGTGATTATGCGAGCTTACTCGTGCCACGATGCTACAGCACACCCCAAAGAACAGCCTGTGTATTTGCATTTCTCAGGACTTTGCAGATGTGAAAAAATTGCCTAGGCAGCATTTACCTTCCAAAGAGGTAAAAGAAGGAAAATAGCGCTTGCGCACATGTTGTTCACAATGCTTCCTTCCTGTCTAGATCCTGTGCCCGAGGTGCTCTTGCTCTCCTGTTCCTCCTTGGGGCTACGTGGATCTTTGGAGTCCTCCATGTTGTCCAGGGATCCGTAGTTACAGCATATCTTTTTACAATCTTCAATGCATTCCAGGGGATGTTCATTTTCATATTTCTTTGTGTGTTATCTAGGAAGGTAAGTGTCCCATTCTTTGTGGGAGGCCACTCAGACAGTCTCGTGTACCTACAGATGCAGCTCCCCAGTCCTGAAGTGGAGTTGTGGTACAACAAGGAAATCCTTGTGCCATTAATGGGGGAGAGGAGAGAAAATGTGAAATTCTCCTACACTTTCAGTGGAGACAAATCTCTGATTAACTTTTACCTTCTCACATATTTCTCCCCAGTTTTAAAACCAATATATGAAATTTGAAAAAAAGTGTTTTGGTTTTCTTTTTTAATTATAAAACTGGTTATAGTGTCATTAACCCAGTGAAATAATGCAGTGTGTGCAAAAGCACTCACTTCCAGCCTTTCCAGTGAACAGCAGGATTCACCCACGCTATTCTGTGATAACACTTCCTCCATTCTGTCCTAAGGCCAAAACCAACCCTACCTTAAGACATCTAGTGAAAGGAGCAGTACAAAATTATTTGAAAGACATATAGAAGTATTAATAAATATATAATAATAAACAATTAATCCCATATTTTAATGCAACATTTTTATTTCAGATTCAGGAAGAATATTATAGGTTGTTCAAAAACGTTCCTTGCTGTTTCGGCTGCTTGAGATAAACGGAAGAAAAATATGCACGAGCATTTCAGTGGAAGAAGGAAGCAAGCTAGATGATGTTGTTATGGATATTATGGAAAGAATGTGTTATTGTGAAAGTACGAAATGATACAGTGAGCAGGCATATCTCTTAATTGAATTACTGACTGGTTTTGTACATATGTGTGCATTAATGCAAAGCATTTATATTATGCTGAATACAAACGGTATACAAACCAAACTCAATTATTGCAAAATAAATATTAATGAAGGCTGGGGGAAAAAAAGCAAATTTCTGAAGAATATCAAGATTTTTCATGACTTTCAGGTTTTGTTTCTCATATTAGAAATATCTGCAGTTTTTGAAAACAAGATACCAAAATCTAACTGGCACAGCAGATTTTATGAATTGCCTTGTTAGTGAAACATGTTCACTGTATTTTTTTGTAACAATGAGCTTCTTACATTTAAGTTGTATGTGGTCATCTGCAGGGAATGGGTTCCATTAAAGAATCAATAGATAAAGATCAGCTTCAGGCCAGACTTTTGAAAACATTTCTTTTAATTTAAAGTAGATTAAAGAAAGAATTTGTTTAATATTATTCTCTTATCACTCTGAAATATATATTTGTATATTAATCAATTCTTTATTTTTATAACTTTTAAAGAACTGTTTAGATCTTAAGAGCTGAGGTCAGATCTGATACAAGAATGGTGGGACAGCCATTTTATAAGTGAAAGATTGTTTTGTGAATACTTTGAAAAAGATCTGGTTCTTGTTTTATTTAATTGCCAAAAAGACTGAGATCTGCTAAACTGGCACAATGATTTTGGAGGCTGTGGGAAGAAGATGCTTTCATAAGTTCGTCACTTGATATTTGGAATCCAGACCTTGTAGCATCAAATTAAAAGTGGTAGTAATCACCCATGCAGAAGAATGCAGATTTAAATTCAGTGGTGTGTGCCTCCATACCACATAAAATTGTAACTACAGCAGTTTATTCACAGAATCTTTGAGTCAAGCAGTTGTCTTCCTCTGAGGCTCCTGGTTTTGAAACACTTATCCTGTGTTTAACCTTGGGAGCATCCATAGATCTACTGAAATACAAACAGAGTAATTGAGGTGCAGGTTTTTCCAGATCAGGGCATAGATATGATGCATCAGCGGTTCCACCTTTCCCATCTGACTTACTTTAAAAGTATGCTTTAATTTCACCCTTTTAGCACCTAGCTTGTGTGTTTGAAGTGCTGAGCAATCCTCAATCCACATTGCCTTCTCAGGAAGTGTCTAGGATCTCAGATGAAGCCCAGTGTTTTTACCTGTGAGGCACTGTAAATATGTAGTTTTTAATAAATCCCACTGTTGTGTTGTCTGTTAAAATAAAGCATTACTCTGAGATTTATTTATATTAAAGGAAACCTTTTGTTGGCAATGGTCTAATTTGTTTGGTTGGTTTTTATCTTTTTCTCTACACACAAGGCTTTCACTCTATGCACTGCAGTGATATGCTTCATTAAGTATATTCCATGTCTCTGACAAAACTTTGGAAACCACAAGAAAAGCCCTTTTTCTTGGGGGAAAAAAAAAATCTGTTGGTCCTTTGAATGTAAAATATGTGAATAAACTCATGTTCTTAGCTTGCACATTTTGACATTTCCCTTTATTTAAATAAATACACTGGTGTAAGTTCTCATGGTTATAATTATTTGCCCTGAATTGTTTGCTGTATTATCTCCTTTGTTCTTGTGTATGTTCTTCCAGGTTTGGGAAGATACAGGTACATATTACTTAAAAGAGTATTTTTAGAAGGATAGCTACTAATACATCATTTTTAATCTCCTGCAGAAATGTAACTATACTAAATCTGACTGGACAAAGAAGCATCTCTACTAACTACATAATGATTTCAGCATGCTCAGTAAGATTGAAAACATTCCTGGAAAAGAAAATATATCATAAATTGTTTAAGTTACAATAGACATCTTAATGTAAGGACGTCCTTTATAGGAAAACTGGTTTTTCCAGTCTCTGGAGCAGATCTTCATTGAAACTGTTTTCTTTACATGCAAGGATGAGTTTTCGTCTTTTAATACAACACATAAGGAGCAGGAAAAGAAAACAACTTGTTTAGATTCATTGCCTTAAAGCCTGAAGGGTATTGTAATTGTCCTCCCTAATGCATGCAGAAATACTGACAAGAAATAAAAGGTTTTATTTGTCACAGTCCTTAATAACACAAGCCCCAACCCAGAGAGAGAGAGGAGGAGAGATAATGGGCATCAATTGGAAGAAGGGTTTCAGCAAGATATGAGAAAAAATCTTTTCACTGTGAGAAGAGTTAAGCATTGGAAATGGTTACCCACAGAGGTTGTGTGGTTGTGTTAAAATCTTTAGAGGTTTTTAAGATGATAGGGTAGAGCCCTTAGCAATCTGATCTCATACCTGACCCTGCTTTGAGCAGGGACTCTCTGAGGTCCTTTCCAGTCTGTGTTGTTCTATGAGTCTATGATATGAAATATCAAATCAGAAAAATTACAGTTGGCCATTAGTTATGATTTTGTTAAGCAAACTTGCACACAGGTGCCATGCATTAGCTGCATAAACTGTTTTTCCAAAAATAAATTTTATGTACTTGTTAGATCAACTGGTAAATAATTGGCTGGTTTGAAAAATAAGAACTTGTTCAGCATTTTTTCATATTACATGCTTTTGAGAAGTATGTGACATCTCCAGGTGGGGCCAACAAGAAGAAAGAAAACAAACAATGATTGACAAGACAGATAAAAAATAAAATGTTAAGGTTTCACTCTGAAAGCAAGTGCTTGCTGAAGAGAGAAATTGTTTCCATTAAACCAATCAAAGGGAAATTGTGTTCAGTGTTGCATTTCAAGGTGTGCTTCAGAATATAATAAATAAGGTCTGGATTAAGAAAGACTGGTTTATTCTGAAATAATTATTTCCTCAAAGAATTTGAAGTCTATTTCAAAAAACCCACAACATTTAGGAGTCAATTAGCATCACAACCTTTGGAAGGTTCAGTCTGTCAGAGCTGTAGAATGAAGCATGTAGGCATTGAAAATACCATCATTACTGTTAAAATGTATTTCAGACTTTCCTCCACTCTCCATTTGTCATAGTCCTTCAACTCAGAACACGGTGGTACCCTGAAGCCAGGAATCTGCAAACTTGTGCATCTTATTGACCAGCCATACAAAGCAATGTTGCACGTGGTGATGTTAGGCAGAATGAACAAGTATTTTTGGGTCTGGTTCCACCAGATGATACACCTCCAGCATCACTTTTCTCACCAATAGTACCACTTTTATATCTACCTTTTTTATCTTTGTCACAATAGTTCCTTAAAGCCCAGCTCAGAATCACACTCTTGCCAGATGCCAGTTAGTCACAGGAGAAGTCCTACCTCCCTCTTTGAAGCCTTTATAGAAGAGACAAAAAGGCAAAAATTTCACTTGGGAAGAAAGCTCAAACTTTATTTCCCTTGGGAAAAGAGCTAGTGGGAGGAGGGCTCCTGGCCAGCAACCTGTTCCAGCATGTGTTACTCCTTCCACTTTGCTCTTGTACATGCAGGGGACAAAGCATTACTGTGCTGTGATATTACAGAAGATGCTACCTCACTGAAGTCATCCCCCAAAGCTATTTTTATATAAAATTAAGCCTTTAAGATGTATGCAGACTTGAAAACAGCTGGTCATCAATGCATCAGTACTCCATTTAACCACAACCAAAATATCAAGTGCAAATGTGCTAAAGCATTTTCACAAGTTGCCTGGCTCCCTGCCAGCTCAGCCCTCATGGCCATTGCTGTGGGCAGCTTGTCCATATAGACTGCAGCTCCGTGAAGGACCGTACTGCCTTTTTCAGACTCTCTATCTCCATGACAACCCTCCTGAATAAACCCTATAGAGAACCAAGGTCCCTTGCAATATCCAGACATTGCCAGGAGTCAGATACATAGCCAGGCATAGGACCAAAAGATCCTAGAACTGATGCTTTGAAATAAGATGCAAAATGTGACTAACAGAAAGTACTATAATACCATCAACTTTACTATTACACAGCAAAACTGACAGCAGCAATCCTACTAGGTGAAAAGAACAGAAAGTATGAAATAAAAAAAAAAAACAACAAACAACAAAACCACAACAAAAAGTAGCAGTAAAACTGATTGCTGAGAATGTATTATTTTTTTTTCAAACTGGAACAAGAGAAAGCTTAAAAAGCAGATAGAAATTACCACGAAACATAAATATGGCTTTTGACTGATTCTGTTTATAACAAGACCTTACTTTTCTTAGAGACCTTATTTTTACATCTTCTCAAAGCAGGGTTGCACTTTTCCCAGAATTCCTTCTCCAGAGCTATCCCTTTAAATTTGGCAGAAGCTTTACTTCTAGAGATGTTTTACAGCTCTTTCTTTATTCTTGTCTTGCCAGTAAGTACTCAAATTTTATTATATTTACTCTTTTGGATTCCCAAGAAAGCATTTTTTCATCATGTTTCATAATGTAAGGGAACTCTTCTGTTTTCTGAAGCATAGCTTAATATTCTTGTTAAAACTAGCTCTAAGACTAACTTGTTAAAACTAGCTCTAAGACATTAATTTTCAGTGCAGTGCCAATAGGCACCTCCCTCTGATGTAAGCCTTTGTATTCTAACTATTTATATGAATGCTGCAGTCAGCTCTGAATCCACATAAACCTAACACCATTTAAATTAATTTTGTGAGACTTTTGCGAGACACTACTGAATAATTTAGTCAAATCCAAGTTGATTATAAACAGTTCTTTTCAATAACTAAATTTGAAATCTGGTTTTAAAAGGTAGTCCAGTATATCTTATAAAATGTGACTTGAAATTATGTCTCCAATATCCATAATCAGTTAAACTTTAATCTGGGTAGGGATGCTTTCCTCCTGTGTTTGGCCCACCATTATTGGGCCTAATGGATTGAGTTAAAGGCAGCGATATTCAAAATCCCACTCCTCTCACTTTTTGACTGTTTCTACACTAAACAGACTTCTGGCACCACCTTGGCTTCTGATGGGTTTCAGAAATAATTGTTGATGATACAGTAAATTTGTTTTCTATCCCTTGTGTTTAAATCCCAGTCTTACAAACACTCATGCATTTGCTCAGTTTTATGCACGACTAAGTCTTTGGCATTAATGAGACTGCTCATGTGCATAAAGTTAAGCATATGTGCAAGTGTTGTATGATCAGGGTCTTAGGGTGCCAATTTGCAGTAATAACAGATTTGCATAAACTCATGATCCCAGGCACTGGGTTTCCTGCTTATTATCAATAGTGAAATTCATTTAGCAGTTTTTCATTCACTGATGTTATGAACCACTTTCTTTTTTTTTAAAGTGAACTTAAAGTTGCTTTTCTTGCCAATCCTGAGTCATTTTTGATTTCACCTGTCTCCCTTAACATACTGGTGGTTTCCCTTCCTGTTGGCACACTTAGAAATGCCCATCATAACCATGTTAGTATCAGCTCATTTATGTTCACGATGAAAGATTGTGTCACACTTATTAAACTGAAAATATATTCCTTGCTGCATAAGAATGCTGCAGAAATATTATGTACAAATACCCAGCTAGGAGTTATCAAAGTCTTCTGCTCAAGTCATGGCATCTGTCATCAAGGGTTTAAGCCCTAAATGAAATCAGTAGCAGCTGTAACCCATTTAGATGCCAGCTAAGGAAGAGGAAGCTTGTTCACCTCTTCAGCAGGTGGGTTGCATGGAAGCAGAGAAAAGCAAGGTATATTCTTACTGAATTTATAGTGCAAATCCTAGTACAGGATAATCTTCCTTCTTATGCTCTACTCTGGTTTGTCTTTGTTACAATCAGCACTTAATGCCTGTAATTATCTCCTAAAGACTTTGGGGCTTGACTCCTCATTCTCAGACACAGTGATGCACACAGTGCCTCTCTAAATGGGTGGGGCAGAGCCCTATATCCACTCCCACCACCTCAGCAGACATTAATGAGGACATACCTATGCACAGACTCTCTCCTCTGTGGTGTACCTAGTACCCACAATCTACTGCCCAGCTGAGGATGGAGTGTAACGTTCAGCTTGGCAGTGAGTAAGGGATGTCAGTGCTGCACCAGGAAGGCAGAAAGAGAACTGTGATACAAAGGTTAAAATGGCAGTGCTTGGCCGGTAACAAAATGAAGGAGTGAGCATGTCCTAACTCAAATATGTAACATTTTCAAAGAGGGAGGAAGGAGGAAAGATTACATTCTGGGCCAAAATGCATAGCTGAGTGCTAACACCTAGAGAAACACATGCTTCTCTGTCTGAATAACAGAACTTCACAAAAAGGGAATAGTGATGCGGAAGGGGAGGTGATGACATTTAAAGGAGGGGACACAATAACAGATTTATGGATTATAGGGGAAATGAGAGACACAAGGGTGTCTGCCCTGGAGATAAACAGAAGTGAAAAAAAGATCAACTGAATCTTAAAGCAGCTCCTAATGATGTCCTATATGCTACCCTTTTAAGGAATGATTTGTATGTGATATTTCTAGGCTAAAAATATTACACACTAGTGAAATAGCATAATCCTGCAGAAACAGCAGGAAAAAACTTAACAACAAGAGAAGAAAAGGGAAAGATCCTCTGGTTCTGCTCAGCTTCCATGAAGCTTATGCTAGCCTGTGAGATCCGGTTGTACTGTCATATGGCTTGAATGGTCTTGTTTGGTCAGGTTTTTTCTCCTTTAAAGCGATTGCTTTCTTCAGAAAGACATTGTGTGCACAGAATACATATGCTGTAAGCTACAAATGAATAGCATCCTTCCAGATCTGACAACCTGTGCATGTGTCACAGAGATATTCTTCTCGTATGTGTTGTATGTCTGTGCCAAGAAGGACGAACAGAAATATACTCTGTACTTATGCATAGTGTACAGTAGTTACATAAAACCACGTTTTAACGTAAGCTGTCCTTTCAAATGATTCCTGTTATCTTAACTATTTGAATGACCAAAAAGTTAGATTGTTTCTACTCTGCACCATCTAATTCAATCCCATTCAGAAATGATCACGTTTCATGGCTATTTTAGACCTCCTCCCCCAGCTTAAAATTCAAGCAGTACTAATGGAGGATGTTAGAAGTGACAGTTGTACCATGTCTTTTCTGTGTACAAGAGCTGCTAGTGACGGGCTGAATATAATGACAGTGAAACAGTATCTTCTCCAGGTCTCTTACAGTGCCAGTGCAGGCTGACCTTTGTGGCTTTACCTGTCAGGTTCTGCAGATGAGTGTTATGAGCTGGTTGCCAAAACAAACATCCTGGGGAGTGCAGCCATGTTTCAAATCTCCCCTTTCTATAGGAAGGGAATTTGTAATGAAAGCATGCTCTGGATGTAGTTCTCAAGCATGCTGCATGCAGCAATGAAAAAATGTCTGCTTTCATGACAAAAACAGTGGTTGAGATGGGCTCTAGTTCAGATGCCAGATGAAATAAATTTACAGAAATAGCAGGGCTGATGACAAGTACAGAACTAGTGCATGGCTCCAGCTGTATGAGGAAGGGATCATCTGAGGCAGGAGGCCGGCACTGTGCCATCAGGGATGGTGGGAGGCAAACAAGACTCAGCCCAGGAGAACACACTGCCAGGCCTTTGGCCGGTGTGCAACAACAGAGGCTCCCAGGCAAAGCTGCGCTGGAAGTCTGAGATAAAGTGAAGGGGGTAAAGGGAAGTGATGTTGTTGGCATTAACATCTCTTGCTCTGTGTTACAGGAGAGCATGTTTCTGTGAAATGTACCACTGGCACATTTAAGAGTACAGGTTCCTGGGATTTCACAATGCTTCACTTTAGTGACCCTAAATTTCAAATTATAACTCCCACATCTGTCACTAATGCGGGCAGCAAAACTTTAGAGAGGTCTGAAAGCCATCTGGAGCCACAGAGAGCAAAATCCCTGGAGCCCAGACCAGGAGGAAGGTATTAACCCTCTTAGTGCTGGTGGAAAAGCAGGAAAGCCAGTTAATATTACTAAATGAATGAGTTTGTGTGTATCTCAAAGCCATACTGCAATTATCTGCTTTCCTTACCAGCTCAGGGCCCTTGAAAGCATAATTATAACAGAAGCACACAAAAAGGCTGTATTGTCTCTTTGCCCCTGCTTGCAGACAGGAGCAACCTGAGGGTATCATGCACAGGTCTGTCGGGGGGTGGAAGTGGCCGCAGGGAGCATCCCAGCGTATCCTGCCTTTTGAAAGGCAGGAACTCATTGTTCTTAAACAGCTCAGTTACCCTAACAGGGGTTGCTCTCAGAGGCTGCATCCGATTGTAGCTTCCTAGCTCTGGCTTGGTTCTTGCAGATGATATTCCTGTGACAGACAAGCCTGCTCCTCTGCCACTTGTTTAAATGAGTTCAAGAGTTCTCAGCTTCCTGACAACTCCCCCCCCCCCCCATTTGTTTTATACCAATCAGTTAATTTGCTAACATCACCCACCATATCTTCTGATCTTAGGCAAGCTGGCTGGGTTTACTGGTGCCTTTATCGCCACAGTAGAGCCACAAGTGAGGAATGCAGGTCAAAAGGGAAATAAGGAGGAACAGCTCTTTTGAAATGGGGAGGAACAAGGTCAGGGCTGCGGGGCAAACAGGAGAGGGTGGAAGCTCTGAAAAGGGATGTACTTTAAAAACAAACTCATGCTGCACTAATCCAACTGCTATTCAGCTTTATCCTGCTTTGCTTATACATTGCTAGAAACCCCTTTTTATCTTCCTTTGTTTCTTTTTTCTTTCTCTTTCTTATTTTGCCAGTTACAAAGTCTTCAGGACACAGCCCTATTTTTCTTATCTATTTTATAAAGTGCTCTGTGTATTTCACATGGCATACTTTTATTAATTTCTGATCAAGGAATGTTTCAAATGGAAACATTAGAACTGATCAGAAATGGGAATATTTTTTTACAAAAGGTTGCTGTTTGGAGACTGCTCTACCTTTTAGTCAGAATTTCTGTCCTAACCAACAACAGAGCTTTTTTTTTTGCTCTCTTCCAGTTACTTGAGATTTACAGGGGTGTGAATGAAAACAGACTGCAACTTTTGTCTTCATTACAAAAGGGCAGAGATTTAGAAGAAAAAGATTCACTGAGCAGTTTTATTAGAATAAAATGATCCTATTTGGCTTTGGCAGATTTGTGCTTGTTTATGTCTATGGAACGATCAGATATGCTCATCTTTGTTTTTTTCAATGATCTGCATGTCCTAGGTGAACAGGACAGTCTTTCTTTAACTCTCACAGTGTTCTTCCAGATCATGGTTGAGCAGAGGCATGACCATGAAGAAACTTGCTTTTACTTCTTCCAGCCATATACCAGTCAATAGAGAAATCCATTTGCTTTCTACCTAGCACTAAAGTAGAAAAAGAAAGTGTCTTTTGTGTGTGTGTGTTTGAGCACAGCAAAGCAAACAAAAGTTTAGAGTAAACTTTTTCAAATAACTCTTTTTCCTGGCAGAACTTTCGCTGCTTTCTGCTGGCTGAAGGGCATTGTAATTCATGCAATAATAGGGGAAAAGATCTGCTGGTAGAAACTATTTACTTTAAACTTCTGTTTGTTTTGCCTCCACTCTAGGAAAGAATGCAATATTTCTATGAAGCTTTGTTAATTTTTTTTTCCTCCCTTTGACTGACTTCAGCACTGGTGAAAGCACCCGATCAACAAACAGGAAAGAAAAGGGCTTTCATTCCCTGTAGGACTGAGATAGCATGAACTGCTGCACTGCAATCCCCTTTGTGAGCGAATGGCTGTTACCTGGTAATAACCCATGTACTTGGGCCAAAATTTTCAAACAAGTCTCCTAAGCTCAAACACTGGCACTGAATTCAATGGTGGAGTCACTAAACCACTTCAGACACTAATTTTAAAATAGAATAAGGTACATAAGTGCCAAACTATGGGTTTAATCGGTTCATTGCCATTTGTGGGAATGCTGCCACTTTGAAGAGCTGTGTTTCAGATCCAGTTACCAGACACACTGACCTGGGAGCTGGTCCCCACATGAGGACAGAGATCCCTGGGAGGTGAAAGCCCCATGGTTATTGCACCCATTCATGGTGCCTCATTGCTTTGCAGGCAGCAGAACATGAATTCCCACCCTAAAGCAGCTGGAAAGTGAGTTTCCAATAGTTTCCCTTGTCACCTGCTGTGGACTCTGTGAATGCCTGTGTGTGTGTGTGCTTTTCTTACTAAAAAAAGCTGAAGATGAGAACATGCAAAGGGTCATATGGATAATGTGCTCGAGCCAAAGTGTTATTTTTCAGGGCGGTGTGGTATCTGACATTTTGTACTACTTTCTCATATGTAAGGAAAAGGTTGAGAAAGGAGGAGAGTGGAGATAGTTTGTCCTCTCAATGCAGAGGTGATTCCTAGAAAGAAAACTGCTATCGTATGTGCTGGATCCAGTGTTTCTGGGAGATGTACCCTATATCCTGTTGCTTAATAACAGTGCAAGGGTTGCTTTTTCCACTCTTAATTCATATCCAGTGGCAATGGCAACACTGAACCACTTAAGTGCCTAGTAGCTGGGAGCAGTGGATCTGGGTAGGGCATGCTCCAGCTCCTGTAAGGGTTCAGATCTACATCTCTTACTTGTCAGGAACACTTGGCAGTTGCCTGCCCATAAGCTGGGATTCAGCAGAGTAGGGGCATGTTTTCCTGACAAATCTCAGCTACTAAAAAAAAAAAAACCCATGTGGCCAAGAGGAGCCTGAATGTCTTCCCCTTTGGAGGTGCTCTGAGCCAAGAAGTGGAAGTGCACTGAGCCAGGAGGAGGAAGCCTGTGCTCTGAGGGCTCCTTCCAAGACTTTCTTTTTTTACCCTTTTATATTGTTCAGCTGCTAGGGATGAGCAGGAAAGGAGCAGGAAGAGTGAGAAAACAGAAATAGCCCTGAGACTAGAGTCTAGAAGCCAAGGCACCTCCCTGCTAGTGTCTCAGCTGCAAGGCTTTACTGCTGGAATTTAGTGCTCCAGCTTTTTTATCTGCAAAGATGTGTCAGGGAAGGGGTAAGCAACTCCTCTCTTTCCCTCTCTCATTATGTTAGGAAAGCGAAGTTCACACTACGGTGATTTTGAGGCAGTCTGCCGTGATGCCAGAGGTGTCCACTGGCCTTCCCCTTTGAATGATGCCATGGAGGGGGCTGGGGAACCATTCAGGCTCTGTATCACAGCAGATCTCCATGTACCTGCTCTTCTCTGTGTGAAGGCACAGGCAGAGCTGGAGGTGCCTGCACTGTCAGACACAAGCAGAGAGGTATTTGGTGATTGCAAGAGAGATACTGATTGCAGATTTGAGAGTCCTGATTTTGGCTGCTGGCCTTTAAAAAGCTCCTTGATGTGTCTTGAGCTTCTATAAGATCTGACCCTACATATTGATCTAGAAAACATTAGATTTATTTTGGCAATATGAGCTCCATTCCCAGGATGTTCAGGAACATAGATCTTCAGAGCCAGAAGGGATTAAAAACTTCACCTCCTGTGTAACAAAAACCTAAGAACCTTATCCGAGAATGTCTGCCTCAAGCTCATAGCTTGTGATGAGATATTGCAAGAGTCTTAAAATACCAGGATCTCAAGAATTCTTGCCCATTCAGCCCTCTTCCCTTTCTCAAGTCTGCTGCAGTTCTTGAATAAAAAGCTCCTGAAAATACGTGTGTAAATGTGGGGAATTTTACAACAAGCTTGCAAAGGAGGCAAATTTGTTAGGCCTTTGAGGAAGCATGAATACCATAGGATTATAATTCATTGTAATGTCATGGCAAACTACAATTTCAAAGTCATAAGTCTTCCATTTTTTAGCCAATAAAAAATTTAAAGGAACAAAACCCCAATTTGCTTTATAATCAATAAAATGGACAACTTTTTTATCTTATTAGAAGAGGCTGTCGGTTGCAGTCAACCATTGTCAACAGGCTGTTTGATCTGTCAGTGAAACAAATCATTACCAGGAACACAGTGCTGCTGCTGCGGCTTTTGCGGTGTTTTTAATGAAGACTGGCAATACTTCTATTCCATTACAAGATTCGGAAGTGAATTTGTTGGAGTCACACCCTGGCTTTAAGTAGAAGAGTAGGGTTTAAAAATAATTAACTGTCCTATTCCAAATAACTCAATAGATTCAGGAATCACTCAGAACAAAGCAGCTCCCTGTCTCTATGAATGGTATTTAAATCTAGGGTGGCTTTTTATGCTGGTCTGCTTCACCCTAATTTTGGCACTGCATAGGATTAAAGGGCACACATGGCTGCTCTCGAGTAGGCTAATCGAGGCAAATAAGGAGTCTGCACGCTAATATGTAAAGAAACAGGAGGAGGAGAAAATATGAGAGTGGGAGGGGGTGAGGGGCTGCTTGGCAGGTGTTTCCCACCCTGGTTGTGGCAGCCCCTGTACATTTTGGCCCTAAAGTTCATGATGGCATCCAGCACCATTGTTTCTCTGTGGCAGGTAAGGTGGCCATCCCTGGAAAGGGGACCCTCCTTGCCACCCTGCACATTGCTGACTCAAGCCCTCCACACCTTTCCTCTATGCTTTCATGTCCTCTTAGGTGTTGGGCCATATAACAAGGTAATAAAGGTGAGACAGGGCAGGCTGAAGCCACAGCCATGTGTTTCTGCATTAAGAAGCCCTGCAGCCCCATAGCATTTCTCCTGCAGCACCATGACTGCTCACTTGATGCAGTTGCTGAAACATGAGGGTCAGGACAGAGTTTCCTTCCTACCAGCCCTGAGGGAAAATGTGCAGCCTTGAAAGGAGGGGTACCCTGGGATTAAAACTAATCTGAGGCTGAGATGATAAATGTAGGATGAAAGCTCCTGTGAAAGGCATCTTCCTAATTCAAAGGTGATGCTAATGGAAGACATATCCTTAGGTCACATAATTCCTGAAATAAACTACAGAGGGGCCAAGTAAATTAAGGACAACTGATTTGCAGGTCCTCCTTCACCTCAGACTGTGTCTTAGTGTCTTAGGCACTTAGGTCATATAAAAAGATCTCATCCACCTGCCAAAATACAGGGGGCTGGGAACAGCAGCACCCCTGCTGGGTGCTGCCTATCATTTGTTCTTTGGGGTGGGGGTGTGCTTGAGAGAACAGGTAACTCTGCCCCTGGGAAAGGGTTATCCTGGGATGTGGCTGTAGGTAGTCAGTCTTGTCCTGGCCATGTCTCCCTGAGGAGCTGGGTTTGGGAGTCCCCTCTGTGGCCTTTGGAACTGTTTCAGAAGCTGCTTGAAGCTGGATGGGACCCAGAATTGTCAACAAGCTGAGCAGCCTCTCACAGTCCTGCTGTGAACTGATTATCACATCTAACAAAATAATTTGCTGGAACAAATAACACTTCAGGCTCTGTTGTTTCAGGTGAAACTTAGTCCTAGTAAGTATAAATTTATAATAACAGCCACAGCATCACGAGTTTCCCAACCATCAGGCTTAATTCAAATGGATATTTCAGACCCTTATGGGGACACTCTCTTCTTTGTACACTGGAATCTGGGGATTTGCACACATAATTCCCTTTAGAACTAATAGGAGTTACAGTATGCACATATATTCCCCTCTCACTGCAGACATTTCCCCCTGAGGATAACAACTACGTTTTAAATTCTCCTTCTGTGACAGGTTGCTGTGATGTTACATATGCTCAGACTTAAGCCCCAGCTCCTTCCAGGAGGCATGCACCTTGCAGCCCCCTGGCAGCACTCCCACCTCGGGCTTTCCTTTGCAGCGCGGTGAGACTTCCCGTGAGCGACACCGAGGCGTTCACAGCAGATGCTGCTAAGAATTTAAGCACGGAAAGGGCCTCTTTGCCTCGATCCCAGAGATGAAATAGGTGCTTGCGGACCCCCCTTCCTTGCTGTCCGCCCGCCCGGCCTCGGTGCCCGAGTGCCCGCCAGCGGCGGAGCCCGAGTGCCACCTGCCGGGGGGTGCCGGACGCAGCTGGAAACAGCCTGAGAGCGGGTCCCGATGGAAAACCCCAGCCCAGGGTGAATGAGGAGGCAGAGGGGACATCAGAACTGCTGCCGGAGGCACAAAAATCTGTGCCAGTTAATAGCGGTGGTGTAACATCGGGGGGTGTTGTCTTTGGTGGGAGAGGAGGAAGGAAATACCTATTTCCTTCTAAGTCCATGCAGAATTCATGTGTCTGAAAAACAATGAGTAAGGATTCTTAGGGCAGATAGCTCAAAAAGGGAAAGAAAATGAGAACTGACTTCGTTCTGCTTCCTGACATTTTTTTCACAGCCATTAAGAGCACTGCTGCAAAACTTCTGTAAGGCTCTTCGCTTAAACAGGATTTAACCTGATGTTTAAATGAGCTGCCCAATCAAGGCCTGCAGGGTACTAGAGTATACTGCCTGGAAATGTACTCATTATACTATGTTGCATTTGCAATGTTTTGCAAAAGCCTGCTCGTCTAAGGAGATCTACTCCCATAAAATGCATTTGTAGCAAAACTGTAGTGGTGAAAAAAAGGTCATAAATATTGTGCTGTGCCTGACCAAAACCAATTCATTGTGTCCCATTCCCTTTTTAGTGAGTGTGAAGTTGACCCTGTTGAAATTAATGGGTTGATGCTTTTACAAAGCATGTGTGATAGATAAATCAGATTATGTAGAGGTTGATAGGGCAGTTGCTTTTGAGAGCAATTTTGGGGTTTGTTTTTTTTGATGCTGATAGCTTCAATGATATTCAAGGTGCTGGTAGCTGCAGTGCTCCTCTGGCAGACCGACTATGTTATTAGAGTTGGAGTTGGCTGATCCCCAGCTTGCACAGTGTTGAAGAGCTGAAGAGAGAGTCTTACTGATCCACACATCCCTATGCTGTGCCTACAGCTGAGACGGTGATGTACCCTGCCTGCTGAACTAGTGTTAGCCACCATTCTTCCATGAACTCAGAACTGCTATTCTGTTGTATGTATGAATTACTAATAAGAATTTCCCATCATGCTATATGTAAAAGGCAGGACACAAATTTATCTAGCAGCAGAATGTGGAATGCCCAAGTCACCTTTTTCAATAGTTGTGTTTTAGCCTGAAGTGGGCTGTAAAGCTACAACCATTTTGTCAGCTTTTTCCAGCTTCTTTACAGATTTAACCTCATAGAACTAGCAATTGTTACATGGAAACCGTGTCCCCATGCACACAAGCACACACACACCAGAGTTCATCCCTTCTTCACACATTAAGCTTCACTACTTTATGCAAGCTAAGTATTTGGCCTTCTGTGTATTTCCGTGTCTGCAAACAGAAAATCTTTCGTAATAAGTCTCTTCTATATGCTGCGAAATTCTGGAGGATCTCCCAGCTCATTGCAATTGTGCGTATTTTAGATCAGAGAGGTGATGGCTTATACTTGGAGGCTCTGAAGAGAGTGTTGCATGTTATGCTAGTGACACAGCTTTGGCTATGGGCCCTGATCCAAAGCCAGTTGCAATCAACTAGTCAAAGGTCGTGTCTACACAGCATAAAGAAATTGTAATTGCAGCTTGTCCTAGAATTACCCTTGGTAGTTTAAGCCAGCTAGTATGCGAAATAATAACACAAGCAAATGTATAGTTGAAAACTACCAAAATACAAAAATCTCTAATGTAGGTGGATAGTGCCTCCTGAAGCCCACCTCCATACATATGCAGAAAATGACCAAGTCCATGTCATGTTTGTAGCCAACACTGGGCCACCTCTGCACCCTGATGCTGCAATTCCCTATATGGCAGCCATGGTTGGAGGGGCAGCAGGACTCTTCCCTGCCCCAGCTCCTGCTGCAGTCCCCCATGAGTCACACAAGGCCATGAGTGCCAGAACAGGTGTCCCAACTGCCCCTTGTCTCCAGACCAGAATAAACCTGTCCACATACCAGCCAAAAAAGGCCAGCTGCTGGAAAGTGATGATGGCAACACAGTGCCAGCTGCCATTAAAGGGGAGAAGAGTCTCATCTTCATAGCCTGTGGAAGGGCAAACTTTGAGAACATGAATGAATTTTCGTAAGAGACAGGAGGTACTTTTAAAAATTAAAATATATGTTAGTCATACAAATGTATATAACTAATACATTTAGATGTCTCTACAAGTATTTTACAGTATTTGTATGATTTCTTTAAGCTACCCTCCATATTTTAGGATCTGGACTATGATTTCAAAGCATATACCCTTTTTTTAAGAACACAGGCTCTCTTCTTGCAATAGTGAGAAGCAGAAAGGAAAAGTTGGTGAACTGGACTTCTCCTGTTCCATTATCCAGACTTTTTGTGTTACCTATCATATCTCTAGGAAGTTACTGTTGAGAGCTTATTTTGCTGTTATTTTTTAATACAATAACAGTGGCCATTATACAAAAGCAAGGAGATCTCATACTACTCTTAGAAAAACACAGAAACGATCATACATTTCCGCAGCACGTGCCTTAGAAGTGGTGTGGCTTGCCATAAGCAGTCACTGATTGTTTTAGCTCAGTATCTATGAATGCTGTTGGGCCAACCTGAAACTGGGGGAGAAGGGAATGGGGAAATTGGTGAGCGGGGAAACAAAGAGGCAGAAGAAAAGAAAGGAGAAAGAAGCATTACATTGCTGACCTTTCTTGAAGGCAGACTTCCAGCAGATCACTTTGACCTGTCTGCTGTCTACCTGTCAAAGTGATTATTTGTTCTTTTGCAGTGCCTAGAACAGTTGCAGGGTAAGGGTTTATTTACTGTTTTGCATCATATTGAAATCATTTACTTTTACAATTGTGGACAGCTGGAAAAGGAGTTAGGGAATAAGATAGGAGAAAAAAATTAAAAGCGCTGGAGAGAAGATGAAGGACTTTAAGACAGGGCACCAACCGTTTTTAATGCTTGAGATCACATAACAATCCCTTATTGAACACCAAAGACTACCATATCCATAGCTGGAAAGTAAAAACTCTTTTAGTCAAATGTCTATGTACCAGTAGAAGAGTAATAAACATGAGCAGATATGTTTATCTTTCACCCATACTTTAATGAGAATTAAAAACTTAGAGAAAGGAGTTACTATCATCTGTCCCTGATTTAAGACATTGAAGCCTAAATCAAATGATTTAGTAAACATCTGAATAGGTCATTTAAAATGCTCTGGTCTCTGCTTTTAGCCATGTTGTTTGTTCAGTCCCATATAAACTCTCGCAAAGCAAAAACATAATACCCTGCCTGATTTTTAAAATGAACAAGACTTCTTTTGCAAAATCTCTTCTCTACTACCCAGAATTGTTGGTGTTTTTTAAAGCTGATGTGGGTTTTGGGGTTTTGGGTTGTTTTTTTTTTTCCTTATGAATTTACTACTATTGGTTTTTATCTGTTGCACTGATTTTGACAGAAGAACGTTTTAAGACCAATAATATAATGTTTAGGAATAATAAACCTACTGCCCCATGTTGGCAGTGCTATTCTTACAAAGCCAAGAATTCTGTCTGTGAGAATAACCAAAAAACAACACCTAAGAAATTTTCTTTAGAAAGCAACAAGCATAAGTAATATTTTCTTAGTGTTTCCACCAGCGGCATTGGGTCTTTTTTGATCCAAATAGGATAGCTCTGTATTGGCCTTAATGACTATTTGCTTACGAAGATTTCCAATTAGTCATGTAAATTTTTCAATAGCAGGAGTGTTATGTGCTTGAGGACACATTCAGTGCAGAGGATTCTTCTTTTGTTTTGAAACTGCTACTTGCACTTTCATTTGATTTGCCCAGTATTCTTATTAAAACACAAAACAAGCAATTGTTTCCACTTCCTACCTAGTCTTTCCATAATTAAAAAATAATCAGACCAGTTTCTGGGTTTATTCTTTGTAAGAAAAACAAGTTTCCCTTATAATATACTTACAAGTATTTTGCCAAGAGAACTCTTCTCACAAGTTCCTATGCAAATATAGGTATACCTAGGATATGTGCTTATATTTGAACTCCTGTCTGTAATGCTCGTTTAATTTAATCAGAATTACATGCTCACTAGGATCCAGCATCAGAAAGTGCAATATTAACTTACAGTGCCAAATTAATCTTTCAAGATTTTTTTCTAACTGTTCATTCATATTTAGGTTGATTTTCCTTTCCCTCTACCCAGAAGAAAGGACTTTGCAGCTCATGTGCATGCAGTGCTGCTTGTCAGCCGTCCCCGCCTTCTAGCTCCTGACACGTTCCAATTTCTGGTCAGGCCCTTCAAAACAAATCACAAAAGTCTGCGCAAATATTTCATTTACTTTATTCACAGAGCAGGTATGTGAGAACACTAAAGCTCTGTGCCCTTATTGATTGGGTTTTAGTGAAATCAGAGTAAAAATTCATGTACCAGATGATTTTCAGACAGCCGCTACCACAGAGCATTTCACTGATGGATGTCACCAAACAGGAGGTCACACCACAGCATATGCACTCGATTGTGCTGTGGAGTGACTTCATTTGTATGCAGCAAGGACGGTGAAGCATGGAACTGCCTCTGAAGTGTAGAGTCAATCCTGCAAACATTTATGACACTGCAGGCTAGTCTGGAGAGTTTTACCTTGCCCTTGTCCATATAAAATGTTTTGTCAATCAAGATTATCTGGCCAGAGCTTTCCTGGAGTCTCAGCACTACCAGTTCATCGATCAAAGGGGTGGAGGGACATCAGGGAGAGTCTTTATAGCATGTCTTATGGCATTTTTCAGAAAAAGCCACTGAACCAGAACTTGGGGTTTCAGACCTCAGTTTTCAGGGATTGCTTTGGATAAACAAGAATCTTTTAGCCTTTCCATGTATTGCCATAGCTTAAGAACAGAATGTAGATCTTGTCTCTCTGTTATGTGGAGTAAAGTCATCTCTTTAACACTGTCTTGTGTCCAAAGAAACTTGATCTCAACATTATTTTGTAACATGTTGAATAATGAACATGTAATCAAAATCTTACCAAATATTTGTCTGAAAAAATTACATGAGGGTAGAAGAGCTAGATTCATATCTGTACTGAACTTTGGTATAGGAGAAATCTGAGCCTAGGTTTTCCACATCCCAGACCTTATTCCTACTCCATTTTGTGGAGCACCGTTACTTATTCTCTTTCTTCAATTTAAGCAGGGCTGCTTAAGTCCCTGTGAATCAGATTTTTTGTTTTCAGATTCTTCTCATTCTATTTTTTAAAATCGCAGAAAATAATCACAGTAAAAAACAATTCAGATAAAAGGAAACATTTTTATTTAACCCCAAGCAATTTTTATTTCAATTGTGGATCATTCTGGAAGGAAAAAAAAAAAAAAAGAAAGAAAAGAAAGAAAGAAAAATATTAGGCTCAGATGGACATCAAATTACTTGGGGATTTTTAAGAAATGTCAGTGGGATATCAGAAAAATCAATTATTTCCACAGGTCTTTTCTTAGCTCTTTATTCATACAGCCTGCATGTCTCCCATTCCTTTCTCTGTCTTTCTCCTTTTTTTTTCTGTTCTTTTACCTGTTCTTCTTCTCTCAAGATCATTTTTAAGAGTCATCTCAGGTTTATATTTTCAGGCGTACTGCTTGTTATCTTACAGTCTGCAAGCAAATAAAAATCTTCTGTATCTTCTCTATCCCAAGGAGGTCAAATGCTACAAAACTGAAGCCACAGCAGGCTTATCTTAAATATAGTTTCAATGACAAGGGTGGGTTACTTATATGTGTCTTCATATGTTGTTTTCCTGAGTATTTAAAGTAAAAATTCATTAAGTTTTACTGAATCTTGGTCACCTCAAAAAAAAAAGAAAATCTAATTAAATAAATTCAGATTTTTAACTTTGTTTTTTGTAAACCAGCAGTAATTGTTTTTACTGTGCAGTGATATAACCAACCATACCAAGTGCTATGCTGAAACTGAGCTAAGTGATGAAAACATTTAACAGCATACTTAGAGAAATACAGAAGAATAATGAAAATTGTGAAAAATCATAAGTAGACATCATGCGTGTGTATACGTGTATCTCTTTCTTAAGATGCATGCTAATTCACAGGTTTAAATTAGTACAGATCTAGCAGAAATGAGGTGAAAATCAGCCCCACATTTTATAAGTGACTCCTTATGCGGTGACAGCAGTGATGTTTTGCCAAGTATGTAAATGTGCTCAGGTGTCCATAAAGTCGAAAGGGTTACTCCTGGGTGAAGCCCGCTCTAGCACAGCCTGGGGTGTGCAGGCCAGAGATATCCCAATGCAGGAGCTGTATGTGGATGTGCGGGTATGGGTTGCAGCATACAGAGACAACAAATTTGGCTGGAGAGAAGCCACAACAGCAAAAGGCACATGCTTATGTGAAGACTCTGACAGAAAAATAGCTGGTAAAGGAGGAAAATGTGCTTAAGGACAAGTGGCTTTCAAGAGAGGAATCAGCAGTGGCAGGGAGACGGACATGCCCGAGATTAAGTTTTACTAATGACTCAAAGCCACACTTTGACTAGTTTACCTCCACAACAGCTCTAGCTTCACAAGTTAAGCTGAAGCATACATTCATAACTTCCATTTTCTATGTATGAGTTTTGTAGGCACACAGTTACACTAAATCTGGGCATTTGGATGTCTGCCTGCCCAGGACTGTGTGTTTATTTCTCGTTTGGGAATAGAAGCACTGGGTTTGCTCATGGAAAGTAGTGAATGAACTCCTCTGCAGGTGCAATCTTAATGTATTCTTAAACTGCTGGCCTCTTTGCCTTTTCAAGTTGAGTTTTATAGTGCTGTTTTGGGCTTGTGTTGTGTTGGTTTTGTTGAGTTTTTTTACAAAAGTAGTCCAAAATGTTCCTTAAAAGAGATTTCTTTAACCTCCCAGAATCTTTTTAACTGGCTTTGCCCAATGCTTAACAATAGCAGGGAGATGGAAGAGCAGGGAAAAAAGGTACACAAGGATCATTTGACCATTGGCATATGATGCCAAACACCAATGTCTATATTCTTTGTTCTTTCTAGTAATGTAACTTTCCAATCATGTAAAGTACAGCATGCCAGGAAACTTGTAACAGTTAATTCATTTCTGGCAGTTCCCAACTGCCAGAAGTCAAGGGAGCAAAAGAGAACATAGTGTAAGCCACAGTTCACATGGCTATGCTACAGACCACGAAGACTGTTGATTGATGCAGTGTGAGTTTACCCTCCAGGATACAGCTGAGGTTATTGGTGGGACAAGGAACTGAAGATTGTGTTGCAGCTATTGGCTCCATTCATGAATTGTTAATGTAGAGGAATAAAAGAATTCACTCAAGGCAATCAATTTCCCTTTAAAAATACAACAATTCACCCCAAAAGAGTGAAAGAAGGCTTAAGTGATAAATTGCAGGAATATTGCTTTCACATTTGACACCCATTAGCCCTGTTTTATATTGGGAAAATAGTATCATTAAGCAAAGTAGACAGTGCTTTACAACTATTAGCTTATGAAAAGATTCAGCTACTACATAAAGATAACTGTTATTAAATAGGAGCATTTTGCAAAGCCTTTAAAGGATAAGAAGCAAGAAAAGTTGTCTTTAGTAGTATAAGTCTTTTTCTACATGCTTTCACAAAAAAAAAGCACGTCTCACATCTTTAAGACAGAACAATCGGAGCTATTTGAGTTGAGAGGCACTTAATGGGAAGCTAGTTTCCCTTAGCAATAAATGCATATGCCTGTATAAGCTAAAGGAAGTTGCTGTCCTCCTCTGAAAGCACAGAAGTGAAGTAATTACTGTGCGCTGAATTCCCCTGGTGAAATGGTAGTGACTATTGTTTTGCCCCAGGAGGAGCCGTTGAGCAGATATAGGGTGGTCAGTATCCAGTTCTCCAGGGTTAAGGGCCAGGCTAAATAGTGCCTCCTTCATCTTCACCAGCCTTTCCAGACAAGCTGAAACAACTTTCACCAGCAACTTTCTTCCTATAGTCCTTTTCCAGCACAGATCATAAACACTCACTCAGTCTTATAATACACTATCTTGTAAGCTGTTAAACAAATAATATGTGACCGAGTTTCAAAACTCCTGCCAAACAAACCTTCCTCCTAATGTCCAGAAACTGCTGTCCTTTCTATCTCTGTGTCTACTTTAAGGCAGATAAAGCCAACTTCTCACCATGCTTTATCCATCTGTAACATGTCTTCCGAGCACATTACACCCCAAATGCCCCTTAGAGAAGGAAGAGTATAAGGCTGATAGAGAGGGGCAGTTCATTTTCTAACCTATGCCCTCTTCATTCTGAACTGCAAGCATATATGTCTGTTGAAACCATTAGCTTTCATCCCAAGTGCCCAGTTATGTCCTAAAGCAAGACTCAGCAGTATTGCAGATGCAGGGATTTGTGAAAGGAAAGAATGATAGAAGTAGGATGGTGAGGACTACATAAAACATCAAACCACAACACACAGGAGCAAGAGAATTCAGAAGAAGGTTTAGGTTTTTGGACTGAGTGCTGGCTAGAAAAAAAAAAAAAAATTTAGAGCTCTCATCCTTGCTGTTTCTTATGCTTTCTGAACTGTGGACACGTGAATATATAATCAGGTATTTTCCCCTTAATCTTTACCCCCATATTTGTTTTTTTTTTTTTGAGGTGAAAACATTTTCTAGTTCCATAAGAACTTTCAATTCTAGCTGGCGCCAAACTCTGAGGTAGAAATCACTTAGGATAAGCACTGATCCTTAATGACACAAAGCAAAAAATACTTAGAAAGACTTTGTTACTAGCTTGTAAACATAGGGGCAAGGAAATGCCTTTCAACCAGCATGTGTTTGCCTTTATTTTGCCAGGACCCTGTCTTAGAGTTAGTTCAACCATCACTTGTCCAAGTATCTTCTTCCTTAGTCTCAACAGTTGTCTGCAGGAGCAACTGCTCTTCACCATCTGCTGACCAGACTATCTTCACCAACTCATTTTCTTCCATCAGTTACTCCTTCATTCTGTTTTCCCTCACCTCCATGATTCATTTTATTTTTTGCCAGCCTTCCTGATCTTCAGCAAACAAGAGCTGTCTGCCCCCAGCATCGCAACAAAGCTAAATGCAGAAGAAAATCTGAGATACGCTCCAGCAACCAGGGGAAGCTGGGAAGAGACAGCAATATTTGTTTTCATTATTGATCAGTATTTCTAATATAGGGTTACCTCAGCCTCTCAGTCAAGACAGATATTTCTTTGACGTAGATGCTGAGTCTTCACCTAGTGAGAGATTTTCTCTGCCTTAAAACTTTTATAGTCCAACAGGCATGACATACTATCCACATTTTGTATTAAGCATGATTTGCTCCAAGAGCAACATGGAACCATAAATTGAAAGTGGTTCTTCTCAGGCTGTATCCACTGCCTCAACCACAAAACCAAGTTTTGTGACTCCTGCAGGCTATTTAGCAATTGGAACTAGGAAATATTTCACAGTCTCTTTTTCTTAGTATCTGTAAATTGGGTCTTACTGAAGCCAAAAGGGTTGTTTCATTCTGGTGATGTTTGTAAGTTTGCTGTGTTTTGTCATGTTAGAATTCAAGCTTATATACCACTACAGCTTTTTGGTGCTAGATGAGAATTTTTCCTCAGTACTAAACTATTAAAAATATTTAAAAAATCAGGTCCAGAAGTAAGTACACTCTTACTTCAGCTGTACATCAGCAAGCAATTCCAGCATACTTTGCTTGCCTCCTTTTCAGAGCTACATCAGAAAAGTTAGTGCATAGCACATTATGACTACTGACAGGTATTTTCAAGCATGCCACTGTTTTGTAAGAAGCTTTGTACTTGACCTTCTTTGTAATCAGGAAAGGTGTTACTTGGACTTTCAGATGCCTGTCACATGCATATCTAAGTGATCCAAATTGTATCTCTGTATATTGCAATTATGCTTAATGTCACCGTTCTATCCCACATATTTCATTCTGGCCACTTATGAAGTGAATGAGCAGCACTTTTTCCCCAGCCAAGCATTCATACAGCTGTGCTGAAAATTCGATTTCATACCCATGTCATTTTCTCCTACAACTTGCCCAAGTTTTATTCAAGTTATCTACAGATCATTCTATTCTTCCCAGATCAACAGCATACATTATATTTGCAGTTGCCATTTGATTGGCAGCAAGCATACTATTAGGTGCTAAACAAATCTGAAAAAGTAGGTCACATAAATTTGCAGAGTGTAGTTTGCTGAATACCTGTGGAGATTTACGTATAGTACATTGTATGGATTTCTTCCGAGCAGCCTTTGCCCACTATGTGCATTAAGAATGATACGGTGGATGGGAATGTTCTTCTAGCAAAACACCGTTCATGCTTTCTATAGGACTATCCTGGAGCCAGAGCCAGTGCAACTTAAAACTTGAGCATGAGCTGAGGAGTATAAAAGCAAGAAAGTAACTTAAGGACCAAGAATATACTAAAGACTGCGGAAACAGATATCAAAAAGGTACAGAGAAAGAAGTTATTTCACACTTATAAAACTTTTTGCCTAATATAATTAAATGGAAGCCAGGAGTAACTCTCATCTCATCCTCTAAATACTTCCATAGTCCTCACAGCACATCAATGTGAGCAATATAGTGTCAAACTAAGTCCCAATCTAACACCACTGATGTAACTCCAAATTATCAGGTTAGATAGAGGCAACATTGTGCAAAAATCTATAGCCTGTGTTACTAAAGCCCCTAGTTTAGGTACCATAATGGTTTCTTTTGGCCTGTAAACCTTTGAAATGATCATTCTACTTTTTAAAGAAGACTCTTAAACATCTTAAGGTCATTGCATTGGGTTACAATTGCAGCTATAAAATGACCAGTAACAAACCAAACACATTTTTCTGAAACATGCTTCTTATGTTGCAGACACTGCTTCTCTCACTCATTATAGTGAGATCCCTTATTGCCCAGTATTGTACTAACTCCGTCTGGTCTATTGTACTGTTGTAACACTCCTTTGCCCATTGTATTAGGTTAGCACCTCCTTGGCTATAATAAGTATGAAAAAAAATTCAAGGCTTAACTTGTCAAATGGAACTTTTCAGTGACTTATTGAAAGAACCCCTGCAGTATTACAAAATGCAGGTTTTCTGTCATCTAACTAAAAGATCTCTTTAGAAACCTTCATTTTTTATGTGTGTAAAGACAATTTCTTCTAGTGAAACTCTTTGATTCTTCCCTGAATGAAAGCAAGTGTTTTAAAACTTTTTGAGGTGCCCCAAAGGCTCACTTCTATACTACGGAACGTGAAAGACTATGAACATCTCACATAATCGCCACATAGACACATTGCAGTGTGCTCCTGGCAGCAATCGTTCATTACATTTTGCAGGCTTTCATAAAAAAAAAAACCAAAAAAAAAAAAAAACCTGAATAAAACCAGGGAAGAGAAACTGTGAACTGTACTTCTTCATCATGAGAATCTGGGGGAAGCAAGGCTAGAAAGAAAGCAGTTGTCAGAGGTTGTTAATGAGGTTAAGATAAATTGTTGCTGCAGAGTTCTTACCTAATGAAACATAATCAGAAACAGAAATGTGAAGCAAAAAGGTATCCTGCTAACCTCCTTTAAGCAGATATACTCCAAGTGTTGCTGTCTTTTGTACTTTGCAAGAAAATCGTAACATTTATTTGTACAAGAGAAGCTCATAAGTCAGCATTCTTTTCTGTCCCCTTAGGTTCTGCTTGGAGCACCTTCCACCCGCCACAGCATATGAATTTCTGCCATCAGAATAAGTTGCTGTAGGTGAATCAGGTCCTTGGACTATCTTCTTACATAGTTGCTGTTTCTCCCTTTCTCATCATTCGTTACGCTGTAATGCTGAGGTGAAGCTGGGCTTTTTTCCCTTTTAGCATCTCTATGGCAGGCATTAACATACATTATAATGAGCATAGCATACACATGGGGAAGACAAAATATTTTATACAAATAACTCTGCTTTGGTCTTTAGGGATAATTTTGTAAGGGGTGTTTGGGGGGGTTGTTTGTTTTGTTTTTTTGGGGGGTTTGGGTGGGTTTTTTTGTTTTGTTTTCTTATTTATTAGCAACAGATATGGTGAACACCAAAGGCCAGTTTTGTGAATGTTTTTTATGGAGACAGTGCATCCCACATCTTTGAGTGCGCAAAGGAGGGAAGAGATGGGGCAATGTCAGTACCTAACTTGCTGCCGCAGGGCACCACAGGAAGAGACAGCAGCGCCTTCAGGATGGTTTAAATGAAGCTTCCCTTCCATTTTCTGAACAGTTAAGAGGAGTACTCATCTTTGGTTTTATTTGGTCTGTTTCATAGTTAGTGCAGTTTAAGTCCCTATGCAGTGATGTAGTGAGGGGTTTAGAGAGCTGCAGCTTGGGCTGTTTAGGAGATCAAGGAGCCATCTGATCGTATTGTTGCACTGTGCTTCTCATTCAGCTTTGAGTTTGGGGCAGAGTCATTGTGTCTACAGTGCCACCGAGTAAGAGCCAGGCTGAAAATGGTGAGAGATAAAAGTTAAAATAACTTTTCCAGATAGCAAAGAAAAGCCAACTGGGGAAAACAGAATATATGAAATTCAGGGTCTTGCAGAAGTGCAAGACTAAGAAAATACCTGAAGCTCTCTTTATATTGTTCTGAAGGATACAGGAAGGGATCAAAGAGAAGAAAAAAAAAAAGTTTACTTTTGCTTCTTTTTTTTTCTGCATTGTGCTCTTGCTCCTTGCTTCAGATGGGAGAGTGAAGTAGACACCTTTTTCCAGCCTTCTCATCTGAAGGATTTTAAATGGGCTTCAAAACTGAAAAGTAGAATTTCCTATATATAGCTATCTTTTTATCATGTAGCTTCAAATAATTCTCATTTGTTTCCAGAGTACTGTTTAGTGTACTTTTATTTAAGCTGTTTAAAATATCTCTACCTTCTTTTCTTTATTTTACAAGGACAAATCTGAATCATTGTTCCCTGGGACAGAGAACCAAAAATAGACTTCTTAATGCTGAGGTAATAAAATGGCCAAATATTACCAGTGTGTTTCAGTTTAAATCCCTTTTTCCCTCATGTTATTTCAATCTGGCTATTGAGGGGACTTAACAGTGTCTCTGTAAAAACAATAGGTTTCCAATTAAGTATCATTAGGTGGACAAAAATATCTGGTTTAAGTCAAAGATCTTATGAGGCTCCAGAGTAAAATGAGTGACAGTGAAGGTAAAGTGCTATGACAAGAAATCAAACAGCTCCTTCACTGGGAAATCTGGCATCCTTTCCTTCTCTCCAGATCAATCTGAAGCTGCTGTTGGCTTCTTGTATGCCTCATGCTCTTTAGCAAAGTACACTCCTCTTATATCTCAGGATTGAGGAATACCCTTGTGAAAAACCCAACTGTTTCCCTGAACCTGCTCTTTCATACATTTACTGAAAGTTTTCTCCTCACCCCTTGTACCAACTTTCATTGCAGGCGTGTAGAGCCCACTTCAGTGACTAGTCTTTTCACTGTTTATGAAGAAACACACTGCCTTGTTTTGCCTTTGGTTGTTGTTGTTGGCGCCTTATTTCTCACAGGCAGAGGTCCATTGGCTCAGTCCAGGGCCATTGTGAAGATCTGTCCACAGGTCTCATCCTTCCTACGGGGAAGAGGCAATTTGCCCATCAGATGGAAACAAACTCCCATTTGCTGTAACTTCAGGATGAAAAGGCAGACTGTTTCAAGCCCATTGCTAACGTTCCCAGAAATACCTTTAATGGTCTTCATTTCAATATACTTTGAACCTGCTGCTTCTGTAATTTATCTTCTTCAGCATAAAATTTGGCTCACATACCTGTGGTTCCACATGTAGTGTAGACAGTTCTATAACATTAGAACCTATTAACCGCTAACTTAGAAGTCTATGGTAGCTATATTTTGTGAATGCTTAGTGAGGTTTGAGCTGGTAGCCTATTTGCTTGGGTTTCCTTTTTTCTTGTTTACCAAGTGACTGGCCTGGCTTTTCAAACTGTACTGTGAGATCAGTTTCTTTTCCATGCTTCATTAAGACAGAGCGTTTGTTACCCTCACTTCAGACATTGCCTAAGTCTTGGTATATGCACTGCTGTCACTCCCTTTTATCTTTTTCTATACATTTCCCAATGTGTTGGGTGAGTTGAAATTTACAGATGGAGCTGCTGATGTGCTTTCATGTAAAACATATTTTCTTTTGCAGCTGTATGTCTCATATTTTAATTTCCCTTTGTTGTTACCAGCAGTTACTTTTATGCCTGGAAGATGAGCTGTTCCTATACTCCTCCATAGCTTCTCCTAGACACATTTTTTTGTAGATTGCTTGGTGAGGAGAACTGAAAGGTTATAGGGCTGCTACCTTCCAGAAAGACACTGAATTATTTAGTATCAACACTTCTACCTAAAAATGATAGCATCTTTTGACTCTAAGTTCAACAATGGCATTGCCGTCATCAGTTAGAACAATGGCTTGAGCATACTGCTTTTACAGATAGCCCAGAAGCTGTCTGGAGAGCCTAAACATGGACAGATCTGTAATGTTTATGAGTAACAGTTACACTGAGAAAGAGATTCAAGTTTATAAACACAAAAAAATCTCATGTTAAAAGTCTTGGCTGTGTTAATAGGCAGTTTTGCTGTAACTCTGTGTGAGATGGCAGCCACAGGCACTGGCGTTGAAGAATAGATGCCTGTGGTGGCCAGACCAAAAATGCAAGTGGTATAGAATGTTTGTATAACTTATTAGGAGTTAAAATAATACATATGTTTAAATTCATATATTTATTATACTGTATAGGGTTATATACTGCATGTATTTGTAAGTGCACAAATACAGAATGGAGTGGTAAAGTTAACATTCATTTCAGAAAACTCACAGATATATGAATCCAAATAGTTTTGTTATTTGTAGGAAAGGCCTTAAATCTATGTTTAAAGAGTATGCCAAATTCTCATTTACTTTTACCTCTTCAACTCTTCATTTTAAGTACAACAGTGTCCAGAAATTCTGGGAAGATTAATAGGAATGTTCGGATTATGTATTAGATAATACTTATGCTTCTTTGTATTTTGTAGCATTCAGTTACAGGGTTTATGCACTAATGATCAATTCAAAGGAATCTAATTGTTGTTATAAATTCTCTATAAAAATAAGAAGGTAGTATCAACCGATATCTTCCTATGTTAAAAATTTTGAAATATTGGGTTAGATACAGAGCTGGGGTAAACTGACTCAATTCAATGTAATTTGACTGAGCTACACCAGTTTATCCCAGAAGAAATTCTTTCTGTGAATGAATCACAACTAAATTTCAGGGGAGAAAGGAAAGCCAATAAGACTAAACTGTAGAAAATGTTCATGAAGTCTCTTTGGTTACATTCCATTGCCTTCTCCAAAGAATTAAAAGAAAAAATTGATAATTGTGTCCAATTTCAGTTCTGAATGCTCTGGTCAACAACATTGTTTGTTGACTAGTGCAAAAATTCCTTGAAAATCAGTTTCAGAAGTTGCTTTCCCAGTCATTTGCCTTTGAACACCAAGAAAATAATAATCCTCCTAGTGTTTATCCAAAGGTAAGCAAAATGAAATTAATTTAGATATGACAATAAAAAAAAAGTATATGAACATTAAGAAACTGAATTATTTCTGAAATAAAGTCTTAAAGAACATTTTCAAATGTTCTGAGAGGCACCTATGATAGAGCAGATTTTCAAGCCCTATTCATATTGAGAACTATTTTATTCCTTGAGTGTTTGTACTGAAGTTACAGTGATTACTCAAAGAACAAATCAGTGTCAGTATATGCTAGATATAGCTCCAGTTAAACTCCGTGAACAGATACCATTAACTTCAGTGTCAGGTAGTGAGCGTAGTGAGCCAGAGCCTGCATTTAACTTTTGCCTATATTAATACTAAAAAAAGCATTTAAAATAGGGTTTGAGCAGCTAAACATTAAGGCTGCATATACCATGCTGGAGAATGGCCTTGTAGTGCTCTGGCCATGCTAAATTCTTCCTGCAGCAAGAAACATTCCCTATTGTAAGTCTCTTAGAATTGTTTCAGTCAAATTGGTAAGAAATTTTCTGCAAGATGGGAAACAATGCAGGTGTGTAAGACACCGGTAACCTGAAAATTGCAGGCCTGGATTTGTATCCAGATCTTGCATCTCCTGAATACACAAATTTGTTCTCCCTTTAGTCTCTATATTAGAGGGCAGAAATTAATTCTTCATAGTCCTAACCAAAGATGTATTCAAGAGTTAGTTTGTCCTCTGATATTTACAGGCACCATGGAATCATAGCACTGTAGTCCTTCATAAGCAGATATGAATATCAGTGCTTCATTTAATATTTTAAACTGTAATTGTCTTATACAGAAAATAGGATTATGATTAATACATGCTGTACTGGCTATAACCATGTAGCAACTTTCTTTCCAAGTAATGAAACATACGGTGCTCGATTCATTATTGAACTGACTTTCACAGTAACTTAACTAAATTGTGTTCCTATTTTTATATAATTATACCTTTTAATCTTTAGAAGTTGTCGTCATTGATTAAATACTGGTAGGGGATTTTGCTGCTCATTTTTTATTTTGTTGAGGGTAAAGTCAATGCTTGTTGTTTGAACTGGCAGAGCATTATCTGCTCCTTCCTCAGGAATAATACACGGCTTATCTGACCCATGACCTAATGTCACTGTGACCCAGTGCTGTAAAACTAAGGTATCAAAACCTCATATATTCTGTGCCAAGAGTAAGTTCATACTGAGCTTGCTCCTGATACCATAAACTTATCTGATACTCTGACACTAGAAAGTGATGATACAGATCCATTGTGTACTTGCAGTGGTTCTGTGGTATAAAGGAATAAGTCACTAAGGTGAAGGTCTATGAAAGAGAAAAATAATCATCATTATACCTGAGGATATAGGCTTCTGGGGAAAAAAGTCAGTGCTTTCTCCTCCATTTGTAAAGAATATTGCATATTTTGGGTGGAACACCAAAATAAGTAATGATTTTGAGAATTCATTACATATATATATACACACTACTCCACACCTTAAAAAAAAAACAAACAAAACAAAACCAAACCCCAAAACAATCACAATTCCTTTCATAGGAGAGCCTCAAATTTTGCCCAATACACTTGGCCTGATGTAAAGAAAAAGGAAAGACCTCAGAATTTTCTTCTTTTTAAGATTTTTCCATTGATGCCTCAGGCCCTGTTCCTCCAAGAACAGAAAAGCATCCTCATGCAGGGTTACATAAGATCATGTGTCTTTTTCTGAAGTGACAACTTCTTTATGTGCTCACAACGACTCCTGCAAAAGGTTTGTAGATGCTGAGTCTGCTAAACCTGGTATGCTCCCTCTTCCAGACATCCATCCTAAGGCACATGGGATGGCCTGGAATCGCCTCACCTCCCTGCAGCAGCGCTCACATTTTATACAGTCAGAGTACATTGGAACTAACGTTACACAAGTATTTTTCTATCTGGACGCATTACTTGCCGTGATAGATCTAACTAAGCATGCAATTACAAGCAGTACCTCAGTTTGTAGGTGAACTTTTAATGTAGTGCACAGAGCTCTCCGTTATCCTATATGTGCAATCACCATTTCATCCCCAAAGTGACCAAGGTGGAGGCATGACAAGGCTAAATTTCAGGGCCTTCTGATTTCCTGTTAGTACAAATGCCACAGCAGCTAATCACTCTGTGACCATGAAGTCTAAGTTAGGGTTAAGATAAACTTGAAGAAGTTATCTTTAGTGCAATAGAATTGCATAGCAAACAGCAGTCCTCAAATATGACATGACTCAGATCTCAGATGGCAAATTGTCTAACATTTAACCATATTGAATGACTTGGGAAATAGTATATACTGCATTGGGGTGGTGAGGGTGGGGGTGGAAATCCTGAAGCCACTTAATCAGTATGCTGGCTGACGAGCCAATGACGATAGTGACAGTAGTGGGCTGTTAGGCTTCAGAATGTGTTTTCCATATATGAAAAAAAAAACCCTTTGAGCATTTAGGATAGCTGAGGTATACCATAACAATCTGTTTTCAGATTGAGAATGTCAGAGTTTAATTCCATGCTAGTCTTTTTCTCAGTTTCATTTTTTTCTCTGGAAATGAAAGGCAAATCCATGTTAGGTGTCAAGAATAATCCCACTGACTATTCCATCAAAATGCACAAAGATGTGGCTTTGGTTTAACAACGTATATTAACTAAAATATACCAAAATAAAATTCTCAGCTATACTACAAATCTAGACCAATAGCATCTTTCAAACCATTCATACACTGAAAGCTAGACAAAATAAAGATAGCATTCCTACCTCTTTCATTTTTCAAACCTTGTTTCCAAATCCCACAGTTATCACTCCATTAGGAGTGTGCTAGCATCAAACTGGGATAACAGGAGGGAATTGGGCCTGTTTGTTTCTTCCTAGTAAAAGGAATGGAGGTAAAAAAAAAACAAAACCAACCCCTTTTAAAGCAAACTAATGTAACAAAATCCCTTTGTGAATGTACTAGGATCAGCATATGACATTTTAACCCAACCCAGAACACATTCTTATTCATAAGACAATGCTCAGAGTCTCTAGAGAAAATAATAAACATTATCTTGGAGGCTATGTTACAATAACAAATGCTGAATATTTTGAGGAAAAAAATCAAGGATGAATGTTATGAAACAGGTGTGAATTATTTTTTAATATATTTTTAAGTAAGGTTTCTTCATCTTTAGAAATGAGGAAAACTGAAGGCTAAAAATCACTCTAGCTTAGCCAACTGATTATATCTATTTTAACCTGCTATGGTTGCTTGGCAGATCTTTTGCTAATCCCTGCTCTGTCATTAAGCTATATATTAGCAGGATGGAAATGCCACCACCGCACCATAATTCAGCAATGTGAATACAGAACCAGGAGAGTGCAGAGCTATCAGCAGCAGTACAACAGGAGATAACAAGACCCTGTTACTCAAGCAGAATGTGTTATGTAAAGACAATTGCAGTGTAGAAGCAATAGCTCTAATCAGGTTAATTAGGCTGTATTCATGTTTCATTTATGGTACAAGTGACCTGTAAATTCAAAGCAGTCTGCCTCATCTTATTGCACTCCTTATACAGCCATCATGTTCTCTGTAACACTCAGCACCATATAATTTCTTTCTTAAAAAAAAAAATAAAAAAATCCCAAGATATCACCTGCTCCTTTTTAAAAGTTTTTTTTTAATTGTTTATGACTAAGAAAAGAAAAAAAGGAAAAGATACAGGTTGTGTATAAAGCCCATGCCCACATTAAAGTTCCTGCCTTTGCAACTGAATTAGGCACTTGGAAGTTGTTTGTGGAGGGCCTATTTAATTGTGCTTTTTTTTATTTTTCATGTATTTTCTTGCTCACTAACGTGACATGTTGAATATTTAAGAAAAATTGTACTGGCTTTGAAAAGTGTGGCTCTCACCTTTCCTCCTTTTATCCACTTCCTTAAAGTGATAGATTGCATGTTGATTCCCTCAGAGCTAGTTGGAAGGACATGTCTGCTTTGGAGAAAGTATTAGAGCCCAGTGCTGTGACCCTCAAATTCTAGCTGTGTCTTCTCTTTGCTTCCTGAACGTATTATGTTGTCCCTTTAAAGTAATAATGGGTCCACCAATTCTAAGATCACTTTTTCCTCATCCCCAAGAAAACAAGGCTGGGTGGAGAAGAGCTGTTGAAAAGAGAAAAGACATGCTGCAGATGAAGAAAGCACAGCAATGTATGCAATCTTAATTATTTTAACTCAGTGTCCAGCAATCAGGTATCTGCATGCTGATTGTGAGCCTAGACTCCATGCTCCCCATTAAAAAAAAAATGCGGTATTTTCATTAAGCAGTTAGAACAAAATTATTTATGTTATGCTTTAATTATAGTCTTTTATTAAACTTGAAAAATGCTACAGCTCCATTTTAATGTCCCTTAAACATTATTTCCATATGCTGTTAATGCTTAAGTGAATAGTCTTTCTTGTACAGTTCTGCATATAATATAATATATGTATTTTCTTATACATTCTGTCCTGTAGAGGTGTGGCTGGTTGAACAGAATAACACAGTATCACTGCAGAGGTCCAGTTGTTGTGCTGATGAGCAGTGTCATAAAAAGCAGGATGACAGAAGCAGGAATGTTTTGCATGTTACCACTTACAGTATTACACTGCTGCTGTGCATTTACTTTCATTCTTGCTGCAAAAAAACGTGACTGTAGGGAATTTCTAACTATATTTGACAGCGAATACATGCCAGAAAAGGCATGCCGCTGAATTTCACAGGGCCCGCAAACTTGGCGCATCTTGTCATATCTCACACAAGTTAACACCCTGGAAGAAAACATCAGGGAAAATCCATGTGCACTTAATTTTTTACCATCTGAACACACACTGAACCAACAACCCAGTTATTAATCTCTTCTAATGGCTCACATGTCTATCATATATTTTTTAATATTTTATTAGACACACATGTAATTTCAAGGAAAGCCTGACTACTCATCCAATTCCATACCTTTCCCTTTATGAAAAAAAAAGCTGCAATATTAAAATTCTCCAGATTTCAGGAGGTATTGGTAGCAAAGCTATCCAAACAAGACAGCCCTCATTTACTTTCTGACTTTCCCTGTTTTTCCAGCCCAGGCAGCTGTGAGGAACAGCAACAGAGCAGAGGGGCCACACCACTGCTTCCCTGACTTCAGCTCAGGTGCACTGGCACCACAGTAATAAACTTCATTATTCCTCAGTCAGGTGGCACCACTCCAAGTAAATGAAGTAATCCTGTAAAGGGACTGCTTGATGGAGCCTGCAGTAAATATATTCTCAGGCCTGATAGTAGAGACCTCAGGACCTGTGCTGAGGTTTCATCCTTCTCCTCCCTGATGAATAGCAACAGCCAAGAAAACCTTGTTCTCCTCCTGGAGGGTAAAGTCTAGCTGCCTGACTATGTGCATTACTTGCAGGTATATTGTACCTTTCACAGCTGCAAGCAAATACCAGGTATACATTCCTGAGCTCTCCTTCCTGACCCCTTAGTAACCCTTGTACCCAGGTGGGTTTTTTTAAGTGATATTTAGTTTACCATTTGACCAAAAGACAAGATTGAACTTCAAGTAAATGTTAAACACTTTCAAAAAATGTTAAACACTTGCAAAAGATTAAAAAAAAACTTGCAAAACCAACATTAGGGTGTAAAATCCTTTCTGATTTAGTTTTGCTAGGGACTAGTCTAAATGTCATTACTATAAGTACGAAATTCTAGATGTATTTTCTCAAGAGTGGCAGCAGCCAAAGACTTTTGAGAACCCACTGAGAAGGACCTGATACTCCCAACTCACAGAGGTTCTTCTTGAAATGTGGCTAGGTTTTTATTAGATTCTTCTCATAAAGAAATTAGTTTTCCTCCCTTTTTCATAGTATAAACTTTCACCATTAGCCAGAAGCTAATGTGAAGGTGATAATGACAAGGTTTTTCTTCCCAGGTGTGCATAACAAGACGTGCTTGCAGACACTGTGGCAATTAACCGGGGAAAAACAGTTTCTCATTGCATGCCTATGAGCTCTAAGGTATCTCAATCCTAAGTCTATGAAATCAATCACAAATTCCTCTCTAAAAGTAGAGTTTCAATATGACAGCAAGGTGTGTGTCTCCAAAGCTGTGACCCTTATGAAGAGCAAATTATCAGGAGGCTGAAGACATGATTGGAGAAAGCTAAATTCTTTCAGGAATGATTGAGGATCCATTTTTATTTATCTTAAAATTTTATAACTACAATGTGGAGAAATGGGGAAACAAGATATTTTGAAAAGGAAATCTCTATTTCATATAGAAAGTTAGTAGAAAACATGAGGTGATTTGAAGTTGTCCGCATTCATGACCTCAGAGATGTTTATTTTTGATTGATCAGTAAGCATTCTAAAATACACTTATTTATCAAACTAACATGCCAAGAGAAACATGTGATAACCCATGCCTTTATAAAAGAGAACCCAGCATGTTCACCTTTACTTTTTCTCCATCATGAGGGGCTTGACATTTGCCCTGGTTTTAACAGTGGTGGGTAAGTAACTTATCTGCTTTGATGAATTTAAAATAATATATTGAGGAAAATGTTTCAGAATCTAAACATGGTTCACTTACAAACATGAACTTTAGCATTTTATAGAAAAATTATGAAAATTTTTTCTTGTTTAGGGAAAAAAGTCATTTTGCTATATGCTGAACTAGAAGTTAATTAGAAAGAGTTATGCTATATGTACAAGATGAGATATAGCCTTTCATACTAAAATACATTAACATTTTGGGGTTGGGTTTTTTTTTTTTGCTTTGTCATTTCATTACTCTTTCTTTTTTTTTTTTTCCCTTCTCTTTCAGGGAGCCAGCATCTTAATTACCGTAAGTAATTTCCCTATCAGCTAATATAATTATAATGAGTGAAATTCAAAATAGAATCTGAAAAGTATATCAATGTTTAATATAATTTTGCAACAGCTAATTTTTCTCAGGTGCAATACAAAAATGAACAAATTCATCTTTTTTGTGCCATACACTCTAATACAGGTACTTTAATATGTTTTGTACAGTCTTTATGATGTTTTATGGAAACCATTTCTTTGCAGAACCCGATTTCAGTGAAAACAAGGTTTATTCATTTAATTATGAAAGCATACTTCTCAGTGGACTTCCAGAGAAAGGACTTGCAAGAGCTGGAATAAGAATAAAAAGTAAAGTGGAAATTAGTGGTATTGGGCCAAAACTTTGTCTTATTAGGGTAAGAAAATGTATTCAGTTTGAAAGGTAAAATTTTCTTCATACTTGACTTATTTTTTTAAGCTTTTGGGAAGTAATTAATTTTCATCATGTGTTGTGCTTACTCAGGGAGAATGCAAGTAACACTATTTTTTTTTCATGCAGTGCCCTAAATTCTATTTGCACTTTGTCAGGTAATTCTCAGCTCAAGCCAGGCTTGGGCTTGAAGGATTTCTTCTGCTTTGTGGTCAGGGAGACAATGGAATGTAATTTGAGATGCACAATAATTTATTACTGGATCAATCCAATTGTTCCAAACTGTACAACCTAAGATTATTTAATCAACTGATTTTGTAACCAGCAAATGAAAGGCAATAAAACATGCGACAGTAGCTGGATGTGATTCAATATTTAGCATAATTAATGTCATCTGGTGGCTTCTTGTTCTGCAGGGTCCCAAATGACATTCTTTGTTATCCTCAATTGTATATTTTTACTGCATGCTGAGTAATTACTAAGAGTTTTGATTATGTGAAAAACACTTGGCTTTAACAGAAGCCTATACGTGCCTCTAATGAGTGTATTGAAATGCATCCCTCAGTTGCTTTGCACAAACTCCACTTAGTCTTCTGCATACGTGGAAGAAAAATGATCTTTTTAAAAGCTTTTATTTGGCAAATTGAAAACTGCAGATTAAAAAGACTGGTGACTGTCTGGTAAATGCTTGTAAATGTATAGCCTTCCAGCCTGAATTAGCCTTGTGTTACTAGATATTTTTGTAAGTTCAAATTCTAATAGATATAGATGAGAAATATTGCTTTCCATAACCTTTGCAAGTGGCTGGACTTTTTTGCAAAACAACAAATAAATAAGAGCCACACATCTACACTGGTGAGTAGAAGGCTTCCCCAGCAGACAGAAGGCAGAAGCCACCTTGTGCTTACCCCACATTCTCCCCCATTCCTACTGAAACAGCTCTTGGGTAAGTCTTCAACGTTTGACTCCTGTTCCCCAGTGCTTTTGGGAAAAAGTTTACATTTCAAAAATAAATACAGAGATATTTTCAGGCAAGAAAAAGAAGATAAAAAAAAAGATATTTTGGGGCAAGTTCTAAGGGGTAAGTTCTAAATGTAACTATACATTTCTTCCCTTCTGCTCTGGGAAAAGTTTATTTTGCTGCTATTATATTTAAATTAGTTTAGAGGGATGGTTCAGGGAATTAATCTTTCATCTGTAGCCTAGTAGTTTGCATTCAGCCCAAGCAAAAACCTGTGTTCCCTGGGCAGTTTCCAGCTGACAATTTTTTCATCGCAAACCTGCAGGTATGAATTGCCAGATGTGTTCAAAACTAGAAGATAGCATAAGTCCTGACTGGGCCCTGAGGGCTGGGGAAAACTACCTCATCCTGATATTGCAGAGCACTCCCAAACTTGCCCATATGCAATATGCCAGAAGCATGTCCGAGAGGCAGCATGAAGGATTTGCTCTGTAACAGCCTCCTCTGTAAGCTTCAGTTACTGGGGTTGGCAGTGATCTCCACCAACAATAACAAAAATAAATATGAAAGTGCAATCTCCAGAGGTTTGCTGTATGAGGATTTAGTTTGTGTGGCTTTTTGAGAAATTAATCCACATCTTGCATCACATCACCAGCCTGAGGTGTCAGAGAAAAGTCTCTTTAAATTGTCAAAATATATAGAAGGGAAGGGTCCTCTAAGAAACTAAGCTAAGCATGCCCTATTCCCATGGGGTAGAAATCATTTGAGTTATTCATAGTTCAGCACAACTTTCTACTTGCTTGGATGTGCCCCAGGTTGAGGCTGGAGTATGAAGTACAAAGTGGGGTTGGTGCCTAAGCCTTTGGCTCTGCAGCAAAATGCATAAGGAAGGACAATTTTTGTAATCTACTCTCCACTGCTCAAACTAATTACGAATATCTGGCTGGCCCAGCAGCCATGTTGTTATTAGTTTCTGACTGCTGTCTGTGCTCTGTGACCCCAGCGAGAGAGACGACAGAGTTCACAACAGAAGTTAATGATGCTTTATGCAACATTAACTTTCTCCTGCAATTTCCTGTAGATCTTCCATACCACTTTTGGGTAGCAACCTGCTTCATGTACCTACTCTCTGGCTCATTTCTTCATACAAGTCAACCTTTGGCAATATGGATTACCTATGAAACAGAACAGAGTGCAGTGACTGTGGAAATATCTCAGTCATTCACATTACTCTCTCTCTCCTTTTATATATGGAAATATGCATATTGATACTAGCTATGTTAAATTGTAACTTTTAAGATTTCTCTTTGAATAGGCTCTGTGTTATTTAATAGTGTATTTTTGATGTGAGTAAAGCTCTAGATGCTTGCATGCATTTAAAAAAGCTACTTGGAAAAATTAGAGAGGAATTATTTTCCCCCTTTGTTCTAGATCCACTCAATCGAAGCAGCAGAGTACAATGGTGTCTGGCCTACAAGCTCATTCTCTCGGTCTCTCAAACTGACCCAAGTATTAACTGGGGAACTTAGTACTCCCATCAAGTTTGAGTATAGTAATGGCCATGTTGGAAACCTTAAGGCTCCTGATTCTGTCTCAGATGATGCTCTGAACATCTACAGAGGAATTCTGAATGTGCTGGAGCTAAGTCTAAAGAAGATGCAGCATTCATACAGCTTACAAGAGGTGAGCATCTTGTTTTAGTCATTGTGGTCACTTTCGCTTCAGATTCTTAATACCATATTTTCTGAATTTGTTCTTGACATAAGCTTCTTCACTAACAAAAAACACCTAAGCTTGGAAAATCATGATTAAGTTGTCCTTACAGAACAAGATTTGATGGAGCTGTAGCTAAACAGGATGACTGAATAGCAGATTTTTAATCTGGTTGATCAAAGTATTTCTGTAAATGTATGTACAGTATTAGACCCTTAGCAAATCGGGCTTGTGATTCTAGAGGAAGCAAATTTTTGTGAAAGCTGAAGCCTAAATAAAATTTGAATAGTGTATTAAAACAAGCTTAAATGTGCAGCACAAGATTAAAGCTAAAATAACAGTAATTTGACTTTTTTGGCAATCATATATACTTTAATCTCTTCTAGCTCCTCTTTTAGGAAGGAAACAGTATATATGCCATGACATTTTTGGGGCTGTTCAGCCTGGAGAAGAGAAGGCTGCGTGGAGAACTCATAGAAGCCTTCCAGTATCTGAAGGGGGCCTATAGGGATGCTGGGAAGGGACTCTTCGTTAGGGACTGTAGTAACAGGACAAGGAGTAATGGATTAAATCTTAAACAGGGGAAGTTTAGATTGAATATAAGGAAGATATTCTTTCCTGTTAGGGTGGTGAGGCACTGGAATGGGTTGCCCAGGGAGGTTGTGAATGCTCCATCCCTGGCGGTGTTCAAGGCCAGTTTGGACAAAGCCTTGGGTGAGATGGTTTAGCGTGAGGTGTCCCTGCCCATGGCAGGGGCTTGGAACTAGATGATCTTACGGTCCTTCCCAGCCCTAACTATTCTGATTCTATGATTACTGTAATAGCTTTAACAGTTGCAGTTGATGCTGTAGGAATTTCCACTGTTTTTCAGGTTTTAATATCTTAGTCAAGGTAAATCATCTGATATTACTATTCACCACAGAAATTGCAATGTGTTTAGTTTTTGCAAAACCATATTTACATTGATTAGACTACATTTGATTTAGAGATCAGCAAAAAAATTGAAATTCTTATACTTTCATGTTACTTTTAGTAAAAATGCAGACCAGGGTAACTTTACTTTTTTTTAATTTATTTTTATGTAAGTAGATTTGTTTCTGGGAAAAGAACTGTATGATTTAATATTTTCATGCTGTTTGTTGTACATAAAAATCCTACTGGTGGTGTCGCGTATTCTGCAGTGCTATTTTCTCATATCTCATTTTACATCTTCATTCTTTCTAATTCAGTTAGCAATATGTCCTACTCTTGCTGTTAGGCAATATATGTGACTTCACCTCCTAGAATAATTTCCAAGTTTTCTTTGCTCTTCTCAAACAGCAACTGATTAATGAGCTTTGGCACCCTTCCTTGACAATCTCAAGTCACTCTGTAAAGGAAGATAAGCATTATTAGTCCCAAAATCTGAAATGCAGAGAGGTTTAAAGGACTTTACCTGGAAAAGTCTATATTGCACCCTGCTGGGTGTCGGGCAAGAGTATCTGAACTAGCCATGAACTGCACACAGCTAGAAAGTGAAGCTAGGCAGGAGGCTACTTCTTCCCACTGAGCCCAGTGGGCTGGAAGCTCCTATTTGAAGTATAGCTGTCTCTGCCACACCCTGCAGTCTGCAGAGGAGCCTCACACCCGTACTCACAGAGTACCAGTCTGTCAGAAAGCATGGGCAATTCTTATTTCCAGCTCTTACCGAAGTCATAGTGTTTTTAGGAATACTGTTAAGCTAAAGATGAAGTGGGTATGTCTTGCCTCCTAACCACCACATGACTATTTTGCTGTTCTGACATAGCCCAGAGCTGCTCTCTGGAGTGGCTATGTTATAAATAACAATAAAAAAAAAAATCATGAAAATAACCTCTCCTCCTAAAATGCAATCTAATACTTTCCTCTTCAAAACTCTCATTGACTGAGGAGATTCAAGAGCTCTTATAAATATATATGCTTGAAATATTATTGAAGATCTGAACTAAAAATGAAAAGAAAACCCACAATCAAAACTCTGCTGTCTTGAAATTCTTTTAAATTATTGCAGTTCATATTATGACAGATCTGATATTTCAAGGCTTGTTCCATAGGCATGTATAAACTGCCTATAAAAGCAAATTTTAAGGGCAGAATGTCATCTCCAACCTTAAAATACTTTGCTGATGAGATTTTATTCTGTATGATCAAATTATTTTGTCACTTTTTATTAATATTCCTGAAATCTTATTTCATAATTGACAGCTCCAACTGGCAACTGTTTCTCACCTTTCTGAGGCTCCAAATTTTGTCTTAGTGAAATTCTTGAGAATTTTAGTTCTGTCAGTGAAACTGATTTGGCTTGCTGGAAACCTGCACATGTGAAAAAGAGGTGAAAGTAACAACCATCCCAATTTTGCTTCTGAAAAATGCCATGAATAAAAAAGCATTCATTTCTATTAGGAATTTTGAAAATACAGAATTAACCAGGAAATTCTATGTGGGGAATAGATGAAGCTTTGCATAGAAGTGCAAAGCTTCATCAATTATTTCTGATCACATTTTCATTTTCACCAGGCTGGGATTGGAGGTATTTGTAACACAACGTATGCAATTCAGGAAAACAAGAGAGCAAGTCTAGTTTATGTGACCAAATCCAAGGACCTGAACAGTTGTGAAGAGAAAGTGCAACTGCTCACAGGTTCAGCATACACTCAACCGTGCCAGACCTGCCAGCAGGTAAATTAGAGTGGTATTATGTAAATGTATTTTATATTCATATGCAGACAGCCATTTGGCATCCACACTATCTCTTGCTTTGTAACACTTAAAAATGAGAGAAGAGTCAGACCTGATATATCTAGTTATCAACATTTTCTTTCTGTGTGAAAAATCAGATCACAGAGCAGCAGAGGTCTGTGCTGCAAACTGTCATGTACTGCAGGCACACTTCAACTAGCTCAAACTAGATGGCTTGGAAACCATTAGTTATCAGCATGAGTTAATTCACCTACTCTGTTTAGTAAGCCAGGTAGTCATGATGTCCAGTTTCTGCTCTTCAAGATAGGTACTGCTGCATCTTCACATAAGTCTGCCTTTGAAATAAAAAATTGTGTGGCTTATACTGCTGCTTTCCTCAGAAAATACATCTCCTTCTTAAGGGAATAACCAATTACTTATGTTTGGGGAAAGTTAAAACAAGCTAACACTTCTTAGTAGTAAAAGTGAGAGACTCACCAGCATTCCTGCCCTCTCCCATGGAAGTGTGCAAGCAGAATTCACATAAACCCTTATAGTGCAAATGAACAAAACAGCCCTAGAAAATGAATGGATTGAAGTGAGTGATATGATAGCTTCTAGTCACAGAATTTACAAGTTCAATGACTCTCTTTGTTTCTTTGCTTCTTTATATTATAAAGAGAAACAGGAATTCCCGGGCAACTGCTACTTATAATTACAAAATCAAATATACACGTAATGAAGCTGTAATTACACAAGCTGATGTTGAGGAAATCCACCAGTTTGCACCCTTCAATGAGATAACAGGAGGAAATGCTATAGTGGAAGCAAGGTACTGTACATATGCCTGTAATTCACCAAATAACTCAGCATCTCGGTAATCTGATCAAAGCCCATAACTGAAATACTTTACTTCCACAGCCTATTGTTTGCCAATATTTAATTACATAAAATCCCAAACAGTTCATAAAAACAACCTTCACTGTTGTAAATCTGAAACATTCACATCACTATCCAAATTTTATTAGCTAAACTTGGCAGGGTTTGACTATTTTATTTTGCACGGATATTTGATTTATGTCAGAAAAGCCAAAACAAATGTAATTCCATCTGAAAAATTGTAAACTAATATATTTGCAGTAAAATATTTTGAAAGACAGTTACTGAAAGAGAATTTCCTGGAAAATAATAATACAGTAAGAGACCCTACAGACTTTCACAAGAAACCTAGATAGAGCTTTGGATTCTGATCTACTTCCTAAGCACAGACTGCTTGCAAATCTACCATCAAAACTGTTTCTTGATAGGAAATTGAGTTTTATTGCAGAAAGATTGGGTACAAGACATGTAAAATGTATTTGCTTTTCCGAAGCAAATTTTGCATATTTCTTAAACAGGTTTGGGCAAAATGAGAATATGATTTTCTAAGAAATATTGCCACTGCTCATTTTTATCTCAGGCCCCCAGATTTTCAATGTTTGAAAACTTTTTTGTCTATATCAACATCAGTTGGAAAAGTTTTTAGTTACCTGCTTTAGTGATGGACTCTGTAGACAGGAGTGCCCTTCTGAAGAGGGAGGTTTTTTGCATAAAAGTCACTGTACAGAAGATATACCTCAATCCCACTCTTCAGTTTCTGTATTCTTGCATTGCTCCGTTGCTTCTGCAAGAATCTTGTTGGTATAATATACAGTTTTGAAAACTGCAGCATCAGAAAGTTCATGTCAATAAATCACTGATTAACTTCATTAATATGAAAAGCATGTTCAGTTTAGCTAATCAACCAAAAAAAAAAGACAACAACAACAAAGAAACAGTAAAGTTGAAAGTGGCTTTACTATCTCATGCAATCAAGGTGAAGATAGGTACAGTTGTAGTGCTTTTACATAATTACACTTTGTTGTAACCAAGCGTTAGTCCAGAGCCAATGCACTTTTGCTGATTTAAACTGTCCTGCAAGCCTGCATACACTGTTTTTCCTCAGGTGTTAAGCCCTCAGAAAGGGTAGTGCCTTTTCCTATTTTCTGTGGATCTTTTGCGTTACGCAGCAGAACGGGCCAAATATGAGATAGTTGGGAAGATGTGGATGTCACCCAAGTCTTCAGAAGTTATTTCCACAATGCGCTTTCTGTGCTTAGAGGGAAAAAAAAAAATAAAAAATCTAACCTCAAGGACTTAAAACATTCAGAGCTGATTTTTCAGACCTCTTCAAAATAACCCTCTTGCAGCACCTTTCAAAGTCAAGACAGGTTTTACTATTGTTTCACTGTTTTAATCCTATCTTTAGTATTCACTTACTCTTCTCTTCAGAGTATAACATTTTCCCATCTATTCTAGGCAGATATATATCTTCCTAAAATTATGAGAATCAAGAGATGATAGATTCATCATGTTCTGGAAGAGAGAGTAAAATCTGTCTCAGTGTACCTGATGTTATACTTTCTCATCCAAATGCCTTTTCAATAATATTGTGTAAAATTTCAAGAGAGAAAAAAAATCTCTGCTGTTTCTGTAGCAATTTCTATTCAAATTCCAGTGGCTTGCAAAGCAGTTATATGCTATTTTCTGCAGCAGTTCTCTGCAATCCATATGGAAGGAGTGGATAGAAATGGTACAGAAGATCATCATAGAGATTCCAAAATAAACATGCCAATTTTCTATAGAGATTTTGAGATACTGTGTAGTATAGTAACATTGCTTTTGGGATGTTTCCAGTTGTTCAGTACAAATGCCTAACTTTATTATAGTGTCCTAAATGACCTATTTCAAACATAATTGGGGGGGTAAAGTGCATCCCTTTAGCTGAAAATGTAGCGAAGATGATAGAAAATATTTACAAAGACAGTCTCTCATTGCAGTTACTCTTAATAACAAAGGATGAAGGTTCTGTTCTCCTTGAAAAGTTTCCAAAAACTTAAGTACTTTTTGAAAGACTAATCCTGAATTTATCTGGCCCTTTTTGTTTGGGAAATCCAATTTGAAACTTCATGAGAACCTTTTATCTTCTGCAGTCCCCAGGACATTCAGCTTGCCAAGAAAAATGGGGAGGGAATTGTAATAGTGCAAGTAAAAAGATTGTAACATTTCTTATTGTATCTAACAATTTTCAATTCTTTTTGAAGCTTCCAGGAGGCACAGAGACATAAAAGCTTTTATGAACTTCTTAAAATGTTTAGATTAAGTGATGATTTCTAAAAAAGTTTCCACCAGTTATTTTTCTATAATCCTTAATTCCCTCCTTAAGACACAACACACGGTTCCTGTGATGTTCAGGCAGCAGCTTCTCACCTCCCTCTTCATCCTTAAATTCTCAAGCCATGTTATTCCCAAAGGAAGGCAAAGGCTGGCTCTGATCTGAGCCCTGCTTTGTAAGTGATGACCTTCTCAGAGTACAGTTCTGAGCATCATGTCCAAATGTAGCTGTTTTTTTCCCCTCTATAACAAAACCCTTTTGATAAAATTGCAGTTGCATTGCGATGCAGGGAGACAGAATTACTGATTTATTTTTTATTTGTACCCTGTATCTCCCTGGGTTTCTCCATTCCAGGCAGAAACTTGCTTTGACTGATGTGCAGAAGGAAATGGCAGAGGTCCCACCAAAAGAATTTCAGGATCGTGGGTCACTTCAGTACCAGTTTGGCAGTGAATTGCTTCAGCTTCCTGTCCACTTATTCAGAATAAAAAATGTGGAAAGCCAGGTAATGTTCAGCTACTGGATGGACTCTTTGTAGGAGCTTGGAATCTGTGCATGTGGGAAACAATGTGTGTGAGCTTCCTGCATTTCAATCCTCCTGCAGATAGAGGAAAGTCTGCAAGACCTAGTAGAGACCACATCTGAACAGCTTCCCAACGATGCACCAGCAAAAGCCCTCAAGCTTATGCACCTCTTCCGGGCAGCAAATGAGGAGGATTATGAGTCGGTGTGGAAGCAGTTCTCCAGCCAGCCAGTGTACAGGTACAAGCAATGCAAGCAGTGATTCCTGTGCTGACAAACTCTTGAAGACCATCTGGAATAATTATGTTTAAATGCAGATCTGGAAAATGGTCCTTGCCTTTCCCATTACAGGCGCTACATTTTGGATATAATTCCTGCAGTTGCCAGTCACCGTGCACTCAGGTTCTTGAGGCATAAAATGGAAAGGCAAGAACTCACCAACTGGGAAGCAGCTCAGACGGTGCTTGTGGCTCTGCACTCAAGCACACCAACTAGGGACGCAATGGAGGAAGCAACGGTAGGATTCCCTAGACACTCTCCAGTCACTACTGATTTTAGTATCTGTTGTATTTGTTACTTTGAAAGGATGGCAAAGTCTTTGAAAATATAAAGGTTTTATGTCCTCTAGTTAGGTTGAAAGGAGTTTATTTCCTGTCTGTCTTAAGGGGAGGAAAATGCAAATCAAAGGGGAAAAAATGAATCCAGAAAGAAACGGGAAAGAAAGAGTAAAAGTACCCCTCAGGGACAGAAGTTATTGCTGCAAACAATGGTGTCTAGGGTCCCTTTGTCCAAATGTACTTTATAGTTACATCAGATTGGAGTTCTGAGTGTCTACAAAGACTGGGGAGTAAGAAATACATATTTGTTATATCCATTTGTCCTGATTGACCTAGCAGGATGGGTATAAATCAGAGCGGATCTATCAAAATCAAGGGAATTATGTCAGTGTGGACCCCACGTGGGAGAAAGTCCAATGATTTTTACAATTTTTCACTCTTCTGCAGGGTTTAATTCTATCTTCAGACACAGGAGCTTATCTCTGCCTACCCTAGGTAGAGAGCATGAATCTCAGACCAGCGTTTTGCTCTCTGTAAAAGCCATGACAGTCTGGCTGTTACTGTGCAGTAAGGCCCTACTTCCCACTCAAGGAAGCAGTGCGCTGGTGCCTCCTGTCAGCTCCTACATTTATATGAAATATTCCTGTCTGCCCAAAGTACTGAGGTCCATTCACAATGTACCTCAAGGTTTTTGTACCTATAGGTGAAGCAATTATAAAACAGTGATGAATGTTTCCTGAATAATATGTGTTTTTCCTTCCATTCCATAACTGGGTGATTTCCTCCCTTTGGATTAAAGTCTATGCCAAATTTAAATCTGAAACTCTATAAAAGTAAGAGATCAGTCTTCCAGATGTTACTTGGAATTACTTTATGTTTGCATTGTCAAATATAGTAATATCCACTGATTAACTGTAAATACATTGATACAAAAATATCAGTAGCCTGGTTTTACCTTGCATTTGGCAGAAACATATTTTTTTAATTTTTTTGCTTTTCATTAATGGTGGTAATGAATAACTGCTTTCTTCCCAGCTCATTGTGAAAAAACATTGCCCACGCTCAAGTACTGTACTTGGAAAGGTTTGCTATCTCAGCTATGCGTCACTGTGTCACAAACAGTGCTCTTCATCAGACTCCTGCTCTGAATGTCTCCAGGTAACCATATAGTTATTTATCTTTTAAAAGAAAAATTAAGCCATGAGTACTTTCTTCATTATTTAGAAACCTGTATTTCACTTCACTACAGTGTTTTCTTTGGGGAAAGGAACCCCAGTTGGTTAACTACAGCATTTTTATCTCTAGATTAACACAGGAAAGAGTGAGAGGAAGAAGCACATAATTCACAGCACTTTCTATCTGAGTATCTCTGAGTGCTTCACTGCCAATTAGTAATGAAAGAGCATGGCATTGCTCTGAAATATTTTAAATATAGGTACTTGTACATACTTATAAATAAACTAAGTGACACAAAAGCCCATGTTTTTGCCCGGAGTCATGTAGCCCAGCCATTTCTCAGCCAGAAGCAGAGCCCAGTCATCCACAAAGGCTGTAAGCTTTAAATAATAGTAATACCCTCCCTGTTCTGCACTGCTTTTAATCAACAAGCCTGGAAACAATTTAAAGAGGTAGTAAATAGCGTTTGCTGTTTCTAGAGATGCACATCATGGTATACAGAGCTTGGCCATTCTGCAGTGATAGAGAGTAAAAGAGAAATAGGTGTTTTCTTTAACACTGGTCAGTCCACCAACCCCAGTAAGAGCAGGATGTGCCTGCCATGCCTGCATTTTTTTCCTGTAGTACAGAGACATGGCCAACATTCCTACATGTGTCTGTTGTGTTACGATTACCACCAGTGCTCTTGAGCTAATTAAATCTGAAAAGACCGGTTCCAGGAATGGAAATTCTTTCCCAAAGGAAATGATTGTATAGGCTTATTCAATGCATTTCAAATATCCATTCATTTGATTAGTAATATCAAATAGACTGTTTCTGCATCATCAATGGATCTCAAATGTGATATTTTATAGCATAGGAACTGTATTGAAATGATTCTATAATGTCTCAGGGGTTTTTTTAGAGCCATTAGTTAACATTGAAAACAGTTTTCTATTAGGATTTAGTTCTTATATTCAGCCTTCACACAACTACTTCTAATCTTGCCACGTGAATATTAGTGTGATCAAGTTGCTTACAACAAAGGCTGAGGGATGACCTGATTATCTTGTTGCCAGCTATTAATCCGTACTAAAAAGTGGCTGTCATAGCTGAAGTTTAGAGCATCTCCACTAGCTATATCTTCAGGAATCTTGTTTAAGGGTCTGAAGAATTTAGCTGTATCTACATTTTTCATCTGTCTTCAGCCAAGAGATATTCAAACAGCATTATTGCAAGGTTCCTAATTCACCCCAAAAGGTAGTGGGAACTAGCTCCTAGCCATTATTTTTCATTTTAAAGCTCTTACTTGATAACTTTAAGGCACAGTGATGAAGAAACTGTTCATTGCAGCATTCTTGGCTATGCTCGTTCTATGAATAAAATGTCCTATTCATGAGGACAGAAAGAATTTGAAAATATTTAAAGTAAGTGAATTGAACAAACTGAAATTATCAGAGTCAAACCTCAAAATAGGCTGGGGGATGGGATATAGATAAGAGCTGGAATTGAACTCAACAGAAAATCTGTTTTATTTTTTCAGCTACTTCATGGCTTTGCAGGAGAGGTATTGAGCAAATCTAACACAGAAGACATTTCCCTGGCTTTGAAAGCCCTTGGGAATGTAGGACATCCAGCCAGCATCAAGCACATCAAGAAATTTTTGCCAGGATATGCAGCTGGTGCCTCAGATTTGCCTCTCAAGGTCCATGCAACTGCTGTGATGGCCCTGAAAAACGTAGGCATGAAAGATCCAAAACTGGTAAGGAAACAAAGCTGCCTCCTTTGCACCTATGACAACCAAACACAAGGTTGATAATCAATGGGTGATGAGCAGATTTTTTTCTTTTTTTTTTTTATTTTTTCAAGTATACCTTTAATATGTTGTGGGTTTTTTAAAATACTTAGTCATTCCTTGGTATGTCTTATTCCTTTTGACATTAATCTCTAGTATTTCAGACTGCAACAAAAATTCCATTAAAATGATAGTCATTACCCTATTATTGAAGACAAATCAGTATTTCCATTGCAAACATTTATTTTCCAAGCACATTAGACAGAAAGCTAAATCATTGACCAAAATATGTTTAGTGCTACTTCAACTTTGGTATGTGAAAGAACCACAAAACAAGGTTTTCAGAGAATTGACATTTAATACTGTCACATCTAATTGTAATTCAAGACCAGATCTTACTGTAAATAGATACTAGAGGTTTGCATCCTAATTACAAATTTACAGACATTGTGTGGGTTTAAGTCATAAGCAGAACATTTACTAAATGTGACTTTTGTCCCTGAACGGGATAATGATTAGATATCACATACAATGGTTACACAGGCATACTCTCATCCACCACAGACATCACTTTACAATCGTTTTCAGTTTAAAACAAACTGCTTCAAAAAGAAAACCTTGCATTTTCAAGATATTTTTTTCTGATACTGATTTTTTGTTTTACATGTCTTTTCTTAATGTAAAAAGTAAAAGAAAAGCTTTCATTAACTATTTTGCTACTAATCTGTCTGTTTTTTCCGTTATACTGTTTTTGCATATGATTCCCAGGTTTGAGTGAACATATTGATCCACAGACAATAGTGTGCCAGGGTATGCTTTTAAGTTAAAGAATAAAGAAATTTACCAGAGTGCAGTAGCTAGACAGGGAAAAGTGGGAGGAGGAGAGAATAGCAAGGGTAGGAGTTACAGTATTTGCCAGGGAAGAAAAAAAAAACAGTTTAGTGTTTGAAAATGATGCTGTGTCTCTGATTGCCCTTTGGCCTGGCTTTCCACATGTGACCCAGACCACTGTTTAGTTCTATTTTCTATGCGTTTTCTTTGGAGAAAATTGATCTGGAGAAAGTCAATGCCTGTGGCTGGATTTTTCATTGTTCAAAACTAGTTTAATGCCTGGTTTGCAGCTAGCTACACACCCATATTTGCATTAAACAGACTTAATACACAGTCTCCCTTTTCTATTTGTTTAACATTTAATTTGAAATGGTAGTAACATTTAGAAAGAGGCTACTGCATCCTTGACCACTTTTACCTTGGTATTTGATAATCAACATATTTAAATCAATAAAACCAGAGTGCTTCCAAAATTTGTGGGAGTTTTCTGGATCAGACTTTCATCAGAGAGCTAGGTGTGTATCGTCCCAGTCAGGACAGGACTTTGCAGAGGGACTACCAGCACGGTGTTACACCATTCACATCCATTTCGAAGCTAGGGTTAAAGGCTTCAGCACAACTAGTGGAAACTGCAAAGGTTCCAGTACAAAATTAGTCTTGACACTGAGTATTGCTGAGGTCAAATATATGGGTCATATTGGTCACAGGTAGTACTGTGGAAATTACATTTGTTGCGTAAACTTTCAGTTTTAAGCTTCCTAATTGGCATAGAGATTTCTGGTAATAAACTGGATTTTATTAATTGCATTTTTATTCCATTATTTAGCAGAAGTGGCCCCAGGAGATCAAATGATTAGAAATAAGGCATACCAAATGATTAGAAATAAGGCATACCTTTATGGGTAGGGATAAGTGATCACTGAAACCCCTTCTCAGGTGTGTAATGGATCTGTGAAATCTCTTTTACCTAGTGTGGTTATGCTCCAGATACATTTTGCTGTAGCTCAAAAAGAGGTAATGATCTTGATGTAGAAGTTATCCAGCAAAGTCTGATTGTGTAGGAAGTCAGACTACATTACCATAATGCCTCTTTCAGCCCTCAGACTGTGAAACCAGGCACAGTATTGCCATAATAACTAAATACTACACATTTCACTGATGATGAATGGCTATTAGCAAAATGTTCAAACACACTGTAAATTTGAGCGCATCTATTATTTTCAGGTCCAGGCTATTACCCTTGAGATTTTCCTGAATCAAAAACTTCATCCTCGGGTCCGAATGTTAGCTGCAGTGGTTTTGCTTGAAACCAAGCCAGGTCTTCCAATACTAATGACAGTAGCTGATGCTGTCCTGAAGGAACCTAGCATGCAAGTGGCAAGTTTCATCTACTCTCACGTGAGGGCCCTGGGTAGGAGCACAGCTCCAGATCTTCAAGCAGTGTAAGGAAAATCTGGATCCCTTCCTTAGATGAAAAACTAATTGCAAACTAATTGAAGTGCTAATGTGCTCACTGAATTTTTCCAGGGCTTCTGCCTGCAGAATGGCCATCAGAGCATTAAGTGCCAAATTTGACAGATCTGGATATCAGTTCAGCAAGGTTTTCCGGTTCAGTATGTTTAAAGGTAAGATTCAGAAGATTTTGTAGATATATATATACAGTTCAATGAAAAAAAATTGTACAGTATGAGAACCCAATTCTCCTAGCCAGCTGTTTAGCTGCATGTTGTTCCTCCCTTTTCTCTCATGTTCCATGAAAAAATAAATAAAGAAATAACAATCTCAGGCTTTCCATTTGGAGAGTGTTTATGTCCCCATGTGTTTTGCATTGTACACTGCCAGTATGAAATTACCAGAGGACTTGTGGGGCTCTAACCTTCCATTTTCATTAGCCAGAGAGGCACATGCTCCTGTATCTAATGCTGTAATCTCAGTGGTGCTTAGTAATTTCATACTATTGTTCAGCACCAAACAAACAGAAGGGACCTAAATTACTGCTGAAGTGAATTAATTTCTACCAGTGCTGAACACCTACAACTCTTACTGAATTCAAATATGACGCTAAATAATCTTCACCCCCAACAGTAGTGCCCAGTGAAAAAGAAACTCTGCAGATGTGACAATTCATTGCACCCATAAGCAGTTAACTCAGGCTTATTGTCTAAAGATTTTTCTTGCATCTTCCTACCAGGATTCTTTTCTGGAATGAGCAGATCCACATATGGGAGGGATCTGGAGGCTGATCAGTTACATCAATGGGAGCTGCACATGAAAATGTATTCAGGAGGGCCAGATTAGAAAGCAGCTCTTGTTAGGCCAAATTGTAGCTATTTCTATTTTCCATGTGTGTTATTTTTCTCAATAGAGATTTTTCAAGCAACTCACCTATGTAAATGACCATGACAGCATCAGTGATTTGGCATATGCAGGTGGCAGACTAGGGAGATCATATCTACCAACACAGTCTCCTTACACATGCTGTTTATATAAGAGCGCCTGGAAGTTTTTAGTGTTTTTGTTATTCACTGGTACATGCAAACATTATTTTCAAAGTGATCAACAGAAAAAGAGACTCTGAAACACATGAAATGCACAGTGCTAAATGTACAAGTTCTTTTGCCTTCTTTTTGGAGGGAGGGGAGTTGTTTGAAAGATTTCTGTAGATCTTATTGTTTCCTGCCCCTGTTTCATCATTTTTACATGACCATTTAAACTGCTCAATAACAAAAATAAATGTAATACATACCACAACAATCACAGTAATAAATTATACATATGCTTGCTGCCTCAAAGGTGGAGACAGCACGCAAATAAATACAGTCAATTTTTTACCATTTAAAACGCATTCAGGAAGCAATACATTTTCCAGTAATAGGCAGATGTGTGTTTCTAGTTTTAGGTACTCATTTTCTCATCCTATTTTTGATTTTAAAATGAGCTATCTGGATTTTCACACAGTGAAAAAGAGGGGTGCAGTATGCATGAGGGTAGCTGGCAGAGGGATATGTAAATAGCATCTGTCAGACATGGTCACCACAAACAGTGCTTCCTGCTCTACACACTGCCACTGAAATCTAAGGGATGACCCAGCTTCTGCTTAACGTGAGGACTAATGGAATCTGACTCTCAATATGCACAGACTCATATTATTAAGTCTGTGTACTAATGTTCATAGGTACCAAAGACTGGTTTCTTTGATCACTGATATTTTTTCCCCCCTTCCCTAGGGCAAGACATTTAGTCAGATACATCCAGGTGCCATCACGCTGTCACAGTAAAGTGGTTACAGTACATGATCTGACTGTATCAGTTGGATTTTCCATTGAGAGACATTGTCTGGAGAGAGGTTTCCTTGCCCATGGCAGGGGTGTTGAAACTAGATGATCTTAACATCCTTTTCAACCCTAACCATTGTATGATTCTATGATGAGCATTAGCGCTGTGTGAATGCCCAAGGTATGGAAAATATCCATGCTCTCTTCTCTTATGCCATAGGAGGTGTCATAAATACTTGTATTTTGATTGTAAGAGCTGTTATTGAACCAGTGCGTTTTAGGTAGGTAGTGCCTAGCACTTTGGTTAGCGCAGGAGCTATATACAGCAAAACGGTGAAAACAATTTAGTAAAATGCCAGTTCATACAGACCTACTAGGCTAAGTGGATTGCTTTTCCAACAAACTATTCCTCAAATGCATGAAAAGTTGGAATCTGCCATGATAAATTAGAAATCAAAATTAGTCCTAGCAATCTGACAGGAAACAACTGAATATGAGGAGTAAACAAGGGTGAAGGATCATCCAGATCCCTATCTGCATGCATGGATTCAGAAGAGAATAAGAAAGTGTTGACACACAAGTGAGATATTATCTGAAACCCAGAGAGTGGCACTAGAGAAGTAATGTGGGTGTGAGTGTTCATAACACCCCCATTTGTGAACCAAGCAATAATCTTTTCATTAAATTTTGGCTAAATAATTTATGAGAATTTATGCACTGCTTTTCTGGGAAGAGGTCAGAGACTCACTCCCTCTCATAATATTTGAAAATATATTCACCAATAATTTCCGTGCAGGCACTAAACTTACTGGTCTGGATCTTCCAGGGCTCTGCAATTGTTCTAGCTGTACTGGCTTCCCAAAGCTTATTTCTGGTGGTGCTAGGATTTAAGTATTTGGTGCCTATGTATAAAATGAGAATAGCAGAAAGTTAACGTAGGGACTCCTAAAATACTTCCCCGTCTTCCAACTAGTGTAGGATGAGAAGAGAGAGGAAGTCTGGAAAAAAGGAAGCATAACAGAGATGCCTACATATCATGACAGCCTTGTTCCTCTTGAAACCTATGGAAACTTAGAAAAGCCTTTGGATTACATTAACTCAGAAAACAGGACTGTATAGACCTGTGCCAAGATCAGGAAGAATAGGTGACTGTGCTCTGCACATAATGTCTGTATCTAAGAACATTATAGATGACAAATCTAATGTAGAGAACATAAATAGACTCAAACTATGCTTACTCAAAGTTCACTCAATAGTTAACAATTACTTAACAATTAGTACATTTCATCTAAGGAGTTACAGAATTTGGAACTAAATGTATTAAATTGCCTCTGAGTCATTTGAGAGACAAATCTACACCTTGCGATCTGTCCTTATAGGACATCTTTATCACTTTCCCTAAATGATTAGCAAAGGATGGCAAATCTTTTTTTATTTCTAATCCCCTTTGTCAAGTTGCCCTAAATGACGTCTCATAAAAGCATTTCATAAGCTGACGTTACAGAATCTGAATGGGTGTAAATGATATAGCAGAAGCAATTGGAAAAATAACATAATCACCATGCAATGAGCAGGGGACTTGTAATTTTACCCACTAATAGTTAAAAAATGCAGAATATTCTGTTTATAATTGGTTTATAACATCAGTTTTATAGCTGGGTTTTCTGGCTTTTCTCATATTGTGCTGTATCAGTTGAATTATGCAATTAGTAAATTGATACAATCTGTGTACTGTGGCTTTAAAAATTAACTGTGATGTATCTTACTGCCTATTTCTCTTCAGAGATTCTTATGAGTGGACTGGCAGCTAAATATTTGGTATTGAACAATGCAGGCAGTTTAATTCCAACGATGGCAATGTCCCAGCTGCGGACACATTTCCTAGGCAGAGTTGCTGATCCCTTGGAGGTAATTTAGTCTACCTGCAGTTTGCCCTCTTATCCCTTGTTATGACCATCATCCAGATGGCATTTACACTTTACTTCTTCCTGCAGGTTGGAATAACAGTTGAAGGACTGCAGGAGATATTTGCTACAGGTTACTCTCCTGACAGGGACTGGGAGACCGACTATGACTTCAAGGAAGTCCTGAAAAAGGTAAATTCTCAAGGAAAAGAGAATCTTTAAGGTATTGCTACCTGAAATGTTATGAATAATCAGGCTTTCTTCCTCTTCTCATGCAGCTCTCTGACTGGAAGGCATTCTCCAGTGACAAACCTTTTGCATCAGCCTACTTGAAGATGTTTGGCCAAGAGCTGTTTTTCGGTGGACTAGATAAAAATGCCATTCAAAATGCATTGCAGGTATAGTTTTGAAAATACCACCACTAACACATCAAATGCTTTAAAATTTTATGCTTTCACAAATTCTGACTCTTCTTTTAATTTCTGATTTCAAGAGGGTGTTTTGTCTTTAGTATTAATAAGGTCAAGCTATAATCATTGCTAGCAGTCTTTCCTCTGAGGCATATTTAATGACATGCATCATGATATTCGAGTTCTGTTTATTTACACAGTTTGAACTCTGTAACTGCAGGCATGGTATGGACCTGAAGAAAAAATCCCTTCGATAAGGAAAATAATCAGTAGCCTTCAAAGTGGTGTAGCAAGGCAGTGGACCAAGGCCTTACTCTCCTCTGAGATCCGTCGTATTGTGCCCACCTGCACTGGGTTTCCAACAGAGACAAGCTTCTATTACTCTTCCATCACAAAAGTAGCAGGGAACGGTAATGGATTTCAAGACCTGAGTAATACAAACATTCTTGTCAGGACTGGACGGGATTTTTAACACTCTTTTTTTTTTTTTTTTTCCTCTCTGTAATAGTTCAAGCACAGATTACACCTTCTCCAAAATCTGATTTCAGATTGACTGAATTACTAAATGCCAACATTAGGCTGCGATCCAAAATGAGTCTAAGGTAAATATTTAGTATAAAATAAAAGAAAGTTTCTAAGCGACAGACGCCATAAAAATTCACAGCTGTCTGAACATAATCTTACCTGCATTATACCTTTTCAGCATGGCTAAGGAGATGATCTTTGTGATGGGGATCAACACATACATAGTACAAGCAGGGCTGGAAGCACACGCCAAAATAAATGCTCATGTACCTGTGAATGTTGTTGCCACTGTCCAGATGAAGGAAAAAAATATCAAAATTGAAATTCCATCATGTAAAGATGAGACTAACATAATTACTCTAAGGTAAGACATAGCACTTATTATCTTTCTTTATAGCAATGCAGAGTCTACAAATAGAACAGTTGCTTGTCTTTGAATGACAGCTTGGGTAACTGACAATGATCACTGTAGTTTATTTGTTTTAAATGAAGTGACATGTACCAAAGCTTTCCTTGAAAATATGCATTACTTCCTGTGGCTGCAACCTGAGAATGCTACTTAGGACTATTTCTCAGTTATTGAGACCCATAAGCTATTTGAAACACAAATGGTATAAAATTTCTAATCCAGTGCATATATTTGGACTGGAGAAATTAAGTAAGATATAAGCCAGATGAATGCTACCATTTATAACAGATAACCCACATATATTTGCATTTAATGCCTTGAAGCAGAGAGGATTTTGTGTTTCTTGTGTTTTTACCTTGTTTCCCTGTGGCTGCCATTTGGTTTTCTTACCTGTTAGGTTTACTTGATTCATTATCAGTGCATGCAGTTACAATACACTCTGGAAAACTGTTGCAGCCAGATGCCAAACAAATGAAAACAGATGGAAATACAACTACAAAGAGAGGGAGGAAACAGAAAGAGTATGTCCAAGGAATCAAAGCAGTAGACCAAAGAAAACCTTCACACATACACATGAAAAAATACTGAGAAAGACAACCCGAAAATTCATCACAAAAGAAAAAGCATCACTGACAACAGAAATCAGCTATTATACAATACACTGAAATGTTAACAAGTTTCTGCTTTAGGAATACAGCCGTAACAAAAGAGCTCAGTTGCTTGATCCAGCTGCAATTAGCATTCATGGCTGCTGGCCCAGAGAAGCTCTGCAGGTCCCCCAGTTTAACCACCGGTTAGGCTAATCATTATTCTCCCTTGCCCTTTAATGGTCACAGACCATCCTGCATACTCCTCCCTAAGATGATCCCTCTACTCCATCAAATGTGATTGTAATCAGGTTCTCTGTGCAGACTGGGGAAGGTTTGGGCAGTTCATAGAGCTAAAATTAGCTGTGTGTTTTCTTTTGTTCTGTTTCTTGTGAAGACCAGGACAGTCTGCTCCCAGGGTCATCAGGACAGCAGGCACCTGCTCTCCCTAGCCCTGTGTTGGAGAGGGTGAGGTGGATATTAATGTGCTCAATAAGGATGCCGAACTGAGAATTTTGAACAGTGATATGGAGTTCAGAGCCCCAAGCAGAGCTGCAGGTTTTAGCAGAAGGATCCTCTCTGCAAAGCAAAATAAAAATAGTTTCCTCCTTTGACTTAAGGGGATATCAAATCAGACACAAAAAGGGTTAAATGCATTGCCAGTATCATACACGAGGGATTACAGCAGAGAAGTCCATGAGTTCCAGCCCAAGCACTGTTTTAGACCCTGCAGCATTATCATTTATAAAGTGAAGTAGTCACTCGGAAATAGCTCTATAATGCTAAGTATGTGAGAAAACTAAGATTCACTAGCTAACTTTTAGTACCATCAAATTTTCTCCAAAAAGTATTCCTGTTCACTGTTACAAAACAAATGGTCAGTGGAAATCACACAGAGCAATGAAAGAGCAATGAAAGTGCAATAAGTGAAGGTAAAGCAATAACTAGCAAATATAACATTGAACTACATCACTGGCAAGGTCAAAGACCAAGAAACGTAAAATCTTACAGCTATGAAGAGAAACAAGCAGGCATGATAGAGAGAGAAAGTGTACATGTGTACTTTATATAGAGTGAGTCAGTTTTACATAGACTTTCTCTTCCTTTTGCATAAATCCTATAAAGAATAAAGGACCTGTTGAATTCAATATTTTAGAGATATTCTGACAACTTCCCTTGTTAGCTTTAAATATCCCATTTAAAGAAACATTTCCAGAAACTATTGCTCTTTCATTTGTTTGTGAGCTCTCTTAAAAATATTTTAGCATTGAGTACTTTGTCTTGGTGGTCAGTGGGTTACATTCTCTAGTACTATGTCATTAGAGGAAGTCAGGATGTGATTTTATTTTCCACTTCATCTCTCAAATCCAGTCAAGGGAAGCAAACAGTCTTCAATAGCATTAAGGTTGGTTATATCCTACACACCATACAGGTTATAACCTGTCACAGTTGTGGGGATTTATATAAATTTTCAGGAGCTGAAGAGAAACTCAGGTGGGCTATCACAGACTCTAAAGAAAAAAATAATGAAACCTTTTGCAATAGAGAGATTACATTCCCAAGATAAATCAGCCCATTACAAACTCAACTTTCTTTATAGAAAAATCAGAGCAAAATAATTAATCATACCATAGAGAGAATACATAACATGTGTTTCAATTCAATCTTATCAAAGTTAAATTTAATTAAAAATAATAGTTATTTTTAAGGCTCTTTTAACATAATTATTTAGCAGATGGCTACTTAAACATACTTTTTAACAAAATTTACAAGAAGAAGTAAAAATCAAATAAATTTCAGGGAAAATTAGAGCCCTGTGATTAAAGTATAAATATGGAGAGCTGCCAGGAAATGCACTTTGCAAATATATATTTATAATAACATGCTACTGAAGTATATACATAAGCTTGAATACAGTTTGTATCACAGAGCTTTTTTTGCTGGTTTTAACTGTAGGATAAGCACAAATTGCTTCACATAGGCATTTTATCAGATGAATTATGAAATTACAGCACTGTGTACAACATGTATACAACTCAGGTAGCTGAAAATGCAGAAGAGCCAGTGAACACTGTGAGCTCACAAGGCAGCATGGTGTGTCTGGAGAGCAAGAAGGGAAATGCCTGGTACTCCAAGTTGCTGGTTTTATAACACCTTTCAACCAAGGTCAGAAGGATGAGGCATAGGAAAGGCAGAAATTATTGTTTCGCCAGAGCAGAAAGAATGCTAAAGATCTGTTTGGAGGACAGTCCCTTGCTCCTCATTTATCTGGGTATAATTTCATGCTGTGCTTTAAAACCTGGAAAAACAGTTTTTTGCTGGGTGGCTTTTTTTGTTGTTGTTGTTGTTTTTTTAAACTGCTCTTCTGTCCCCATGTTAAGGATGTATGTAAGGCCACGCTCATGGAAACATTAGTAGGCCCAACACAGCTGAATTGCTTGTCCTTTACCCCTGCAGTGAATTTGGCTTATATTATAGCACAGCTTCTTCTCTCATCCAAAAAATACACTAATACATATTGGAAAATCTCCTTTTTATTTTTCTCCCTTGTGTGAGATCAGAGAGTACAGATTCTTTCATACCATAGCTTTAGGCCTTCTTTGTGACTGTTTTTCTTGTTAAAGCACCAGAGCTGGCTCTTGTAGCCTATTTTTACTGTGCCGTGTGATTCTGCAGACATTGACATGTGTCACCTGTGATGCAGCTACATTTGTCAGCTCTCTGTGCTCAACAGGGAGGAATCGATCTTCCACTTTCATTAGGTGGCAGAAGTAGACTATTGGCATAAAAAATACTACAAAAATTGGTAAGAAACCCCAGGGCTTTCTGCTTGGAGACCCAGCCTGCAGTTCAGTGGTCATTTGAATTATTGAATGGGATTAAAATAAAAAACATTTTCCTTTTTGTCTCTGTACCCAGATGAGCCATCTGAAATACAAGTTGATTTGTATTTTCTTTCATCCTCTCAGCTTGTTAGGGAGAATACTTTATTTCAGATTCCATTCTTCAAGGTTCTCCTATCACCCAGCGTAGAGCGTTGCTGTCATGTCCTTATCTAAAAAAAGAAAGGGATGGCAAAGAAAACAAAGCCCACTGGTGACACACATTTTATTGAGGTGTTCCATGAGAAGAGCAATTGTGTGCTTTACACTGCACACAGCACGGTAGGAGCCTTCAAGAGGAAGAGAGGGCTATCAGATGAATACAAATTCATCTTTCAAATAGGTTAGACTGGAATTGCTTAGGCTACTACCGTGTGGACTGTATTAAAATAGAGACCATTTTGCAGACCGTCTTTCCATTCACTGTCACAAAGGCCACCTCCATTGGCAGACCACAAAAGCCCCGGGGCAAGCAGATCAACTTCATACTTGAGAAACAGCACGTGGGGAATTTTGAGCTGGATGTTAGCACTGATAAATGGCTAATAAGGTAGAGTTAGCACTTTAATAGCTGAGAGAAATAGGTTTTCATCTCTCAAAAGTGTTCAGCGTTGAGGATGTTTCTCTAACCCAAGCCAAAACTCACAGTTATCACAGCACTATAACAACTTCCATGAAGATCATGGGGTATGGAGCTGGGGGGTCAGGATATTTAGCAGTGAGAGTCTCAGTCTCATGCTGCACCTTATGTCACCCTTCTTGAGTCCTGACTAATACTGTTAGAGTCCACAATACTGGAAACAATGTTCTGAGCACATTTACGTAAATAGGCTCTTAACCTTCCTACACATCTCTCTGTGATGTCTTGTCAAGACATGGCCAGTGCATTTAAATCAAGCTGGAGACACTTTATTTGATCATTTCAGGCTCCTTTCTTTAATTTTGCTTTAACAAAAGTTGCATAGGAAGCAGCTTTCTGTAGCCACCAGTCCAACAGGTTGCTTTTTGAAGTTACGGCAGTATTTTCCCAAATATAATGTCAAAGAAAATGAAAAATAAGTAAGTTTAGCAGTGAACGCACAGAAGATGAGTTTAAAAATTTAAAAGTCCAGAAGATCAAAATAGAAGACTCAAAAAATTCAATAATTGACAGACATGCTTCTAAGTAAGTGGTCTGCTCTTCAAGGTGTTAGGCTTACAGACATCCCATCAACCGCAGTGCTTTTAATCTGTACATGTGATTCTAAAAGCCTAACTGAGCTATCTGCCTCTGAGATTGGTCTGTGCCTTTATTCAGTCTTAGCAGCCCTGAAAATACAACAGGAAAAATGCTGTAAATATCTGTAAAGCAATTTGCAAGGTATGACACTTGTTGCCGAGTACATGCTACAAGGCATTATTCAGGTCTTTTCCTCAGCAGTGCTCTATCAATACAGGTTTCCTCTAATGTTTTTTCTGCAGGTCTAAGACATTTGCTGTTACAAGAAATATTGGGGATTTGGATGCTAGTAAGATGACTCCGGTTCTTCTACCTGAAGCAGTGCCTGACATAATGAAGATGTCCTTTGATTCAGATTCTGCATCCGGCGAGACTGATAACATCAGGGTAAGTGATGTAGTGTCCAACTATTCTTTTGGGGGCTTTAAATCAGTGGAGGCCATTTATTTTCTCCATAGAAAAATGTATAATGCACCTCTGACCAAATAAGTATCTCAAAATAAGTCAGGTACAAACTAATAACACAAATAGCCCTATAGTAATATTATTTTAAAATATAGAGCGTAATACATCAGATTTGCCTCACTTTTTCAGAAGTAGAAACATTTTCTTTATTAATTAATTTTACACTGCCATCTACAGGATAGGCCCACAATCTTTAAAATACTTTGCAACTATTATGCAAGCATCACGTTCCCACGGCAGCCACTAACATTCCACAAGACACTCCATTGCTCAACTTATAGAACCAAATTTAATGCTTTAAGCATCCTGATTCACGGACAAATGGCAGTTTGTGCGTCAAGTCAAATGGCTTCCTGAGCTGCAGTTTTCCATAGCAGCCAGTACAGGCTTTCTATGATGGGCAGAGTTGTGAAAGCATCACCATGATAATCCATTCAGTGAAAGACTGACAGAGATGTGGGATACACCGTCCTGTTCTGGTTTCATTGTTGTCCTGCAGCTCTGAAGGCTCTTCACATAAAATGAGAAATGAACAGAGGATGAGTACGGCACTTTCCTATGGAGAAGTCAATAGGCAAATATACTTTCAGTGGCAGAAGTTTCTAATATACTGGAACAAGTAAAGTTCTGCTTCATGCCTCTGTGCTGCCCTTCTGAAAACTCAGCACTCTGCAATTATTCTTAAATAAACTGCAATTGAAAAATGGCATTTACTGAAGCATTCCACAGTATCATTAGAATTTCCTTTGGAAAGCAAATAGCATTAAAACTCCAGTTTTTAATTTGTTTTTCAGTGTGATTCATACAAGTTTGGAATCTTGTGAAACATGGTAAACTGAGTAAAAAATTAATTCCAAACCCGTATTACATGTGAAATGAAAGCTTATGATTATGGGTCTTTAGCTACTTGCTTTGTTGCTCCAGGAAGTCATAGTTTTCATTTCATGGATTTGATTCCAGTTTTAATTAATCATAATTTTTCTGCAAGCATACGTAGCACATGTATAATTCCATAGTTTTGAGCAGAAATTTCGAACATCTGATATTCTTTGACCATCTAGTTAATGTAGTCTCATATTCATGTCAGACCTCAACCGAGACAGAACTTTCATGCACACAGATGAAGATTCTGTTGTTTGACCCAATCAAAAATCAAAGGAAAGAACTCCAGTCAGTCTAGAGCACTCTCAGATTCATCAATAACCTGTTAACACTGTCTAATACTTCAGGAAAACAAAATCAAATATTTAGAATTACTATGCGATATGATTTTCCATTCTTATAACCTGAAGCTCTTTTTACACTAGATAGTCTAATCGAGCCATTCAACTAGTAATTTTGTCCATTTGAAAGCCAAGTTATCCTACGTCACAGCATTGCTATCTCAATAAACTGATTAATTCCCCCTGCAGAACATAAGTAACTATTACCAAAACAATATGAATCATAACACTCAAATATTTCTCTTACAACAGATTAAACTGCTGTCCAGTTTAATCTGACATCTGTATTATCTAATAGGACAGGCAGTCTGCAGAAGATGCTTCACTGGGAATTTACTTTGGACGCTCTTCTTCCCGAAAACAGCCATTTGTTCAATCTATGTGCTTCAATGCAAGTACATTTGGGGTTCAAGTGTGCATTGAAAGGAAAAGCATACATGCAGCGTTTATAAAAAATGTGCCTCTTTATTACCTATTTGGAGAGCATGCCCTTAGAATGAGCTTCAAGCCAGGTAAATACAACCATAATGGGTGTATAAGTAAGGGTGTGTATATGTACATGCATATTTCTAGATATACATATCTTTTGTATCTTAAGTACCACTAAAACTACCATTAGACCTACCACCCCTGCTGGTATTGGCAACAGAGTATGCTTGTAGCAGGAATCCATTTCTCCCCTACTCATCTGAGCAGTGATTCCTCACCTCTCCCAGCAATGCCGCTCAGCAAGGCTGGCATCAAGCAGAGCTGATCTGTGCCTGCAGAGCGTGTCTGATGTGTCCTGAATGATTGGATTTGGGATTCAGGCACAGAGCAATTGGACATGGGTAAGAGATCTGATGCAGTGTCCTGTAGCTACACTGTAAAAAGTAGACTTTTAAAGGGTATTATGGATTAACCCTGCCAGGATCTAGTCCTTAATGTCTTAATCCATGTCCATAGGAAGTGAAAGCACGGCAGGCTGCCAAATCTAGATTTCCTAAGTATCAAAATGAATGGCCTAACCATTGGGTCATTCTTCACTGTTCGAGAGTTGAGCCCCAACTCCTCCATGATGCCTAATTCACTATCCCCTACTACATTATGTAGTTAAGCACTTGACTTAAATCTGCTGACCATACTGTTTATTGACTTGAAAATAATCTAGTATCATGTTAATATTTAAAAACTTGGTTACTGCCAGTATGTGCTTTAGCTGTTACAGAAATTTTGTAACAAAGTTTCTGAATACCAAAAATAATCAGTGACCATGTACTTTTTCATCTGGGGAAGAATGGCTAAAAAAAAAATTATAGCCAAAAATGGCTTATGCCATCATCCAGTTGCTGATAGTAACAGCAACGCTAATTGCTGCGTAATTTCAGTTTATACAGAGGCGCCTATTGAAAAACTACAAGTCACAATTCAAGCAGGAGACCAAGCTCCTACAAAAATGGTACGTTTAGTAACATTTGAAGATCCAGAGGAACAAGTACCTTCCAGAAAAGAAACGCTTAAAAGAGTGAAGAAAATCCTTGATGATACTAATGACCAGGTACTAGCATAAAAATCCACTTCTAGATTTGTGGGAGACATTACACAAAACTTAGTTATTTGTATTTCTTTATCTTCCTTTGCTTAGATAATACAAAAAAGTTGGAAAATAAAGACAGGGCTTTGGGTACACAGTCTTTCTGCAGGTCTTTTGCTTGCATTCATCTCTTCTGCATGTGAAGAACATTAGAAAGAGCAGGCTGGTTTTCTAGGCGTTTCTGAAAATCTCTTGGAAGACACAAAATAGTTATGTGCTCAAAAAGGTAATCCATTCCTTCCAGCACTGTAACTGGAGCAAAAAGGAATGATGCCTACCTAGACAACTTGCCCTGAGATGTAACAGCTATGGTAATGTTATTACATGTTCCATGTAACTGCATGATCAACTATTTCTACACATGTTGCATATCACAAAAGTGTTTGATGTATTCTTCTGTGTAGTTTTAACATGTTATTATAAATTTGCCTGCTTGTGATGTATTGCAAGAATGCTATCAGGCATACATCTTGTCTCCTAAGGCAGCAGAGAGACTTGTAGCTCTCTGTATCTGATTTTACTTACAGTTTTCTGCAGCAGCACAGAAAAATAATTTTGTTTTTCCCATGATACCATTAACCAGGGGATAATAAAAGCCAGAAGCTCATCGTCCAGTGCGAGCAGTGCCAGTGGAAGTGCCGAAAGTGCAGCAAGTAGCCCCTCCAGCAGCGACTCTGACAACAGAGTGTCACAGGCAGCCGCCCAGATAAATCTGAAAAGAAGACAGTCCAAAGCCAAAGAAAAGAAATTCTACCCTTTTGGGGACAGTGGTGGCAGCAGTAGCAGCAGCAGCAAAAGCAGTAGTAGCAGTAGTAGTGGCAGTAGTAGCAGCAGTAGCAGTAGTAGTAGCAGGAGTAGCAGCAAAAGCAGAAGTAGTAGCAGCAGCAGCAGCAAAAGCAGCAGTAGTAGTAGCAAAAGCAGCAGCAGTAGTAGCAGCAGCAAAAGCAGTAGTAGTAGCAGCAGCAGTAATAGCCCCAGCAAGAGCAGTAGCAGCAAAAGCAGCAGCAGTAGTAGCCCCAGCAAGAGCAGTAGCAGCAGCAGCAGCAGCAAGAGCAGCAGTAGCAGCAGCAAAAGGCCGAGTAGCAGTAGCAAGGGGAGCAGCAGAAGCAGTAGTAGCAGCAGCAAAAGCAGCAGCAGTAGCAGTAGACCTAGCAGCAGCAGTAGCAAAGCATCTGGTATAAAGCCGAAGGCTAAGAAGCAGTCCAAGACCACACCATTTCCACTTGTCAGTGCTCCTGAAGAAGAGAGAAGAGTCCATGAACGGAAGCCTAAAACACAGAGTAGCAGCAGTAGCAGCAGAAGCACCAGCAGTGGCATCAGCAGCAGCAGTGAAAGCACTGGTGCTTTCCACCACCATAGCAAATATGACAGACAAGCTGAGATGAAACATGTCAAGTCCCAGTTTAACAGTCACAGTAATGATGTTTCTACAGAATGGGTAAAATTTTCTAATGCTTTGACTTCTGCTGGGAGGTGATCTTTACTGAGCTGTAGGTAATAACTTCTTTTGGAATTTTGCAGGAATACCACCTTCCAAAAGTATACCAGCTCCGCTTCAGGTCTGCTAAAGTCCATTGGGTAAGTCCCTAATTCAAATGTATGTTCTCATGATGGCTATGTTTGATATGATCAAGCATATTACTGAAGGACTTTGTTTCATTTCAGTTGAGAATGCCATGCTGTCCACTAAAATGTTGACAATAGCCAAAATAAGAACATTTATTACTAAAATGCTATTATACTATATCCTTCTGTTGTTGCAGCACTTGCAATCCTTAAATTTGGGTCTTTGGGATAGATGCTGTACAATGCAATAAAAATTAAAGTTAACAAAGACTGGGGGGGGGGGGGGGGGGGGGGGGGGGGGGGGGCGATTATAAAACAGCAGGATCTTCCAATGGGAATAACCATGTCCAATGTTTTTAGGCAATCATGGAAAAAAATCATCAGGTATGTGGACTGTATCAGAAACAAGATTCAGTATGCATTATGTCATAGAGGTATTTTAAGTATATTTTAGGATGACAACATACTGGTTTTTGTAGGTGTTATCCTTAAAGTTATTATGTATGCTGCTTGTGAAACAGGAAGATGATTTACAGTGTTTTTCACTAATCTGTGATCTCTTTCATATTTCTAAAGTGTCAGTTTTCATGGACAATGTGATGTTGCTCTTTGCAGTCACTGTCTATGCAGCCTTCCTATCAAGCAGAGATGCAGATGGATCCAAGGCGTATTCCTATCCAACATATTTCATGTCTGCATATGATAATAAAAATAACACTCTAGATATGTCTATGTTACCTACAGAGGGAGGCTAATAACTCTGTTGTTGATGTCTATACTTGTAAAACTAGAGGCCATGTCATAGTTTTTTAACCATGTTTCTTAGCATCCAGGTCGTAAGATATCAAGCAGCTCATCGTCATCTTCCTCTAAGCTGGAAAGCAGCCACAGCAACAGCAGCAGCAGCAGCAGCCACCACCATGAAGAAAATACTGACCACAGCTCAAAGAGGAAGTACGCGAGCAGAGGAGACAGCAGCCACCGCAGCCGAGGATGCAGCCTGACACGCGAGGTACTGCTACTACCTGCTTGGTACAAACAAGCAGCTGGGCTTTGCTGGGTGCAGAGCAGGAACTTTAGATGTGGTGGCACTCGAACCAGCTGAGATAGAGCTCAAACGAGCACTTGAACAGCTAACATTTAGACTCGGAAAGTACTCTGAAGTCAACTTTGTAAATTCAAAGTTGAAGTCCGTTGAGATATTTTCTCCCAATGAAAATATCTTTTTCCAAATTCCCTTAGTTTCAGGGTTTTGTTTGCTGATTTCTTGGGTATATTTTCCTTAATTTCTAAAGGTATTTGTGTATGTGAAACCTTGTATTTCATGCAACTTGAAGGGAATGGGGTTGTAAGTTAAAAGGGAAATAATTTTCTTATGAAAGCCCAAATGAAAAATAAATTGCATCAAGGTAAAAATGGGGAGGGAAAAATAGGTTTTATTTAAAGATTTTTTTTTTAAAAGTTTTTTAAACTTAAGTCCACCTAATTTAGATGTAGACCTGAGGTCATGAGTACATGAAGTGCATAACTGAAATCAGATTCTTCATTGTCATTACTGATTGGTAAATGTTCCATTAAGCCCAGGTCATCTTTATCTTATTACACACTTAGTATTCTATAATTGTACTAAGAAAAGGTATATACACAATAATAGAACAAATAGCTCTGCAAATGCAGGTAATGTCTATGGGAACTCTGCTACTGAGAAGGTTTTCAAAATAATCAACTGGCTTGAAGGAGCTGCAGTATAGTAAAATGCACTGTCAATGTGTATACTGTTATGAAGATACCTAGTACGTATTTATGCAACTATTTAAAATATTGAACAAAATCTTACTGTGTGCATAGAGATAGTTTGGAAGAGTCTTGGATCCCTCATCAAAACAACCATGTCTTTAAAAATTCCTGGTGGTAATGAAATAATTAAGAGTCCAACCAAATTTATCCTTAAATATTGGGGTTATAGAAACACATACTTCAAACTAAACAGATGAAGGATGAGAGCTGCTTCCTGTTATCAGCACACTTAAACTGGACTGTAGGATCTCCAGTGTATACACAGAAATATTTAAACACAGATGGTTGGGGGCTCTTTTTCAGTGCAACTTCCTGGGAGACGTAATTCCACCTGGCATTACAATTGTGGCACAGGCAGTAAGGAGTGACAACAGAAATCAAGGTTATCAAGCCACAGCATATGTTCGTTCTGATGCTGCCAAAGTTGATGTGCAACTAGTTGTGGTTCAGCTGGCTGAAACCAATTGGAAAGCATGTGCTGATGCTGTAATACTCCCTCTGAAAGCACAGGTAAGCACACAGGCAGCTTTGCTCAGAGTGACATCTAAAAGCCCAGTGATTTTTTAAGTACAGAGCACCTGATGATTAGGAAAACTAGACAGGAAAAACATATATATTTTGAAATGTTTCACAAAGTTTGTGAAATTTCAGAAAATGTTCCTCTCTTTCACTATGTTTTTTGCATTAAAAATAAAAAAGAAAAAAACCTAGCCACTTCAAAATCTGCAAAAAAACCAAGATACCGATATTCAGGATATATCAAGAAGTATTGGGGAAGGCTACTGAAAATTATAGGGCAGTCTTCTAAAAAGAAAAATTGCATATTGATTCTGAAATTACCAAGTCTAAAGAAATCTTGAAATGATGAGAAACCCAATGTTTTATGAGCTGCTTTAAGACAGGAATATATATATGTAGTTCTGCACAACCTAGCAAACTTATTCTACTATGCCACAGCTTTTTCCAGATGTAGTCAAAAATTCTCTGTGAGCTTATTTATAGCAAAAGAAAGACTTGGAAACATTAAGGATCAGCATAAAGTTTCAGGAAAGAACTAAAACTTGCATCTTGAAATGGCCAAGGGTGGTTCTGTGATTCTTTTATGAAATTTGGGTGACTGTTTCCCTGTTTGTAAAGGCCAGACTGAGATGGGGCAAGGAGTGCCAGGACTACAGGATAGCAGCTACAGCTACCACAGGCAAACTGGCGAGGAAGCCAGCTGTGCAGCTGAAGGTACAATGGCGAAGTCTTCCATCATGGTTAAAAAAGACAAGCTCGGCGTATGTAATTTGTTCTTTCCTAAGTTATTATTTTGCTTTTCTTACGCTAGTTGGCTTTATGAAAACACTGAAAGAATTTGATAAATTTTTTCAACCCAAACATGTTTGGTGTTTTTTTCTGGATGGAAAAAAGAATTTCAGTTCCACGAAAGTGTTTTTTGAATGTGTTCTAATTTCTCCACATGAAAATCCAGAAATACCTCAAATATTTAAAAGCTTTACATGGTTAGTTTTATTTTCCACATTAAATTATTTGATATTCCAGTTCAAAATGTCTTATTACTTTGAAATGTTCTCTATTCAATTGCAAAAAATAACCAGTTAAAATGAGCAGAATAAAACCAATGTGTTTCCTCCAGGTAAAAATCAACCATTTAATTTGACCCAAAGTATTATTTCTTTGACTTTTCAATTTGTCCATTGTTTCCCTAATTTTTCAGAACTGCAGGTAGTCCTCGTTCTCCCACATCTGCATTTCCTCGAGTACCTGAGTTTGTCACATCTTGTTTACCTCTAGATTCATGAAATACGTTCCTGGTGCAGCACTTGTGTTGGGCTTTTCAGAAGCACATCAGAGAAATCCATCTCGTGAAGTTATAGTAAGGGCGGCTGCAACATCTCCACGCACAATTGATGCAGTAATTAAAGCTCCTGGGGTACATGTCAATTTTTATTTTCCTTTTCCCTACCTTGAATGGATTTTCAACTAATAATATTTCAACATTTAATGTAAAGAAAAAAAAACAAAACATTCCATTTTAGACAAGCTGCTATATGCCTGACTACATTACATGAGTTTGAAATATATACAAGAGTACTTCTGATTTTGTGTTGCTTTTGCGCAATGTATCAATAAGTTGAAAATCAGGCTCTGTAGTCAAATGCTTTGTTTCCATGCTGAGAACAGCACTTAGGCCCAAATCGTTCCATGTATGACTGCACTGCACTCACACCTTTATTCATTTTACCCAACATGACTAGTTCTGTGCGATGTGTGAGGGTCCCAGAGCAGATAACAGAGGCCTTGATAATGCTTTGCACTCTGTCGCAACCATATGCAGCATCTATTTGTGTTGGTATTCAAGTCCCACATCTGCAGTAACTATGCTTGATGAGACAGGTCTGAGCAAGTTATAACAGCCACAAATACAACTCTGCCTTAACCAAACTGGAGCAGTTAGTTACACTGTCAGAGCAGCTTGCACAGGCTGGATCTGCAGAATCCCACGATTAATTGGTCCTTCTCCACCAAATCCCTCTGCACTGCTTTGAAAAATTTTCCCTATGGATCCCTGGCAAATTAGTAACAGCTAGCTATTCACACATAGAGAAATTAGTGTGTCTTTAACCTTCCATGGTGGTTTAGTGTTACAGGATCTTTAATATATGATAATGAAGACACAGGCACAGTAGGCATTAATTTGCTTGTTTTGGTAAATGTGACTTGCAGCTACAGTGAGGGATCTTACCCCAACACTCGCCTGCTCATCATGCCAATTTTCAGCCTGTAATAGATGCTGTTCACTTTTCCAGACACATCCATCAACTTATTCAGTTACTTAATTTGATACCTTATTTTTTAAGAAGTCAATTCAATATCACTTAAATTTCATCTATATCTGTTACTTTCCAATGTCCTTAGCAATTTCTCTAAAAGTATGACTAGAACAGAAGACAATGGTTCCTCACAAAACACAGGTTTGGGTGCATCCTAGTGAGACTAGCACAAGTGCAATTGTATACATGCATCTTCAAGATGTTTTTTTCAAGATAAGAGACTTATTTGTTTGCAGTCATATCCTGAGCAATATGGTTCAATTTATCTTGATGTATTTTTATTTCTGCTTTTTCAGGTAACACTTTACTATCAGGCACTCCGAATGCCATTCACTCTGCCCTTAGGCCCATCTCCAACTTATGAGACTCGAGATATCACTGCCTGGAATTTCTTTCCTGAAATAGCTTCACAAATAGCACAAGAAGATCAATGTAAATATTATTTATATGCTTGTCTCATGAATAAGCAATGTTTGTAGATCCACCCTCTGCCATGACAGGGCCTTGCCTTTCCTTGTAGTGGTCTTACAGGGAAGCATGGCATCTCTGCTTTCTCAATAGCTCATTCCTTCACTTAGAAGTAAGTTTGTTGGCAGATGTATGAAGAGACTCCAAACTGATATAAGTATTCAGAGTTCACGAATCACTCCTGTCTTCGAGGGCAAGGGATTCTCTTTTTGCCCCTTTAAGAAGGTGCCATCTCTGCATTGAGAGGTGATGGTACAGGACAGATCATGTATTTTCTGCCCTCTATTTTTTTCAAAAAGGAGTCATATGAGTCTCTAGCTGGTAGGTGCCTAGCACTTCTGTGGGAACTATGAACTAATTTTTGTCATATTTAGTTATGATTTCTAGTTTGTCAAGAATTTGCTATGATTTAGTTCCTGTTACCTTGAATTTCATGGTTTTGTGAATTTAAGCATGTAATGAAAATCAGTACAAGTATATCTGTATCTGGTCATTATTCTGCAGTGCTATCCTGTCCTTACACACTCTGGCAGCACTGAAAGTTCCTGCCAAGGAAATGATGAAGTTTCTTTCCCGTTGCTGGGTATTTCAGTTTCATAGAGGTGGCTTTCAATACTTTGAAGCAACACATACACCACTGTCACATCTGCAGTTTCTTTTCTGGCTTTGTTTTACAGCCACATGTGAAGTCAGAGAAGGAGATTTCAAAACATTCGACCATGTGAGCCATACATATTCTTTCAATAAAAGCTGCAACCTGATAGCGTCCCAAGACTGTACTGAGCGCCCAAAATTCATTATTACTACGAGAAATGTTGATCCTCAGTCTTTCTCAAGAGAGGTTCACATAAATACATCCTCAGCGTAAGTGTGATTTATACTCAGGGCTCAGAAATGAGGTATAAAGTTTTAGGGAGTTAGTCTGGGGGTGGGAAACCTGTAGCTCCTAGGTAAAACTGGTTTGCAATTAGATATTTGGGGAAAAACAGGATTTCCAGAAGGAATACTCATCTGAGACTTTTTGTTTAGTTGCTCTTGTCTTCTATTTCACAGATGCCATTATCTGATAATGTGCTTATTATGTCCCCATGCTGTCTTTTCTTTAAAGGTTGAATCTCAAAACCCAAAGTTCTACTGAATTTTCATTCAAAGATCAGATACTCAAGTTGATTCTCTGCTAGCTTTGGTCACACATATCTCTATTTTTCATATTTTAAATTAACCACTAGTTTTTTGTTTTGGTTTGTGGGTTTGTTTGGTTTTTTTTTAATTTATTTTTATTTCTCTGAAGGAACATCGCAATCTATCCTGCTGCAAATTCATCTCTTCTTGTGACATGCAATGAAGAACCAGTTCTATCACGCAGTGGAGTTTCCAAGTATGAAAAATGTAAGCTGTGATACTCACTTTTGCAGGACTTAACGTACCCAGAAGCTAAATATGTTAAAGATGTTTTTTACAAATTCCACAGAAATATCTCAGTGTAAGGAAAATACAAGTGGGATTAAAGAAAATAAAATCTAGGCTTGACTTTCTTAAGATTTGTACTGGCTTACATTCCTGTTTCCTACAGTATATACACTTTTACCTCACTCCACCACAGCTGGCAGGTAAATAAAGCCCCTTCTTATTCATGTGGTATGTCCAGGTTGGTGGTTGGTTAGAAAAAAACATCACAGTTAGATGCTTTGTTTCAGATACTTAGCTGGAGCACCAGCAATGTCATTATCATTTCGAGATTTAGCAGACTAGATACAAAAGTCAGATTCAACTATAGGTAACAGCAGTAGAATATTTTTACATATAAAGAGATAATTTATCTTATTTTTGCTTTCTCTCAAAAAAAAATCCCACTGTAGCAGCAAAATTATCATCGTGAAGGAAATGCATTAGGGTGTAATTTGTGCTCAGTTTCTCCATTAATCTGAAATTAAACAGATCACCTTATGATTCACTATCTTTTTACAGACAATGTTAAAATTTCAAAAAATGAGACAACAGTTAGCGTGGAAGCTCCAACACATGGGCTGAAGAAAGTGACTTTTGATGGTGTGATCCTTAAGGTATTTGGCTTACTTTCAAGGTTACTACTTTCTTTCAGTTTAGTACCTTGGCAGTGTAACAGACCAACACTTCAGTATTCACTACAAAGATGTGCTGTTTTATAGGTTACTGTTGCTTCATGGATGAGAGGAAAGACCTGCGGAATCTGTGGAAATAATGACAGAGAAAAACACAACGAACTCCTAATGCCAAATCGTAAGCTGGCACACAGCTGTTCTACATTTGTTCATTCATGGGTATTGCTAGAAGAATCCTGCTCTGGTGGTGAGTAGAACTGAAAACACTTTATGTTTCCAGAGAAAACAATTCCACTTTTCCTCTGCCAATAGCTAGAAAACATTTTTTTTTAAAAAGTAGCAGATATCTTTTTTAGTAAGAAAAGACAATAGTAATATATATCCGTTTTAACTTCATTAACTACTGTCTGATTAAAACACTACCCGTGAATATAGAGAATACATAATACAGCAAAAGTCTTTGTCTCTTGAAGAGTTCAATGTTAAATAATTGATTCTACTGTAATTTCTTACAGAGTAGCTTTTTTCTTGGAGAGGCAAAATCAGGCCTAATCTTGCTCCTATTGAAAGAAGTGTGATTTTCACCACTGAATCAAAGCAGTTTCAGCTGTTGTCTGCAGACTTAATTTGAACAAACCAGTTGCATACTATGAATGTAGTGTCAGATCTGAAGTTTATGTATATGTTCAGAGTGCACAAAATTTCACTTTTGCTCTGCACCATCAGAGGGTGTGATCTCAGAGAAATATTTAGAAATACTGTTACTGTAACAGAGTTTACTCTCACATATAACTGGACAACTAATGATGGCCTTCCATAACATCAGTACAGTTTTGTTCTGGAGGTCTGCATTTACCTGGGACCTGAGATAACCTCATTGAAGTTAATGGTTGTTTTCTCCTTGACTTCAGTGGCAGCAGAATTGTACTTATCTGTGTGCCATGAAACAGAGTTATGTCTGGGATCCTGTTAAGTTACATTATACCTTTCTAGTGAGATAATTGCAGCATTATAAATATCATCCAATGATGTTATTATATAGATGCTGCTTTTTTTTTTTAATCCATTCACTACAGTTGACATTTTTCCTAATGCAATGAAGTAGCCATTGTGCTTGCAATATCTCTTCTTAATAACTTTCAGACATGAGAGGTTATTTTCTGTGTATTATGTAGTTCTAAAAAACTGGGTATACATGATTCCATCTGGGTTATATTGTGCAATTAGATATTAAAAATAGCTCCCCTTTCAGAGTCTGTCTTCTATCCCCCAACTTATTATCACCCTATCTCGATAACCTCACTACTGTGAAAACGGTTTGTCAGACATCTGTGTTTTAATAAAAGCTGAAGAGAAAATATGGACCTTTATTACTGTAAGGATCGATTGGGATTTATTTCTACAATTTTAACTACCTTTCCTTTTTCTCTTAGGGTGCAAGCTGCAGCGCAGTTATGTGAAGCTGAATCGAAATCCTACTATTGATGGAGAGGAATCTATGTGCTACTCTGTTGACCCAGTACTGAGATGTATGAAAGACTGTACTCCAATCAAAAAAACTTCAGTTAAGGTTGGCTTCCACTGCTTCCGAAAAGGTACGATATTTTTCTCTCTGTGTGTCATGTACTGTAGGAGATCTGTCAGAGCATTCAAAAGAACAAAACACAGCACAGCCACGCACAGACCTGTATTGCTTCGGCTCCTCTCTGAGCTGTTGTTTTTAATCCCATTAGTATTTGCTATAACCACTGACAGTACTGGCCAGCTAAAAGCTAGTTTAGATGATGGCAGGTAGCATCATCTGAGAAAAACATTTTAGGTGGAAAAAGGGGCAGCTGTGATCAATACATTTTTTTTCACATTTTCAGGATCTCCATAAAGTTAAGATAAGGAACACTGAGTCCTTTTATGTACATTACAGCCTGCAATTGTGTGTAGACCAGGGCAAGCAAGGCAATTGAAAGTCAGTGAAGTAGTGTGACATGACTGCTGTGATTAGGCTGCCATGCTATGCCACTGTGCAATACATCAGCTAAAAACACATTGCTGAAATGTTCTCTAGATTGTTCCAAAAAGCAGTCTGGTTTTGAACATATTTTACACACACACACTCATGCCCCAGATTTTTAAAAATACTAGTTCTTTTTCCCCTTTCACTTATACCAATTTGCTACGGATACGATGCATTGTCTAACTCAGATTCACACTGAAGTTATATAAGCATGAGAGGAGAATCCAGCCTGGAACAGATATTTCCTTCCTCAATCTTTTAGTGAATTACACAGTACATGTATACCTTAGAGGGAAGCCTACCATTAGGGAGTATCTAATGATGTGGTCTCTTCTCTGTGTTAACCATTGTTGGCCAAATCAATTGTTGGCTGGGATAATCCAGTGTGGATTTTCTGAAGTCAGTGAATCCCTCTGTTGAGTAATAGTGGAGAGGAACAGAATATTTTGTGTCTGATTTTAAACAACAGCTGTGTAGAACTTCTCACTTTTCTCACGTTATTAATATCTGCAATATGTGCTGAATCAGCCCATAAAGTAATGAATATGTTTCTAGAATAGTCAACCATCTACAACAACCTATTCAACAAGTAGCACAGACTGCTAATAGTTTTATGACAGCTCCTTGAGATGTGAATTTATGCATCCTTTTATGAAAAGAAAAACCCACCCTCAACAAAAAAAAAAACAACTTCCAAAGTCTCGTCATATTCATGTTCCACAGATTTCTTTTGTGTATCCACGTCTGTATCTCTGAAATGTTGTTACCCCAGGGCACTCACTGCCTCAGAATATTTGGCTATAATAAAGCTGTCTCATTCTCTCACAGAAATGTTTGAGAAAAGAGGAAAATCAGGAAAAAAAAAAACAGAAAACAAAAAAAGATTTATTAGTTGTCAGAGCCAGTGTTGTTTTAACATCAACTGCAGCCTTCACTGCTTCATTTACTGAACCAGAGACTGGGAAGTCTGCTAGCAGCACTTCTAATCAAGAGTTTTTTGGTTTTTTTTATTTAACCTGAGCAGAAGGGAGAGGAGTAGAGGGAAAAGGAGAAGGAGGAAGGGAAAAGGCACCATTTGTGGTTTTTTTAGCAAGGTCATTGCTTTTTCTCAGGCTAAAGATCAACAGGGATACAACACCAGACCTTAAAAACTTTTCCTTTCTTTCTTTGATAACTTGGAGAAGTAGAAGAAACAAAATCCTTATCTTTCTCAAGCTGAGAACATGTATTTTCATACACTGCACAAAGACCTTTTCTTAGCAATTTGTATGAGAACTCAGACCTGCTAGTCTGCATTTCAAAAGAGAGAGACCCCATCACTGTCACCAGTGGAGCAAGGATAAAATGAAGTACAAGGATGCAGAATTTCCCGTTGTCCTCAAATCAGTGAGACTGTAGTCTTAGGATCTTGACTGAGGCAGACATCAATCCAAACTTAAGTCCACATATTAGTTTACATTTCAAACATGCAACAAACCCTACCCATAGGGAGAGTCGTTACTCAGCCTGTTTGCCCAGGGAACTATTTCCTACATGGATATGAATGTGATCAGACCCACAGTGTGCCCAAGAGTAAGAAACATAAAAAGAATTAATGTACATTAAAAAAAAAACATAAATCAGGCGTTCCATAGTATTTCTCATTTCACAGCTTGAAAATATTATATATTTGTTAAAAGAATCTCCAGCACCTTTCTGGAAAACATTTATTATCCATTTTTTCTATGCAAAACCTGTGCTTCAGGTTGGGCAGTAATTTAGCCAAGGAGAGTATTACCATTTCAGGACGTAAGTGACTGAACCCATGCAGCAGTCTCCAGATTTTCCTGTGATGAGAGATGGCATGTTATAAATGTACTGTCCAACTAAGGGATAAAACAAATGGAGGGAAAATTATGAAAGCTTTACCGATTCTCATTATACAAACTTAATCTAAATGGATGTCCTAATATTCTTCCAGATGCAATGATAAACCTCCAACTAGCTAAGAATATTTATTGGGAGGATGAATATCATTATTCCATTTAGATTATTTCAGCATTAAGGGATATGGCTTATTCAAGCTGCTGTTGATAAAGCAGTGTGGTAAGGTTAATACTGCAACTGACAATGCTCTGCCAGATTTCACAATATATGGGAAACTTTAATTAGAAGTTTATGAACCTCTGAAAATTCTCCAAAGGGCTTATCCTTCAGAATGAACTTTGACAGTCAGCTGAAATACGCAGTGTTATGCAGCACAAACATAAAAAGAGATTGCTGATGTATATTGCTGTGTGGTGGTCTTACATCTGCAGTGGCTACCTCCATCACTTTTACAGCCTCCTGCCTGTTGTCTTTGTGCTTTGTGAAATGTTATTCATTTTGGGTTTAGGGAAGTATTATAGTAATTATGTCATGGATGAAAATCCTGCTCCAAGTCAGTAAGTCAGTTAGATGTCAGTTGTGGGGGCAGGATTTCATTCTTTGGTTGATGAGGGAGTTGGCAGCCATCAAAACAGTATTTCCTTGAAATGTGTTAATTTGCTTGATGTTAGTTAACAATGGCTTCACTCTTCTGACAGATACCGCTGTAAGCCTGCTGGAATGGCAGAGAAGCAGCGATAAGAAATCTGCATCTGAGGATGTTGTGGAGTCTGTGGATGCTGACATTGATTGTACCTGTACCGGCTCCTGTAGTTAAGCTAAAAGCTTCAGGGTTATGCTATAGACATACTATACAAATAATTGAATAGCTGGGCAGATAAGAAGGGAACATAATAGCTGTAGTAAAATATTAAGAAAGGTGCTTACAGAAAATAAGCCTACTGCATTGCATCCAAAGTCAAATGCATTATGTACAGTCTGCACTGCTTAATAAATATGTTGTTCATTAAATAAGTATTCATGTGGTCCATCTCTTTATTTTTCCCTATCAACAAAGCAATCAGACCAACTATAATATTATCCAGAAATTCTGCTTCCTTTTATCTGCAATATAATTACAGCAGTCCTCTCTTAAAATTACGTTCACTAGGTGATGAAAGGAAAACATGATTACGGCTACTGCTAACATTCCATTGTACAAACAATTTCATATTTAGCATACTAAAGACACAGTAAGCATTTGTTTTCTTTTATGTTTTCTGGTAAAGAGCAAAGTCTGTTCTTGGAACTGTTCTGCAAAAAAATACATTTTACTCCCAGCAAGACCATTAGCTTTAGTACATTCTACAAAGGAATGATTGGACTGCTAGACTCCCACTGTAGCTTTCCAGAGAGCTATAGTGTGTGACACATTCCCCATTTTCATTTAAATTTCAATGGATGTGCTGTTGCTTCATGAGCTAAAAGCATGAATAGGAACTTTTTTTGTTGTTTACCATCTCCTATTGTATACCTATGAAAATGATGCCTTTAAAAAAATCAGGGAACAATAATACGTCAGGTAGCACCCTGAATTCTCTTAAAAAAAGTGATACTAAGAAAAATATGTAAGATCAATAACATCATAAAGCTAAAATAAAGTACAAGCAGGACAGTTAGACTGTGTTTAACCAGCAAAGTGTCAATCTGCTAGCTTTCACTAGGCCTATGCAGAAAGGCAATTCCCTCCCACCCCAAGAGGCCAGGAATAGGTGTCACCTTCTAACCCCAAACAATGGCACAATATCTCTTTACCTTGTACGCAAAACAGCTGTGCAGTGAGCCATGATAGGTTTCCACTACAGGGAATAGCAGCAAGCATGCTCTTCCAAGAGAAGCCTTAGCATGGGCAAGGCACTGCTGAGCCCAAATGCTGTCAGGAAACTGTCATTAAAGAAAATACTTTTCTTTATAACTAAAACTGAGCTATCAGAAAGACGATTGAAGACTAAATAACTGAACAATTACAGAACAAAATTTCTCAGTGCTTTTTTATTTCCCAGAGCAGAGATATGAGTAACGTATCATACTCCTTTCTCTCAAGTTGCAGCTTACCACAAACTTTAAGACCCAGTTTTTCTCAATGTACTGCATTTACTTACTTACTTACTTCATTATTTCTGGAATAAAGTAAACCATTAGGAGTTTTTTCAAGCCAGGGCTCAGTGGGGTAAGCCCTGATGCGTGGTGCCCTTAAACCTCTCTCCTGAGTATAACAAACTTTAAAAGGGGGTCACCCCAGCCTTAATTTAGTCTATGTGTTGTATTCGGGAACCGTTCTTGTGTACTGGGTCTATATGCAGATAGCCAGTGTTCTATTCAACAGCTTTTTCCATGCAACTATGTTCAAACTAAGACTAACATGAATTCTTGCACTGTTTTTATTTGTAATAAAGCATCCACAAGTTCCCTGTAAAAAAGATGTTTTGCTGACTCATCAGAATTGCTACACTGCCAAAAAGGCAGTCCCAAACAAGAGAAGAGTTGAAGAATATTGCATTACACTTTCCTTTAAAATCACACTTATATTACACCTGGAGAGCCCTTTTCTGGAGTATTGTTTTCACTGTGTCTTATGGGAGATACGCATTGACATACATAGGATTGGACTGTCATCTTTAATCCAACACCTTCTCCTTTAATCCTCTTGTTTACAAAAACTTTTGCCAGTCAACCACTTCAAATAAGACAAAGGCAGAGAAGAGATATAGTGAGAGAAGAAAAATGAACTTTCATGCTCAACTACTCGAACAAGAATTTAGTAACAGCAAAGAGCCATTAGTAAGAGAAGTAATACAGCTTGTAGTAAAACACAGTCATCTACACGGAAGCAGAAGCATGACACTAATTAACAATGATCAAGCTAGGATGTACAGTACAAAAAATACAAGCAACTCATAAAGGCAAATGCCTTCTCCTAGAAAAAAATTACAGACTGTTACAGTCATTGGAAAAGAACTTGAAGGCAAACACTGATCAGCAGTCTTAAATTAGTTTATTCTACAATGCCGATATATAATGATACATACCGTACAGCATTAAAAAGCAATAAATATGGCACGTCAGGGCTGTCCCTGATGAAGCCCTACTTTGGATCCTGCAGCAAGAAGGCACCTCCAGTGCCACAGCTAAAGGGAGCCAGCAGAATAGCTAGGTGTCTCTTTCTTACTGCTAAATTGGCATGCCTTGAAAAAGGTATCCCGCCCATGTTAAATCACAGATGTTTGCCTTTCCCCCAACACATGCTCCTCTGTTAGCACTTTCCACTGGCTGTGGTGTTCACAGGCAATAAAGGTCCCAACAGCAAGACTCTGTATGGGACTGCTTGAGCCCGGAAGTCCTAAAGAAACTCCTAGTTGACACATTGTCCCAGACACAAGGAAAGAAAGGAGAAAATGCCCCACAGCATCAGAGCACAGCCAGGGAATTCACTCACAATCACCCTACCAGTAACACAGCCCAGGCTGGGATGCAGGCTCAGACAAAGAGGAAAGCAGTGGCTAACAAAATCCAGGCACGCTTCCTTCACTGGTCTGTGCAGGGCATGGCTGAGACACAGCTCGCGTTATCTACATTTGGAAGGGGCAGCTTTCATTTCTGTGCAGTTTCTTTTCTTTAGTGCCCTCTGCTGAATGCTGAGTGCCTTTGACTGACTGAAAGACCACTTTTTGTTGCAGCTGTAAAATTCAAATATAACAAAAGTTAGTAAAGTGTGAGTTTGGCAGTGGGCATGGCAGAGCAAAAGACTTAGAACCACCTCGTTTTGCCAAAGGACTTAAGTGCATTAGCAGTACAAGTGTGAAAAAGCCCTTCTGGAGTTTCTAGTGCACCACATAGATATTTTCAATCCATCTGGGAGGATATCTGCAGTCCAGATTTAAACCTCATTTGGAAATCATGCCTGTCCTATCCTATAAAGCAAACCAAAGTTATATAGCCTACCAAGTATTAAAATGTGTACTTCATAGTCTTAGTTTTTATGCAGTCTATTTTTCATTCCTAGCGCTTCTCAATGATATGAATTAATGAACTCTGGACTTAACTGTAGTAATCAAGGAATATGACCTTGCAATTACAGTACTCCAGTATTGTTTAAAAAAATGAGTGTCAAAAAAAAGATGCAGGCCTAAGCACAGGCCAGGTTTGAGTCCTAATTCTGCCTTTGTAACCCTGTAATGCGATTTTGCATAAGGCTGGGGATTTCTGTGCCTCATTTTCCACATCAGAATGATATGACTACTTACCTACTTGGGAGTCAGAAATGCTTACGAGTTTAAAGTCCCATATGTTTTTTGCAAGTTCTTCCGTGATTCTAGAGATGAAAAGCAAATTTTTCCACTAGATCTCCTAACCATGTGAGTATATTTTATTGCTAAGTTGAAGGTTTTCATTTTCAGATTCATCCAACTGTAAAATAACTATACATTTGGAAAAAATCAAAACAACATAATTTGTTCATGGTCAGCTTTGGTTAAACCTGAGTGGATTATTATTCATAAAAGCCTAGAATTGGATCCTGATATTACAGCAGGATAGGCAAAAAGCTATTGGAGACACAGTCTTTTGTATCCTAGACAAAGACAACAAACCTTTTGTCCATCAGACCTGGCCCTTTTGATTCTTTAATTTTAAATGACAGAGACTCTTAGGAAAGCATGGTCATTCTGCTCTGGAGAAAGAAGCTGCAGTGTGATAGGAAAGGACAAAACCCTTAATATCAGACCCCTTCTGGAAATGAAATGCTTGCTCCGCAGCATGAGCATTAAAAAAAAAATAACGTGTACAATTCTAACCCAACTGAAGCCAATGCTTAACCTCAACAGAGCCAGGCTTTTACTCAGCATGTTTGAATGAGTTATTAAATGAAGTTTAGTTGTCCCTAAAAATAAATGTACTGTGTGGATCTAAGTGCAGCTGATGAATAAGGAACCTCAGGAATATAGCAAATAAAGTAGTTAGGGCTAAAACCAAAGATACCACAGAAAATTGCAGAAGGGAGTAGCTATTAGCAGCCGTCTGAGCTTTATGTTGAATCTCAAGGTCTCTCTTGCCATCTACTGGCTTTTTGCTTACTAACAACCGTTTAAATCTTTTTCCTCCAGGTTTATTTATAGGTCGGATACATTCCAGGCAGTTTTATATAAATTCTAATCAAGGTTTGGGGTGTTGGTTTTTTTTTTCCCCTCTAACCTCCACACTTGATTACTATGTGATTTTTTTTCCCTGTAAGTCCATTACAATTCTGTACCTTTCTGAACACCATTTCACACTGTCTCTGGAGGAAAAAGACATTGTCCAAGACATTCTCATTTCTGTTATTGCTGGATAGACAGTAATTACATTGCAAGCAGGGCTGGGAGAATAGTTTACTAAGAAAATCCAAAGCTGTTTGAAAATAAAGCTTACAGTTCTTCCTCAGTCTGTGTGAGAAGGTTGTTATTTTCATACCTGAAAATGCTTTAATGTTAAAAATAAAAAATAAAAAGTCAAAGAATCTGTTAATCTGTTTTTCCTTCTTTTTTCCTTGCATATGTTATATATATTTTATATGTTTTATATTTATATAATATATTGCATATATTATGGATAAATATGATCATAAATCTTCCCTTCATTGTCTGTAGCCTTTTTCTTCCTGACGTCCCAGTTTCCCTTCCCTATCTATCTGTGTCCACTGGCCTATTCAGCTTCTCTCAAGAGGACAAACATGGGCACCTCAGCACACCTTCACCCAGCTCACAGGGGAAGCAGGCATCCCTGTAGCTGTACACCATGCCCCATTTACAGGCTATTCATCAGCTTCAAAATTCACATTACACCCCATGTTAAAACATCAGCCTGATGAAGCTTTTGGAGCTTTATAGACTTGCTCTCTCCCTTCCATCTGTGCTTTCCTTCTACATTATCTTTCACTCATCTAACAGGCTAGGGGCCAGGGACATGTGTGATACAGTATTTGTATAAACTGATTGCTGATGTTAGCCAAGGTTGAAGTCCAGAGCCCAGCACGAGTTTGAACATCCAAGTCTTCTGTGAAATATCCTGGACTACTCCAATTGCCATCTGCAAAATAAAGGCAAAATTAATTCAAAATCTTTACAGTAAAAGCTATCTGGAATTCATCAGGTTGTGCCCACTGCTAGTGCAAGTAAACCTGGGTCCTGTGACTGCACAGCTACGTTCTCCAGCATCTTTGATGCATTTTGCCTTTAGGCAAATTGTGAGCACTTTGGAGGAAAAATACTAATTGGAGACTTGCATCACCAAACCCCAAGTCCTGAATGAACTCTGTGAGGGTCGTTTTAACAAACACAGTGTGCTGAACTAGGATGCTGAAATAACGGCCTTCAGACTTTTGCCACATCTTTGTCTTGTCTTACATTCTGAAGCTTCGGGGCACTTTTGTGACTCTTAAAATCTTCTCAGTAATGAAATGAATTTCAGAATATAGTAAGTGGCGACAAACAAATGTGACTAGCTCCCCTAAAACCTATCTCCATTACTTTTTTACATTATTTTCTCCATGCATCCTCTTAACCTTTGCAAATAGATGTAACTCAACATTCTTTATAGGCATTATATGAAGCAATATTTAAGTGCCTTGTTTAATAGTGGTCATATCTGTCTCTCATGTGGTTGAGAATTTACTCTAGGTAGAGCTGCTCCAATGCTTTGTTTTCTTGCCAGCTGATAAAAAGATAATTATAGCAAAAGAAATAGAGCCAAGAATTTGGGCTGAATAAGCTAACATGCTAGAATTCTACTTAAGTTCCTGCTTATGTGGTCAAAACAAAACTATCTTGGAGGATGATATACAGATTAGATTCACTGTGAGTGCAAGAGATTGGCAGTCTCAGGCTCTGTCTAGAACTGGCAGATGAATGTTTATCTCACTGAGCTAATAACCTGTCTACATTATTTCAGACTTAATGCAGATACCTTGGTATCTTTGAATGGTGTTCCACCTTTGTGAAATGTGGATATACCACTTCCAATTGATACTAACTTGAACATGTCTACACCATGAGTCGCAATTCCCCTTTGTCTCTGACATTACAATTTGCTGCATTACAAGACCCGACTTCTATGTGTCTGAAGCCAGCCTTCTGCCTAAAGTATAATATATAATATATAATTGATATATATATTACATTTATATATTATATTCTATTATAAAGTTATATATAGAATTTTATATTATAGAGTATATAATTTTGTATACTAAGAGGAGTTAATCACTGTAAGTGGGACTGTCCCTCCAGACTAATAGCTACTTAAGCTATTCAATGGGAAATGCTGAAGAGATCACCATACACATCGCATTTCCCTAGGCTCCAGACCCCCTAGTACAAGTTTCCATACCTGAAATCATCTTCTAGGTTCTGACAGCTACATTGCCCCTTCTGAAACACAAGTGGGGGATGATGGGGAGGTGGAGAAGTCTCAATTTTCAGGTGACTGTTCAAACCATTAAATCATTGTTTAAAAATAGGTGGGAACCACAATTGTATCATTGAATGAGCATGATCACAGATACTGTGCTTTTTGTGGGGCTCACCTATAGATATAAAGGGATGTAGAGAGAACATCTTGCGTAAGGCTTTTCATGCCTTATGTGTGAGAAGGGGTTGAGACACACCACTTTTCCAGCATTTCTGAGTGGAGACAAGCCTGTTCTTTGGGATGCTGGAGAGCTGCACAGATGGCATAAATTAGGCACAAATAGACTTTCCTGTTTAAAGGTACAGAAGGAAGTATTAAGGATTTCAATCGTAAGTATAAGCAATCACATTGCATATAAGTCTTTTACTTTCTTCTGTGAAGCTGGGCATCAGTCTCTACAGTGCTACAGCTTTACATTGGAAAATACTGATTCAACCAAACTGAAATGCTCCAGAGGAATTAATTGGTGACCTTGCCTGACAGACCAAAATAAATCTGGCAGGCAGGTTTCCCCCTTTGCCAAGTCCTCAGATCCCCAGCTGCGTCCGTGCGGATTACACAGCTCCCTGGGCTGGGTAAGGTTGACAGCTCCAAGTCCAGCAGCCAGCCAGCTCCCCCACTCTGCCTCCTGCCTTCAGCTTGGCTCTGCAGGCTCCCAGGCATGGCGAGGGCCAGCTGGTTAGCACTAGGCAGACAGGGAACCTGGCACTCCCCATACCTTTTGGCCAGCTGGTGGATCAACAAAATGGATTGCTCCACTCATGAGAAATGCTGGGATGCCGACATCTCCCTCATGCACAGAGTGAAAAACACTGTGACAGCCTGAAACTTCAGTGAGATGTGGTCCCTTTTTGCAGCGTATACAGGCTGTTCTCTGCCTCACTTTCTTCACTCATGCAGAGGACAGTGGAGGTTTTCAGGTGTGCTGTAATGAAGTTACTTCATTTATATTTTTTAAAGGATCTGAAGCCTAAAGCACTAATGTTTTGTCCATTGTCCAGCATCCCATTCCAGCTTTCTCTCTATGGGTAGGCTGAGACTAGCTGAATTAAGGGTCGAGGTTTAGGCTACGGGCACAGTCAAAGCTCTGTCCTCTGTGTGCTACTCAGTCCTATCAAATCTGAAGCTTTACATGAACACTTACAGAGAGAATTCGGGCCTAGCCAAGGCAGAGTCATAGCTCAGACTATAGTATTGATTTATATCATGTCAATATAAATATAAATATATACGAGAAGGAGTCTCATTTCTGTCAAAGCTTCTACCACCAATTCTAAATCTAAACCCTTTATAGTACAAATATTTGAATGTCACCTTCACTAACCTGCTACATGTCTTCAGCGTGGCACTGAAGAGTGGTTGAAATGTATACGTTTTTGCTCCTCTTGAACTCTTGCCTTATCATTAGCATTCTTTTGGACAACATTGCTTCCTTAAAAGTGTCATTTAAATGGGTTTTTTCAATTATTTATATATGCAACTGATTTGTTTTGAGATCAGGTAATCAGGACTGTACACCTGAACTGCCCCATATATAACGGGAATGTAATTATTGTCTTTGACTGTGTCCACCTCTTCACCATTGTTCCAGTCAGTGAGTCCTCTTTTAACTGCAGATCCCTATCAAACATGAGACAAACACTGCACTGCCACCACAGTTTTTGTCTGCGTAACATCCAATAACCTCTGTGCAATAGACAATGTGAGATTTTCACCACTGAAAGTTGCAAATGTATTTGTTTAGCCAAGCTGCCAAAAGATGTATTTAATATTTTAGCTCGGCAAATCCTTGATCCAATAAAGCTCTCATTACATTTCCACTGTTCTACAAGCACTTCATCATTAGGACAATAAAATGGTGAAAACTAGTACATGTTTTAAACCTAAAGACCTCGAGTCAGTGGGTGTTTGGAATAAAGATGAAGTGTGATCACCCGGGGTTGGCCCTGTCAGGAAAATACCTGATAATTTCCATGTTACATCATCCTTGAATTTCAATCATTTCCTCAATAGTTGCACTCAAGCACTGAAATCATTGAACCTTACCATTTTTGTCCACATCAACATGAACACTGGGGGGGGGGGGGGGAAATAAAGGTTTTTTTACTGCTAAAATGTTGGTAGATCTTTTAAAACAGTGTATGAAAAATAACATACCTGCTATAGTCTGCCATACTATTGCAAAGACTCAAGTCTGAAAACTGCAATAATTTTTCTGAATGACAGACTGAGAGGTTGCTTACTTGGTTATCACACAGCAATTTCAAAGCTACTGAGTTTCATTACTTCCTTCCTTCCTAGAAAGATTTCCTTCATATGAGAAGACCTTTCCTACTTTAAGTTCTTCTTTTTGCCTGAATTCTTCATTATACTATTTGCAGTGCTTCTTTTTCCCTTGTTAGGCAGAAAGCAGGGTCGCAATGAAAGCACTACATAATCAAGTTTGTCTCAACAAGCTGAACAGACTCCTACAGCAAACCCCCAGGAAAACTAACTGCAGCCCCCTCCACTCCTACCAGCTGCTGCTGTGCTTATGCTCTAGATAAGAGACTTGATGATCTCCTCTATGGCCTTGCCTTTGAGGGAATGGAGCAGCAGGAAAGTAGGTTTACTCACACTTCACCCTGACCTTTAGGTGAGAAGACTTCCCTGTAGAGTTATATGCTCACAGTAAACCCTGATAAATAGACCGAACAGAGTTAAATAAAATCCATTAGCTGTGTTGTCTGTAGAGGGCCCTTCTTTGGCACCTGGGGGTCCGTCATTTGCAAAACTGGCTGCCACTAGAGGGCAAACGTGACCAAGCCATTTAACAGAAGAAATCTCTCCACATTAATACATAATCAGTTTTAATTAAGGGTTGTTGTGTGAGAAGAAGCCTCTTTGTCTAGCTGTACCTTTAGAAAGGATACAGTAATGGTATCTTTCCCCAGGCATAGCAATATCAGACACACTAAAATTGTTCACAGCTGTAGCTGCGCCAACGTGCATTGCCACTTCATTGCATGTGTCCCTAAGAATTTTATAAATATGCAAGCCAAACGCTCTTCTCAAAGAAATAAAAATCTGGTAAACATCTTGATATGATTCAAACCAATACAAGTGAAAACAAACCAGATACATTTCACCTTGTGAAAAGAATTCTTTTGAAAAATGCATTCACAGTAACCAGTCAGAAGGTTTCAAGAAAATTGTTGAGATCCCACTTCAGGAATCTGCTATTAAAGGAGGAGGTGAGACATCTAGACTGACTCCCTCTGCAAGGCACCTGCCTGGCTTTCATTCCATTCTGAATGAGCACTTTGGCAGTTCAAGTCTCATTCAATAGCTCTTTATAACAGCTTCACGGTCTGTTTCTGGAGATAGTCATCACATAATATGGGCATTTAGCTATTCAAAGTTAGGATACAGAGGTAGTTTCTAGTGTAACAAAGTGAAATGAAAATAGTAAAGAACATACAAAATGTGTAGGGAATAACTCAAGATGTAATTTAAAGTATGAGGAAGAAATAATATTTTTTGATAATTTCTTGAAAGGTTTGTGCAGTTTTTTTCCTAATGAAAAAAGATGATGGGTTTGGAAAGATTCTACAGTTGCCTGCAGAACTGGTATCAAAGCTCAGAATCTGGCTTGTCTGTTCTCCCCTCAAAGTAAGCAAGGCAAAATTTTTCTTCAAAGACAGGTCCAGCTTTATAAATGCAATGAGATGCAATTACACTTGTGTGTCTGGAGTTGCATCTGCCTCTGGTAGCGGGAATTGTGAAACCCCGCAGCACCAAAATTTTGTAAAGATTAGCCCAGCAACCACATAAAATATCAAAAGCTACAGGAAATTTTCAGCATTTTCCTTTAGCTCCTCAGAAGGGAAGTTGTCAAAGTAGCTGTCTGCTAAACATATCATATTCCTTACTATAGAAAGAAGGATGTCAACACTACATGTCAAATCCAACCCTGAGATATATTTTTTAATGGGCAGGATCTGACTTAGACAGATCCCAAATCTCTCTGCAATTACCTGCATCTGTAGGAAAGGCACAAAAGGATTTATCTTAAAGAGCTCTCAAACCATTTTCCAGTCTTGCTTTTTGTGACAGAAGCAAAGTAAAAATCTTAGGAAAATATTTTCAAAGGCATTGTTTGAGGAGATTGCAAGTTTTAGTTGTTCCTTTGCCTTCACACCAGGAATAGTTTGGATAGCAATGGTTTGCTCTCAGCCACCACCTGTCCTGGATGTCTGGTGACCCTTCTCCCATGAGCCCTAGCCTTCTGTCAGCACCCAGCCACTATGTCACACGATGGCTTTCAGGAAAGGACATACTCAGAAGTGGGCCAATGCCACCAGAACTATTCCTATACAGCTACAGCCTATTACCTTCAGAAAAAGCATCTGAGATGATGCAATGTCTGTCGAAACAACCATCTATCTCTACACTGTTCCTTAGCCAGGGACCTTTCAAACATAGTAAGAGAGTGCACAGAAATACAAGCCCATTAAGAGACAGCTGGACATTTTCAAGATGTTTCAGCTCATCAAGTATGCCAGCAGTCTCCCGAGACAGCTATCAAGGGGCATGCCATGGGAGTGGGTACAGACACCACTTCCTGAAGCCAGTGTTCACATGAGCACAAAAGGCAAATGAATTCATTCCTGCCAACACAGGCTATCATATTTTCCCTGCTAGTCTTTCTCCCTGTTCAAAAGCATATTGCACGCCAGCAGTAATGCGACCTAAAGCTTAAATCCTGCAACAAGAGCTCTAGTTTCCAGGAGCTTTTTCTGCAGGTAAAGGGAAGTCCTGTCAGCCAGGTGTGAGAATCACCATGTTTCATAGCTGGTTTCACAGGTTCATTTTTCACATCCCACTGCTCATGGTCACTTCAGAGCTGTATCCAGCTTTTTTACAAAAACTTTGTGAATGTTCACAGAGGGGAAAAAAGGAGAACCAAGCCTTTATAGTTAAAGGGATTTTATTTTTTTTTTTTTCCTTTGTAACTAACCTTTGTTCTTTCCTGAGTTATATTCACAAAGCATACAAAAAATGTGCTTTGGTGGGCCAGGGAAGTAAATCTCTAGACATGCTTTGCAAATGCCCCTATGGATTCATGAGAGGAACACCAAGAAACTGCTCATAGTTAAGCCAGCAGTGCACAAGTATTACGGGATAAGACAGCACATTGGCTGCTTAACACACCTCGTTCCCTTCCTTTCTCCTTTTTTCCATACTTAGACAAGAGACTAAATAAATAAATAAATAAACGCTGTAACAGGTGATTGTCTGAAACTGTATGAACAAGATTTTCTCCCCTATAGGGGAATTCTCAGCTGTGTGGGTAAATTCTTGCCATTCTGGGATGAGCTGGCTGCATGCAGCAAGTCATCCTAGCCCTTTCTTTTCCTATGTGTCTGGTATCTTTCTCTGCTAACATCAGCCAATTTATTTTTAAGGGATATGTATAAATCCAGTGTATCTTAAAATTTTAGAAGGGGAGAAAAAGACTGAAGTGTCACATGAATTATGTTTTCAGAGTATGGTGGTCCTTAATGGGACAAAAGTATGTCAGAAATGTAGCACCACTGCATTCTGCTTCTCAGCTGATTCACATGTGTACATGCCCTGAGCACTCTCCTCAAAGGAAGGAAATATTTTCTTCGTTCTAGAGGAAAGGATGCTCTGGTGCCAAACAAATGGGCAACCTTCTAGGAGCTGCTCCCCAGACAGCCTTTCTGCAATTGTTTCTGGTTGAAGACAGCACAAGAATTCAGTTTTTCACAAAAACATAAGGTAGAAAAGCTTTAATTATTAAAAGAGTGTGAATTAAGCAGATACTGTGCTGCACCTACAGTGCCTTGGTGAGAAGGCACTCTGTAAACAGAATTATTATTTCATCAACACAGTAGACTCCTCACTTAATGGCTCACTAACTGGGCCAGAGATGGGATTCGATGCGAAGAAATCAATGACTCAAAGCAAGAGATTCAGCGAATATGAAACACCTAGTGCTTAGCTCTTAGGATTGCATATTGTCTCCTGTGGAAGTGACTCGTATCATGCAGGGAGAAAATAACACTCTTGCTGCTGCGTCCAACTGTATCCATAGGAGATAAGACTGAACTGGTGCTTGCTAGCACTAGACTCCCATACTTTAGGGGCTTTTTATTTGCTTTTTGGTGTTCTCCTTCTGTGCTATAGCTGCTAAATAAATAAGCACTGCTACTTCACATTTCCTAAGTGGTATTAGTGCCTTTTGTGTTTTTTTTTTTGTAATTGATGACATCAAAGTCAGTATTTCTTAGTAGTGGTAGCCTTATTTTGGTGTCCACCAAATGTATACATCAATCAGGATGACTCTGCTGTACTGCAGAGCAGAAGCACCAAAGGGCATCCCGCAAAATTAAATGGTGAGAATAATGAAGTCTTCCACAGTTCCTCTCTCTTCTAACCATTATAACAACTCGAGAAAGCAGATAAGATAATTTCAACATGTGGCTATAGGTGTATGACTCTTCTTCAGACAGCTGGCTAGAGGGTAAATGGCAAGAGCAATAAGTATCTATCTCTACTCCCCAGGAGTGAGCATGATTCATGGATGAACAATACTTTATTTTCCTACTCACCAGCATACTGAGGCTTTACTGTGAAATTACTTCTTAAGTTTTCCCCTTCTCTTCAGTGCTAATTTGGGGATATAAGGCTCACTACACTGGCTCACATTTCACTGAAGTGATTTCAGCTTCTCTTCCAGATTCCCAGGGAAAATCTCAGCTTCACATTCATCAGCTCCTAATGCAAAACAACGAATCTTGCTCTGCAGAGAAAGGTTCCTGGTGCAGTCGAGAGTACCTGTGCAAAGGGGGAGAAGCAAGTTAAATTGCAGAGGAAATCCTTCATTAATTGTGCCAAAGGACTGTACAAAACCTAACTAATTCACTGAAAGAAGGAAGGATTAATATCCCATTTTACAGGGAGGAAAGTGAGATAACAGAGCAAAAAAAAACCAGGAAAATTAACAGCTAGGATCAATGCAGCTTTGGTTCCACATCCATTCCCACAAATGGAGAACCAAATTTGGACAGAATCTCTTCCATTGCCATGGTTGTTTGTTTATTTGTTGCTCTAGAAGGAACAGCCCAGCAAAATTTCTCTCAAGCAATTTTTATCAGGGTATCTTGTTACTTCTCATTTGGATTTTTTTCCTATCAACATGCATTTTTACCAAATAGGACAGTTAACATGACAGAAAACAATAATAAATTACACAGAACTGTGTTGAAAGCAGACTGCCATCTTTCATACATTTTTGAAGAAAATCTATCTTTCTGACAGAGCTTTCTGGCTGCTTTTTGTCGGGGGGGGGGGGGGGGGTATGATACTGTGCAGAAATACCCTGTTGAAAAATGGCAGCTTCCAGTGCTTTCCTCAAAAAAAAGCAATAATATTTTTCTACATGTAATTGCACTAAATTCACCAAGAGCACATAATGGACAGGAATACAAAATGAATCATAGCATTTCTATATGAAACAGCTGTTCCATGAACTGGCCATGATGATTTTTGACTATATGACTGCATCTGTAGTTTGGAAACAATTAGCCAGAAGCAATTATTTATCTTGAGTTGTCACACTTGTTTTATCAGCTCTTCAGGGGGTTTGCATGTAATCATAGAACTTGCAGAGCTGAAAATGCAGGATTTTCTTGCTCCAGTTAGATCAAGAAATAAAATGCAAATCAATGACAGAATGTTTAAATAAAATTTGTATGATCCAATTTCATCTATAATTTTCTTCTTTTCCTTGTTAAGACAAAAATATTACATGCTCTCAAAGACTCAGGAGATCTCAAAATATATTTAGTAGTCACACCAGTATGCTGGAATCAGGAGAATGCAAATAAATCCCATCCTTCATTGCCTCATATTTTCCACTCCTCTAATTTGCAGTGGTAAATTTGAAATCTGAATAGTCTCATTTTTCAGAAAGCACTGAGCACTCCCCAGTGCCTTTTGCAGCCACTGGGACATGCCGCTGTGACTTTCAACACCTATGCAAATCTGGGCCGAGTTATCTGCAGTGAGACAACTAATGCAGCTGAGAAAGAGAGCTGCTTTGCCATCTCACAAGGGAATAAAATCTCTGTAGTGAGTGCTGGCTCTGTTAGAGGTAACTCAACAACACAATAATGTAAGCAGCCTTAGGAATAGACTAAAAGTCATTAGGAGGCTGGTTTTCAGAGCGTATCAGGAGAGGATATATGGCAGTGTCATGCACTCAGGAAATCGCGTTCAGGTTTTATAAACCACAAATGCAAATAAGGCCTGGCAAGATTTATACTGTGAACACATAAATAAATTTAGCATATGTAACCCATTGTGTAGCTCATCTGGAGAATTAATACTGTCCAGGACAAGATATGCAAGCATAGTAAAATTTTCTGTGTTGTGTGAGGTAAACAGGATGCAGGACAGTTATGTCAATTTTACATTTCTGAGACAAGAAGCAAGACACAAATGTCTCACCTATGCTGTTGACATTAGACATCATTTTCTAGGACATCCTGAGCAATTAGCCAAGTGCAGCAGAGATGCACAGAAGAACTTGTTATTCCTTGCTACTAAATTACCTGGCTGCTTGGGTATGGACCACTGCCTCTGGACAGTTGCTCTGAGCATTCAGTTTGGAACCAATAAGCACTGCTTTTCAGCAAATTAGTAAAGTTCAGACATTAACTGCTGAAGTATGTATTATAAGGCAATAGCCTTTCCATTCAGAGCTGAATTCAAACCACCCATTTGTGCTCATACTGTTATTTTAAAATTAACTATTTTATTGATAACCTCTTTTCTCCTTTTCTTTCAGAAGCAGCTTTTGAATGTGCAAGTACACTGGGGATCTGTTTGTGTTTTCCCTGTTGAAACATTCACCAGCCTCCTGTGCTGAATCCTGGTTGACCAGGTTCACACACACTGCCAGGCTTGTGTCCTCAAACAGTGCTAGCACTGCTCCTGCCGTCACTTTGCTCCTGCTTCCTGGGCACAAAACCTTCTACAGAGAAGGGGCTCTCTGAGGCCCAGCTGCTGTAGGTGCACAGGACAGGCAAAGAGCTGAAAAATGCCTCATCCTGAATGCCGAACACGAATGCTCTGCCTCACAGCTCAGGGGGTAATGAAAACTGAAGACACAAAGGGATTTTGCACTAGATTTCAGAAAAATCCAAGCTGAGCTGACAATCTAAGCACTTCTCTGTCAACAAAGGCTGTTTGGGATTTACAAACTAGCTGTCCCTCCTGAAGAGTCTGATTTATTTGGTATGCTTTGAGCAATCTTAATGCATGCCAAGTTTTTATTCACAGCCGTGGCATTTTGCATAATACCCGAGTAGAGTATTTGCTTAGGAAGTCGTAGACCTGGATTCCAGGCTTTTCCCTGCTGAGGAGGACTGAAACTATGGCTTCCACCTCCTGTGGGAAATGCAGGGACTGGGCCAGGCAGAGCCTATAAAGAAGCACAAACCTGGATCCAAGTGGAAGAGACCCAGGACTCAGTTTCTGCTCCCTGGGATGTTCAAACATCTAACATTAGATGGCATCTGGTTTAAAAAACAAATACAAGCCAGAAATAATCAAGGACATAGAGACTGGGACCAAGAATACAGCACTTTTGGCCGAGCTCCATAATCACTAGGTTAGATAATGATGACAGTCCTCTTGGCAGACCTTATGTGCAACGTGCTGATGCAATTATATTATTTCAGTTCTGCAGCAGCTTGAATGCCACAAGGCATGTGTCCCTCTACTGCCCCTTCATGGCACACTGCAGACATGCATTCTTCTCTTTTATTGAAGCATTTTGGTACAAAGTACCTTACCGTTCCCTGGGTCAGAGAGAAGTTATACGTAAGTCAGTAACATTAATGTAACTGCAACTGCTTCACTGTTATTATTCATGTCTAAATTACAACTGCACATATCCTTGGTATCCATGGTACTGCCTGCACCTGGAGCAGGAATCCTTCCCATTTAATTTCAAAGATGTTCCATGTTTACAGCAGTCATCCATTTAATTGGGGCATCATCCCCCACTTTCAAGTAATATTTAATTAGTTCACAGAAGAAGGAAAGCAAAATTAAGAATCCTCTATGCAGGAATGAATACCCTAAAGGATCTTTAGAATAAATAGGCTTGAGGATTTTAAAGATAATGTGCCAAGGAATAGTAAGATGTTATAATTCATCTGCCCTTGCATTTATCAACACACCTCATCCTCCCCACAATGGGGATAAGATTTGCTGGATAGCTTCATTTCCAGGTTAGCAACTTGCAACCACGGAACATGCAAGAGACACTGCCTCGTTCCTCCTCCCTTGATGAAGCCTTTGGTGCACAAAGCCATCATCCTACAGCCCAGAGTTAAGTGTCTATGGGATGGAAAGGACATTTCCACCGGGCCTGTTTAAGTGGCTCTGAGCACAGCAGCTTTCATGAATCTCACCCTTGAGCCCTACTGATCCTATGAAGTATCAGACACCGAAGAGTTAAGACTCTAAGAATAAAATGTTTTGTATCTTCTTAGAGAACTAGCCTTCAGTTTTACCCTGTACAATTTCCTATCTAAATGAGCAGTTTCAGCATAGGTGCATTTAAGCCTGTAAAACATTCAGATTTCATAGGGATGGGGAGAAGTTCCTAAAATTCAAGTATTAGATGGCCTCCTAGGAGTCTTCTCTGTTAGCTCTCAATATAAGCCACTTGCTCAACAACAGCCATGAGCAGCTGTTGCAAGGGTTAACTACAATACAATTTGTCTCAGTGGAAATGCCAGACACTTGCAAAAAGCCAGGAGAGATAGTAGTGCAACATTAAAGTAGGTCACTACAGTTTCCACAATAAACGTCCTTTTTTCGACATTAACCTGCCTTTGACTCCCCATCCACAAAAGTGGGGACATTTCCAACAAAGTCTGCCGCATCGAATGTGCAGATTTTAAAACTTGGTGTTAGGGCAGTGCTATTATTGTGTGGCATGCATTGCTTGCACAGCAAGATTAGAGATCCATTTCCAAAATTAGGGTCAAATTTATAAACCCACACTCAGTGCATTGTCTCTTATTGTAATAGGATTTTTTCCTTCATACTCTTTCCTGTTTAATACAAAGTGAAATTTCATTTCATCTTTAGCAAATCTTTCAGATGAAATATAATTTCGACTAATAAAACCTCCATAAACACAATCACATTTATTATGTATGACTGCAACAGTCAGACCTTGATAATAACACCTGGTATGACTGACAGCAGCAAGGTAGCCATGGACATTACTCTTAAAAAGAAGAGATAAAAAATTCCATCCCAGTAATTTGAAAATACTTCTCTTTTGAAAGGGAAAGTGAAGAAAAAATACTTACAAGATCTATTCCTTTATCAGATGCCATGCCTATTATTGGTAATAATAATATTATTATAGTTTTAACTGTGGTGCTTGGAAACACCAGCCTGAGGTCAGGGCTACTGAGGTCACAGAGCTGCTTGAATAGAAGTGATGGTCCTTGTCATCAAGGAACAGAGCCAGAACAAGACAAACACAAGTAGAAGAAAATTGCTTTTGCCTCCATTTTTCAGATAAAGGAAAAGCAGCACAAGATGACAAATTTTAACAAGTATAAATCAGTACAGTCTCATGCACTTTGCCATCTTTGAAGTGACTGTTTTTCTCTGTGTATTAAGCTTAGTAAAGGTCATGAAAAGCACTGGTCTAGTCAGTCCTGCACAAGCAAAATAATATCCATGTCCTCACTACTCTTTTGCATTACTTAGGGATTTTAAATATGCATATTTTAAATAACACTTTATATAAAGCCTAATCATAAAGCAGACCATTTCGCTGACATTTTTGTAGTCTACAAAAACCTCTCCAGTTCAGGAATTCCAGAAAACTACATCCCTTAGAAAGCATCAATTTTATGCATGCATTTCCCCAGCCACCTTGCTTTCTCCTCTTTTTGAATGGGTGTCACAAACTGGTATTTGGGTTGAACCAACTCAAACCAGATATTGCCTTTTTTGCTTGAATTATTTTTCTATTGCACCCTGCTTCTGCATTTTGCCTTTCACTATACCAACAGCTTTTCCAGAATAAATCTTTGCTGTTCAGCCAGATGTGAAAACAGCTTGCAAACAAGGTTAGTGCCCTTTTTTGGTTAGGTATGCCTAGCCCAGACTGCAACATCCTGACCAGTGTGCCAGACTGTTTTCACATTTCTTATTCTGTATTACCAAAAGGTCTCTTTGAATCATTAGGTCATCTACCTGTAAATAAGGCAAAAGTTTGTCAATTATGCTAAAAAATAAAACTTCATATGGCACAGTGGACATAATTTGCCTCAAATATGGAAAATATTATCCCCTCTCAGTCCCATATAATCTAAAGGAATCTTTCCAAGATTTCCTGGGTAATCTGAATCCAATCAGATTAAAAATGATACAAAAGATACGAAAGGTAATAAAATTGTAGTTCACTGGAGCCCATGGAGTGCTCCCTGACATTTGTTTTGAAACTACTTCTGTTGCAGTGGCAAGTGAGCGTTTGAGTTTGCTGCTGGAAACAAAGACTGAATTATTGTCTCTGCTGTGGAGGGAATGCTTTAATTTCTTGCGTTACAGTCATTTGGAAGTTTGTCACCTAGCCTGCAGATGGAGAGAGAGGGCTGTGGTTAACACACTAGCTGTGCTCCCCACAGAGTTACATGCCTAAACTTCATCTGAAACGAAAATTCAGCACTGTGGTTCTCACAGATAAAGCAGCACATGAACTAACAGCATGGCATGTGCATAACTGAACAAGTATTTCCAAAGCCACAGTCTAGTCTCAGCCATACTGTTGGGAATAGGGTTTTGAATACCTGCATATATTGACTAGAATAGTGTCAGACCAGGAACTTCTTAACTGATAGGAACTTCTGAGTGTTGATGCCATGGTATGAAGGAATTCAGAAAACGAAGTTATTTTCTTCTGCTTAGTGACTGATATCATCCTACTGTTTCTACAGCACTGAAAGTCTGCTTGGTATCTCTGACACTTCTGTCATTTCTAAAGCCTGTCAGGTGGCTGAGACGTGCATTTTAAAAAAAAGAACTTAATCTCACTTTCCATTTTTGATCACTTATAATTTTTAACACAAATATTGATCCAAAAAAGCTATCATCAGAATAAAGAGATTTTTGACACAAAATTTGAAAGGATTTATACACTACACCTTCAAACAATTTTTCTTTCTTTTTTTTTTTAAGAATTAATGTATTTGTACATAGGAAGAGAGATAATAAGCTAGAAGTATTGGTATACACATTCTTACCCCAAAAAGCATTCTTAAAGAGAATAATTACTCTGTAAGAAAGAGAAAAAAATTAATTCAACACATTTACAGACAAATCCAAGATAAGCAGCATGTCCTCCTTGTTGAAGTTTTCCTTATGTTACAGTGGTGACTGCTCTGAACTGAGGACAGAGACTCCACTGGAGCTAACAGAATTTCTCTCACTGGGAGCAGAAATTCCTCCTGCAAATACCAAGATGATTGTATCTTCACTCGGCCCCCTAGTCTTGTTACCACTAACCACCCCTCAGTATCTTTGATGTGACACTGAAGTGCTCAGTTAGGGATGTATTCAAAGTCTCACTGATTTAGCTTAATTTGAGTAACTTCCTGAGCAATTTTAAAACATTTTTTTCCACCTTGCTGCAATTTTGAACCAAAGAAATTAAAATATTTGTATCTTAGGGATGCTTTGATACCAATCCATGAGCACTGGTGCAGACCTGCCTCGTGCTTAATGAGAGGTATGCACAAGTTCTCCTAAACTATTCCCTGGAAAGCAAGAGAGATTATTTTCAAAGTTCTTTAGGCAGGTTTCTTATCCAACCCTCTCACTAAGATGATTAAAACAAAGTTTTAGTTATTTCATTGTAGAGGATCGACTGGTCAGCAAAACAAAAGACAAAAAAAATAGGGAAAAAATACACAAAAGAATAGTTTCTCATAAACAGTTGCAGTGCAGAATGAGCAGCTTTCTCTATAATTATGCATTTGATAGCACTGCTACAATCCTGTAGAAATAGAATTATTTTGAATAAAAAAAAGGCAGTAATTCTGCTCACAATTAAAAACATCAAGCTCATCCCAGGTGCTGTAAACACCTTCTACAAACATGATTTCATAAATACAATTGGGTTAAACTATTCTATGATCGACCTCATTGTGTGTTTCTTGAAAATGTTCCTTTTAAGGAATATTTCTTTAGAAAATTATGTTTCTTCATGCAATATTTGCATCTAAAGTGTATTTTTCCATTCTGAGCAAACTGAGAAATTAAAAAATCAGCTTCATTATGTTCCATTGCTTCTTGAAACTATTACTGGAGAAAGGACGGGATTTCAATAAGAGTTTAACTGATTAGAGAATGGGATGCATAAAATCCCTCCCTGAGATGTCTGAAAGTAACATTAGCAGTAACATTAAGGATCCAATCACCAATTCTATGCACATATATATGCTAAAACATACAAGTAGATTTTGTGCCAACAAAAGTCCAGGATTCAGAGCCCATTCTTCTCTATTTATAAGAGGATTTGCCAGTATGAAATTTAAACCCAACCCTTTCCACATCTATATAGCATATAGACATGTCTCATCCTTTCTGTTTTTAGGACATCAGGTTTGCTGAGATTCACTTTGTCTTTACTGTCACATATACCTTATTTCATTTATTACATCCTCTTTAGAAAGAGGTTTGTGAGGTTCCTCTGGACACCACTTGCTTTCTTCCATCGCTGTCAAACAAAGCATACACCTCTAAGGATGCTTCCTTCACAATCTGGTCTGCAGCTTTGGACTGTGAAGCAATCAGGGGGTTGTATTTTTGTCACAGGGTAGTTTTAAAACTTAAACCCTAAATTTTTATAGCACTTACCTATACCTTTGAATGAACAGGAGTGGGTCAGTGAATGCTAGAGTCTGGCATGGACTTCTCTACGATCTGAAGAGCATGAGGCTCACAAAGTCCTTGGCCAAACCAAAACATCTCTAGCTCTGAGTCAAAACACTGCACTGTCCTGTCAATAGGGAAAGGGAAACACCAGCAGATTGAAGGAGCTGAAAAAGTAGAATGAATAACAGATTCCCAAAATGAGATGGCTTTCATTGTTAATCAGTTGCAAAGAAAGAACAAAGATGCATTAACCTGATTCAGCAGTTTGGTAGTTGGGTGATAATGTTTGTTTGCACACAGCCCTGTCCAGATTAGTAACATGGTAAGCGTTATAGAGGGCAACATCGTGTTTCAGTGGCTCAAACCTAATAAGAATCTACTTTCACTATACCTGTAGGCTTCACAAACATGGGAGGGTGACTAAATGTTTGTACTGATTCTTTTACAGTACTATTGCATAGCTTGGGTTCTTTCAATAGTGATTAATATTATTTGCCTAATCATGTTATAATAAATGATGTCCCTAGCAAATCTTCTCAGGTTGTATAAGAAAAAACTAAATTTCATCACTAAAAAAAACTGGTACTAAGAAACATCTGGTTAGAAAGAATAACATTGTGTCTTGCATCTTTTAACAAAATCACTTAGAACTTCACTTTTTTGCTTCTCACTAATTTAAAGGGAGGAAGGAGGGGAGGGAGAACAAAACAACAGCTTCAAAATAGAGAAAACTATGGTTTAAAATATTTTTATTGTCTTCAAGTTCAAGGCACTATAATTTTAGTTTAGATAACGTTACTCTCCTAAACTTGAAGTTGTGCTAATTTTTCTCTCTGTACATCTATATTTTTTTTCTCAGGTACAGATCATGCATTTCTCCCATCTTTTGCTTTTACTTCAAGTTTGATTTTCCAAGGGATAGCTTTGTTCAGCAGCAAGCAGGCAGTCATTTTAGCTTCTTTATTCCCCTTACCCCTCATTCTCAGTCATATTCTGTTTTTATGGATATAAAGGATACACCTAAGGTGAGTTGAGACACTATTCATAAGATCTTTCTGCCCACCCCCACCATAATAACAATAATCAGAGACAAGATGTCCTTGTTCTTTCCTTGCTACCAGAACATTCAAGATTGACAACTCTATACTGAGTTTCTCAGTTAATCATACGTGTTCTGGTGGAAATTATTACCCTTACTGCAAAGCTGTGTATAGATACAACTAAATGCTCATCTTTGCAATAAAGAATGTGCTCTTCTGTAAAATAATTACTCCATTATCAGGTGTGCTTTAAGTATTGTGAAGTTGCTAGTCATTTTTCCTATTCTGTAAGGATTATAAAAAAGAACTTGAATTTCCAAAGTACAGGATTTAAGACTATCAATTATTTCCTTCATGGGTCCCTCCCTTTCTAAAGAAAATAATCTCTTCTGAAGAAGGTGTCATTCTTGTAACAACAGAGTTCAATATCACACATTCAGTGAGAATGTTAGACCTAATTCAAAGTCCAAAAATTCGAAGTTCATGGAAAATATCCTATTACCATCAACGTGCTGTTCATCAGCTCCATTGAACAAAAGCTTCCTCTGACTTAAGGTCCTGCTGGTAGCTGTCAGGCTCTTGAAAGTTTTGATATTCTGATTCTAGTTACATCAGCTCCCAGAGTAAGATTTATACAGTTTTTTTCTCATCTTTACTGGTTTGGTATATTCAAGTCCTCCTTCCTTGCTTCAGAAGCATGTTTTATATAGCTTACCTTTTAGATATTTACTTCAGTTTGTCGAAATGACAAATGTTATAGTGACCATGCCAGCAGTAATACCCAAAGTCATATCCCTTTTAAGATACATAGGCTTTTGAAACCAAAGTGTTTCCCCCATTGCTTTGAAATCCATGTGATACTAAAACTTGAAAGAAATAATAGTGCATAATTATCATTTCCTGCAAAAGACATCCACTGAAATAACTTACAACTCTGAATGTTAAATGTAGCCAAACTCATTTACTCCTTCAGAAACATCAGGAAGTTTTTTTATTCAATAAATGGTCTTGAGAACTGATGGGCTAAACAAGGCTTCCCTGCCAGGTGTCCTTTTATGAAATAAAGCATCACAGGAAGATGTCAAGGAAAAGTGGAATTAAGACACTCACGAACACCAGCTGTAGACAGAAAAGAAATAAATACCGCAGGACAAGAACAGAAAACAGGAAATCCAGCCAGGAAAATTACAGGTAGGTAACAGACCTTACAAGTACAGCAGATAAAGGAAATAAAATAACATAAGTACATCATCAGGGAAGGTGCCTTACATCTAGTCCCCCACAATCTAACTCTACTATTTCCTTTAGTTTTTGCATCCAGAACCATCATTGCAAGGGTTTTTTATTTAGAAATGGAAGCTAAGCAGAAATCACAGCTGAAAACAGAACTGTACTGGAAAATATCCCAGTCCAACTGAGTACTGAATATTTATCCTCCAGAGGAGAAGCAAGACTTCAATGAAGACTTAGTCCCAAACCCACAAACCTCTCTGCTCAAAGGCAGCAAACAGCAATAATTCAACCTGCATGAACCAAAGCTGAAATATTTTCTCTGTGCAACCAAAAAGAAGAATCACAGTGACAGATACCCAGCATTTTTTACTAGAGACTGATCTTTTATTTACTACAATCTGTAAGCAATACTGCCACACACTTCTCCCCACAACCCTCACACCCAGGGAGCACTATAGAAATGCAGTCAGAGATAGGATAAAATAGGTAATGTCAGCTGAACCCAGGAAAGACAAGTTGTAGAAGCAATAGCTCTAGCATTCACATCCCCCTGCCCCATTCCCACTCTACAAACGAGGCCGTTCACCTTGTCAGTGCAATGGATTAGCCCACGCTATCCCAGTTAGACCACTTCCAGCTCTTGTTTTTCCTGATGCTGGGCAGAGGGGCAATGTTATAACTTGGTATGACATTGCAGTCAGCAGGAAACACACCTGTGTTGTGGAGCAAGGGGTCTTTCTGGACAGACTTGCTATACCATTTTCTAGATAGTCACCATTACTTTGAAGGACACACTGATATTTTAATCCCAGATGAATGCATTTTGCTCCTCCAGCTCATTAATGCCAATCTCTTCTACAATATATAAGCTCAGTAGCTGGTCTTCACTGGCCTCTCCTGGATGATTTATGTCATCAGCTTGCAATAAGGCATGCTGAAGTTTCCCTGCCCTAGATCCACTCCAACATTCTAGCTAGTTTGGTGACTTCTTTCCAGTCTTTCAAATCCATTATTCAGCAAGCTGATGCTGATGATGCACTTTCAGCAAGTTTGCTTTCATCTTTCATTTTGTTAAATGCAAATTGGATTTGAAAATGAAGGCGGACACTGCTGTAATCATACCGGCAGATAAGAGTGTTATTCAGCTGTCAACAGAATTCAGCCTAAATAGATCATGCCACAAGGAAGAAATTGTATCAATGACTTTGCTTTGCTTGTATTTAAATATTACATCAAACCTATATTGTCACAGGGGACAAAAAGTGAGCACAAGCTGCAAACATAGCATTCTTATTCTACATCCTTTCCTCTTTCTCTTACTCCTTGTAAATCCAAGGGGAGTTCTTACAGTGCAAAATTTATGCATTGTTTGCCAAAAAGATAGCAGGATGATAATAAGCCAGACAGAATCATTGCACAAGGTCCTACTTTATATTACTGGTCTAGATAAACTAATTAATTAAAATATTAAGAGCATGCTTTACACACAAATTCTCTGAAATTCCAGAGAGCTAAAAGTAAATAAAGATAAACCAGAATATGCAGATATATATTGTTGATACTGATTTGCTGGTCTATTTACTGTTCGTAATAAATAACATGATGGTCTGCTTTTATCAAAGTAACTATTAATAATTAATCAATTATATTTACTATTTCTGAACTACATGTGATCACACCCTTATGTGAAATACAAGCTAGCTGTGGCACAGTCAAAAGTATCAATGAGTATTAACCAGATTTTAACAATTACTTCAATAAGTCCTTCTTCATGAATTGAACAGGGTTTTTTTTTCTATGTTTGCTAACATTTTAATACTAAGGAACAATGCTCACTGTTTTTCTTATTAATACGATAATATGTTGAGGCTTTCATTAGAGACTGTAGTAGAGATGTTTGATTTTTTTTTGCAAAGGAGCAATTATTCTCTACAAGGAGGAGGGCAGTACAGCTACAATCTCTCCTAAGACCAGACTAACCCTCTAAAACATCTCAGCACAGGACATAACATTTAGCACAGTCATAGCTTGGGTTTTAATTTAAGTGGTGACATTTTATTAACAAGTGGCAATGCCCTAAGAAGATGGGAGGGTTAAACACCAGGCCTGAGGTTGGCAAGACTCACCCAAAGTTTTGGGTATGGTGTCAGAATCGCTCCTGACATTTCTCATTTATTCTGGTCTTCTGTGCAAGCCCCAAAGTCTTATTGTCTCATTTTGATTGCAGCAAGCAGCTTTCTCATGAACTAAAGAGCTATAATTTTGCACACTTGCCACTTACTAAAAATGCAGTCAGAAATGGAAATGAACATGCTGGAGAAATACTTAAAACCTGCAACCCTTCTAGTGAAGAAAAAGTAAAAAGGAGTCAATAACCCTGTTGACACAATCAGAAAGGGGACCCAGCCTCTTATCTTGCCTCTCTCCAAGACAGAAAACTCAGGAGTTTTCTGCCCATACACACCAGGGTCCCTCCATGCCCGAAGGGTTTCAGAGGTGGCTGCTGCTCTGAGCTGAGCAACTAATTCACTCATTCTTCTGCATAGGTTCCCTGAGAAAACTGAAATCAGGTTTCCTTCATCTACCAGACAAAAGTCAGCATGAAGCCAAGTGCTGCAAACGGATCTTGGACCTGAGTATCTTTATCCCTTCAAAAGCTACAGAAGTATGTCAAAATGTCCCTTCAAGCTCTCACATGTTTACACTGACAAGCGTCCAGGTAAGTTTGGACCAAGTGTTTTGCAGTTCAAGGATCTCATTGCTTCAGCTGGAAAACAAGGAGTGAATAGCACTTTGCATATATGCATAATTTTATATGGGGGGGGGGGGGGGAGGCTTTCATTTAAAAGAAATCTTATTTGTTTATACCAATTCTAATCTGAATTTCTTTGGGGTTATTTTATTTTTATTTCTAACCAGACCATAAAAGAATGAACAAAAGTGTGCTGTGTACTCTAATTATGTATGTATATCTGGTATGCTTTCTGCAAGACTGTGAGCGCCCCAGTGTTTCAGTGTCACAAGAAAACCCACCAATATCGCTAAGAATTCCAGTACTTGTATACTCTGACAGATGGAGGTAAACCTTTTTTTTTTAAAATATACAAATTCTTCAATACACACTAATGCCAGAGCTCACTCAACTCACAACCCCTTTACTGTGTCAAGGATTTCTTTGTGCATAGACATACTTCAGAGTTGGGGACTGACACATTGAGATATACGTACTTTCCCAACTGAGATATAGCAGACGGGGAGATCTGCTGTGATTTAAACCATGAGCCTGCAGCAGAGGGCACTGTGAAAGCACCATATGCTACAGTGCTGCGCTTCTGTGGAAAAGGAAAAAGGACACTCCCGTCGCGGGATACCTGTGCCTTCTTTCCTGATGCTTCTCTCATTTCCCCTCCTGGAAATGTGACAGTGGCTCCTCCCCTGAGCAGGCATCCAGGAGGCAGGCTGGATAATCACACCATGCTCCTAACAACAAGGCCAACTGATCCTTTAGTGAATGGATGAGTCAAGGAAACCTCCTTGGGCTGGTTCATGACTAGTGTAGACAGCCCGTCACTCCGGACCCTGCATCTTTAGCATTGCTGAGAAGATGGAAGGAGAGCTATAAAGCCATGAAACCAGTTTCACACGAAACCAGTGAATAAGACACGCCTGTACAACCAATAGATATGCCTGGTCATAAAGTCTGCTTGGGACTTTGCTGGCTTAACCTCGAAAAGGTCCCTGGGAGAGTCAATGCCATTAAAATACAGTCATTTTCATTTGGAAGCTGAAGGCACTTCTCCCCTGCTCTGCTTTCATATTCTGCAATATCAGATATTCCCAAACACCCTACAAAGAGGTTAAACCTGCAGAGCTGAGATAGTGAATATTTACAGCAGTGCTCATCAACCAGCTTCTCTGAATCTGTCAACAGCTCCTTGCAGGAGGAATCAACCCCGTTTTCTCCATCTGCACAAGTTCTTTAAAGAATAATTTCAGACAGCAAACGAACCATTGCAGAGCCATTAAAAGAATAAAATAATCCATAAGTAGCAGTAAAAAAAGCACAATAAGGAGCACCTAATGTTGTTAGAAAAGTCAGCTATGTGTGGACAAAGGCTGGCTAACACATGAGAAAAGTATTTCTTTACTGTGATTGATCTACAGCAGACCTACAGCCAATGGAACCAGATGGTGGGGCTGAGTTTTTGTAAACACACCTCTTCTAGAACCAAAAAAGCCCAGTTAATCAACCATAACCTATAAACTATGCTAAGTGGTGCCTGTCCAGCAGCATTGGCTGATGGTTCCCATTAGGGAAGCAGTAAAGAAAAGTTCCTAGGTTCTTCAGAAGGCATGGAATAATTCTAAGTGTGAATCTGATGGTACAGAAAAGATCGGATTCAACTTTCCAGTTCTGTGATGGAGAATACATTTGATTTGAATGGGCATGCTTCACTTTTAATTCAGTATTTTTAATCTTTCACCTAGAACAGAGGCCTATAGAGCTAAAAATCTGTGCAGCTGCAAAACCTATCTCTCTCAGAGTGGGCTCTTTGGATGATAACTATAAAAAGGAGATTGATTATTGGCTTGAACTGTTATTTGACAAAAGGTAATAGTGTTCTTAATCTAGCACTGTAATGATATTTAATCCATGGCTTTCAAAGAGATTTTCTACAAAACAGAAGATGAAAGGAATTTCCAAAGCAAATAGACATAAAATATTCATCAAGGGAAAACTCTGATTCCAATGATTAGTTTGCAACAGCCTTCTCAACCTGCAGAACACATTATTTTGTTCATTGGCACAGCATCACACATAACCCTGCTGTCAGTCCCATGAAGATTAATGACCCGATTAACGAGTAGCAGCAGAGCAGCTCCATTAGGTACAACAGATAAGAACCAATTTCTAATTTCAACATGCTGTAGGGAAGGGATGCCATCCAGAGGAACCTTGACAGGCTTCAAATGTGGGCCTGTGTGAACCTAATGAAGTTCAACAAGGCCATGTACAAGGTTCTGCACCTGGGTCAGTGCAATCCTGAGCACAGATACAGGTTGGGAAGACACCGGACTGAAAGCAGTCCTCTGGAGAAGGACTTGGGGGTGTCGATTGATGAGAAGCTCAGTATGACCTAGTAGTATATGCTTGCAGCCCAGAAAGCCAACCATGTCTTGGGCTGCATTAGAAGGAGCATAACCAGCAGGTCAAGGGAGATGATTCTCCCCCTCTACTCTGCTCTTGTGAGACCCTTCCCCCAGTACTGTGTTCAGCTCCAAGGCCCTCAGCATAAGAATGATGTGGGCCTCTTGCAGTGAGACCTGACGAGGCCACAAAGATGGTAAGAGGGCTTCATAGGAGAGGAGCACCTCTCCTATGAAGACAGGCTGAGAGAGCTGGGTTTATTCAGCCTGGAGAAGAGAAGGCTCCTGGGATGCCTGACAGCAGCCTTCCAATACTTAAAGGGTACCTACAAGATATCTGAAGAGGGACTTTATACAAGGGTATGTAGGGATAGGACAACGGGGAATGGCTTTAAACTGGGGTGCGTAGGGATAGGACAAGGGGGAATGGCTTTAAACTCAAAGCAGGTAGATTTAGATCAGACATAAGGAAGAAATTCTTTACTGTGAGGCTAGTGAGGCACTGGAACAGGGCACCCAGAGAAGCTGTGGCTGCCCCATCTCTGGCAGTGTTCAAAGCCAGGTTGAATGGGGCTTTGAGCAACCTGGTCTAGTGGAAGGTGACCCTGATCGTGGCAGGGGCTGGAACTAGATGATGTCTAAGGTCCCTTCCAACCCAAACCATTCTGTGTTTCTATGATTATGAGAATTACAGTATCTTAGCTGACAGTATTTTCAGGTATAAAATAAATTTCTGGGTTTTTTTCACCTGGGCTCACGGAGAACAACCTTATCTGACCACAAGATGGCCCTCATAGTATATTGTCTGCGGTACGGTATACACCATCCCTGCCTTGTTCATGATGCAGAGCTCATAACGTTCTGGTTTCACTTTTTTAATATATATAAAGTCTATTTCTTCTATGTTGCCATTTCTTAGCAGAAGAGAAAGCAAACATCCTGAATCTATCAGATTAACTCACAGACTCTAGGGGAGTCACGTTGCCTCAGGCTGAGTTTACTACTACATTGTCACGGGGCACAGGACCTCGCCCAGTGGCTTCACCACAGCCAGAAGCACATGATGTAACTGCCCACTGGAACCTCTGCACAGCCACACATCCTACAATATAATTTTTGCACACCTATAGACATTGTGAAAGAATTGTGTGCATCTGGAAATGGGCACCAGGTCAGATGCCAGACAAGCACAGCTTCTCCTTGCTCCCCCATAGGTACGTTTTACATCTTCTTGTCATTGTATTCTGAAGGATTGTTGGTATTGCTTCTGCAGGCATATACAACCTGGTAGTGTTTCACTTCCTGTGTTTTCTCCTCAATAGCCATATAATCAGGCACAGTAACATCAAGCAAGGAAGTTGAATAGTTTATTTCAGACTCTGTCTTGCATTCTTTAGCTACAGTGACAGGGCTCAGGTATCTCCCTTTCAAGGCTGATGCCAGTTTAGAATTGGGGAATTTCATATGAGCACTTCTGGAAAGTTTAGCTCAAGATGATGCAAAGCAGATCAAGGAATTAAAGACCTACATAATTTTCTGCCTAGAAAGCTTGTAGCTTCCTGAATGTGTTCAAAATTTTAAAATGGAAGTGCTACAGTAAGGACTGCAGCCCTGTCTCAGCCCAGCTGAGAAGCTTTCTAAAAATCATAAAAACACAGGATCCTTTCATGACAATATGATGCTGATTTACTGAGGTGTGGGACTATCCCAGAACAGGACAGGGTACCAAGTACAATTCAAACATGGCCCTTGAATAAAAGGGCAGCAATAATTTACTGTCCAAATGTTAGTCAGGTATGCCTACTTCCCATGGACTTCCAGTGCTCCAAAACAGTGACAAGAAGCAGAATTTAAAAAATTTCTCATGACAAGAAAAGAAGCTGAAGGTTTTTCCATCCTTTCTAGGTGTGTAGATCCTAACAGGGCAAAGGAACTTTAGTGCTTAGGTTTTGGGGATTCCAAACTTGCCAGCTTCATCCGCTCCAGCTTCATTCTGTCACTCACCTTTGATCTGTGCTTGCAAGCTAAAATGCAGATATTTCAGACAGCAATGCTAATCTTAAACAGTGTATTTGTTAGCAACATCTGTTTAGCTGATTCATGGCTTGACTTCACCAATGAAGATTTGGGAATTGCTTTACCCACGCTTACTACAAGCACACTGATGACTAAAAAGGCCAATGTGAGATAGGCAAATCCGGCTGCAAAAAGCACATTGAAAGGTCTCTTTGGGTGGTATAGGTGGGACACAATTCTTTCTATGTTGTCTTTTCTCTTCGAGACTAGTTCTGTGTGAGTTCTCAAAGGAGTCAATGGCATTATGTATGGTGTATCTCCAAGTCACCCGATTGGAGGCCAAGGTGGACCCCTGATGGTAGTCAATATGGCCAAGACTAAGGTATTGTTTCAAGGAGTCCTTATATCTCTTCTTTGGGGCACTTCTCTTGTGGCAACCGGTGGCAAGTTCACCGTAAAACACGATCTTAGGGAGACAGTGATCCTTCATCCTAGAGACGTGCCCTGCCCAGCACAGCTGCAATTTCAGCAATATGGCCTCAATACTGGTGACCCCTGCCTGTTCGAGGACAGTAACATTTGACACATAGTCAGTCCAATGGATGTTTAGAATTGTACGGAGGCAGCGCTGATGAAAGCGTTTGAGGAGTCTCAGGTGATGACGGTAGATGACCCATATAAAAGAGTAGACAGTACAATAGCTCTAGAAACGCTAATCTTTGTACTTTTCTTCAGTTGTTTATTGTACCAGACTCTTTTATGGAGTTTTCCAAAGGTTCCATATGCCTTTGCTATTCTGTTGTCTATCTCTTTGTCAATTGTGGCATCCGAGAAAATAACGCGTCCCAGATAGCTGAACTGCTGAACTGACTTAAGCTCCAATTGTAATGTGGGGATGATGATAATCTTTTTGTGGTGCGGGTTGATAGAGAACTACTATCTTCTTCAAGCTGACTTCCAGCCCAAAAACCTCGGCTGCCTCAGCGAAGCAAGATGTTAAACGCCGCAGAGCTGCTTCTGTGTGGGCAACAAGGGCGGCATCGCCAGCAAAAAGCAGTTCACGGACAAGATGATTTAGGGTCTTAGTGTGGGCCTTCAGTCGCCTTAGATTGAATAGGCTTTTATCCGTGCGATATCAAATATAAATGCCATTCTGTTCGTCGAGGTCTACCATAGCCCTTCGGAGCATCATGATGAAGGAGATTGTGAATAAAGTTGGTGCGAGAATGCAACCTTGTTTCACACCGCTGGTTATTGGGAAGGGTTCAGGGAGTGCATCGCCATATCTGACTTGGCCTTGCTGATCCTCATGTAACAGAATAATAATTTTGAGGAACTTGGGGGGACAACCTAATTGTTCCAAGATCAGCCACAGGCCTTTTCTGCTCACTCACCTTTGATCTGTACTTGCAAGCTAAAATGCAGATATTTCAGAGAGCAATGCTAATCTTAAACAGTGTATCTGTTAGCAACATCTGTTTAGCTGATTACTGATCATATATCATTCAGTACAATGAAAAGCTTATGTGACATATTTAAAAAGGCCCAATAATAAGTCAGTTCTTTAAAGGATGAAAGATGAGACCTTGAGCAGTTCCAGAAAACTTAGCAAAAGCATTGGAGACACATTGAAACAACTATTTCTTGATTATCATCTCAACACATAGTTCAAATACAAAAGGAAAGCACTGTATTCCATTAGAGAGCAAGAATTCAGGATCTGTAAAAACAGAAATAGTTCTTTGTAGATAGATAAGATGCCAAAACCAGTTATAGCTAAATAGCACAGTTATCATTTTATGTAAGCAGTCTACCTTTGTATCCTCTTTAAAATGCTGAAGATGTTGATTGATGCCTTTAACGCAAATTAAGAGTTTTTCATAAGGAATGAAATCTAATTCCTTCCTTCCCTAAAAAAGAAAGGAAAAAAAAAAAAAAGAAAAACATAAACATTTGTACAGCATTGAGGAACCAATATTTTCATTGCATATCAGCACTTACACTTCCGACCTATAAGAGTTTGGGATACCAAAAAAAGCACAAGAAATAAGCAGACCAAAGTCAATTTATCTCCATATTTTCCCTTGAATTGGTGACAGTCCACAAAGGGTAGAAGAAGGGAGGAAGCATCCTCTCCAGTTCTCTCCTAGTTACTGCTGCTACTGGACCTACTGAACTCTTTCAGTACTGACTTCAAAACTGAAGGCTGCGCATTTCTTTTAGTGTCATTTACACACACACGTATCAGTAGCAGGATTACATAGCTTTATGCAGAGGATGGCCATTGAAATCTGTGTGTAAAAGAAATTTTCTTTGATTTGATGACAAATCTGAAAAATTAGCCTTGAGTTTTTTGTTTTCCCCCTCCCCCCCCCAATATATATATATATATAAATAAATAAATGAAAAAAGTTTTTTAAGCTCTCTCTTGCATGGATTTGTAACTCACAATGAGTCAAGCTGTGTGAATGTTTGCATGAACTCAGAGCACACCAAAATGCATCACCCTCATATGCTTACAATCAGTAACCTGGCTTTATGTCTTCAGTTTCGTAGAGTCTGAGTTTGAGCTTTTAGATCCATTTGAAGGGGCAAAATTCAAAGCAAAAAACCAAATAAGCAAATCCCTACAGAAGCTGTGTTTCATTAGTTCATTCCAGTATACCTGGATGTAGATTTGAACTGGGCTTGTTCACTACTGCAAATAAGTTATTAAGGACACTTTTTCATGGCTCCCTGTAATCCTTTTTTCTACCTCCTACACACCATTTTGTTCATCCTCTTTAAATTATTTTTTCTTTGAAATTGTCTCCCTACTTACCCTTCCTTCACCCTCCTGAGGGTAGACCCTCTTTTACCATTTTACTTTTTTCTTTACTCTGAATTTCCATGGGCTTTATGTAAATTGCAGTTATAGATATATACAATATTTTTAGCATCGCTCTCTATGTGATTTCTCTAGAACTGCTAAGCAAACACTGGTGCTAGACTTCATGTAAGCTTGAAAACAAGTATTGCAGAGGAAAAAGCTTTAGGTATAAACAGCAAGCAGAGCCCTTAAACAGCAACATGTCAAGAAGCCAATAGGCTATGAAGCAGCTGGGCAGAAATGGCTGTATTCCTTCTGGCAACCCAGATGGAATAAGAGAAAGGAGGTAAAGGTTTTCAGTAGCATAAAGACTAATATTTTCTTTATCCTGAGAGAAACGAATGCATATAAGCCTTTCCAGGATTTTTTATCACACTGAAAAATTTGGTTGCAGCTCTTTCACAAAAGAAAAAACAACAACAACAAAAAAAAAAAAAACAACAAACAACAGAAAACCAACATTTTATCAATTTGTACACTTTCTGCCCAGAAAAGGGCCAAAGAAATGAGACTGAAAAGCATGAAAGTCTTCCTGGAATCAGAACTCTTCAAACCATTGGTATACTGGATGCAGAAATCATTTGGTTTTGGGGCTTTGCTTGTTTGTTTTTATGTCAATGGAGCATCATTGCAGTCTCCATCATGCAGAAGAGAAGCCTGGATGTCACTGAAAAAAAATTCTGCTGCTGCACACTTCCCCACTGCTCTTATGCACAATAAGTCACTGTGAAATATATCCAGACCAATTCATGTCACTGCACTGCCTCTGCTGCTCGATTGTTGAGGCAGGTGTGTTACAGACAGAACTTTGGCTTTATCTACTCCTCATCATTTCCCAGACATCTGCTAAAAGGCAAAATAAATGGGCTCATACTCTGCATGAAAAATTAAGCACTAAGGTCAGGAAGATAATTTTATATAAAAAGTACTTAACCAAAATTGATGTAAGCATGAGTCTGCCTGATTACCTCTGTGAACTATTGTGCCCAAACTGGAAAAATAATCCAAATAAGCCCACAGAAAATCGTAACACTGGGTAAAAAAAAAAAAATAAAAAAACACACAAAAAAAACAGTGCCAAATAATTTTTACAAGTCTTTAGAAAAAACAGTTGCAATTAAATCACTTCAAGCTTTTTTGAGATTAGTATCCATAAGCATACCAGTAACAGGAAATAAACACCCATTCTTTAAAGTCCATTATGTTTTCTTTCAAATCTATTTATCTTTAAAATAAAAAGATACTTTCAAACTTCGGTTTAATCCAAGGTGAAATTGAGTTTTCAATAGGAAAGTGGGATGACCTGAAAGAACAACTTGTTTTGGGAACTTATTATGTGATTTTCAAGCTCTTCAATATGTGAGTTTCAATCATAAATTATATTCCCAGAAACTTTGATTAAAAAAGAATAAAACCCCAGACATATTTAACCTCTGCTATTGCTAGCATCTTCCATCATCCTGACAGCTTTCTTCTACTGCTGAAATAAGACCATGAATTACCCAAAATGGTTGTCTAATACTGGAAGCTGGAGCTAACATTTCTCTAAAGCTACTGAAACTAATTCCTTTTCACAATCATTTGAATGATTAGGGACACTGTATCACATTGCATATATCAACATTTTGCAAATTATTTCTCTTAATACTGATGTTTTTCACAGTATCACACAGTATCACAGTATGCTAGAGATTGGAAGGGACCTCGAAAGATCATCTAGTCCAATCCCCTACCGGAGCAGGAGCACCCAGATAATGTTACACAGGAACGTGTCCAGGCGAGTTTTGAATGTCTCCAGGGAAGGAGACTCCACAGTGTTGGCCTCTCCCCTACGCTGCTCTCTAACAGGTCGTTTCCCAACCTATACTGGAACCTGGGGTTGTTCCTGCCCAGATGCAGGACTCTACACTTTCCTTTGTTATATTTCATCAAGTTGTTCCCTGCCCAACTCTCCAGCCTGTCCAGGTCTCGCTGGATGGCAGCACAGCCTTCTGGCGTGTCAGCCACTCCTCCCAGATAAGTGTCATCAGCAAACTTGCTGATAGTACACTCAATTCCCTCATCTAAATCGTTGATGAATATATTAAATAATACCGGTCCCAGTACTGACCCTTGAGGCACTCCACTAGTTACAGGCCTCCAACTAGACTCAGCCCCATAGACTACAACTCTCTGGCTTCTCTCCTTCAGCCAGTTCGCAGTCCACCTCACTACCTGATCATCCAGTCCACACTTCCTCAATTTAGCCGTGAGGATGCTGTGGGAGACTGTGTCAAATGCTTTGCTGAAGTCAAGGTAGACCACATCCACCGCTCTGCCATCATCCATCCACCGTGTTATTTCCTCATATGCTAAGAGATTGGTCAAACATGATTTCCCCTTGGTGAAGCCATGTTGACTGCCCCTCATAACCCTCTTATCCTTGATATGCCTTAAGATGGCACCAAGGATAAGGTGTTCCATCACTTTCCCAGGGATGGAGGTGAGGCTGACCGGTCTATAGTTACCCGGGTCCTCCTTCTTGCCCTTTTTGAAGACTGGAGTGACATTTGCTTTCCTCCAGTCCTCAGGCACCTCTCCCGTTTCCCAAGACTTGGTAAAGATGATGGAGAGTGGTCTAGCAATGACTTCCACCAGTTCCCTCAGCACCCGCGGGTGCATCCCATCTGGACCCATGGATTTATGGATGTCCAGATTGCTCAACTGATCTCTAACCCATTTCTCATCGACTAAGGCAAACCGCTCCGCTGACTTCATCTAAGGTCTCAGGGGTACAGGGCTCTTCAGGACTGCCTCCAGCAGAGTAGACAGAGACAAAGAAGGCATTCAGTAACTCTGCCATCTCTGTATCTTCTGTCACCAGGGCACCCATCCCGTTCATCAGTGGGCCTACATTGCCTCTGGTGTTAGTTTTGTCTGCCATGTATTTGAAAAAGCTCTTTTTGCTGTCCTTGACCCTTCTTGCCAGGTTTAATTCTAAGGATGCCTTAATCCTCCTAGCTGCCTTCCTACATCCTCTAGCAGCAGCCTTATATTCCTCCCAAGTGGCCAGCCCCTCCTTCCATGACCTGTAAACTCTCCTCTTCCACTTGAGCATACCCAGCAATTCCCTATTTAGCCACGCAGGTCTCTTGGCCCTCTTCCTTGACTTCCTACGTGGTGGGATGCTCCGATCTTGAGCACGGAAAAAGCAGTCCTTGAATGTCAACCAACCATCTTGGGCCCCTTTACCTTCAAGCAGCCTTGCCCATGGGATTTCCCCTAGCAATTGCTTGAAAAGGCCAAAGTTTGTCCTGCTAAAGTCCAGGGTTGCAATTCTACTTGCTATTCTACTAGTCCTACCACACAAGATCCTGAACTCCACCATCTCGTGGTCGCTGCAACCAAGGCAGCCCTCAACCCTTACTGCTTCAACCAGATTCTCCTTGTTAGTGAGGATGAGATCCAGCAGCGCTCCTCTCCTGGTCGGCTCATCCACCATTTGCAGGAGGAAGTTATCATCCATACACTGGAGGAACCTCCTGGACTGTGGCTGGGTTGCCAAGTGGTCCTTCCAGCAAACATCAGGGAAGTTAAAATCCCCCACGACGACCACAGCCTGTGACTGTGAGGCCGCTCTCAGCTGCCTGTAGAAGGCCTCGTCAACTTCCTCACCCTGATCCGGTGGTCTGTAACAGACACCTACAACAGTATCCCCCCTGCCAGCCTGCCCCTTAATTCTCACCCACAGACTCTCAACTCGCTCGTCATCTGTCCCTGGACAGAACTCGGTGTATTGTAGTTCCTCCCGCACATTAAGAGCAACCCCACCACCCTTCCTGGCTGGCCTGTCTTTCCTGAAAAGGACATAGCCCTCCATGACTATATTCCAGTCATGTGAGCTGTCCCACCACGTCTCTGTAATTGCCACCAGATCATAGTCTCCTGACTTAACACAGGTTTCCAACTCCTCCTGCTTATTTCCCATGCTGCGCGCATTGGTGTACAGACATTTCAGGGAGCGAGCTGAGCACACCGATTTCACCCTAGGATTATAGGAGGCCTCCCAGTCTTCATTAATTCTGGAGCGCTGCCCCACTGGGGCAAGCCCAGCAACAACCCCATCCCCCTTCGAATCTAGTTTAAAGCTCTCCAAATGAGCCCTGCTAATTCATGCCCCAGCATCCTTTTGCCTCTGTGAGACAAACCTTTCTCACTTGTCATTGTCCAGACTGGTGCCCTATAAAACCAGCTGTTATCAAAGAATCCAAAGCCCTGCCTGTAGCACCAGTCTCGAAGCCAATTGTTTATGAACTGAATCTTCCCATTCCTTCCCACATCATCAGTGGAAGATGGAAGGAGTGAGGAGAAGATCACTTGAGCCCCAGACTCTTTCACCATCCGCCCCAAGGCCCTGTAGTCTTTCTTCATCCCCTTCAGACTGCGGGAAGCAGCTTCCCCCTCACCTGTCTGGAAGATCAGCAGCGGGTAGTAGTCTGCCGGGTGCACCAGGTTGGGGAGCGCCCTAGTGATATCCCTGATCCGGGCTCCAGGCAGACTACACACTTCCCTATGATGAGGGTCAACTCTGCATATCGGGCCCTCTGTTCCTCTCAGAACGCCCACTACAATGACCCTTCTTTCTTTCTTACCAGAGGCAGTCTTGAGGTGCAAAGTCAACCCCCTTTTCCTATGTGGCCTTGTGGGCTGGCCTTGCCCCACATTCTCACCTACCTCTCCTTCAAGATCCAGGGCCTCGAACCTATTACGGAGGGACACCTGGGGAAGCAGGGCAGGAAGGGGGGAGGGTTTCCCACGATGTCGAACTGGAACTCGCTTCCAACCCTCGTCGTCTTTTTGGTCCCCTACCTCTGCGCAACAGCTACAGGGCAGGGGCTGTCTCAGGCCATCCCCCTCTGTGTGAGGGGGCAGGGGGTCCTTCCCCTTTTGGGGGGTATCTCCCTGGAACCGTTCCGACTGGCACACCATGGAGTTATTCCACCAGTCGATCTCCCTTTCACACTCCCTGATGGTCCTCAGTGTCTCAACCTCCTCCTTAAGTCTTGCCACCAGGCTAAGCAGATCTTCTACCTGCTCACACCTCACACAGGTGGAATGCTGTCCTCCCTCCCCCGGCAGCAGCAGGCTCTGGCACTCCCTGCATCCAGAGACCTGAACAGCCACAGTTTGGGATGGGGTCTCTGTCTGAGTTGCTGCAGTCTTCCCACTGCAAGCTCTCTTTCTGGAGGCGACCGTATTGGTCAGCAGTCTGGGACACCAGCAACAGGGTCAGCAACACGACCTGTTTGTTCCTCCCTGCGCCTGGTGGGCAGCGACAGGCCGCTGTCCTCTCAGAGGCTCTTTCAAGGCCAGCGGCAGGGGGGTGGTCACCGTCACCGTGGGAATGCCCTCCTCCACGTCAGCCGCTCTCTCGCAAGGGCTGCTGTGGCTTCGGGGATAGGGAGATGTCGGGAATCGCGATATCTCTGCGCTATCCCTTCTGATTTTCCTAATCTCCATTGACCCTCGCGGTCGCTGAAGCGTGCAGGCTGTGGCTCTAGCTAGGCTAGCTCCCATCAGCTGACTGATCAGTTCCCGCCAAACAATTTGAATAGACCCCTGAAACACATTTGAGTTCAAAATTAGTCTTTAATGCAGTCAAATACAGGAGGCAGGGAACTGTTTGGTTTCAGTATTTCAAAGATATCCTTCCTAAATTGCAATAAGAGTCCTTGCTCTTTCCAGACTAACACTCATGTTAACCTATTTAGCCTCCCCTCAGACAATGATTAGATAAAAGACACCATTTTCTGTGAATGTTGGATGCAACAAACTTCTTGGGCACTCTCCTTTGCCAAGTACTTTGGGAAAGGTGATAGTAAAACTGTAGAGCTCCAAGTCCAAGGACAACACACTCTACGAAATCACAGTAGGCCTTGCTAGGACATTTATAATTGCAGGGATACTTCGATTCCCTCAGACACAATGAAGAAATTCTTGGTGTGCCCTAATAATACTGGCAAGGTATTATGGTCAATCCATCATGCAATTTTGATTTCCAGTGGTGAGAAGTAAGAAGGTGAACCAGCCCAATTTTAGCAGTGAAGAAAACATGCTGAAAGTGGGCTCAGGGTAGCTTCTTGGGTATTCTGAACTGGGGCAGCTAAAAGAGTGAGGCTGGCCATGATGCTTGAAATTCATTTCTGGTGTTACATCTGTTTGATGTCATTGTATGAGGTCCTTAAGACCTATCTAAATAGAAGGGCACCATTTGCTCAACTCTGAAGACTGAAGGCAAAGATTAATTGATAGGAATCAGGGAAAGATTAATGGAAAAATTATTCCCTTGCTAAACACGAGGTTCAGTTTCAGACAGCTTATTATTTAAGCACGTATGATATATTTACTATATTTATATATTTAGGCACAGAGGTCATAAGCCTTTAAACTAAACTGTGTCATCTATACATTTATCCAAAGCAGTTTTGGATACCAGAATAATCCAGCTGGTATCTTTCTTCCAGTGCCAACATTGCTTTTGCCACCTAGCATTGAAACTCTGTAAGAGACAGCAGCAACCTGTTTTTCAGAAGCTGTCTGTTTTCTGGCCACATAGGCAATTCAGCAGTTTATAGCATAAAATCTCAGGGCCTACAATTAAATTTTGTGTATTTCTGGGTGGACAGTTTTAGTTTTTCCCTTTTTGAATTATTTCTATATTGAACAGCAAGTTCAAATTTGATGAAGCTGCTTGCTTTTGCTCTGATGCCTCATGTAAGCTAACTTTTGGAAGAGTGTTCATGTAGATCAGCAACTCCACCTGCATGGGGTGTTTTAGTCATTACTTTTCCTTCGTGCACTGACCAGTGAGTACTACAATTCGAGTCCCAGGAAGCTGTTTTTCCTCTTTACCTTCATTTTCCTAGTTGTACTTTTTTTGCAATGAGGTCCCTGATGCCTGTCAAGGCCATGCCCATCACCTGTGTGGGGAAATGATCCCTCCTCCCTGCTCAGTATACATTTTAGCACTATATTAAATTCTATTAGTTTCTTGTTCAGAGATAATACAAAGAGCCCATTCACCCTTTCCCCTCAAGGTGCAGAGGGGAAGTGCTTCATGAGCACATCTCAGCCCCTAGAATTTTCGAGATGACAGGGGACTTTATGGTTTCTTTTTTCTCATTTAAACATTTTAAGAAGGGCCATTTACATTAAGGTCTATTTCTTTGGATATTCCTACAGGAAGCACAATGGATAATATGACTTAATTCTATCTCAAAAACTAACAAGTAAATGATCACAGAATTCTTGAGTAACTTTCCAGTGATCAAGGCAAGTCTTTTACCAGACAGGGTCTAACTTATGCAGCTTTCTTTTGTGTGTGCAAAATTCCATTTTCCTCTGTTCATCTAACAGTGAAAGTCACCAGGCCCAGGTTGTTACTGAGGCTGTTATTACATGCTTTATGTTTAGAGCAGTGCTCTTGATACTGTGAAATTGAACTACCTCAAAAAGCTGTCCCATTTTCCTAGGAAGGACCAAACAAATTACGGGGAGGAAAGAAGATTAAAATTTTGACATTTACTGATGTAAATGGATTCTTATAAAACAGTTTTATATAATCCATATGGTAATTTGTTCTTATAAAGTAAAGGAGACCCACATTTAAGGGCCTGCTCTGCTCTTCAGGACTGGAATCTCATTCTCTTATAAACTACATAGCTGCCCCTGTTAGAAGAACTTTGGCATCTCTCTCTGCTCTCTAAAAATTATAGGCTATTCCTATCAAGCCTTTCCATGGAAAATATTCTCAAATATTTATGTGTGTACACATAAAGTGAGGCTACATAAGTACAAAAATATTCCAAACAGCAAAAAATGTAATAAAAAGAGGGGGAAGCCAAGAGGAGAGGCAGGTTTCTTGGCTTGCTGAACACTTTTAATTGAAAATTTGGCAAAAACAAGAACAACAAAAAAAAGTACATTTCCAGATGAATCTTCTCTTCCTAAATCTTGTTTGGGAGTAAGCCAACATGAAAGAGAAATTAGGAAAGCAATATGACTACACATTTCCCACAATACAGGTCAGAGTAAAATTGAATGAGTTTCCTGACATTAGATGCTCAGTCCCATTTCTCACTGCACCCTGATGATGTAAAGCCTTCCCAGGAGAAAAAATGTGGAGAAAGACTGTTTCCACAGAACCCTCCCTTCTGTTAAAATGAGCATCTGAAAACAAAGAACTCCAAACAGACATGGGAAAATTAAATTTATGTGGTTTACCTTTGAAGCTCACTTTTTTTTTAAAATCAGATATATCCTGTGAATTTGAAATAATCGCGATATCAAGAAAAAATATATATTATTATCAATTTTTTTTAATTAAGTACTGTGTCTGAAGTTGTTTTGTCATTTTTTTCCTTCATTACAGCATAGAAATGTTGTATCAATATTTCTAAGATGTAACCATTTGCCTGAGTTCTTCTGTATGAGGCATATTACCAGAGCTTTATTTAGAAGAACCATACGCATTTATACAAATCTACAGTAAACTGTAGAAATAGACATATTTAATCTAAATATGCTATGTGTAGCTTCCATATGAACTAGTAACTATATAGGTAAAATGTGTTAAAACAATTTTAGATGTGTAAATTTAACCAGTAGAAATAAGCTCTAAATAGATTATTCAGCTGGGCTAGATTCTTATGTTCAGGAAGATAACTGCACTGAAACCTTTACAGACATAAGCAAAACCAGTGTACATTTTACAAAAATAGAAAAAAAAACCACATCCTAGCAGGTTTTACTCAAAGTACTGGCAGTGTCCTACTAATCAATCCATTTAACCTTATTTATGAGGCTAATTTCTGACAGTGAAAAAGGCAGATATATTAAGATGCTCTTTAGTATATCAGTTATAGCAAGATCCCATTGAAATTGAAGTCACCAAAGTTCAAACATGGAATAAAATGTATGCTTGTACTGCGACATACTTCAAAACTGTTTTTTCACAGTAATCTGGTATTAGATGACTGCACAGCAACAATACTGGTGAACTGTTTATTAGTGATGAACTGTTCCAATACTGATGCTCCTTTACAGAACATTCCTTATTTGAGTAGAGTACTACTTTCTCATTACACATTTTGAGGCTACATAGCTATGAAAATCCAACTCTTTTCTGAGAGTTGTCCCAAGTCACAGATTCACCACAGAAACCTGTATGGTGCTCATCTGAATGTTGAGTATTAAAGTGTTTAGCCTAAAATACATTAGGCCCAAATCCTATATGACAGAAATCAAACAGCATTTTACCACTAACATCAAAGTTCCTTGAGAATAATCAGAATTTGACTGCGCAAGATCCTGAGCAACCTGATTTAAAGTTAGACCTACTTAGATGAGTGGTTTGGATAAAATGACTTCCTGAGGTCTCTTGCTACCTAAATTATTCTGCTAGATTCCCCAGAGAAAAAGAATCAGTAGGTAAACGAAAAAATGCAGAAGCAGAACTTGAGAGGTTTTCCCAGTGACTATAACAGAATTCTGCAATAATATTGCTAGAAACAAGTTCTTGAAATGAAGAGACACAAATAACAGCTGAAAAAATATTTTGTTGGAGAGTTACTCAAGAGTTACACAAAATGGTCAAGTGAACCTTTCAAAGCACATGGTGTCATAGGCTTTATACACATAAATCCCCCTCCTTCTCCAGCATTTTAAAAAAGCCCTTTGAATGTTCTACTTTTTCCCTTTCTACAGATACAGGGGAAAGCACAGCTCAGATTATCTAAGTGAGTTAACTGCTTTTCCTGTTTTCTTTCTTTTTTTTTTCCCTGTTTTAATCAAACAGCAAAACTTTTGAAGGGTACAGCATGAACACTGAACTCAGGTGAAGTTGAAAGCACCAGGACACACTAAATATCCCTCACTCTTAGCTGAGCACTAGGATATGTGCAGTAATTCAAAGGCTGAACAGAAAATTAGAAGTTTGCAAGAGAATGGTAGCGAAAGTGCATGGAGACTTCTGGTTCAAATATGTCAGACTTGACACTTCCACTGACAAGTACAAGAAAAAGCAATACCATGAAATACGTTTCTTTACATGGCAACAACTACAAGCCTCAAAGCAGAAATCATTAAAATGGTTACCAGAATGAAATATTGAGCCCTAAAGCACATAGTTAAGGATAACTTTACCTGTCAGTATAAAAGCAACATTTTTCTAGCAATTGCCAGGGAGAAATTTTGCTTATTAAAAAAAAAAAAAAAAAAAGTAAAAAAAGAAAAAAATCTATTGAAAGCTTAGAAGAGAACTGCAAGAAAACAATTGGCAGTTACTGGGAAATTAAATTGTATTGTGGAAGTTCTGATTACGAAAACAGGCTGAAGATTAGATTTTTCTACAGAAATGCTGCTTTTCTGGAACAAAAAAGCCTGAATTGAATATAAGATGACAAAGAAATGAACTTTACTTCCCCTTTCTGTTTTGGCAAACTACTTTTCCTCTTCAGTGTCAAAGCAGTTTCCTGGTTCTTTAAAAGGTTTAAACTAGTTGATTTTTTTCATGCTCCACCCTGTGTCACTGAGGTATGGTGTTCAGACACTGATCCTGATGCAGAATCCAGTTACCAAGTCAAGGGAGGCAAAAGCTAAGACAGTTGAGATCTACAAAAGTTTGATTCAGCCTTAAAAATTTTCTTTAATTTGCAACTATATGCACAGTTTCCTGAATACTGTGATGCATGTTTACTGTCAAGAATTGTTTTCCAGCTTCTGATCCCTTGTGAGACTAAGGGCTGCAAAGCAGCTTGCTTCTTCAGTGCAGTACAAGACAAGAGGGTGCTGTGAAAAAGAAGAAAAACTGGAGATAGCACTGCACCAGCTGTCTGAACCATCCATTTCTCTACCCTCTGACTTGTTCCTGGGAAATCTCTATGGTTGCACCACTGAAAAGAATATTACCAACATCCCTTGAAGACGTGTTCATTAAACAAGCCTCTTTATTAGCTTGCTCAACAAATGAACATGAGTTGTAACTCCAACACTTTTGTTTTTTCCAAGAAAGAAGTCTTTCCCAGGGTATGTTATTATATCTAGAGTCACAGCTCCTGATACAGTTGAACTAACAGCCCTTGACCACCACTTCTTCCTGCACTCACTATTGGCTCAGCAACAGGGATGAATGGGATTATGAACAGCATCATGTCATTTGCAAGACAGAATCTTGCTATGTTAGACATACACCACAAATGTTTAAGAAAGACGGGGAAAAAAAGAACACATTGATTTTAAGAACTCACATTGAAGGACAGGTCAAAGAAAAAAGCCCAAGTTGTTTTAGATGTAAACTACAGACACTGAAAGACAATAAATATGAATGTTTCTTGACCTCTTCTCTCTGTTTTTCTGTGCTGTATAACATTTCTGAAGTAACAGCCTGAGCCTAAGGACAGTCACGAAATCATTGCTGGACTGGTATTTCTGGGTAAAAAGCCATTTGGAGCAGAATGAAAACCAAAACATAAATACTAGTTATAATTCATGTAAAACAAATAGGGACAGCAATAAGGATTCATAGTAACACTGTAACACTATTATTGCAGTCAAAGAAAGCAGGTGGTTAATGGGTTCAGTAACTGCTTGAAGCATCCCATGGTTTGGAAATGTTCACAGCTGTTTAGAAATTTATCACATAGTGTTGCCAAAACACAGTCCCAGAGAGATGTAAGGAGCACCTTGCTCTGTCAAGCTGCAGCAGACCACCACTGAAGTAGCTCAGCAGCAGAATCAGAAACAATAAAAGCCTCAGCTACACCAAATACAAAGTAGAAGCAATCACAGACAAAAGATTGCAGAAAGAGCAACTCCATGACTTTGACTTCTGATTACAGTGATAACTGTAACAAGGGTGGAAAATGATATGCACAGAAACAAGGAAAAGATCTGTGCTTTATCTTCCCCAGGAGGCAGGATGGAGTCTCACAGCAGATCCATACTGTAGGGCTGGGTGCTCCCTACATCTGCAGCTCCTTCACAGGCACCCCTGACTTCAGAGTCAACCAACCAAATTCGTCTCTCCCTTCGCTCCCACCCACACTTTATTAGCCGAAACGTCTGATTAACTTGGATGTGAACTTGAACGCCACACTGTAGGCATCCAAGTTCTCTTGGGTGCCGAGTTCATCATAGGCTTTGGTTTGACTGTAGAGCCCTTCAGAAGAAAAAACAGAATACTGAGGAAAATCCAAAGAGCCTTCCCTTGACCAAGGATAAAAAAAAAAACACTATAAAATGAATTTATCATTTCATACTAACACTTGTAATCATGCACTTCAAGCAGGTTTCTAAAAACATTTTCAGATTAAAAGAGAATTCTCTAACCAAGGAATAAAAAAAAGACTGCACTGGTTTATGAGGTCACTAGAGATTCACATAGAATCATAGAAGAATTAGGGTTGGAAAGGACCTTAAGATCCTCTAGTTCCAACCCCCCTGCCATGGGCAGGGACACCTTACGCTAAGTCATATCACCCAAGGCCTCATCCAACCTGGTTTTGAACACTGCCAGGGATGGAGCATTCACAACCTCCCTGGACAACCTATTCCAGTGCCTCACCACCCTAACAGGAAAGAATTTCTTCCTTGTATCCAATCTAAACTTCCCCTGTTTAAGTTTTAACCCGTTACCCCTTGTCCTATCACTACAGTCTCTAATGAAGAGTCCCTCCCCAGCATCCTTATAGGCCCCCTATAGTTTTTTTTCAGGAATGAGATGTGTGAACCTTGTTATCTCAATTCATTGGCAGAATGGAGGTGTCTCCAGCCATAATAAATCCTATCTTCCATTTCTCAAGCCAGTAATAAAGCATAGAATTCAGTAAATGAGCCTAGCCTCATTACTGAGTCCTTTGAATCATTCTTGAAACTATTTTAAAAATTTCCTCCTGCATAAGTGTTCTTAAATCAATGTTATGCAAAGATATAGGAATTTGCTTCCCACCATGTAATAGAAGAAACCTATCAGCTACAGAAACTGCTACTTCACTAATATATGAAAAGCTTTTTTTTTCCAATAAATTATTTTAAACCACTATTTTTTTTCTTCTGCTCTGATTCTGAGAAAGAGAATATAAAAGTGAAAAATGGTATCTTCCAACTCAATGCCTTTTCTGAAATGATTCACTATTCACTGTTTTAAAGTGAGCATCCAGTACAACTCTTGAGTTAAGATACAGTGTTTGTCACAGACTTTAACAAGCAAGAGATATCAGGGCTTTCAGTATGAGAAATGCAGCTCCTTTGGTTCTAAGTAAGCAAGAGATATTATAATGTTGGTATGGTAGCCAGGGCTGAAAACAGCCATTTTCCAATTCTAGATAAATGCTGTGCTTCCTTCTAATGCTTTTGCTTTGGCCACCTCCCCACATCAGTTAGCATGGCCACAGTCTCCCCTAGTCCTTTCCCAACCTCAATTAAAAACTAGTAAGGACAGGATTAGCTGGCAAAGCAAAAGCACACAATTATACTGGGTCCTTTGATGTGCTCTGATTCTCAGCAATTAATAGGTTTGTCCTCTTCTGATATTTTACTCTGTTTTTCATTACTACAACAGTTAAACACCAGAATGCTCTGAACTTTTTATTGTATTTGCCCTCTACTTACCTCACCAGCAGTACAAGCAGACTGCTAGCAGTCCTGGAAATTTCCTCCAAACACTTTTTCTTCCATCTCTGTAATCCTGAACTTCTTCCAGTTCTTTTTAATTTGTAGCAAAGAGAAAAGATGAGTCCATGTTCTTGGAAAAGTTTTGAAGCAACTTTCACCCATTTTAGAAGTGTTGACTATAACTTATTGAATCAGTGCCAGGCCAGAGCGTTGAAATCAAAGATTAAAAAAAATTGAAATAACTCATGCTTTCCTCATAATTAGAAGGAAGCAGGTGTTTGCATTGTTTCAGGACATTATTTCAGCACAGCACCATATTGCCCCATATTGTCTATTACATTACCACAAACATTGTGACTATCCATCATTCGTATTAGAAATAAAAAGGACAGCAGTAAATAATTAATTAAAGTTAATATATCGTTACTTATAAGACATAATACATAGGAATTATACACAAATAGCATGAAGAAATGAAAGCCACATACCTCTAAAGAAAAAAATAACCTGTTGTGAACACTAAGAAACAGTGAACACTAATACCCAGAGAAATGCATGAACCTGGATTAGAGCAGGGTGAGAGCAAGAACTAACCACGAAGCTCCCACCTTTACAATGAGGAAGACAGTATCTGACCAGAGTGAGAGTAATAAACACAAACATGTGGTATCAAACTACTGAAACCCCACTCTATTTTTTGTACCTGTATAATACATATATATTACTTAGTTTTCCTGATGCTCTGATCCTGAGGAAAACATATAAAAAGTGAAAAATTAAAAATGTATACATAAGTACATATGTATGTATGTAAAGTGTTAGAGTATCTTTTTCCTCCTTCTTCTGTGGCTGTCCTTGGCCCCTGAAGGACAACATCTTCATACCTTATACTGTAACACCTAAGAATAAGCAGAAATTAAAATTAAGCAGGGAAAAGGTGAGAGATAACATTATGAAAGCAGAGAAAGGACAAATAAGAGAAGAAAGTTAAATGAAGATGAAAAAAAATAGTCTTGATGTTTTTATTACTGCAGTCTCATTTCATTCTGGTCCCTAGCATAAATGAGAGAGACAGTAGCTGTGGAGACAAAGAGGGGGGATAGTACATTCACACCTGAGTGAAAGAAGTATTAGCCAGTTTTAGTTTACAGAGGAGCAAATATGTTTACTGAACTAGCCACACTGAACACATGGAATTTGCCATTGAGAAAAGGCACACAGTGGAACTACAGGCATAGAGAAGCTCTCAAGAGATCTACAAAAATACTTGCACAAACTATAAATCCTATCACATAACAAAGCAAGCAAAAGGCAATTGTTCCAAACACCTGTGTTCTGTTCATCAGTTCACTGATCACACCCTCGTGATTCAGTTTGTTTGGAAACCTGGTGATCTCCATGACAGCCTTTCATTTAGCAGTAAAACCTCCTTACCCAAACGTATTAAAGTGTTATATTCATGCATTACAAAACATATGGCATGTTTCCTGCCTTTGCCTCTGTTATTAGAGGCCACTTTTCTTCTCTAACCTCAGAAGGAGACAAGTAGTAAACACAGACCCAGTAATTTCCTGTTGGGCTTGCCTTGTTATGGTTTTACTAGTTTATTTTTATGTAAACACTTTCACAGATGTGTCTGACAACCTCCTGTAGTTCCATTATACACCCCTCCTCAACAGCAGATTACTTGTGCTGAGGATGGCTTGCTTGGGGTGAATGTTTGCTCCTTTTTGCATGGAGCACTCACAGATGTTGAGGTTGATACAAATTTGTATCTTAAAGGCCAAGTTCTTTCCCCATCTGTCAAGCCATGTCACCCCATCTCTTTTGTACACTGAACAAAGGCAAGATCACAGGCAGAAAACAAAGAAGAAAGCAGCAGAAGACTGAAACCAATAATAAAGTTTCACCATTCATAGAGCAGTAGAAGTTCAATGAAGTGAAAAGGAAGTTGTTAAGTTCAGCTCCTAGTTGGGACGGTGATTTGGAAATAGGGATAGGTGTAAACTATTCCACCTTCTGTCCCTGCTATACCACTAAACAATTGACTCTTATCTTGTCATGACCTGAGCAAACATGGCAAAAGAGCATTACATAGTTTCTTACAGTCTAAATGCTTATTTCTTCATAAAAACAAAGGACAGCTGGTGATCCATCTGATCAAATTACCATACAGTAGGCATCGGTTATCAGACATTGCAGCTATTTTATTTAATTCTTTTATATAAAGCTTCTGTGATAAGTGAAATTGAGAGCTAGCTTTTCCTCCAGAATGAACATTATCATTTATTTATATAAGTATTAGCAAATGAATATAATCAAAATACTGTCTCTACATGAAGTACCATTCAATAGATTTGAGAATGGCATATGTCATCTTGCTAAAGGATGAGCCAGATGTTCAGCTTCTCTGTTCAGAGAACTTACTGAATAAAAATTGACAGAAGAGAGTGGCATGAGGCAGCTAGGACCACTTATGAAGAAGGCTCTGTTGATACAGTGATGCAGAAACCTAAAGACCCTTCAAAGCAAACCTCTGTCAGACCTGTGTGAAGCTATGGAAAAACATATCACAGCAGGCAAAAGCAAGCTAAGTCCCAGCAGCATCGACATACCAGGAAATATGGGACAGCAAAAGCAGAGATTGTATCAGCAAGCAGTGGGAGTGAGAAGAAAGACAAGCAGAAGGTAGTTTCATTTCTAGATATTGCTAGTTCTGAAACAGTTTTCAGTAGGTCTTGGTCTGGTTAGATAAGCAAGTAACTACAGTACTATATAATGATGACACATGACATCTACCATACAAGTGCAATAGAATTTGAGACAAAGTATGAAAGCTAAGCAGAATCTGTGACTATTTTGAAATTAAAGTCTATGTGGAGCTGAGCTGTTTCAGACTGTATTACAGTTTCAGTCTGCATTCAGTAGGACTAACAAACTTAGTAATTTACTTGTTGGCAAGCAACCATTAGTTGTGTCTTAAGGCTGAATGATACCCTGACACCAAGGACAAGAAAAATTCAAAATAATGTGGGAAATCTGAGAGATATGTGAACTTCAATCTTCAAGAGTGTAAAACAAAACAGAAGGGTAAAATATCTCTAAACTAACCCCTGTACTTGGGAAAGATAAAAAAACTTCAAAGGATTCTTTGACTTTGGAAGAATTTGGGAGTATCAACAGAGTTTTCACAGCATAAATAGAAAGGCTAAGAAGAGTAACAGTAACACCAAGGAATTTTTCAGAGAACTGGTAAGTAATATTACAACAGAACAGAAATGGACTACATCTGCAAGGTAGTGCAATATTTCAACTTAAAGGCATACCTTTTTGGCTTCACATTAAGTGGACTCAAATGCCCAAGCCAAAGGAATATTCCAAAATGCCAAAAACTTTTCCATATCATGGCTGAACTTTGCACATTTCTACCACCTCTGGTTATCTGGAATTGATAATATTGTACCTAAATATAAGCAGTTAAGTTGTCCACCAATGCAGTATAGCAGATTCTTTTTTAACCACTTTAAAGCCTCACTTTAAAACACATTCAAATTTGGAAAATACTACAGTGAAGTACTTGCCAGATCTGATTGATAAGCAAGTCATCATGCAGCAGCATGAATTGGAGCAGTTTTCAGCAAAGTATGATTTGAGACATGTTTTACTCCAATTCTCTGACAGAATTAGTTGAAGCATCTTTATTAATGTGCTAAAGCACACAGTTTTCCAAACTGCAAAAACTACAAAGCTTTGAACTAAAGCAAACAGTGTCATTGACTAAAGTCTTATTTGACTTGAAAGCATAAAACAAGAATCCTCTGTTTGGGAAGTCTGCTCACATTACTGAGAAAATGCAAATACAGAGGAAAAGGAATACAGAAATAAAATCCAAATGATAAGGGTCCACACTTTAAGCTAATAATAGTGTATTGGATATACAATCACAAACACTGTCAACACAGACAGTAGCATAAGGTCCAGATAGACACAAGCATCTCAAAATTAATTTTATTCCCAGAACTGAGAAAGAAAGAAGGAATGGACACTCTTTTAGAAGTGGTGATCTCAAAAGGGGAACAAATATACAGCATACTTAAACAACTGAGCAGAAGAACTAGTGAATTTATCTTCTCCTGACAGCTCTAAGGCTGTTTTAGGAACATCACAGTTCCTCCCACAAGGCATCCTAGACCATAACAGTACATTAGCTGTAATGTAGGTAATGCAGTGCTTGTAAGAATTTAAAATTGTGCCTCTAGCTGTTGTTAGCATTATGCATACCTAGAAAACAAAGATGTGAGGAATTGCTCCTTTAAAGAACTGCTGCTGGGGAGCTGTGGGGAACACACCCCATCTTCTATGGTGGGAGAACATGCACTCTAGCAAAAGTACTAAGAAAAGCATCATTTCTGACTTACTGGGGAACACCTTCCACCAGTACTGATCGTTAGAAAAGATGCAAGAGTAAAATAAACTAAAGTTTCAAAACACTTATTTTTAGGAAGAATTTTTACTCACAACACTTGCAAGGAACAGAAATACCTCCTGAGAAGAGAAAAAAAAAAGAGAAAAAAAACAAAAAACACCAGAAGTCTGAAACTATTCCTTCAAATGCCATGGAGCTTCACAAATGGTTTAGAAAGGGAAAAGTACACTTGGGAGTTCCAAGTGAAATATTCTGGCATATATTTCATGTTCATACAGCATTGTGTGCACACTGACAGATCAATATCACAGACAGCATCAGCCCAGTATTTTCTAATAAACCTAATAATCTATTCCTTGACTTTAAACCCATACTTAAAATAGTAAACTGTGAACAAAATCAGATGATCAAATTTCTATGTGCTGTTGCATGTGCAGTTATTAGGTGAAATTTAAATATGCTTCAAAGTGGAAGGTTTATACTTTATTTCACAAATTATTATAAAGATTATATATGTTATAAAGATTACACTGAAATTCAGCTTCAGAGCATTTCCAAATGCCTAGCTTTTGGACTAACACACCTGTACTTCACATATCACAGAAAACATAATTCAAGAAATTAGACAAAAATAAGAAAAGTCATATGACATTTTGCAGCCAGATTTGCTCAGTAATATTTGTGACTGGAATTATCTTCTAAAATGTCAGACTTAAAGAGGTACATGTCAGCCATGTTTTAGGTAGTACATTACCCACACCTTACTTATTTTGTATTTGTCAGAAAGATTTTGTATTTACACCATACAAAGATATTCTATTGGATACATAGAATCTTAGAATGGTTTAGGTTGGAAGGGACTTTCATTATCATTTAGTTCCAAACCTCTGCCACGGGCAGGGACACCTTGCACTAGATCAGATTGCTCAAAGCCCCATCCAGCCTGGCCTTGAACACCGCCAGGAAGACCTGTGCCAGTGTCTCACCAGCCTCACAGGAAAGAACTTCTTCCTAATACCTAACTTAAATCGACCTGCTTTCAGTTTAAAGACATTTCCCCTTGTCCTATACCTACATGCCCTTGCAAAAAGTTCCTTTCCATATTCCTGTAGGCACCCTTTAGGCACTGGAAGGATACTGTAAGGTCTCCCAAGAGCTTTCTCCAGGCTGAATAAGCCCAATTTGCTTGGCCTGTCTTCACAGGAGAGGTGCTCCAGCCATCTGATCATCTTTGTGGTCTCCAACAGGTTCACATTATTCTTACACTGTGGGCCCCAGAATTGAATACAATACTCGGGGGGGGGGCGCTCACAAGAGCAGAGTAGAGGGGGAGAATCACCTTCAACCTGCTGGTCACACTCCTTTTGATGCAGGATACAGTTGGCTTTCTGGGCTGCAAGCGCGAGCTGCTGCTGCATGTTTTGCTTCTCATGAACCAACACCCCCAAGTCCTTCTCCACAGGGCTGCTTTCAATCCAGTTTCTGCCCAACCTGTGTCGGTGCTTGGGGGTGCTGTGCTTATGACCCACGTGCAGGACCTTGCACTTGGCCTTGTTGGAACTTCATGAGGTTTACACAGGCCCACATATGAAGCCTCTCATGGTCCTCTTGGGATAGCATCCCTTGCCTCCAGTATATCGACTGCACCACACAGCTTAGTGTCATCAGCAAACTTGCTCCGGGTACGCTCAATCCCACCATCCATGTCACCACATAGTTTCCAGAGTATGCAAAAGAATCCCAAAATAAGATGAAGTCCAAGCAATTTTCACACTGGATTTTCTTATTCTCTTTCAAAAAGAAAGTATTGCCTTACAGCTGCCCTGGTACAGCTTGTTTACATATTACATCAAGTTTCCAAACCTCCCTTCATCTGGTTTGTTGACACAGTGTCCAGCAAAATATTCTAGATTGTTAAACAGGCCTAAATATTTTTTTCTGTTTTATTTTACATAAACATGCAGTCCATTGGCTTCATTTAATTCAGAACTTTTCAGTCATCCTAAAAATGACATGATGTGCTTAAGGCACCGCTTGAGGATAATTTCATGAAGAGGGATTTTCCTGTTTTACGAATTCAAACTGTGGATCAGATGGAACGTATGACCAATAGCTGGTTTTCTTTTTTCGCTCTGGACCCTGTCCTGGGTTGGAGGAGGTATCGGTCGGTGATTGGTCGGGCTTGGGGGGCAAGTTATCGGTCGGCTGGTGGTGAGGTGTTGTATTCCCTTGTTATTCCCTTTATTATTATTATCATTGGTGGTAGCAGTAGTGATTTGTGTTATACCTTAGTTACTAAACTGTTCTTATCTCAACCCGTGGGAGTTGCATTCTTTTCGATTCTCCTCTCCGTCCCTCCTGGAGCAGGGGGAGGGCAAGAAAGGGGGGGGGAAGTGAGTGAACGAGTTGCCTGACTGGGTTTAAACCACGACAACCCTTTCAGGACTTCAGAAAAAAAAGCAGCTGATTTTCTCTTGTTAAATATCGAGGACACAAAGCACATCTCCAGCTGTTCCTCGCATCACGCAGGCAGACTTTGGCGGCTCCTCCTCACATGAGAGATTTTAGCACTGAAGCAAAATGAACAAGATGAACCGAAGGCCTTGCAAGAGCAGCAATTTGTGATTCCATCTTTCTTCATGGGTAACAAGTTTTCACCTGCTCTCGATAATTATCGGGCTCTGGATTCATAAGCCCTTGTGTCTACCTTGCACAGAGCTGGGCTTTAAGCACCCTGTCATAACTTCAGAATCTAATAGATGTAGTAATACTTTGTACTGACTTCATCTGCTCAGTGACAAACGTCTTCCAGCCAGGATTGTAATGCAGATGGGAAAGAAAATTACACTCAATTGTTTTGGGTTTGGGGTATCTTTTTTACATCTGTACAATCTCCTGAAAGCTGAAATACAAAACAAAGAGGAAAAAAACAAACAAACAGGAAAAACAAACAAACGCATGCAGCAAATGGGCATATTAAAATTATTGCCACCTAGGTCAAATAAAACTAAGGAGATAATCAGCCTGTGATAACTTTTTGATGCAGAATTTGAAAGGGAACATAGTGGATAGCCATTAGCGGATGAAAGCTGCAACAAATATATAGTAAATAAAATAGTTCAAGCAAAAGCTATCATCTCTCAAATATATGCATTAAGTAGTTTTATTCTGTGCTTCCTCATGTCTTTAGACAAAATCCTTTAGATTTTATAAACAATGTTCTGAAATTAATGAAAGAAAAGTAATTATTAGTGTAAGACCCTTATTAAGACAGCCCAGTTAATGTCAAGGTCATAAGAATTCCGTCCCCATTTTTTCACTCAGCCAGAAGAACATTAAAATGTGTTAATAAATCTCACTGAATCCTTAAGTGACTGAGCAAGTCTTATAATCTTAGATACTCTAAGAAAATCACTATTGAAAATTATTAATGATTCTACACATGTATTAGCATAAAATAATTTCAGTCACAACATGAAGTACATTTCAGGATTGTACTTTGTAATACAGTTTTTAAGTGTAACACTAATGAAACTTCCATAGTTGGTCATATAAGCAAAATTGTCTGATGCAAAGTGCCCTGTCTGGCGATTGTGATTATACACCAAGCCCCAAAATCCCCAGTTACATGCAGAGGGAAATAGCAGCATCTTAGGTTTAAAACTCTTCTCTGCAGAGTAAACAGGAAGGAAACCCAGTGCATAAGCTGTTTGCAGGGTGCTTGCATAATTTTGAGAGGCATTTTGCTTCTCAAAATTCTCTCTGTCCTATGCACAGGGACGCCTGTGTAGCATCACTATGGCCCATGAACTTAATGGTGTAGATTGGAAATAGAATGATATTTGCCAGTAATTTTATACACCTCTGCTTTCAGTTGCCAGGCTGGGTGCAAACCTGGCCAAGAACTGCATCTGTCTGCTCTCAGAAATTGTAGTATTTGTCCTTATAGAGGAGCAAAGACTTCCAGGAGTCTTCTGAAAGACGACATAGAGATCCAAAAAATGGATTTCAGACATGCAAATCCAATGTCATAATTTTGTAAAACCCTTCAGTTCACAAGTGCCTCATTACTCCAAGGACACCCAGAAGCATCTCAGCTTTGGCAGAAAGATCTCTTTGGCCTTCAGAGGATGGATGAAGCTGATCCGGTTTCAAAGCTCAGCAGTTTTCTACCCATGTCCCTCTCTGATCCTCTATGCAGTTTTATCGTATGCTCAATATATAGGTACAGGATCAAACACTGTTTGAATATCAGTGACTGCTTCAATTTGCTTGATACAACTTGGAGGAACTGCTTCTTCTTCACTTCACCTATATTCCATTACACAAACACTTCCATTGTGCAGCCTTCACCTAAGGTGAGAGAAAAGCATCTTCATTCCCTCCTCTGCCTGAGCAGACCCAAATATTTTTTCTGGTCTTATGGGTGCTCTTCAGGAAGGTGGAGGAATAAAGCTGGCAGTCTTTCAAAGCACAGAATGAATTCTGGGTCCTCTGTACCTGAAAGTTCTCAGCAATTTAATAATTGTAGTCTAATATACCAAATTGCTGCCTAGCTTGAAGGCAGCTCCATCTTTACTCCCACTGTATTTTAGAAAAGTAACACCACTCAAAGTCTGAATAAAAATGGGAGCATCAATCTTCTAAAGAGCATCCTGGCAGCAGAAAAGTCCCATTTCTCCTCGTTCTGATGTGGAAAGCACTTGTGCTTACTGGAGGGCTGGGCTGAGTACAAGCTGTGATTTGACAGGTAGATTCCTTTTAAGGTCCTTCAGGATCATGCCATGGAGAGCTGGACACTTAAGTGCCATGCTCACTGGCTTTACTGTCTAAAGCTTTCCTGGAAAACCAGTGCCATCTGAATTAGAGCTAGAAATCTATCAAATTAGAAAATACTGGGGGGGGGGGGGGGGGGGGGGGGGAAAAAAACCAATAATTTCAATAAAATCTTTTTCAGGAAAAAGAAAAACATTGAAATCATGATCTCTCCTATGTCAAAAATAGGCAACCCACGTTCAATGGCAGCTCCGAGTGCAATTTTTTTGTGTATGGGGCTTACCCATAAAAGCATATTTATCTGGAGGAATTACACAATTACACACAATAATATAAAATTAATCAAGATTCCAATAAGACAAAGGTTTATTGTTTTCACCTGCAGCATTTTAAGGGGAGAAGGTGAGGGGGGTTGTTGTTTGTTTAGGGTTTTTTCTGATAGTAAAGAGCAAAATGGAAAACAAACTACTTAGAAATAACAAAATTAATAAAGATCAGAGTGCAGGGAAGAATAAACATGTTATCGTGTTTTTAAACTAACTTAGAACACTTTAATGCCTTGCAACACCGTGGGCAATTATTTTAGTGTGGTAATAACAAGTGTAAAGCACCACATTATCCCATGTGGTTTTCTAATTGTAGCTGAGTAATATGGTGGTCAATATCACACGCAAATGATGAATTAGGTGAACTGAAATCAGTGCAGAGTTAAAACAACCTTCCAAGATAAATTTACAACATAAGTAATAAAAGTATTTCAGATTAGGATAGCATCTCAATGATGAAAATAATGACCTTTTTTACAGAGGATGGAAAAGGCACTTCTGAACTAACAGAAGTACCAATGTGACTTTTATATTGAATAAATGCATTTTATTTACATAGATTATTTTCCCAGAATTAATTGTTGCACATAGAATTTCTTCTTTCTCTTGATATACAAGCCATTTAAAAAATAAAAAAAGGAAGTACAAGGCTTGGAGCTTGCTTCAATTCCTATGAATGAAAACCTTTATGCTATGCTACACATATATATGTGTGTGTGCACATCTGTTTATGTGCAGACATACTCCTATCAGAAAAATAAAGCTTAAAGAATTTTACTCCTTCATTACGCCAATATCGTTACATTTTCACATTGCATATTTGTTGTTATATGTGTATGATTCCAAGCAAGCCTATATTTCTGTGATAAAAATATGAATATTTACAAATAGTTTAAAAGATAGGATTTATTTATTGCTAGAAGTTGTGAGACTAGCAGTATCTTACATGAGAGCAGATAGGTTTTTTTTTAGTTTGGAAAAATATAGTTTCTAAAATTAAAGATTTTCATATAATCTTGAAATTTTTTTATGTCTGTAGACTGACTGAAGTTGTAGAAGGAAATAGAGGAATCAGGAAAATGCATTCTCCTTAAGAGCTAATAAATATTTCCTCTTCAGCAAAAAAACATTAGACACCTTACAAGGTTTTCATAGTCTTTTGTGATAAAAAGTAAGTTTATTTAAAAAAAAAAACTGCACTTCTTACTTTTTTTTTGAGGAGTTGCGTGCAGCTCTTTAACCTGTGCTCGACACCACCTCATTTCCCACACAACACCTTCTTCTTTCTCCCACAAACTGTCGCTTTCACAGGAACTTCATATACCATTCCCTTCATCAAAGGCACAAATGTGTTGCAATTCCAGAGAAATTCAGAATGGATTCAGCCCAAAGAAAGACTATCTACTTTCTGGCTGGCTGGTGAGCACCTTCTCAATCTTATTTCTGATGGGATTTTATACTAATGAAGGTTTTTATGAAGGCAAGCTTCTCTTTCACATATACAACTAATAAAAATCTTCATTAAAGGTATGAAGGTTTCAAGGTTAAGCATTCAGAACTCAGAAAATGCCTAAATTAGTGTTCCCTTTGTAGCCAAAATTTACACTGCATGTACATACGTGCCACAAAACAATCCTTCGCTATTTTTCCCACCGGCTGTGAGCCAAATATCATTCCCTAGCCCCATCTCCACAGACAGCTGAACTGCTTCAGTTAATTTTTTTCCCAAAAAGACTCCCTTCAGGAAGGCATCCAACATGATTTTTTCAAATGAAAGGTAAATGTTTCAAACTTCAGCAAATGCAATTGACTGTATTTGGAGTTCTTATGGAGTCTCACAGATGCTCCCATAGACAAGACTGCCACCTCTATTCAAACATGTATAGACAATAAACCTCCTTCATGATGATTCTAGGAGACAGAATTCACTAGAAGAGAAAAGGGTCCAGCTGCTGCCCAACTCATCTTCCCTCCTCTGCCATGAAGGAGCAGGAAAGGAATAGCATACACTTGGGCCGTAAAGGTATTTCAGGATTAAGATCGCATTCCACGAACCTGATCCATGCAGCTGCTCATGACACCAGCTTGATTGACTATCACCCTACCCACCCATTTTCAGATCTGCCTTCAGATGTTCTGAATCCCCAGTTGTGCTGATACACCCTGCAGTGTCCTGTTTCCTGCCTGATCTCAAGACAGAATAAAAGTATCTGCCTAGCAAGGCTGGATGCCTGTTTTATAATCTGTATTTTTGCTTGCTCTTTCCTTCCAGGTTGAGCATTCAACATTAAACTACTGCTTCATAGAAAACTAATAACCAAAGACAGGCACGTTTCTTCAGCCATTTGAGCTAGGAACATGACCTAAATTCCTGCCACATGTAACAGCCTAACAAGAGGTCTGTATTAGATTACATGAAAAGGACTTGCGAGAAAATCTTATCTCTATTGAAATTATTAAATCTACTACTAAGTAATATGATTGCGTATCATTTGTATGATATGACTTTGATGAGTGATTACATATAACTCCAGAATTTTAATTCTACTAGATTGTGGAAACAAATTGCAAAGCTTCATGCTGCACTAATGCTGTTTCTGATACTCCCGCCACGTTATTTGAAGTTGGATAAGGTATCACTTCACTGGGCACCGGAGCATGAAGTGTTGGCGAATCCTTGAATTGTCTGGGGTGTTTTTTTCCATTAAATGCTTTTTATTTCCATCACTGAGAACAGAATCAAACCCAAGTCTGAATCTTTCTGCAGATGTAATCATGCCTCCCTTGTTTTAATTGCAATTTAAAAGCATATTAATACCTATCTACATACCTATCTTTATCGTACCAGCTCAAATTAAGTAATTTTTTGCCTTCAACAAATTAGTTCAAAGCAGATTATAAAGTATAAGACAATGCTTTAGAAAGCACAGTTGTGGCTGCGATACATGTATGCTGCTGGCAGCAGTCAGGCAGCATTTTGCTAATGACAACCAGATAAGGGATTTTTTTTCTAATTCCTTATGGTTTTCACAGTTTGGACTCTGAACTTTTATAAACTGCTGTTACACAAACTGGGCTCTCCCTCCCAAGAAACCACAACTTAAGCAATGTAGATACAGGTCTGAAGTGTATTCAACAGTTTTACCCTCAGGACATGTGAAATAAATACTGCTCTATTCAGCAAACATATATACTGTGTAGCACACAATTGCAACAGCTTGTGATGGTAACAAGGAGGCTAGTTTACTTTGATGAAAGTTGAATGGCAGGAGTTACCTAGCCTTCAGAGCCCTGAAAATACAGCCGTCCGTTCCCTGAGGACTTCGGCATTTCAGCCTTAAAAGCTCATGGGGGTTTTTGTGGCTGTGTTTGAGTCATATTTAGAAAATGAAAACCATGTCAGTGTCAGTCTATTTTTACTGCTGAACTATTAAACACCTGTAGATTGTCATAAGTGGTTTTACTGACATCTAACAGAAAGCAAACACCTTTATCTTCTCACCAAGAATAGTGACATTAAGCTGAGGTGATCAGCATTAAAAAATATCTCCATGGCTTAAATGCCCAAATATATTCCTTAACATTCAAGAAAATCAAAAGTCCAGTTTCTTGACATGTTTCAGAAGAGGGGTGGGGGAGTGGGAAAAAGGAGAAAGGAAAGGAAAGAAAGGAAAGGAAAGGAAAGGAAAGGAAAGGAAAGGAAAGGAAAGGAAAGGAAAGGAAAGGAAAGGAAAGGAAAGGAAAGGAAAGGAAAGGAAAGGAAAGGAAAGGAAAGGAAAGGAAAGGAAAGGAAAGGAAAGGAAAGGAAAGGAAAGGAAAGGAAAGGAAAGGAAAGGAAAGGAAAGGAAAGGAAAGGAAAGGAAAGGAAAGGAAGAGAGGAAAGCAAGGGGGAGAAAGGAAAGGGGGAAAAGAAAAGGGGGAAAGGGAAATGCAAAAAAATGGAAAAAGGGGAAAAGGGAGGAAAAGGGGAAAAAAAGGTGAGGAAAAGGGAGAAAAGGGGGAGAAAAGGGAAAAATGGGGAGAAAAGGGGAAAAAGAGAGGAAAGGGGGAGAAGGAAAAGGGAGGAAAAGGGGAAAAAAAGGTGAGGAAAAGGGAGAAAAGGGGGGGAAAAGGGAAAAATGGGGAGAAAAGGGGAAAAAAGAGAGGAGAAGGAAAAAACCCAAGTGTGCACCAACCCAGAGAACAGCCCCTGAATTTCCACATTAAACAAGTGGAAAAGTAAAATAAACTGTTTCAAACATCTTTGTCTTCTGAAGTGTAAAAAGAAGTTAGACTTCATATAAATCTTATAATACCCTTCTAGTTATTTCAAAAAACTTTTTTTTGTTAAAATATAGAAATAAATGAAAACTAGGTGTTCATAAAATGAAAGAGTTCAAAGAAATTCCCGCTAGTGCCTTCTGATCTCTATGTGTCAGTCGACATTTACTAGGAATCCCAAGATCCCACAAGTAAAAACAACATCTATTGTTAGGGAACATCCTGCACTTAGCTTTTTATCCCAAGTGTTACAGTGATGCAATGAACAGGTTATATAAACACTAAAAAAAAGGGATAAATGAAAATTTTCAGCTTTTAGGGAACACAGAAACTTGTTATGGACTACTAAATTGTGAAGAACTATTTATGCCCATTACTAATATTTAAAATAAAACGAGAGTTTGTTTTCAATGAAAATGTTCATTTTTGTTATTTTTCAAATTCTACGGCTGCCTAAAAAATTCTTCATTCTGTCTTGTTTCTCGAGCCACTCTTCAATCCCAGTTTTTTCCCTTCTGCTTAGACTGTTGTGAGACTTATAACTAAAAGGATTAAACTTTATTACATTCATCACAAAAAGAGTTCTGAATAAACTGCAAAGATATGCAGTCTGCAGAAATAAAGCTGGCTGGAAGCTTTGGGTGTTGGCATAACACCTAGTTTTGACACTGAAGGAGGCATCTGTTTCTTTGGTGGGTTAAAGACAATAACATCTTTTGATGGACTAACTTATGGCCTTGGAATATTTTTAAAGAACCAAGTAGCTACCTTTATGTTTTGTCACAATGTCCCGAACATTTTTTCTTTAGTTCATCAGAGATCTTGTTTATACATTCATAAATTGCAGATTCTGATAAATATTTGTCAGATCTTTGTGGCTATAGGGCATTTTAAAATATAAAAATTATATTAAATAGAAATAAATTGAGTTCTATCCAGACACAAAAAAAAAAAAAAAAGAAAAAAGAAAGAAATGGGTAGTGTCAGAAAAAAGGAGCTTCAAACCACAAATGTACATTTTTAAAGGGACACAAGGAAACAGCCAGAAAAGTGTGGAGCCTGTGAACTCTGACATTTTTTTCCTGCAACCCCTTCATTGTTTTGGTAAATAGTTTGATAAATAGTGGCATGTTGCCTCACACATATTGCCTCACAGACAGTTATTAGCTAACAGTGAATGAGCTTTCCATAAATTAATACATCCAGGAAGGGTTGGAGGAGAGATCTACTTAATCATCTTCCCAGACAAGTAGAAACTTTCCTCATAAGCACAGCAGGAATGAAGTCCCATCTAGAAATGATGAGTCCCTGTCATGCAAGTTGAGTAAGTCACCCTCCTTTCCTCTTGATGGCAGAACTTGAACATACTGTCTTCAGCACAAGTGACATAACTGAAAATCATTGTTTTAACCCTACTCACACATCTATTTTTCTCTTAGGCAGTCCATGCAGTTGTGCATTGTCACGTTTACTTGAGGCATTAGAGCAGGACTAGCAGACACATTGCATTCATGAAACATCGCATTGTGAATCATCACTGCTTAGTAGCAGTGGAATCATTCACCGCAGCTCACAGTAAGTATAGCTCACCCCCAAATCAGAACAAGCCACTCTAAACTGATAGCAGAGTTTAAGGCAATGTGAAAATTGGAGGATCAACCTTTAGACAGTGACCACTATAATGTCTCATGTTATTTGCAAGTAGTAAGAAATGTTTTTTTAATACTGGGGGGGAGGAGGGAAGTGGGAGGGAAAAAAGAAAAAAAAAAGAATTAGCAGGCACAGCACACAAAAGTCATGAAATCTGTAGCACAGCCCTGGGTTCCCCTCATGTTCTCGCTGTTGTTCCTTATTGGAAAAAGCAGGTAAGATGCAGTAAAGCTGGTCTCATTCCCTTGGCCAAGCAGACCCTCCCAGTGAGAGGACAGGAGCTGCAGGTGCTGTTTGTGTTCCCTCAGCAGAGCGTTAAGTCTCTTCAGCATGTGCCTGCCAAGCAGAAATTTTCAGAGCGATGACAGTTATAATGCTTGGCCTTATACTCATTGATTTGCACAGCAGATAGGCTAACAGGATGGCAACTAGATTTGCAGTACTAAGAACACAGCGTACTGCATTATACTCAGTCCTCTGCCTCATGCATTTGAATGATAACTGTTCTCAGGTTGTTTATTCTGTTGGAACTCAGTATTTTTGGACCAGTTCTTACTCTGAAAGACACTGTACATTGATTTTGCTGCTAACTACTTATGAACAAAACAGTGGAGGAGATAAGCATTTTGTAATCCCAAACATAAGCAGTAGAGATGGACAGGAACTGTGATATAAAAGAGTACCAGAATTGTAACAATGTAAGATCTCATTACTTCTACTGTAAATCCCCACCATTGACACGGAAAATGCAAGGCAATTAGAAAGGGGAAGAAAGATGCAGAAAAAAAATAGGAAAGATGAAAAATAGAAATTACAGGAGATTTTGTCAATGAGGGCTTATTAAAGTGTATGGGGTAGCTTTTCTTCTCTCTATTGGTTTATTTTCATAATAGTTTTTTCTGTAGTAGGCTAGGATTACACATTAAGCTATTTTTTCGTGTGAGTACAAAATAATTGATTCAGTCTTAATGTGTGCTCCATTTGATTTTAGCAAATCACAACTTCAAGGGGCACTCTTACTATATTGGGATTTATAGAACCTGAACCTGGGGCCTCCTCACTAGAGTCCCACTTTCATGACAAATTAAATAAAAACAAAGTTTTTCCCGTATTCAGTAACAGAAACACCAACAAAAAAATCACTCACTCTTGCTGTGATTTCTCTTACCATTCACAAAAGTAGCAATACTGATTTCCTCAAAAAATGCTAACATTCCTTGAATTTATTTAGACTTTTTAGTCTTGTGCCCTTACCTCTGAGACTACACAGTAGGTGAACACCTTGACAAGGAATTACTGACCATATTACAGGTGGAATTACTGTTCTGCTCCTGAGAGATGCACCCACCTTCCATTCAGGCTTCTTTGAAAGGTTTTCTTGCACTCACTGCACATAGTCAGTGAGGCCTACGGTAAGTGGGAAAATTTATAATTAGTTATTGCTTTCAGGTTACCTCAAACTCCCTGAGGAATAAACGTCCCAAGAAGAGTGCCTCACTGGAGCTGCCTTTTGGGTAGCACATTCTCACAGAACTGTATTTCAGATTAAATGTTTTATTATTAAAAAAAATAATCTATTATAGGACTGCTTTTTTTCTCATTTTCACAATGAAAAGAATACATGTTCATCTCCCCACCCCAGCAAAAGACCAACCTTTGTTGTATCCACCAGGGTATAAATAAGAGACTTCACCTAACTTGGACATTGCATAGTGGATCTGCTGATGTTGGAGGCTTGCAGGGCTTTTTGCTGCCCCACCAGAATGGTTGTACATCATGGAAACTGGGCTCAACAATGTCCCTCACCTCCAAAGGGCTTCCACAGTTCGGTCACCAACACTGCTGAAGCATCACATCCTGACCACAGGAGGATAACAAAGAAGAACATGGGGAGCACTGACAAGTGGGATTTATCTGGGGTCTTTCTGGAGTGACCTGCAGCATCTAACAGATGGGGAAACATTGCCACATCGTCTTGTCTCCTGGTGAGAGCACGATCACAGGGAGTGACTCCTCTGGCTGGGATCCTGCTGGCGTGTGTATGACACTATCATTTAACCCACTTTATACAATTTTCCTTGTCTCCAGCCAAGTTTTTTCCTATTTTGGAGATACGGATTAAGATATGGAGATACGGACTAAACTCATCCATTCAGGCCACTGTACTGGACTCTGTCAAAAGCAATTTTGAAATCCAAGAAGCCTACATCTGTAACTTTCCCCATCTGGTCTTTGCATAATTTCCCTGAAAATAAGCATACCAGACAACATCACACTTGAGATTTTTACCTTTTATGAAGTTAAGCTGGCTTGGTTTTGTCATCCAAGATTTTTCCATATGTTTTGTGCTCTCACTTATAATTAACATATCCAGGATCCAAGCCGCACACTAGCACTGAGATCAGACTCAAACATGTACTTACAATAGTCTAACATGATTCTTGATTTGATTTACATCTCCCAAGCTTTTTTTTATGGAAGAAAGTAAAAAATGCATGCAAATAAAACTGAATATTTCCAGCAATTCTTAATAATCTATTTACAGTTACTGCTTTATTATATTTCACTATCGAACATTTAGACTGCAAAATGATTTTAATTCTGTATTTCTATGAAAAATACGTGGTACAGACATATACACCCTGGGCTGAGTTTCCTGTTATTCACTCCACAGCTCTGAAATTAAAGCGGCATTTCTGATTTTCACAACTGAGAAAGCAAAATGAAATAAGCAAAATATGGCAGTATGTATGACCACACAACACTAATTACTACACTGGCAGAAGCCACCATCACTCACATATAACCTTAACAAGGCTTTGACTCAGAATGTTATTTTTCTACACAGTACCACCCTAAACTCAGTCCATTTTCATGAACTACTGACATTTTAGCACTAGCAGGACTATACACAGCACAAATTGCTGACCAGAAAAGGAGTGTATGGTTTATTGACGTAGTAAGTGATATTCCATTATTGGGATATCAGTATTACAATAATTCATTTGGCCTTCTCTTTTTTTCCCCTTTATCAAAATATCATCCTCTTAAATTAGTTACAGTGAGTTGGATAATTCTTAATAAAGAGGTACACAAGTTGAAAGAATCATCCCTGCTTAATTACAGTAAAAAACATAGTTCCAACTTGATAATCTGGAGTGTTTTAAGAAGGAAAGTAATCTTTTCTATGTGAACAATACTAACCTCCGCTTGAAAGTTGCTTTTCATTTGTTTGAAAACAGAACTACTTGAAATAGTTTACAGAGGTTCAGGGAAGAAACCTGGTTCTTATATATATATTTGCAAATCATCTAGTGCATTCCCTTCAGATCACTGGAAGAATATACACTATTTCTTGGGAAATAAGATGTTTCCCAAGAACACACTTAGACGAGCAGAAATACACCAGCCAAACACAGCGAAATGTGAACATTTATTTGAGAGTGAGATGAAGCAGTGAGTGATAGTTTGTGGGATTAACTTGTGTCAAATTGTGAGTCATTTGGTAGAAGGAAGTAATTTAAAAATATATCAGTATTTCATCAAGTACTGAATGGTCCATTATAGCTCTGTCAAACCTTCTAGAGCTGAAAAGTGCAAACTCTGGCAGTGACTTCAAGAGGAAAAGGTTTGTAGTAAGTATACCAAATATAATATTAAACATCGCAAATGTTTTAAAAATCATTTTACCGTTTCTATTGTACTGAACCACTGAAACACCACAGCAAGAATTACAGTTTCTCACTAAAGTGGATTCATGATTTCATGGAAGAGAGGACTGCTGAAAAGATATGTACAAAGACCAACATTTCTGTATCAAAATATAAACACTTCTTACATATATGGGAATAGTTTATTCATCTTTAAAGGCTGAATCATCCAAACCATTATCCTGCTGGTTTTGGCTGGCATAGAGTTAATTTTCTTCACAGTAGCTAGTATGGGGGATGTTTTGGATTTGTGCTAAAAATACTGCTGATAACACAGGGATGTTTTAATTATTGCTGAACAGTGCTTACAGAGAGTCAAGGCCTTTTCTGCCTCTTAACTCACTCCACCAGTGAGTAGGCTGGGGGTGCACAAGGAGTTGGGAGAGGACAAAGCCAGGACAGCTGACCCCTACTGACCCAAGGGATATTCCATATCATGTGACATCATATAAAGCTGGGGGAAGAAAAGGAAAGGGGAGACATTTGGTGTCACGGCACTTTTTTTCCCCAAGTAACTGTTATATGTGATTGAGCCCTGCTTTCCTGGAGATGAATGAACACCTGCCTGCCAATGGGATGTAGTGAAAAAATTCCTCATTTTGTTTTGCTTACGTACACAGATTTTGCTTTACCTATTGAACTGTCTTTATCTCAACCCACAAGTTTTCTCACTTCTACTTTTGTGATTCTCTCCCCATTCCACCAAGGGAGGAACAAGTGAGGGGCTGCATGGTGCTTAGTTGCCAGATGGAGTTAAACCACAGCACCTTCCTTCTGCCCGTTAGCTTCTACTCATGCACAACAGATAGCTCATCCAAGAAGTAAGTGCAGAGGAGATGCTGGTATGACCCCTGAGCTGCCTCTACGATGTTTTGATTTGATAGTCTTCTAACAAGCAGCAGTATAGAGAATGATAAGTTGTGGTTTCTCTCAAGCAGTTTATTTAGAATTATATTTTTAATAAAAAAATTTCACTTTAAAGGTGATTGCATCTCTTTCTTGAAAATTTTTCTACATTTCCCACGAGTCTTTGCCATTTGCACAACATGAGGCCTTGCATTATGGTTGTGTAAAAGCAGAAAGCATGGGACTGAAGTAGTGAGGTGTTATTTATATCTTGTCAGATTCAGACACCTTAAACCTCAAAACTGAAGTGATTGAGGAATTTTTTTTTTTTTTTTGGTGGTTATAATCTAAAATTCTCAGTATGAAGAAAATGGGAGGGGTGTTATTCCAGCTACTAAAAAGCAAAACAAACCAAACTTTTACCATTGCCCTTCCATGTACTATAATTCCGAAAGTTTCTGTGTCTATGGACTGTAGTACAGCAATAAGAGTTATCTCCTGGTTAGATGTATTTGCAGAGAATCATATACATGTGGGTGTATTTGGAGGAGATGAATCTGAAGGAGATATTTAAATTTGTTTGGACTTGATGATCTTAAAGGTCTTTTATGATCTGGTTGATTCTATGATTTACATGAAGTAATTTTACATTGCCATCACATTCTCTTAAAAAAATCAGCCTCTGTTCTGGGAGATGATGTAAAACTATAAATGAGCAATTTCAATGTGTTCTGATAAATTTTAAGAGCCAGGGTGGATGCGCAGTCAAAGAGAGTATTTGGGATGGATTGCTTACAGCTGAAATTAAAGGGGATGACTGCTTATCTCCCACAGTAGCAGGCAACATGGGCTGGAAGAAGAGTAACTACAAAGAGCTTCAGACATCAGAAGTATAGAGTGCACCAAGGGCCCGAGTCTGTTGACAGAGTAAGACCAGCAAACAGCAAACCTGTTTTATCAGCCACAAATACAGATGAGAAAACAAGCTATACTGATGACAAGGCTGACCTGGGACACTTGAGAATTCGTGCAAGGAACATGAAATAATTCAGGTTAGAAGTGGTGCTGGAGGTCACGATGTCCAATCTCCTATTCAGGGCAAAGCAAGATTTGAAGGTGGATATCACCTTGTGCTTTTGAAACTCGATGGTACAGCTTCCTATAGTTTGTCACCAGGTAACGAGAACTCTCGCCCACCACAGAGGGGCTGGTAACAGGGAAGGGCCACCAGTACAGTGGAAAAATACCAGAGAAAGAAACGGAAAAACAACAGAGAAGGTCACATCACCCACATACCAGATGAATGCATCAAGTTCAAGGTCTCATCCTCACAGAGAGACTTGGTTGTCATGAGTTAAGCAATAATTGGACCCTGGGGCTCAGTATTGTTTTCTGTTGAGGGGTGAGTGCTCCAAACACACATTGCAGTTATGCTCCTTCCTTGCTGGGGGGTCAGTCACACTGGTTTTTGCAAACCAGAATATCTTCAACACAGATGACAGATTACTGTTTAGGAAGTGGGGGTTGAATTGCTTCAGCCAATCATGATTAAAGTTCAGCATTCTTCATCTTCATCTTCCTCTCGTGACTGTGTTACACAGACCAGGAAGAACAGGAGATAGCACACGGTATTTCAGACACCTGGGGAACTTAATGGATACAAATTAAGGCACCCTAGCAGTTACTAGAAGCCACTGCTCATTAGGATTATAAAAATAAAGAATTGAATCCTGAAATGTAATTTGGATTTTGTCACTTGTCCAAGTGTCATTGCAAAAGTTTCGCTCTAAGGTACCAGGCTGCTTTGACCTAGACTGTTGAAAGCTCTCCTACTGGCACTGTCACTTCCAAACAGCTCTGCCTTCAGTGTGTCTAAAGCAAAAATAAGACTGAAACATGCAATCCAGTGAAGAAATATTATTGGATTACAAATATCTGAATTCATAATTGATAATGGAATCTAAAGTATTTTTTTTCTGCTGTTTTCAGAAGGTACAAACTGTTGCTGGGAATGGTAGTGACTTGGTAGCAATGTTTTACTGATAATATTTTTTTGCCTCAAGTATTTTAATTTGTCAACCTCATACTGGCAACAGATTTTAGAAAAGTGAAATGGATTTATCTTTGCAAACTTCTGTAGCAAGTATTTATTTTGCAACCATGGTGCTGAGATTAAACAGCTAGACAGATACGTGTTTATATTCCTGCAACCACAAGACTTTTTTTTAAAGACTCCTTGAATGTGTTGCTAAGAAATAAAGTCCTGAGTATATCTGTGTTTAGCTTATCCTAATTATAAACAATTTTTAAAAACTGCATTCAAAATTATATTTTTAATATTTAACCATTGTCCAGTCACTTCAGACATCATCTTGTTTACAGGAGGCAGCAATAAAAAGGGACAAGTGAGATAAATAGATTTGTTCTTAAAGTATCATCATTTGGAGTTGCTCAAATGTTCCCAGGAAGCCTTTTTCCCCACATGAGAAGAGTATCAAACAGTTGTGATTGACCAGATGTTTGGTATTTTTGTGTTATTAATACTTCCTGTAACTTGCTGCAAATATTTTTCTTTGTTTTCTTATTTATTATGCATAAACTGTACTGAGTAATACCTAATGGTTTTGGCTTTGCACAATTTTCAGGTGCTCTGATCAAATCCCTAAGTTTCCACCAATGGCTTTATTCCTCAATTGCACCCTTTCTAAACATAAAACACCTCTAAAACGTTGTCAGGCTACTATATCTCTCCAGAGCTGGATGGGACTTTTTCCTATAATATTTCTCTCCTAAATATATATATTTATCATATATATATAAAAATATATATATTTCTTATGAAGATATATAAGAAATTTGATGGAAAAAAGGAAAACCTTTGTTTTGAGACTGGAAGGAGCACAGACAACAGCTGGAAATACTAACACCTATGATCTGCTGTCCCACTAGGATTAGATCCTCTTCACACACTCCCTGACTACTTCCTACTTTTTAGGAAAACTACTAAAAAGCATTTGTACTGAGAAATAGCATTTAAGATACTTGAGCCAGAAACTGTGGGTCACAGATATATATTGTATCTATTTGCATAAAAGTAAAGCACTGCCCATGTAAGAGTGAGGCTGCAAATCTGTTTTGATTTGCCAGACACTATTAAAGCAAAAATGAGGAAAAGTATGGATTAATACTTACCAGAGAAGAACAAAAAATGGATAGAGAGAAAACTGCAACAGCCATGGCCTTTTTCAGCCTTCACGCCCCAAAAAATTGTGACCTAATCAGTTTAAATAATCAGGAAAGCTTGGAAAAGCCTGATGAAAGCATTAGTTAATGAATCTGTGAGGTTATATTTGAGAATCCTACCGTAGGTCCTGCTCACCAGCCTCGTCTCCTCCGACCAAGGGCATGGGTTCACAAAACAGGTAAGTAAAATTAACAGCTCCTCAGCAAGGGAGGTATTACTGCCTTTTCCTCCCACTGATATACCTTCTCCCATGCTACCCTTCCTCTGCTCTTGCAAAAGTTCTGGCACTGCAACATAGAGCAGTTTGACGCATTATGCCTGTGAACAGCTTCTCCCTCTTCATCTGCACTCATTTTTTTGCCATTTTTGCAAGTTCAGTTAACTCACAGTACGTTCAAACATCAAAACCAGTGCAAGGGCAACAAGAAGAGCATGAGGCCAGATTCTTCATCCTCCCAGCTGCTGTTCAACCAGCTTGCTCCAAAAACACCGCATCAGGCCAAGAAGCTGATCTAACAGTAGCCTGGCAAATATTTTGGTGTAGTGGGGATCACTTACTTGACAATCTGAATTGTTGTATTTATAACAGAAAAATATCTCCTTCCAAAGCATCCAACTGGATGTACTACTCTCACAGGAAAGTGACCTGGGGTTGCTCCACTTAAGAGAATCAAATCTGATATTTTCCACATTGTTTACCCAGCTGTAGTGTCTGAGACAAGCTGCAAGATGTACAGTACCTGTCACCACCGCTCCCCACATCATGGCATCCACTGATAAAGAGCAACCCACCTTTAAAAAGTAATTTATATGAGAATAAAAAGCATGTGGTTACTGAATCAATAAACATAGCACTAATGTGTAATATTTTCCACCTGAGATACACACTCAATACTATCTGATGGTCAGCAGATACTGGAACTCATAATTGTGGTGGGTGTTTGTTTTTTTACCTTTCACTTATTCCTCATCAAAAAGCAGTAAACTCAAGGTTATCTCAAAAATACATAATGCAACTACTCAAAAAGCCGGGACACCTCTCACTAAACAATATCACCCAAGGCCTCACCCAACCTGGTCTTGAACACCACCAGAGAGGGAGCATTCTCAAATTCCCTGGGCAACCTGTTCCAGTGCCTCACCACCCTAACAGGAAAGAATTTCCTCCTTATATCCTATCTAAACTTCCCCTGTTTAAGTTTTAACCCGTTACCCCTTGTCCTATCACTACAGTCCCTAATGAAGAGTCCCTCCCCAGCATCCCTATAGGCCCCCTTCAGATACTGGAAGGCTGCTATGAGGTCTCCACACGGCCTCCTCTTCTCCAGGCTGAACAGCCCCAACTTTCTCAGCCTATCTTCATACGAGAGGTGCTTCAGTCCCCTGATCATCCTCGTGGCCATTCTAGGGACTTGTTCCAACAGTTCCATGTCCTTTTTATGTTGAGGACACCGCAACTGCACACAATGCTCCAGGTGAGGTCTCACAAGAGCAGAGTAAAGGGGCAGGATCACTTCCATCGACCTGCTGGTCACGCTCCTTTTGATGCAGCCCAGGATACGGCTGGCTTTCTGGGCTGCGAGCGCACACTGAAGCTGGCTCATGTTCATTTTATCATTGAAAATTTCTTGCGACTGTATTTTTACGCCCCTCCAGCCATCCCACGTGTCCTCAGGATTCCAGGCCGCCATTGCTTTCAACAGCAGTCTGAAAGGACTCGTAGGTGTGGCAACCGACAGGCACAGGGTGTCTTGTCCTGTCGTATTGGCTAATGTTCTACAGATGTTCTCTTTTGGCTGGGCTGGAAACCAAGGCAGGGTTATTCCTCTTGTAATGAAGAGACAGAAGACAAGGCAGGACGAACCCATCATGCAGGGACCCAACAAGGGCCTTTGTCTTGTTATCCAAGAATATCCGTTTTGTTTTATCCCAGGGTTACTTCCATTCCTTCTTTGCTTAACACTCGTTATTTTTCTTCTCTTTCAGCAAGGGGTTGCTGGTAAATTTGGCAGAGTCTTGCCTATCGTACACCTTCGGATCAACAGAAGAAGAAAATAGCCTTTTCCTCTTGGTTGGGCATAGGCACGATTTCCTGCTTTCTTTTGTCATGTAGGGAAACATTCTGACGGGCAACTGTCAGATCCCGCCTCCTTTGCAGATGAGAGAGGTCAGCCTGTGTCCAGGCCACACTTGCAAAGAAAGAGCAAAGATGCAAGTTCTACCCAAGAACGGAATCCCAGCCCTTCCACCCAGCTCTGGGACAGAAGTCTTGCTCCCAGCAGCTCCACAGAGGCTCCAGCACAGGAGCCCGCTCTGCCAGGTGGATCTGTGGCCTGTTACCCAGCAGCGGCCACATCCTGCGCCCTGCCCTGACGTCTGGGTCTGGCTGTGGAGGCCCTGAGGCTGCCGCTGATGGGGGCTGCTCTGCTCTTTCCAGGACTGCTTTGTGTGTGTCGAGAGGGGGCCACCATCACCTGCCAGGAGATGGGCTGCGACCGCAGGTTCCATCTCCCTTGCGCCGTGGAGGGTGAATGTGTCACTCATTACCTCCCGCAGCTCAGCTACCTCCTCTCCCCTCCTCGCCGTCACCAAGGAGGGGCCCAGAACTTCTCATCTCTTCCCCCAGATCCTCAGAGTCACAGAAATCATTTAGGTTGGAGAAGGCCCTAAAGGTCATTGAGTCCAACCGTTAAGCTAACACTGCCAAGTTTACCAGGAAACCATGTCCCTAAGCTGGCCCTTGACTCTGCACCTGCAGGTGGAGCAGCCACCCCGGTGACCTGGGTGCCAAGGGCTCAGGTCCCTGGCTGTGCTTCACAGCCAGCCCTGTGATGCAGTGTCCATGTCACGGGGGTGGGGGAGTGTGGCCGAGGGTGCCCCTGCCTGTATTTGGGGCACACGCAGGCCAGCGGTGCTGATGTCACAGAGGCCACTGTGACCGGTGGCGAGGGCAGGCCTATAAAAAAGGGAACGCTGGGCACAGCGCATCACTGCGACCTGGTGAGGCGTGGGGAGTAGAGGGCAGGGACAGGGCTCTCGGGGGGCTGCTGAGGGAGGACGGGGCTCCACACCGCAGGGCTCTGGGCCTGTGCTGCAAGCTCACCCGTGTCTCTCTTCTCCCTCAGAGGTAGCAGAGGAGCATCTGGAGAAGACGCCCCAGCGCTGCTGGGACAGAGACTCTCCAAACGCCCACCTTTGATGTCTGACACCTCTGCAAGGAGGTGTAGGACACCCGACTCGATGGAGCAGGGTGAGAGCAAAGTCCCCCTCCTACAGCCTGGCAGAGGGACTCCTGAGGCTGTCAGGGTGGCACCGGGAGCATTGGCAGGGGGAGGCAGGAGCTCCAAAGCCACCCTGGGGGAGGGCCCCTCCTCTCCTTGGCAAGCAGGACCAGGGCTGGGCAGTGCACACCCTCCGGGACACCCATGCCTGCAGTGCCCTTTCCTCTCCCAGGCTTGCAGCCCTGCCCAGCAGCCAGATAGGTAGAGACAGAGCAGCCCTTGGGGGCAATCCCTCAGGGACGCATCCCTGGCCCCACAGAGGTGCTCGTTCTCAGTGCCATTTGCTCTCTCCTCTCCAGCATGTGTGCTGTGTCGCCAGGCAGAGGCAGACCCGAACATCTGCGGGCCAAAACTGGTTACTCAAGGTTTCTGTGCCCATCTGTTTTGCCTGGTGAGTTCCTCTGGGGCTGGCTTCATCTTTGCAACACACCAGCCCTGACACATGCCCCTCATCAGCTCCTTGTCTCTTCTGCAGCTTTTGGCCAGTGAGCTTCATCCAGAAGACACTGAACAGGAAGGAGAGATCAGATTTTCCTGTACGGATATTCAACGTACAGTCGAGCAGGCAGCCCAGATGGTGAGGATCTGAGATGATCTGAGTGATTTGTGCCAGGAGAGGTTTGTGGGAGCTTAGCTCAGACGACAGGGACAGAATCCCAGCCCTTCCACCCAGCTTTGGGACAGAAGTCTTGCTCCCAGCAGCTCCACAGAGGCTCCAGCACAGGAGCCTGCTCTGCCAGGTGGATTTGCGGTCTGCGACCCAGCAGTGGCCACGTTCTGCGCCCTGCCCCGAGGTGTCGGTCTGGCTGTGGAGGCCCTGAGGCTGCCGCTGATGGGGGCTGCTCTGCTCTTTCCAGGATTGCTTCGTGTGTGGCGAGAGGGGGGCCACCATCACCTGCCAGGAGGTGGGCTGCGACCGCAGGTTCCATCTCCCCTGTGCCGTGGAGGGTGAATGTGTCACCCGTTATCTCCTGCCGTCCAGGTACCTCCTCTCCCCTCCACACCGTCACCAGGGAATGACCCAGCGCTTCTCATCTCACCCATCCCTTCCCTCTTCCCCCAGGTCCTTCTGCCAGGAGCACCGCCCACAGCAGCAAGATCTGGTGGCTCCAGAGGGCACCGTCTGCCTCATCTGCATGGACCCTGTTGAAGGCAGAACGACCTATGGGACCATGGTGTGCCCAGCATGCAGAACCACCTGGTTCCACAGGGCCTGCATCCAGGTAGGAGCTGTTCTCTTGCTCTGGGCATGGCAGGCTCTCAGCAGTCGCAGAGCCTCACTCGCGCTCTTTATGTTTCTCCTGCAGGAACAGGCTATGCATTCTGGAATTTTGTGCTTACAGTGCCCTCTGTGTAGAAATCGGTATCAGTTTCTTCTGGAAATGATAAACATGGGGATCCAAATCCCCTTCAGGTTAGTGTCCTCCTGGCCAACACTGGCCCTCTGCTGTCCCCTGAGTCTGGGCTTTAGCTCCATGGAGGAGTTGGAAATAGGGTGTGGGGGGAAGAGCGGGGAGGCCCCACATATGCCTTATGCTGAGGCAGCAGGGGCTCATCAATTTTCCTTTCTCCACCAGAGAACCGTCATGGGAAGACAACGATGCATACGCAGAACTGCTCCGGAGGCACGGCCGCTGCGATGCCAGGGAGTGCCTTTGTCCAGGAGGCAGACGGGTGGCAGAGCCAGACGGGTAAGTTGCCAAAGCTGCACCCCGGGGCTCCGCACGGGATCTCTGTCTCAGCAAGGGCTTGAAGCAGAAGGGATGAAGGGAAGAGCTCTGCTGGGCAATCCCGTGCTGTGGGCGCTTTATCCTCAGAGACATGAACCCATTTCTTTCCCCAGGCCCTGGCAGCTGTTCCTGTGCTGCTCCTGTGCTGCTGAGGGCACACACAGATGCTGCTCCAACTTGGGGAACAGCCGTGAGGCCAGATGGGAGTGTGACAGCTGTGCTGGCCTGGGCACCTGTAAGTGTCAAAGCACCTGGGTGCTCCTGGGCTGGGGCCAGGGGCCAGGCAAGGCCTGGCAGTGGGTGCCTGGTGTGGGCTTGGCAGAGTCTGTCTGCTCCAGGAGGGCTGGGGCACCGCTCAGGCCTACGCTGCCCCAGGCCTGGGAGCCAAGCCCTTAACCTTCCTGCTTCCCCTTGCAGCCTCCAGTGCCAGATTAGAGCTTACCGCTCCCAGCACTGTCAGCCCAGCAGCATCATGGCAGTCTCCTGGATCTCTGGAAGTGGAGTCCAGCAGACCCAGCACCAGCAGCCAGGCAGCAGCGGGGCAAACTCTGGGACCTGAGGCACAGGAGACCAGCAGCCCAAGCAGTGTCAGACAGATGCCATCAGGGCCATGCCACGATTTCCCAGTGTGTGAGGGCAGCAGCCGTTCCAGCTCCCCTGGGCCCGACCAACGGCGACACCAAACCCGGGACAACCAAGAGACCCAGATACCAGACACACGGAACAGAGGAGAGCGGGAGAGAAGCCGAGCGTCAGCAACATGTGCTGCGAGCAGCACCCGCAGACAGGCGGTGCCAAAACTGACACAATGCTCCCCATCAGGTGGGACCCGCAGCCGAAGCACCAGCAGGCAGCAGCCATCGGCAGCATCCTGTGGCTCTGCACCACGGCAAAGAAGCAGGAGCAACAGACCCAGTGGGCCCGTGTGGGTGCGACACCGTTCCCGCTTGCAGCGTCGGGCCCAGGCTCCCTACGCACGGCCCAGAAGATGCTCCCAGAGGAGGAGTCGCACACCAGCAGCTCGAGCTGGGAGGAGCCCCCGCAGACAGGCTGCAGCCAGGCTGTCCCAGTGCTCACCAGCACGTGCGAGCCACAGCCGCAGCACCACCAGACAGCGGCCGTCAGCATCATCCCGTGGCTCCAGAGCACGCCAAAGAGAAAGCGCCTCAAGATCCACCGGGCCCGTGTGGGTGCGACACCTTTCCCGCTTGCAGCGTCTGGCCCAGGCTCCCTACGCACGGCCCGGAAGATGCTCCCAGAGGAGGAGTCGCACACCAGCAGCTCGAGCTGGGAGGAGCCCCCGCAGACAGGCTGCAGCCAGGCTGTCCCAGTGCTCACCAGCACGTGCGAGCCGCAGCCGCAGCACCACCAGACAGCGGCCGTCAGCATCATCCCGTGGCTCTAGAACACGCCAAAGAGAAAGCGCCTCAAGGTCCACCGGGCCCGTGCGGGTGCGAGAACGTTCCCGCTTGCAGCATCAGGCCCAAGCTCCCTACACACGGCGCAAAAGACGCCGTTAGAGCAGCCACACGCCAGCACCACGTGCAAAGAGGTGCACGCTCAGACAGGCTGTGTCGGGGCTATCCCAGCGCTCCCCAACCCATGCTAGCAGCTGCTGCAGCAGTGACAGTCAGGAGTCATCAGGGAGCAGCAGCTCCAGCACTGACAGCCAGGAGGCATGACAGCCATGCCACAGTTCCCTGGCACCAGACACTGGCACTGCAACAATCGGGCCATGCCACGGCTCCCCAGCGTGCTCCCAGTTGAAGCGTCGCACCCAAACTGCCTACACGTGGCCCAGAAGGCAGCAGGAGAGAAGCCAGCAGCCGCCACCATGTGGTAAAAGGAGCACCCACAGCCAGGCAGTGAGAGGCTGTCCCAGGGCTCATCAACACCTGAGACCAGCAGCCCCAGCGCCAGCAGGCAGTGGCCATTGGCAGCATCTTCTGGCTCCACAGCACTGGAAAGCGGCAGCAGCCCTGTGGCGTTTCACGACACGGACTCGAGTTGATGCAGAGACTCAAATCCTCGTTTATTACCGCCAAGCCCTTTTTATCCCCTTGTTCAGTGCTTTCCCTACCTGCACA